>NC_140634.1:37959215-38559215 GCF_057382275.1 Copadichromis virginalis
GCTGAGGATACTTTTAACAATAAAAACTTAAAAAGTGCCATCCTGTTAGTCTGTGAACTTGTCCAAGAAGCAGGCAGCGCTTTCTGGGCCTAAGGAAGACATCAAAGCCAGGCCTGTCTTGATTTTGCAAGGTAGAAGGGTATTGTTTTCGATTGGTGGGTTGTAAGGCTGCTGGCTTTAATGCAAAAGGTGTCGTGACTACAACAATCTGCCATACTCGCTTCTGAGTTCACCGGGACCCACAAAGCTTCTAAGTATGATCAGCCCACAGAATAGTGTGCCAGTTGCATGTCCAACCCTAAGTCACAGAGAAAGGATTTCTTTTGTTTTAAGGCTGAATGTGAACAATATCAATGAAAACAGTCAGTTTCAGCTCAATTTCTTTTTTACACAACTTGTACGTGAATCATCAAATCATCTTTTACAGGTAAAATGCAGAAGGCTGCACTTTTATACAGAGCATGAGGCATATGTCGTGTAATACATACAAATGACTGATAATAATTGTGTATATCTGAGAAGTTTTCCATGTGGGAAAGTCACTCAATATGTTATGATTATGAAACACTAAAAAAAATAGCCTTTGTTTTGTTTTCATGAAAAGTCCTTAGATAGCCCTGATGGTCAGAGTCCCTTTAAGATCATTACTTACTTAAGCTTGGCTCTGAAGTCTGATTGCTGAAACTGTAATCCAGCTCTTTACAGAGGATAATATGGTGACCAGTCAGCCTCTGGCATCATTTGCACAATAAATATAATCGTAAATATGTCTATGTAAAAATAGAAAATGGCACTGTGTATATGAAGAATTACTCAAGTATGATGCTGTTCTAGATTTATCCCAGCAAGCAGCATTCTGTCGAAACAAAAAGCAAACAAACAAACAAACAAACAAAATCAGGTCTGTGAAGGCAAAAGTGCAGCGCTGCAGTATGTGGAGCCAATTTCCAGATCACGCTCTATTGTCTGAATTATTTAGAGCCTGAGCTGCTCCATCCTCTTTTAATTGCATGTGACATTTTCATGAGGTGTCCTTCTGCTGAGATACACACTGCTGCCGCTGCGGTAAACAGTAAATCTGAAACGACTGCATGAAACTGGTCCTAACAGTCTGTACTCGAGCAACTCAACTAAGCCTGGTTAATTTCATTTTCACTTCAGCGTGTTACGTCTGTGGACAGCAACAGTTTGGCTGCTGTAACAAGCAGCTCTAAAGGTGATAGAATCAGCTGCTTTTCTGAGACCGAATGATATTAAATCTGACAACACAAAAGCATCTGTTATCTTATTTGAGTTCAGAAAATATGACTTTTACTGAGGCTCTGATATTTGCTGCTCCATGTTTTTGGTTATCTAATCTCTACAAAGTGATAGGATCAAATATTTCACACATATTATACATGTTATCATCGGGCAAAAAAACCCACAATACTTAAAATACAAAAAGCAAAGAAACAACAACACAGGAAGAGCAAGGGGACGTCCTGTTTTTGATTATGCGTGTCTGCTCTATCCTCACCATCCTTTCTCAAATCACCAGGTAGGTAGCCATCCAAAAGTAGCGGGATGCTTACTGCAAATAAGAAAAAAAGATATGAAAGACAAACACACAGTAAGCTGAGCTGCTTTAGGTCTTTGTGCTGCCAGCAGCTACATACTGAGAAGCAATGGTGTTTCTGACTGGATTTAGAGTTCTTTTTGGATGCCTGCTCAGCGCACACTGCCAGCAGATACAGAGAAAAGCATTTCACTCAGGAATCATTCAGTCCTCCTCACACAGAGTCCATCTTTTAGCCTGCTGTGCTCCGCTTTGACAGAGAGGATCCCTCTGGCTCCGGATACACCACAGCTGCTGCTGCCGCGGTTATGTTTTTAGATTCGTCCTTCAAAATTTTATAGCACCAGCATCATGCCATGAAATTTAAATAACAGGATGCAGGGACTCCCTGATGGCTAAGCATGTCATGTAACTGCATCGTCCCCAGTCTGACTCTGGCTGGGGACTTTTGTTGCTTGTTGTAGCCTTTTCTCTTGTCCTATATGTCCTGTCTGCATCTCAACTGTGGTTCTATCCAAAAATGGCAAAAATGAAAACAGCCATGCATGAAAAACTAGACAAGCCTTTTTGAGAAGGACGCTGGAAACTATAAATATTTATGAGTGAGTACTCATAACTACTTATAGAGTAGGTAGTACTTCTTCTGTGAAGACATTAGTGGTGTGTGATACTGCATATTTTGGTATCAGTCAAATACCAAGTATATACTGTGATACTGACACAGACTCTTATCCTCTAAAGGCAGCGTATGCAGGGGAGAGTAGCACATTTTTCATTTCCAAACAACAACAATAATTTAACATAATTCATTTGGCTACATCCTGAACTTGGGGAACAGAAACAAAGTATTGATCCTGTCACACTAGTATCAATATGATACCAATACCAGCCTTGATATCAATACCTTGATCAATCTGCCCGCCTCTAGCAGACACATTGTTGGAATTGAGATAAGTGAGAGACGCAAGAGAATGTTGATGTTCCAATTACAGCATAAAGAGAAATAAAGTTAGGTTATACTAACAGCAGGAATATTTCCAGGTTTTTTTAAGTTATGGCGAGCAAGGTAAGACCAAGAATGAGGAGGCTTTGGACCAAACCACACCAAACTGTCTACTTTAATGCTTATAGTTTAGTAAAATGTGACGTAGTCACCCAGAAACAGCTATAAACTAAGAAAATCACTGCATTTCAACCAAATCCCTGATTTTTTTTTTTAACATAATGAAGTCATTTTTAATGCCTAAATCTAACCAGTTGATACATTTTGAATAAACAACATATTTTTAAAAAATGACTGTTAAAAATCTGTGATGTGTTTTAGTTGAATTGAGATGATTCTCCAGCAAGGCAAGGCAAGGCAAGTTTATTTGTATAGCACAATTCAACAACAAGGTGATTCAAAGTGCTTTACAGAGACATTAGAAACAAGAACAAATAAAAAGCATGATTTAAAATTGATTAAAACAAGCAAATAAACTAACTAACTAATTAACAAACAAACAAACAAACAACAGTATATGAAATCAAAACAGATAAAATCAGAACAGTAGATAAAATCAGTAGTTAAATGTAAGTTTTGAAATTTAAGCTTAAAAGTGTGGATTTGGTGCTTTATTCAAATGCAGCTGAGAACAGGTGAGTCTTCAACCTGGATTTAAATAAACTGAGTGTTTCAGCTGATCTGAGGCTTTCTGGGAGTTTGTTCCAGATATAAGGAGCATAAAAGCTGAATGCAGCTTCTCCGTGTCTGGTTCTGACTCTGGGAACTGATAAAAGCAACTGCAACTCCAATCGCCAAAGTGGAAAATATTCATTTTTTCCAACATGAAATACTACAAACGAGCTGGGGCTGGTGCTGGATTGTGTTCTGGGATGCGAAACTAATTCAGAAACAGGACAAGACAATAAAAATCGTGTCCAGAATGATGAACCAATAGATAAGAGCCTGCATTGTCTATAATTCAGACAATACCTTATAATTACTGTATATTATTTAACCACTGTAAAGATCGAACCAACACATCGTCACAATGTACACTTGAGGACTGTTTATTGAAGCATCACACGTTTTTATGGTTCGGCACCATGTTCGCTAACTTTCCAGTTAGTCGTCTGCACACACGCGCACGCGCACGCGCACACACACACACACACACACACACTCCCCCCCCCTCTCTGGTCTCCGGCTTTACTATATAAAAAGAGAAAAACCTCATTAGGCAAATCATCTCCACCTGTCCCTCCAGCCTTGGCTCCGCCCCCTTGAGCTCACTGCGCCACTCCTCCCCTGCAGCTGACCACACCTCCACCACAACCATATTTAGCCACATTTATAGTTACATATTAGAAGAACTATTTTATTTTTTTTTTTTTAATGGAAAGCAGTGATTTTCTAAATGGAAAAATATCAACTGAACAAGTACAGATAAAAATAAAAAACAGTATTATTATTATTACTGAACCTATGCAAATGTTCTTACATGAATTTTTCTGATGTGAAAATTGTTAATTATATGAAACATTCACTTTCTTAACAGGAGTATCCCACAGACACATAGTACCTGCTAATATGTGCTAATTAACATAAAAATAAGATGCAATTTTACTCAAAAATGGAACATAGGCCAACTGGAGGGGCTAATGTGGCTGTAAACCACACAGCAAACCAGATTATTTGTCAGATAATTGTATTGAAAAAAATTCCCCAAAAGGCACAAACACAACAAACACTGCATGAGGTGGCTGAGATGACACCTAGCAGACGGCTGAGAGCCCATTTGACCTGCCTGTCAATGCAACCACGGCTATAGCAAACTATAATGCACGTCCTAACAAAATGAAGCAGGTAATTAAAAGAAAATCAACCCAGGTACATTTGTTATAACCAGAACAGGCTATAAAAGACAGCTTCTCCTGTAAATTTGTACACTGTACCAAAAATAGCTCAGAAAGGTTCAAATAAATTGAACGGCTCTATAAACCAAAACCTAAAGATATTACACCAGGGAGCTTAATAAAATAATAACTACAGATGGGCAGGATGGTTATGATCCATAGTCATTCACCACACCCACAGTCATTCTGATGACCTCTGTGGCAGCGGATGGACGAATGCGAATATGATCTTGATTTAAACTGAATTCAAATAGCAGCAGCGTTTCTGTTTCTCTCTGCAACTAAGATGGATGTGTGATCGACAGCTAACAGCTCAACATGCAGGCCACAGAAACATCTCTTTATGGTAAAATATCCAGGACTACGTTGGGTTTCATCCCCACACAGTGCAGTCCCTCCACATTTCCTCTTCTCTCTTAGATTAACGTCCCTGTCTGCACGAAAACTCCCGAAGCCAGGTAGTGTGACACTGTAGTCTGGGGAACGTGAGTGTCTCCATGAAAAACATCAAACCACACTCACTGTGTTCCCTCTGGGTCTTAATCAGCTCGCTAAGCTCGTCCATCTTATTGTCCAAGGACCTCACATTCCTCATGATAATCGCTGGAACAGCTCCAGCACTGAGAGCCGGTTGTTTCCTCCGTAGCACCTTTGGGATTACAGGCCTCGCTCTGGGCAAGTAGAACTGTCAATGTGATCGTAACAGGCAAAAAAAACAACTGCAAATGATGAAACTACCTACTTGCCAAACAAAACACAACAATTACACCTTTGCATAAAATATAACGAGGAAGAAGAATCTGTTTTAAAAAACACAGAAATATCTACATATCATACAATTTTGTAATATTATGGATGCCACAGAGCATTTTTCAAACTTTCTACCACTGTTACTGTTAACAAAGATGTGTAATGTTGCCCCAGCGGACTGTTTAGTACCAGTCCATTTCACTACATTTGTGTTTGAGGATAATCTAATGCAGAGCAAATCCAGTTACAAACAAACGCCTTCTGGCATTTTACATTACCTTGCAGGAAACCAAGACGATTATGTGCAGTAAAGATGGGAAGCACAATTGTTATTTTGGTTTACAAGATTTGGTTTATTTTAGTATTTTAAAGCAAAAAAAAAAAAAATATCAGCCAAAGGGAATTTTGGAAAATAAATCCCCCCAACTATATTAGTGAGAGAAAGCCAGAAATATGAACCCTGCTGGAAATTTCCAGAGGCAGAGTGAGCAGTCTGCTGCTTTGCAAAGCTAGTGAATTGTGCCTGTGGGGGTAAACACGACCCCCTGGTACAAAAACTCTGAAGCTAAAAAGAAAAAGAATTATGAATAATAAGGAACAATGTAAGTAAAAACGTTCATCAAGAATTTATAACAAAAATATATACACAATGTAAAGAAATGCATTTGACTGTATATTGTTTTATAGTAAACTTGAATGCATTTCCTCAGTGAAATTTGCAGTGTTGTAGAACAAAATTTCCGCGCTTCCTTCGATGAATCCACAGACTGGAAATGATACAGAGAGTCTGCTGATATCCATATGAGCCAACACTTCACCGTTTTTACCTTCGGTACAATATGCTCAGCATGCCACTGCGAAAACTGAGTCGCATGACACATTATTCCTCACATCTGGCGTGTTTAAGCCCAGAGGCTGATAGTTGCTCTCTTATGATTCTCTCACAACTCTGAGCTCTGAAACCCAGTGAGAACTAGATGTGCTCTCTGCCCTGCTGCTCCCACCATAGTATGTATACGCCAGTAAGACTGATCAATAATTGCACAGCTGACAGTGAATACGAGGCTCTAAATGCACCATAAAATTGTACGTGATAGTCAAAATTGACACATTTAAATTTCCTAAACTGTATCACTTAGTAGATTTTTCATCTTAAGATAAAATACAGTTAGGCTGTCCTCTGAATGGCTCCTAATAATGTGCTATTCATATACAGCCTTCCTCTTGGTATTCATTTCTATTCTCTGATGATTGTTCAAAGGATGTAGATCAGTACCAGTGACTAACATGTTTCTTATTAGGTGTCATCTAAGTGACATGAATTTAAACACATCCCATATCCAAAAGCTCTAATTTAATACTCCAATGAATTATTAAAAAAAAAAAAGATCAAATGTTTGAAATGAACTAAGACATTTTCTTTGGTGTATTTCTTTCTCCTTCAGTCTTTCACCTCTACCTTATCTCTGTCCTTTAAACTTTATGTCATTTCTTTTTCAAAGCACCCTTCTCTTACTGATCACAGTACAGTCACGAGTAGGAATGTAACCCATGACTCGTCTTTTCTGATTCTTGGCCCTTAGTCTTTATAATGCGTAACATGAAACATGTTCATAGGGCTGACCTCTGAAAATCACTGCTTTGAAGCCTTACTCAGAGATCCTCTATTTGTGTCCAGTCCTTTGAGCATTGATTTATCCACATGACATCATGCAATGTTCTCGTGGTCAACCAAAGAAAGAAGCCAATTTGCATGTGGAGCGATATTCTTGCTGCTGACTGACCCTTTCACTATAAAACACATCGCCTTGTTAGTGATGTGAGCATCAACAGCAACCTTAGCGGGTACTCCGTTCCAGCTTTATATGTATTTAGGCTCATAGACGCAGTCAAGATGACCAGCTGAAGTTCAAGTTTAGGCATCAAAGGTTTAGGGGAAAACAGTGGTCCCCAATCCCCGGGCCACGGACCGGTTTGGTGCCGGGCCGCTAGAGTTGAGGCTCGGGTGTGAAATTTATGGTTTTCAGGATTTTTATCGTTAACTCTGTTTCCCTGGGTCTTTCCCCGTGTGTTATGAATAATTGTTCTTTTTTGGTACCGGTACTGGTTTTATTTTGTTGTATTTATCCGCAACATGTTAAAGTTCGGTCCGTAAAAATATTGTCGGACATAAAGCGGTCCAAGCGCAAAAAAGGTTGGGGACCGCTGGGTTAGAACGCACCATTTCGCAACATAAAACACGCTGAAGGGAAAACTTTACCTACAATAAACTTTTCCAATATTTTCCTTGTTTGCTACGGTTATACATCCTCCGTCTCACTGCATCTATTTCAAACCGTAAGACACGCCTGTCGAACTGCTCTATATGCTGAATAATTACGCTGAAGGGAATTCCCACACTCACACTGATTTTACAAAATACAAAAACAATCTGTCACTGTGACGGTAGCAGCTAACAGTCTCTGCTTGTGGCGGAGCAGTCAGGTCTTTCGATCACAAGATCATCTCCTACTCCATCTCCCAACTTTTGATGCTGCCCAAGCATTCGCTCCTTTAAGACGATCCTTTGAACCAAAGCTGTTTCCGTGTGGAGGGATGGGCATTTTTTCCCTCTCTGTGCACGACTGAAATTACTTTGCTTAAGAAGCTTTTATACATTGGTCTCTGGAGACGGAGAAACTGCAAATGCATCCCTGCTCTGTATCATTCATGAAGCTGTTGTGAATGATAATGCAATCATTGCTTTGCTCTATATGCTGCATTGTGTGCAGCCAGAAACACCGCCTCACGTAGAGAGAAAACACCTTTAACAATGAGCTCACCGAGTGCGATTCCCCCTTTGCAAACCTTCATAATGAGAAGAGGAAGTGTCGTTCTATTTATTGCTTTATTCGTAGCTGTTTTGAGCAGCGACACATGACGGGTTTTTTCACATGAGGCACAATCTTGCAACCATGTTCGCAAATCTGATTCAGGACACTGAACTCGATGCAAATGAGAATATGGTTTGTTTGTTATGTTTAATATGGGGGTCCAATAGTGTCTCCGAGTGTTAGTTACTGCTCTCTCAAGGGTGCAAGGAATGTTTTCCTTTCTTGGCAGGATGCTTGTTATCCAACATATAAATCTTTTTTATTACAAAGAGCAGAAAGTGCAAGGTGCAGAGCAAGCAACAATCTTTGATGCATACAACACAGAATGGAAGCCAGACATGGAGGTCATACCTCAGTGTAACATTTACAGTAGTACATACAGAAGGCACCTCAGATGCTATACTGCAAACTGAATCTTCACCTGTACCAGCTCAGTGCTACCTGAGTGCTGCTAACGTCTAAAAATACTGAGTATAAACCTTCAGAAATATTTCACTCCTCTCAGGTTCGAGTTCTACTTACCGACCTGTGTGCTTTGATTCTTGCTAAGTGGTTTCCCATTGTAGACACTGAAATTCAAGGCCAGCACAATTTGAAGGTCAGAATTTAAGCTCTCTACAACCCACTTGGGTGACCACAAGCACTGTTTGCCGAGATGGCAATGCAATATAAAAATTAGGTAGAGATGCCTTCCTACTGCTTTTCTGGTAAAAACTCTTCAAGTCCTACAGTTGTTTTTCACATAACTGATTGATTAGGTTTTAAGCTTTATTGAAGAGCAGCTCTTACAAAGCAAGCCTTAGTACATCAAGGTTATAGTCTGTGAATGCTTAGTGGCACATGGTATGTGGAATGTTTTTCTTGAGCTGTTTCTTAAAGGTTTTGCAAAATTTTATAATTTTAGTCTTTGCTTCAAACATTACACGTTTATCATATCATCTATTACTGTTAGTATCTACATATCAACATAACAACACACAAAATCTTCTATTTATGCAAACATCTTGTATCAAGGAGACATGTCCAGCCTTTGTAACAGGTAAAAAAACTTGTACAGCATGATATGTTTAGCCCTGACTGTGGTCTAGCAACGCACATAACAGAAAGACCGTTATTTAGTTTTACCCAAGTAGTAGAAAGATTTGTGTCTATTCTAGTTCCATTGTCAAGCTAGCTAGCTAACAAGAAGAGAGTCTTTTTTTTAGGCAACAACATTACATGTGCTTGGCTTTACTTTGTGTCCATGTGTAATCTTCACTTTAAAAGAATTAAAATAAATGTGTTCATGCTGGCCAGATTATCTTTGAGTGCTTAGCATCACACTTTCTGGTGTTCCTAGCAGTCTTCCAGTTCTGCCCCTTTTTTTCAGTTCCTCGATGCTCTTTTCCTGCATGACATTTTTGTCTACCTGCATAGTTCACTTTGCTTGAATGCCCAGTTTCAGTATCCTACATTTGATAGCTCATCTCTGTGATTGTTACAAACACTGACCTGTTGGAATTCATGCACCACATAACTCGCGTAGCATATGCACAGTGTAGTGCACAGAAGTGTACTAACAATCAATCAATCAATCACCTTTATTTATAAAGCAAAACAACCACAGCTGACAGAAAGTGCTGTACATTGGAATCAAAAAAGAAAATTACATAAGATATAAATAAAAGCCAAATAAAAGAAAGAAAAAATAACAGAAGAATTATATTTCAAATACTGGTGGCTGTTTGGGGTCAGTCCTTTAGTCGCCTCACCAACCGCTGCTATAACAAATAGTTCCATGTTTGTTCCATGAACTGGTTAACTTGGATTGTCTGAGGCTGGAAGTTAGCGTAACCTAGCTAGCCCGGTTCAGCTCTGAGACCAGGCCTATGGGGGCGTCCACATCATAGGCTGCATCCTCCTGAGGACCAGACCTTCGCAGTCTACGTGGGCCGGAAGTGAGCAGCTGTGAAATGGGACGGTCTAGCCTTCAGTTTTGCATCAACAGCTGTCTCGGTAGAGTTTCATAAACTTGGCCATCTGCCCATTTCTATCGAAAATATAACAGGACACTGGAGTAAATTCTGTTTAATCAGTTTTCTATTTGACATTTATTCAGCTGTGTGAAAACTATAACTTTAATCTCAGCAAAACCAATTTACTCAGGAACAAATAAAACCGAAAACATCGGGGCACTTTTGCAAAAATGTGATGTCTTGATAAATCGAGCAGATATTTGAAGTTTACACCGTTACATTCTCACCTGAAAATATCTTAAAAGTTTATTTTGTGACCCAGGAAGAGTAAAAACTGGAGTTTGGCTGGGCCACGCTATGAATTCTGGGATATGGTGGGCCACAAATGACACACCCGACCCATCCTTCAAATTCGGGGAAAAGGAGAACGCATTTGTCGGCTGCATTCGGAGGAGTCTCTGCCTACAAATGCGGCCTCAGGAGGATGCAGCCCATGAATTTGGACCCTATTTGTCTTTCAACTACATTCACTTCCTGGGGTCACAGTGTCGATAAGGTGCAGGAAATAGGTCAAGTTTATTTATATAGCCCATTTCCAAATAGTCCATGCTGCACAAAGTGCTTAACAATGTAGAATAATGCAGTAAAATATAGAAAAATAAATAAATAAATAAAATAACTAAAGGAAAACAACTAAAAAAAACAACTAAGGCTGTTAAAACCAAAATACTTGGTCAAAGTGTGACCATAAAAATGTGATCAAGTGTTTGTGCAGATCTAATATTTAAGGTTAGACTATTGCTCTGGGACCTGTCGCCACAAGACTTCAGTTTAGTCCGTGGAATGGATAACATTAGTTTTGAACTGGACCTCATGGTTTTCTCTAGAGCATAAATAAATAGGAGCTCAGACGGGTACGAAGGGGCTCGGCCGTTAAGTGCCTTAAAAACAAGGAGTAAGAGTTTAAATTGGATCCTGTAAGGAAGCCAGTGTAGAGATGCTAAAACTGGGGTAATATGATCTTACTGTTTAGTGCCAGTTAGCAGACGAGCAGCTGCATTTTGGACCAGCTGCAGACGATAAAGAGTAAAGTACAAAGAATTGCAGCAGTCCAGTCTGCAAGTAATAAAAAGATGAATAACACGTTCAAAGACATTAGCTGGAAGGTATGGCTTTACCTTAGCTAGCTGTCTTAAATGAAAAAGGCTGGATTGGACTACTGCTGTCACCTGCCCACATAGTTTGAAGGAACCATCGAGGGTTTTTTTCTTACAATAGGAAGATAATGGGCCCAGAGCACTGTCAATGTGATTATTAACGAAATTACCAAAATGACAACCCCTGTTTTGTTTTCATTTAATTTAAAAGAAATGACCTCTGGACCAAACCAGGAAGCCATCTCCATGGTATAAAGCTAACACACCATTGGCTTAGCTTCCTATATACCATGCAGACAGGAAAGTTTTAACAGCTCCCTTCAGACTTATACAAAGCACCTCCTTTATTTAACGTAAGATGCATCACTGCAAGTTCTGTGGTTGTTTTGATGCATACACATATTTACATTTACTATCAGAAGACACAAAAGGCACAGGAGGAAAAACAAATAGCAACGCATTTAGAATCAATGTACAGTCGATTATTGTAGATGCTATTTAAAATAAATCAGATGTCCCCATGACTTTAGATCCAAGCCATCCTGTCTGACTCCTATCTCTGCTCAATAAGGCACAAGCACAAAGGTGAACGGAGTGACCAGAGACACTTATTAAGTTTGTGTTGTAAACATCCACTGTTGTAAAGGACAGACTCCTCTGTAGCAAGCTGGCTTGACAGGAGAGTGCAAAGGCAAACCTTCTTTTTAAGAAATCAGAGCAGAAAATAAACCAAATTTGCATAACTGTCAGAGAGCAGCACGTTTGATGGCGCAGCCATGATCCTGTCTTTGCTGACACAAACTGGTTATCTAAAGAAGCAAAACCTCATGTCTGTGCATTATTAAAATAGTTTTTCATCTTGTTGAAATGAAATAAATTTGTCCCTCTTGCCAGCAAGTGAGCTTAGGTCCCTCCTTCTTCCAGAAGCCAGAACATGTCTCTATTGGACATGTTCTGGCATCATTTTATCTCTTAAATGATAACAGGTTTACAGCGATACAAATAACACTCAGGGGAAATTAGTGGGCGGCGGTGGCTATCCGGGTGAAATGGAGCACGTGCGAGATTATTCTGATCTTCTTCCTGCTGAAATGATGAGCGCCTTGAATGGGGGATGGCTGCCAATCAAAGCCACTCACATCAAAGCGCTGCACTCCCAGTGTAATTGGTGGACAAAGAGGAGAGAGGTGTGTGCAATTTCTGTCATGCTCACGAATGGACATCCTGTCTGGCAGCAGAACTGCCTGCATACCACCAATTACCTGAGGCTGTGCATTGTCAGTGGGACTCCCAGTGATGAAACATGTGGGTTGGTCTTTGCTTGTAATGTTGCTGAGTTGCCATAATTGATCTCTGTGGGTTTACTGGTGACGACTCAACAACACTTTTAATTAGGCAATGGGAGACGAGTTTGACTCATACCACCAAAGTAGCCGTTTCAATCCAATTACCACTGTGAAATTTTATTTGTGATGCAGAATGGTGACAAATTCCTTTCGTAACATCTTGCATGAGAAGTGGCAGCCTATGTGGCAGCTCTCCTCAGTGCATTTGTTCTGTGTGCCGCTTTGCATTTGTCACTCTGTTTTGGGAGAATCGCACAAGCCTCCGCGGGTCTCAGTAGCTCCCAGAGAGCTGAGTGAATGGATGGAACGGCACTAACCAAACTTATAGAGAGAGGAAAGTTGTTTATGTCTTGGCATGGGGAGATGCATTATGTTGAGCCTCTTTAGGCCACTTGATTAATCAGACAGAGCACATGATGTGACTGAGACACCTAATAAAAACCTCTGTCTCTGCATCAGATCTGACATTTGCTGAACCTGCTCCAGAAGGACATGAAATGAGTGACTTTGTTATTCTGCTAGTTTCTTATATTAATATTTCAGTTAAAAGAGAGGAAGCCCAGAACTAGAAGACTTGTACAGTGTTCTGTGCCGCGGATCAGCCCTAATGACGTTTTCATTGTGTGGTCAAGTTACTTGAAAAAAGTAATTAGTTACTGACAGAGGCGGAGCCAGACATTTGAGACACCCGGGGCTTAGCCCTAAAGGGTAGTATGCATGTGGGATTTTTTTTTTTTTTTTTGGGGGGGGGGGGTTAGAAATGACTGAAAGATTAATAGGCTCTGTTTTGAGTTTTGTTCAAAAAAGAATGACTTCATATAGGGAAAAATATATATCACATATGCAGGACACCTTAAACTAGTTTTTTAATTAAGCAGCAAGGCAGAACAAAGTCGGGGGTGTATCAAGACACGAAGACTAAACCCCAATTCAACCAGACCCAGAACTGATCCGGAATTAAAACAGGACTACAAGAGTTCAAAATCAGGACTACTGAGGACTTAACCAAGACAGAACCAGAATCAGAACTAGATGATCGTAGCACTAAAAATCATCATAGACCTGCACTACACTTATTTTTTTAATTCTACCAAAGTACAATATTTAGATTGAGAAAAGTTTATATAATTATTTAGCCTTGTTGTGCAAACAAGCCTGCATAACTTAATAAATGTAGAATTTGAAAAATAGTATACCTAAAAAGAAACACTAGGTACGAGATACATGAGGACCTATGATACTGTGATACTTTTGGTAAACAACCATTTGACTAACATGTGTGTCTCACCTGCTCTTGTTCATCTCTGTTCTGTCCTCATTCTCCATCTCCCTCTCTGCTCCTCTCTCCCTCTTTGTGCTGACAATCATCAAATATACAGTTGAAACCACATATTTATGTACTCTTCAGATCAAAACACAAACACTTTTTTAATTGTAAGATCAAATCAGACTAAATGTTTATTTTTTAGATAAATATAAAAAACATATTTGTTAACTTTAAGAGTAAAGAGAGAAACTGTCTGTATTTCTTAATTGCAAATGGCACCAAATTGTATTCAAACTTGAGCCACACTTATGGAGCTCCACAGTTCTTTTCCTGGTGTTTTGGTTGATATCTTTTAATTTTCCCATTTCAAAAAAACAGGCTCTGTGTTTTGCCTTATATGCATCCACAGCTGTGCCACCAATTTACTCACATGGACTCTACTAACCTATCAGAAGCTTCTTGAGCTCAGAATGGAATTGTCTGGAGTTTCTTATTAATTAACAAACTTAGTGTATATGTTCTTCGTACGTCGCTTACTACATCCAAGATCAAATGACACATCCAAGACCAAACCATCGCGCTAACCGTGAGCTCGCTAATCCGGTTCTCCGAACACACCTGCTGTTGACGATTAGTACAGCTGGATGAAGTAATGTGAGATCACTGGGTGTCGTAAAAGGGGCTACGCATCGATAGTAGAAACATTGATCGGCAACCCTCTGATTGGTCGGCGAAAATGTCGAAGGAGCGCGCTCGGTATTCTTCGGCAGCAGAGCAAGAACTCTTGAGTGAGGGATTTCAGGAGTTTCAAAGTTTAATCAGAACGCAAGGGAACACTGCAAAGGCTGCAAAAGCAAGGAGAGAGGGCTGGCAGGAAGTTGCTGACAAATTAAACTCGTAAGTAATTTAATAATAACAATAATAATGGAGTGGATTGATATAGCGCTTTTCAAGGCACCCAAAGCGCTTTACAATGCCACTATTCAGTCACTCTCACATTCACACACTGGTGGAGGCAGCTACGGTTGTAGCCACAGCTGCCCTGGGGCAGACTGACAGAAGCGAGGCTGCCATATCGCGCCATCGGCCCCTCTGGCCAACACCAGTAGGCGGTAGGGTAGATTTATTATATTACACTATATTATCCAATAATATATTACATTATATTATATTATGTTATATTATATCCCCTTACACATTAGAGCCACAACAGGACCCACTAGAACATGGGAACAAGTAAAAGTGAAATATAAGAATATTCTACAGAATGGTAATATTTATCACTTATATTGCTTTTCGTCTCTTGGAAAGAGACCCTGGAATAATCTGTTTGTTTATAACAGCAACCAAGAAAAGGGCAGAGCAAAAAAAAGACAGGTGGTGGTCCTGCACCCCCTCGTCAACAAGTTGGTTAAGTAAATAATACCCTCACGGGAAAATCGATATCTCTCTATGAGCACACTGTCGCGCTGAGCTAAAGGATCCTGTCTATCCCGCAATATACGCTGAATTCTGAGGACTCTCCTTATCAATCTTGCACCTTCCGCAATGGGTGGCTCGCGTATACGGACAGGACATGGCTGCGACACGCTTCCCAAATCCACCTTCGCTTTTATAGCCGTGGTCTCTCATCTTGATTACACGAAGTAATTTGCAATTACTACTCTGAAATATGAATTACATCTGTAATAATCACATACATGTAATAGAATGTTAATAGTACATTTCCCTTTTTTAGGAAATGACCTGTATGTATCTGTGTGACATCAATAGAAGGATCAGGTGCTGCATTATCTTTAGTTACATTGATGTTAATTATTTATGGTGAAACAGTGGTGGAATATCGCTGTTGCTTTCGTATAAATGAAGCGGACATACCTGCGTGGCCGCGATCTAATCCTGTTTACATAAAGTAAACCTGCTCCCGAGCAGGTTTACGCTTACGGCTCTGTTGCTATGGCAGCAAGTCCCGGATGAGCTTCGGGGAACCGAACGATCCAAGATCACGCAAAATCGTCAACAATCTCATCCAGCTAACCTACTTAGTGAGGTACGAAGAACGGGCCCCTGGGCCCTATTTCAGGAAGCCGGTTTAGTGCAAACTCTGAGTAAGTAAACCCTGAGTTAACGAAAACTCTGGGTTGTCGGTTTCACAAAGCGAGTTTAGATTAATTCTGAGTGAGTTACTATGACGACACACTCCGTGAAGCTAACCTGCCCCCTAGCAGGTTTACTTCAACTAACCCTGACTGTCTCCGCCTCTTTGTCGGAAACCTGACTGTAGGAAGTGTCGGACATGGCGTGCTCCTTCCTTGAAGAGCCAGTAGATGTTGAAGCCCAAATTCTCCGCAGAGCTCTCCGCCAGGAGAGAGTGATTAGAGCGCGTTCGGACATTTTATCATTTCCTGATGATTTTCTGTGCGAACGTTACCGTTTTTCAGCACAATCTATAATTTATTTTAATAACATCCTCAGGCCATATATTACGCATGTGACACATCGCGGACATGCTCTCAGTTCATTACATATTATTTGTATTGCACTTCGGTTTTTTGCAAACGGGAGCTTTCTGTATAATATTGGTGACGCTGAGCACGTTTCCAAGGCTACCGTCTGTCGGGCAGTCAGGAATGTTACAGTTGCACTGAAACGTCTCCTGCACTCGTCTGTGGTGTTCCCCGGTCATAGACCCACAAGATTTATCAAAGAGGGATGCCACAAAATTGCAGGTATCAGGGTGACCAAAACGTAATGTATGATGTGGTGATACTTGGACTACTACTTAAATTTTACATTTATTTTCAGGGTTCCCAGGCGTGATTGGCTGTATAGATGGCACTCACATTCCAATCATTGCTCCTTCAGTAAATGAAGGAGACTATGTGAACAGGAAGTCTTTCCACAGCATCAATGTACAGGTACATAGTTCCCCGTAGCATTTCAAACTAACAAATTATTTCATTATAGTAATGGATGCTAATTCGTGTTCTCTGCACTGTGAAGATCATATGTGATGCTGCCAACATTATCACAAATGTGGAAGCCAACTGCTCAGCCTCTGTGAGTGGTGGTGGTGGAGGACCCCCACCTGTTTTTCGGGCCTCCGCTTTTTTTCTGTTGGCTATAACGGGTCACATTTGAGCATACAGAGTAAGCAAATATGTACTTGTAATGTGCTCAGATAATTTCAATAAGTGCTTACAGAGGGGAAATTAATGTAGAATCTAACTGCAATTGATTTATATAGTACAAACAGACCAAGCACTATGGCTCATAATACAATTACACCTCACCTGTTTGGACTATATTTTTATATTTCATTTTTACTTGCTGCCAGGAACGTTTGGGGCCTGTTGGGTTGCACCTGTGCTCACATCACATCACAACATAAAATGTATAAAATAAAAAATAAAATATAATATAATAAAATGGCAGCATGGTGGCACGGTGGTTAGCACTGTTGCCGCACAGCAAGAAGGTCCTGAGTTCAATTCCACCATCAGGCCGGGGTCTTTCTGTGTGGAGTTTGCATGTTCTCCCCGTGTTTGCGTGGGTTCTCTCCGGGTACTCCGGCTTCCTCCCACCGTCCAAAGACATGCAGCTTGTGGGGATAGGTTAATTGGATAATTCAAATTGCCACTAGGTGTGAATGGTTGTCTGTCCCTATGTGTTAGCCCTGCGACAGACTGGCGACCTGTCCAGGTTGTACCCCGCCTTTCGCCCTATGACAGCTGGGATAGGCTCCAGCGCCCCCCGCGACCCTGAAAAGGATAAGCGGAAGCGAATGGATGGATGGATGGATGGATGGATAATAAAATAACGTGTTAAATGGGTGGAAATCCCTAGATCAATGTTTAAATTAACACTCACGCATTGACTCTGTCGGCTATGTTTTGCCATGCATGCTCTCTTTCTTTTGCAGCTGAGGCTGCGTTACTTTTTTTCCGCAAAATTTGCATGTTATCGGCATATGCTGCCATCAGAATTTCGGCCTCAAGCGCTGTAAAATACATTGACCGCGCCTTCTTTCCCTCCGTCTCCATGGTGACTCGCTTAATCTGTGCTCCACTAATCAGGGCTTTATGTATCCTCGTGCGCGCGCTTAACTTGGGGTTAAAGCAACTCCGCGTTGACTGAACTAATTGTTATCAGCCTTTCTGGAACCGAATATTCCGAGTTGGACAGTTCGGGGTTACTCAACCCTGAGTATCGTTTTTCACTCTGAGTTTTCTAAACCGGCTTCCTGAAATAGGGCCCTGGTCAAACTTAAGCTCTCCTTAGTATGGCTGGCTCCGTTTCTCCAACAGCGCACTCACAGGCGGCAGCTGCCCCGCCCCCTCGCTCAGTCGCTTAGTGCCTGAGCTCGGATCATACCAATATCAGGGGGACTTTTTGTTTTATACAGTTGTCAGCCAGACATCTAACTATGAAAAAATTACACTCCAAAAGACCCCGGGCTTCTGACAAAACAACCCGGGCTTAAGCCCAGTAAGCCACCCCCACGCTCCGCCCCTGGTTACTGATTACTTCTCCAAAAAAGTAATCCTGTTACTTTACTGATTAGTTATTTTCAAAAGGAATTAGTTACTTCGTTACTTTTTAAAACATGATACACAACCTGGATACATAATAAAGAAATAGACCTTTCAGCCCAATTCTATTTTTTCTGTATAATCCATCATAAAACTGAATCAAATGGAAAAAGTCTGTTTTTAAAACCTGTTTCATTATTTTTAATCTTTTAACTTTATGCAAAAATTAAATCATATGCAACAGTCTTTGACTTAAAGAAATTGTTGAACATTTAAACCAATTTTCTGCATATTCTAGCATATTTAAAAAAATATTTTTTGTGTTCACACTCTTTCAAACAGATGCACGTAAAACACAGCAGAAAATAAAATAAATCAAAGATTCAGCAGCTCTGAGTCCTGTCGCTCTTAAATCTGTTGTCACCTGTTTAGCAGGAGTGGGGCGGGTGGAGGTTTGCCCACAGTGGTCATGTCAGTGGGGGGATCCAGGGGTTTCTCTGTGAATGTCACATTCCCGTGGCAGCGTGCTCGCTGCTCGCTCAGATTTGAAGTCTAATTTTTCACTTTAGAAAGAAGTTTTCCTCCCACACAGAGTGCACAGCGGACGCTAATGTTTTTGTCACTTTTACAGAATCAAAGTAATGTGAGTATTTCCAAGCTTTAAACGCTTCACGGTTGTACTCTCTCCCACACTCCATATCTGCACACGTCTGTTACCACAGACGTCGCACGTGCTTACGTCACAGTCATGACTCATGAGACACTCTCACAAACAAAATCACCGTTTAGTAACGCAGCGTGCTTACGGGAAAGTAACAGTAATCTAATTACCTTGAGTAAGTAATCCCTTACTTTACCCGTTACTTGACAAAAGTAATCGGATTACAGTAACACATTACTTGTATTAGAGCTGTAAGCTGTAAGAACAAAAAACTTTGTGCCTTGAACCTCCAAGGACACCGGGACTCGAGCAGGTGTGAAGATCAAAAGGTTGCATTTTGGAGCATTAAGTAAGACCTGAATGTAAACGGTCACGTCTTGGATTGCTTCTCCAGTCGAATGCTGCTGTTTTGTCTGAGCTACCGCTGTCTCACTGATGCACACATTGTGTTCTTTGTACAGGTTATAGCAATAGTGAGATGGGTCACTCATAGCTCGCTGATATATAAGCACTTGCAGTGAGTCCCTTGGCATTATTGGTATAAACACACTGCCATTTTTCCACTGTGGTATAGCAGCATGTTTTAACCCAAACATGCTGTGGCAATCTGTTTCTAAACCCAACCAAATAGTTTCAGAGCTTGAACCTGAGCAGCGAATCCAGTGACGTAAGCAAAACAGATCACTGAGCAAAAACACAAAGTTACCAACTGGGACACAAACCAGACTCCTTGCTGATAATCTTTTGACTTACTCGACTGGTAATCAACATGTTTCCTGACACGGCCTTTGCCCTGTTATCTCTTCATACACCTCCATTTTTACAACCAGAGGATAAAAGCATCAACATAAAGGACAGCTTAAAATGCCGACACAACCTACAGAACATCAGTGTTTGAGAGCCGAGGTAGAGAATCCACTGGCCCTGTTGCTTCAGGACATACAGCACTGATGAAAGCAATTTAAAGCACAGTGTTGCCACTATTCAAGACTTACTGTCAAAAAACCCAAACTTAACAATTTGCTTAGATGTTATTAAGATGCATAACTGCATCAGTTACTAATGGTCAGTCCAGTTATTCGTGCTGCTGCTGCAGCGGACACTCCTGGTCTGGCTTGCACCACAGTAATGACAGCATTGCTACATGGTGGAGCAGACCAGATTTATATTGAAAATAAACACCACACCAGAGCGTTTGCTTGCTCTCTCTCTCCCTGGTCCTGTTGGTTGTGCTGCCACATACATCATAATTTTGTAAATCACTGAGCTAAACATGGAAGCTACTCAAATTCAGTTTATTAGTTAGCTTTTGTGTTTTTTAATATATATATATATTACAATTGCTTGCTCCCACTCCAGTCCAAAATGAGTCTTTCTTCATGAGCAGAATCTTCTACTTCTGCCACTGGCGTTCATTTACAGAGGGAAGGTCTCGCTGTCTAATCAGCCTAAAAATTCATACAGTTCATAGAAAGTTAACGCCTCCAGGTCACAAACACAAACTGAGAATGATTTCAGTGAAGTGATAGAAATCTCATGTCCAACATATTTCCATATTTATAGAGTTTAGCTTTTTGAGTGAGGGACAATGATAAGAAAGCAATGTTACACAGCTGGTGTTATTCTAAACAGATTATTCTGCATTCATCTCAAATTGTTGGTGAAAATACTTTTTGCTTGCTGGTTTGCACTGTGGCACTAAATCAGACAGTCAATGAGCAGCCTTAGTCTTTAATACTATGAAGGAAAGAAACAGTAAAAATATATGATTTTTATGAATATATTCTTTAAAAAAGAATATATTACTGACTGGGTCATAATTGTTTTCAAAGTCCAGACCAGTGATACCCAGAAGCAGTTCAGCACTACAGCCCACCACTGAAAACTTAAGAAGCAAAGTAAAAGCTGCTTTTGTTTCCTCACCTGTTGTTGCTTCTGCTGGTACAGACATCTCCCAGACGCTCATGACAAGCACCATTAGAAGTAGAGCTCCTTTGCTTCCAATCTGCGGGTATGGCTCACTCATCCTTGATAAAGAGGCGAGAGGAGAGGAGTGTTACCACAAATAACTCATTTATGATAGCTGCAGTTTGAAGCAATTTGAGGTGAAACCAGAAACACTATTTATAGCTATACAGAGATAAAGTTTACATCTAAATGATTCAGAGAAAGCTTGGGAGAAGGTGCTGTGACCAAACGAAACCAAAATCCAGCTCTTTCAAAATCATGAGTATGACCCAAGCAACACCATCCCCACGGTGAAACAAGGAGGCGGCAACATTATGCTGTGGTGTTCCTGCTAAGGACCAAGTAACGATTCCACTGCAATGAGGGGAAGATCGACCAGACCTCAGTCCTGCAGAAAATCTGTGGAGGGAGCTGAAGCTGCCAAGTTTCAGCCTAGAAATCAAAAGGATTTAGAGAGTTTCTGTAAAGAGGAGTGGTTCAAAGAGATGTGAGCAAACCAAATAAAAGAAGCACCTACCCACCAAGTACTAGGTCATGTTTTACACAGGGTTCAAATGACATACAAATCAATGTAGGACTTTCTGGAGTTTTGACTGATATTCTGCTGAAACCTCCATCAAAATTAGAGGCCCTACATTTCTTTGTAAGTGAGCAGATTAATAAATTCAGCAGGAAATTAAATAATTATTTCCCCCAAGGATGAAAGATGGCTAGATAGACATCATTAACTCACATTAAGCCCCCGGTTTATTTGCATTTACCAAACAAAAGCATCTATTATCATCTGTGTCAGCCTCTCCTCCTTTTTTTTCCATCCCTTCGCTCGCCTGAATGCATGTTTGCTCGTATAAAGCAGGGATAGAGGCTCTTATCCTCCTCCTTGCTTCTCAAAACAAACTACAGCTGTGAATGCACCCCCAGATCACTATCTCCAAATTCTCTCTTTCTTCCCCTGCGGCTCCCCTCGTGCTCAACCGAACACGAGGTGAAGGCTCTCTGCTGCCCCAACAGGCTTCAGCAAGCCTCTGTAGGCTCTACAGCAGAGCGGAGAGCGGGCAGGTCGCAGTGGCTATTCCATCCCTCCGCAGTGCCTTTTTCTCTGCACTCCCTCTCCCTAATGAAGTGTGGTGGAGCCAAGGCCACACTGCATAAACCGTCTGGCACAGTGTGTTATCACCGACAGACAATGATCAAATTTCAAACGGGGGATGCGGGAGTGGTTCGGTAATTACTGGAAGGGGCATAGTATCGTATGGCGGGAGGGGACAAAGTTACAAGCTGCGTTTATGCCTTATTTACCACCTCCCGCCTCTTATCTGGCTGCCGCATTGACATATAGATTGGCTAAACCTCATTGGGGATCTCAGATTATTTGTGTAATTAAGTTTATTTTTGCAAAGCAAACATGACCTTTTAGCAAGGTTTTGTTAGAGCGCTCAGTGTCACACAGGAATTAGTATTGAGTTGTGTTGCTCCAGCAATAAAGAACAGGCAGAACTCACATGTTTAATGTGCCCTTTAAAGATATAAATAGCTGCCTGTTATCTGGACATGTAGGCGATAGCAGTGTATGGAAGGGGAAGTCTTAAATAATCGCTGAAGATTTATTTATTTATTAATTTTGACATGGCTTCATTTAATGAAATTTGACTTAAAGGTCATGAATAATTTCTACACATCACATTTTCCCTGCTTTAAAAAAAAAGCTAAATATTTTTGGGAAATACTAATTGCTACCCAAAGCCATCACAGTGACAGCGAGACTACAGGAGGTCACCGAGAGCGAAGAAGTTATTTGAAGCGCCGCGGCTTGATTATGTCATTCCTTTCAGGTTTTTATAGGGATTAAACAAGATGCATCATGTTAATTTGTGAATTTCAGATGGTAAGTACCATCCAACTCTCGACAAAGGAAAGAGGCAGGAAAGAGCAAAGATGGGGGAATAATTCCAGTAATCTTAAAATAACCCAGATAACTCAATCTGAAAGACTCAAAGCAACGAGCGCACACATAGCTGAGATGTGACAGAGCAAAGAGACAAGCAGTTGCATGCAGTGGACGCAATAAAGCGTGGGTCTTTGACTTTTGATTCCCAAGTCCTCAAACTAACGATCAAAGCGGTCACTTGTTCCTACAATCTGATACAACCAACGTTAGTGAGATACAGGCACGAGTACTCGAAAAAAATGATATGTGGCATTTAATGAGATAGTAGAAGTGTAGAAGGCTAATCGCTCAGCTACAGGGCTCATTCATATTCTTCAAAGGGATTCTGATCATGAACCATAATGTTGTAACCACTAAAAGTAGCTGTGACACTGTGAAACGATGGTATGAGCTCCTGTAGAAACTATAAGTCTGTGTGATGTCAACCTTACTTTAACAAAAACGTGTTTCACTCACAGTAAAGAATGACTCTACCCACAGTCCTAACATAAGGCAGCAAAGTGTCTCATTGAAAGAAAGAAGGTGTACTTTATTGATCCCCGTGGGGAAATTCCTCTCTGCATTTAACCCATTCACTCAGTGAAGCAGTGGGCAGCCATTGGGTGCCCGGGGAGCAGTGTGTGGGGACAGTACCTTGCTCAGGGGTACCTCAGGGTAGCTGTTCAGGGGAATCGAACCCCCGACCTTCCGATCATGGGGCCACCACTCTACCTACTGAGCTATCCCTGCCCCGATTGGTGGAAGTTGCTGTCGCCATGGAAATGTCAGGTTTCTTAGTCAGTGCTAAACTTTAGAAACCGCTTGAGCAGGCACAAACGCTACACACAAACTACCATTATACATTATTATATATGTATAATCTAATGCAGCGGTCCCCAACCGTTTTTGCGCCACGGACCAGTTTGTGCCCGACAATATTTTCACGGACCGGCCTTTAAGGTGTCACGGATAAATACAACAAAATAAAACTAGTACCGGTACCGAAAAAAAGAAGATTTATTCATAACACACGTGAAAAGACCCAGGAAAACCGAGTTAACGATAAAAACGATGACAAAATAACGCTGAAAACCGATAAAAACCCTGAAAACCATACATTTCACACCTGTGCCTCAACTCTCGCGGCCCGGTACCAAACGACTCACGGACCAATATACTGCTGTTAACAGCATAAATGTTAAGTTAAGCTAATTCCAAAACGTTCCAAAGGTCACTTGCTGTAGATTCTGGAATTTTCAGCAGTTTATTATTATGAGTAGTTCCTCTAATTTTAGGAGTAATTATGTATGCATTGTTGTACCTCTGACTTTATTTTCTGATCCAAATCCAGGCTTTGAATCAGTATTTGGCTCATAAACCACCTTGTAGCTATTGACATTTCAGAAAATCCCTATATTCTTAAATAAAGAATATAGGGATTTTCTGAAATGTCAATAGAGAAAATGAATGAGAAAGTCATTTCAGAAGCACAGGCCTTAATAAAATGGCTTGTGCCCTATAGGCAGGGGTGCACATAAGTGGTCCACAGGTGCGCATTCGCTGTCAAAATAAAAGACGCGCACCAAATAAGAAGTTGCAACATTTGCATACATAAGATTTTCTGGAGGAGGACAGACATTTGTTTAGAACTCTTAAAGATGTCGAAGAAGCTCCTTTAAGCAATTACTTTGGTGTTCCTCCACCTCCAAAGAAATGTCAGGAGTCCGAACCGCAAAAGAAGCGTGTATTCTCGGAAAAGGGGTTGCAGGAGGTGAGCTGGTTTCAAACAAATGATGAACGCACAGAGATGTGGTGCAGAATATGCTGTGAAAATCCCACTCTAGAGGACAAAAACATTGCCTTTTATATGTACGCAAATGCGCGTTGCAACTTCTTATCTGGTCTTTTATTTTGACAGCGAATGCGCACCTGCGGACCACTTATGTGCACCCCTGCCTATAGGGTAGCTGTAACAGAAGACAACAGAAAAGGTAAAGAAACGCAAAATTTGTGCAAATATTTTGCGCACTAAAAATATTTCACAGACAAATTTTGTGTATATATACATTACATAAAAGGTTTGCATCCAAAAATTTGGCATTTAATGTCATTTTTTTCTCAGCACTTTCAGGGTGTCGGGGCCTTTAGAAGCACATCATGGTGTGGATTCCAACACATCCACTAGAAACCTCTAGCTTATCCAGGTGCAGAGCTTCCTTCCCATCTAACATAACTATAGGTCCAAATAGCAGCTTGTGCAAACAACCCCTGGTATCATTTTATGAGGAGAGTGGTTTATGAGGAGAGTGGTCTATCTGTGTGATAAAGTGTGTTTTTTGGATTGTCATTTCCCATCTTGCCTTGCTTCAATTAGATCTCCTTTGTTTCCCAGGACACTTGCTGTGCATGCCAGAAATATCATTAAGCCACTTATCCACAAGAGGAGGGATAATGCAGCGCAAACACTAAATGGACCCAAGGTGATCCTTTATTTTCATAATATATTTTTTTCCACCACTATTAAAGCCACGATTGCCAGTATCATGGCATTTAACAGTGTTTTCAGTGTAGCTACAGAGCGATTGTGAGGAAGGAAATTCACTGAAATGTTGAGCGTGATATCCAGGTAATGCACCAGTGTCTGCATTTTCTCAAATGGACCTCGATTGTACGCCCAGATACTTATACTGGAACAGTGTGTGCTTACGTTCACCTCCCAGAGACAGATTTATGGTCACCGATTAGCCGGAGAATTGGAGGCTGGGTTGAAATGGTGGCCAGTTGGTGTCGGTGTGCAATTCGTAGTAATAAGTGTGTGGGGGGAAAAAAAGGGTCATTGGTGCCGCAGAGCAGGGCAGCGTTACAGCATCATTTGTTGGATGCTGTCGAAAGGTGCAATTCCATAAATGACATCTCATTGCACCTGAATGTGCTGCGTTGTCACTGGTGCTCGGCAGAGCGAGTCCCTGGAGATTTGTTACGCTTTGAAGCCAGTTTACGTCTTGACCTTGGCTTGAAGGTCTTTTGCATTTCTGCAACAATATCCTTATATTTAATATAAATAGACATTGTGATCCTGGCTGCATTATTGAAAGACACCTGTGGTACTCAAGCGATACTTAATCTTTATCAAGAGAAGAATTCCACAAGAGCCAAGACGACAGTTTTCCTGCCCTTGCTTGAAAAGAACCATTCACAAGCTGATCTGGTAAAGACGGATGAGACGACTGTGTCTTTGCAATAAGTCGTGGAGACATATCAACTCATGATAACAATGCATCTATGTGTAATTATTGTTAAGTACTCAGGTGAAATGAATTAGTGGCACTGTCATGGTTGACTCTATATTATTCAGCATTCACTTTATTTCTCTTTATCCAATCAGAGAGGCAGAAACAAATACCTGTGGCAGGTCACGTTTAAGGGAGCAGTATTATATTTGGTAGATAATAATTTCATTTTCTTTGGGATTCTTTTTCATCAGTTATTGCACTAAAACGTGGAGGTTGATGAAACCTTATTTATATACTTGCATAGTTTTAAATACATACATTTTTATTTCTGTGGCTGTTGTACATGTGTAGCATTCATTGCACTGTTTAGCAAAATTTGTTTAAATGTTTAGAAATGAATATTGATTAAAAAAAGTTATTCAGGATTATCAGAAGTGTATTCAAATTGTCTATTGAAAGTTAGAACCGGTTACTGTTATGTACAAAACAAAGTCATAGTAAAATTCATCGACTAAACTCAAAAAGATTCTCTTTGTTCTTGTCAGTCTGAAAACCTTTTGCCATTTTAAATGACTCGATATGGAACTATTATCACTTTGATCAACCTTAGAGGAACGGTCAGAGGTCAAATGTGACATGATACTTTAAATCTTTATAGTACAGTCATATAGTACTTTTAAAGTTATAAGGATTTTTTGGGGTCAATTTTTGACCAATAACATTATGTTGACCTTGAAGGCCTTGATGAAATTGCGCCAAACCAAAGATGTTTGTCCTGCGACAAGATTGCATGTTTCATTACTCTACTCAACCTTTTAAAATTGTAACATTGATTGATTGATTAAGCCTTTAATTGCAATGTTACACGCACATGTTACCTGCAGGGAAATGGGGCCCCTTCCATCCATACATACATTGCACAAACATCACATTGGGAAGACAAGTCAGAGAGGTCGGATGGTAAGAAAAACATTGTTTATGTAATAAAGATAATTCACATTTAGGTTGATCTTAGTTTATTTCAAGGTTAGACAAACACCTACACAAACAATAATAAATAATCATGTAAATCCTAAACATTTATGTTTATGTTAAGAAAAGATAAAATGACTTTGACACACAAACCTGGTAAATTATCACCCACGTTGCCCTGACATGCTCTACAAAACATTTTTAACTCAACCTTTTGTTGGTTTTTACGGCTCACAATACCTGTTTGACTTACTTACTGCTGTCACAATACTCGCTGTTAGATGCAGCAGCTGTTTTCAGTGACAGGATCTGTTTGGGCGAAGCTGTTTTTTTACACATGCAGCTCTGAACTTTTCCAGACATTAGCCGACGGGCCTGAATGTCAGGATGCAAATTGCTGGCTCATAAAAAGGTCTTTAACCTGTCAGCTCTCTAGCTTAATTTCTGTGTGATGGTCGGATAAATCCGTGTGAAAACAATGCTCGTCAGTGAATTCACAGTGAAAGAGTGGCTATGGAGTCTTTCTTGTAGTGAGAGCCTGACGAGGGCAAACTATCTCCTGTTGTGTGCTTCATGTCAGAGAGGATACATTTGGACAGAGGCCTGAACAGACAAACAATCTCAGCAGTTAGCTTGAGAACTTCCTGTAGTGCTAAAGTGCCGTAGGCCAAACCAAAGACACTACACCACATAAACGACTGTGTTGCCTGATGCCAACCGGAGTGTAATGTGTAATTCGGTAAACATTAGTCAACACAATAACACATGGCTTCATATGTTATATACACATGTATGCACAGTACAGCATTTCAGTGTTATACAAATAAAATGTATTTAAATTAAATTTATTTCAACTTATTCTTGTGTAATTTAGCTAATTGCCTCAGCTTGCTAAATGTAATGTCATGTTTTAACTATATGCCATAAAAGTGTAGGTTTAGCGCGTAATTCTCAACACTTTTTCTAAAATCTCATTACATTTGTGTGGCAGATACACAAACGAGACAACACGTGAATAAAACATCGTTAGAGGCACACTTCTTTAAGCTAAGCCAGACCAAATATGACAGCTCTGTACGCTATTCCAGTTCAACGTTTTATTTTTTTGAAAGACAAGACCACAACCGGTCGTGGCAGATGGCCCCCGCCCCGCCGCTGTTTTTTTGTTTCCACTGTCGCCAAAGTGCTTGCTCATAGGGGTCATATGATTGTTGGGTTTTTCTCTGTATGTATTATTGTAGCGTCTACCTACGATATAAAGCACCTTGGGGCGACTGTTGTTGTACAAATAAAATTGAATTGAATTAATTACTTGATTTCAGCATGATCAGCTCTTGCTTCATAGTTTCATCCTGTAATATTACCTGGAATTTCATTAGACTGAGCCAATAAAGAACAATAAAGCTCATTATCTTAGCAATGACTGCCCTCCAGTTTTATTCCTTTATTTATACATGTTCAACTACTGCAGCTTTCAGTGCTCCTTGGGAATTTATACTGCAGCTTGTAATGACGATTCAGATAGGCATTTTGAGAGAAAACAAACTCAAACTTAGACTGTATCTATAGTGGTTGGAAAGTTTCATTAGCATGTAAGCCTCACAATATTTTTTGTATAATGTATGAGCCTTTTGCCACAGAACACAGAACAAGCCTGCAGAGAAATGTATAATATATGCAGAAGTGAAGTTAGCAGGGTAAAAAATGATAAAAACAAAACAAATACTAATAAATGGAAACATAAGTGTAATGTATAACTACCCACTGAGCACAGTATATTGTGCACTATGCTTGAGGACACTCAAGACCTCAAGCACAATATACTGTGGATGATGCAAATGATGTCTTTTACTGAAGAATAATGCATGTTCTTTTGAGCAGTGCCACCTCGCTGGCTGTCTTGGATTTGCGTGGTTGCATTAATCCGAACATTTAGCTCGTTCACTCCCTTCACAACACCGAAAGCAGCAGAGCCACAAGTCAGCTTTAAAGAAAGGCTTCACTTGAGCCTCGGCCTTGGTCACAAACACTTGATTCTCACACTAACAGCAAAGTCCCCGCCTGCAGTCACGCTGTCAACATTATCTCTCTGTTGTCTTGTGCGGTCCCTGAACTGCACACGTCGCCATCCCGAAAATAATAAAATATGTCAATCCAGATTTGACTATATCATTTTCAAATATCAGCGTTAATGCATTTCTTTTACAGTTGGAGTTCTGCTGCTTTAATTAACATTCTTGGGAGGTTCCTGTTTTCACCTGAGCTTTTTTAACAGCTTGAAAGGAAAATAAATGAATTGAAAAGTTTTGACAAGCCGAGTTCAGCGCTGCCCAGGGTCTACTTCCAGTTTATTGCTGTCAGTGGTGAAATAATAACATTTGGTGTACTGTTGCCTGGAGACACAGTGAACAACCCCAAAACTTGACACTTTGCCCAATCATTTATTGTCCCTGCTGTGACAGTGAGGCTAAACAATACATCAAAAGGTTCAGGTTATGATCCCGTCTGCTCCTGGCAGCCATACTGGGACTCTTTCCTTTTACCATTAGCATCTTTGCTAAAATATTTAGAGCTTACCAATGTGTCCCTCCAATTCCACCCTATGTAATGTAGACTATACACCCATCCACATATTTGGCATAGCAGAATAGGAACAAATGCATGGATCCCTTTCTCTGTTTTTATCATGCGAGTTTCACTAAATTCAGGATTGACATTTTAAGTAAGAAGGGAAATGTGCATTTTGACTCCTGTGGTACTGTTGTTAATCTGGGGCAAAAGCATAGAGGAAGCTTTGGCTACGGCTCAGGAGGTTGCTGGTTCAATAGCTGCCTCTGCTAGTCTGCATGTGTACATGCATAGGCATAGAAAAAGGTTCTTGCACAAGTATGTGGGAAAGAGTAAGAACGCACTTTGAGTGTATAAATTGTGTACTGCAACTATATAATTTACTGATGCCAAACTTCACTGTGCTTTAGTGTAGCAGAGCAGTAGTATTGTCAGAGTAGTAGTATCCCAGTAACCTGGGATGACAAAACATTGAAATACCTGAAACTGTTAACTGTTCTGGTCATACGTGTTATTGTGGTCTTCAGTTTCCTCGAGTGTAGTCTACTTAGAATGTTAATATAGTCTGGCTTTAGTAAATGGACTGCTTCTTATACACTGTTTTTCTGCTCTATTTAAGCGTTATACAGCATGGTCTAAGGAGCTTGGAAAGAAAAGCGTCTGGACTTCTTTAAGTGGCTTGAAGATGTTTCACCTCTCAGCCTAGAAGCTTTTTCAATTCTAGGGTCAAATGGTGGAGAGTCCCAGATTCTCCACCATTTGACCCTAGAATTGAAGAAGCTTCTCGGATGAGAGGTGAAACATCTTAAAGAAGCCCAGACGCTTTTCTTTCCAAGCTTAGACTGCGATGACCTGGATGACTGAGAACCTTCAGATGTTATACAGCATGTCTCATACACCTACAAATTCATATAAACGCTCCAAACACTCATATAAACACTAAATGCCAAATCCGTGTGTTACTGTTGCTGTTGTTGGTTCTTTAGCTGTGCGCCTCCAATATCACAACCTCCCTGTTTGTTGTGTTGGTGCATTTAATCTTTAACTAATATTATAGCTGCTGTGTGTGATACAGACCAGTCTGTGGATCACTTATGATTAATGTATCTGGTCATACGTGTTATTGTGGTCTTTGGGGCGATCGTGGCTCAAGAGTTGGCAGTTCGTCTTGTAACCGGAAGGTTGCCAGTTCGAGCCCAGGCTCGGACAGTCTCGGTCGTTGTGTCCTTGGGCAAGACGCTTCACCTACTGGTGATGGCCAGAGGGGCCGATGGCGCGATATGGCAGCCTCGCTTCTGTCAGTCTGCCCCAGGGCAGCTGTGGCTACAACTGTAGCTGCCTCCACCAGTGTGTGAATGTGAGAGTGAATGAATAGTGGAATTGTAAAGCGCTTTGAGGGTCTCGAAAAGCGCTATATAAATGCAATCCATTATTATTTTTATTATTATCTTATTAGTCTTGCTTAGCACTAATTAGCCATTTTGTGCTCCTATCCATTGCACCCATACAATTTATGTTTGTAACCAGTGCTAACCAGTGTTGGCAGCAACCAAAATTCCAATATGAAGGTTCAGACTGTAGACTGCAAAATTACTGAATGATGTTGTAATGACTGAGATGACGTTATTTACACTTTCTTGGACACTTGAACAGCAAATCTACACAGGTTGCTCAAAATCCTTTACTGTGCAGACAAATACCAAAACAAATGGAAGCAACCAATGCACCAAAGATAGCTTTTCTAGCTTCAGCTCTCAAAAAGTATTTCAGTGAGGAACTATGATGGTTACTTTAAAAGTATGATTTACATTCTCTAATTGTCTTGCATGGTCTGCCTTGTTCACAGATACACCACAAAACACGTAATAAGCAGATTTACTCTTCCTAACATAATTAACCAACTGGCATTTTCACACTGATTTTTCCATAACTGGGATACACTTGGCTGGTGGCACATTTCTGATGTCTACAAATCCGGTGTTTGTATGCACAGACAGGGGAGAGCTTAAATGCTTCTTCAACAAGAACAGTTTCAATATATTCAACATCCCTAGTATTTCTAACTTCACTGTGGGACGGAAAGCTGCTATAATCTCATGTAGTCACGGTTAAGAATAGTGTTAAAATAGGAAAACAAAACTCACTATGAAGCATATTTGATTTGGCGGAACAGCACTTTAGTGAAACGAGGACTGCTGGTAGATTCTGACCTATTTTCCCATTGTTGTCCCATTTGTGTCATTTATTTTTCTACCTTGATGGGTTTGTGCAAAGCTACAATATTTTCCATTAGCAAGTGAAGGACTCGATTGACCTTGGCCTATTAATAGCAAATGTTATTTGCAAAGGAAGTAGGGGAAAAAGCGTTGAATTAATTCTTCACCTGTTCTCTGCAGTCTTCGGGAGATTGTACTTGAAGTGCTAAACAATTCTACGGCATGTTAACCACGTGAGAGCAGTTTTTAAAGCTCCACAAAAAGGTAAAAGCAAGGACACACAAAAGATGAAAGACTGTTTAACTTTTTGACAAATAACCTAACCAAATAACACAAAGTTAGTGTTGTTTAGGTATCATCTATAAAAAAAAAGTCTCATCAGACTCTGTATAACTATGTCTGTGAAGGTTTTCAGTCATCCAGGTCATCATAGTCTAAGGAGGTTGGAAAGTGCATAAACGCATGGCTCAACATAGAAGAGCCACCTCCACGGGACAAGACTCAGCAGTCCATCTGCATCTAGAGGACAAAGGTCACTCTTTCGAGGACGCCAGTGTTCACATTTTGGACAGAGAAGGCAGATGGTTTGAAAGAGGAGTGAAAGAAGCATCTATGTCCACTGTGAACGACCATGTCCTGTCTGCAGTGATGGGAATAACGGCGTTACAAGTAACGGCGTTACTTTTTTCAGTAACGAGTAATCTAACTAATTACTATTCCTATTGTTACAATGCCGTTACAGTTACTAACAAGAAAATGCGGTCCGTTACTATTTTTCAACAAACAGACGGTTGAAGCTGTGTTCAGCTTCCCGCATCTTATAGAAGTTGCACGGAAGTAGCTGACTACGCAAGTAATCTGGACGCTACAGCTTTAAGTAGCTGTGCGCGCTCCCGCGGACGGTAATCACGATCACTGTCTAGCACAACACCTGGAGCTCAGGGGGCAAAACAATCGCATGAGTGCTGCTGTTTGACTGAGGAAGAATAAAGTGGTCGTGGTAAGCCAATCACATGACCACTTCAAGACAAAGCAACAAGGTGATATGTACCAGTTTTTAAATTGTGTTGATAGGCCACTTAAAACCAGAGTCATGATAAACAAGATATACGCAGCGTTTTTTCCTCAATAGCTTCGTCACGTTTACTGTCTAAGGACAGCGCAGCGAGACCTCTCTGCTTATGAGCAAAAAATTTAAAAACTGGGAAAGTTTTAGGAGTGACGGCGAGAGAGAGAGAGAGAGAGAGAGAGAAAGAAAAAGAGAGAGAGCGAGTTTTGAGATGTGAGAGATTTGTGACGTTTAGCGTGTTTGCAGTGTGTAGTTAATGTGTTTTCTTGTGTAGTTAGTGTGTAGTGTTGTGGATGGTTTTGTGTTGTGTGTCAGAACAATGAGGCGACTGCTGTCTCCAGGTAGAAACAGGAGTGATACACCTGCTGCTGTCAGACCTGCAGGAATCAGGCTGTGATGTTCTCCTTTATAGTGGACAGAAATTATTTTTTTGGAGTTGCACAAATAATTTGTGTGGCATCTTATTGAATGCAGAACAGCTGATTGTTCTGTAAATAGTTTGAAATGGTTATTTAAAAAAAAAAAGAGTAAAAGGTAAATGGATGCAAATAACTTTGTTGTTTGCAAAACTTGTGCATATGATTTTAAAATTGACAATTTATATTTGCATTTAAAGTTATGAAATATGATTCATTAAACATGTTTGTGGTTGTTATAGTAAAAATATAACTTTTTCTACTCGGATTTTATGTTTTCTGTCTGATTTTTGATCAATTGTGTTAATACAGTATATCAAAATGAAAACATGACTGTAAATTCAGACACGCGAGGTTGTGTTAAAAAGAATGACACCAAACAAGGCAAAGTAAACAGTTTTTAAAAGTAAAATGTGGAGGGAACATCAAAAGTAGTTAAAAATGGCCAATTATACCCTGGACCCCAGAGGGTTAAACGTTTTTTGTTTTTTTTTAAAGTAACGCAATAGTTACTTTTCAAGTAATTAATTACTTTTAGAATATTGTAACTCAGTTACTAACTCAGTTACTTTTTTGAAGAAGTAACTAGTAACTATAATTAATTACTTTTTCAAAGTAACTTGCCCAACACTGCCTGTCTGCCATCTATAATCCAGTTTTCAGATCCCAGACTCCTTAACGCCCACTCACATCCTGGGCCTTCTGACCTCAGGAAATCACATGATAGGGTGGGGCCAGGTTTCACAATGAGCTCACCTGAAACCCTGGCAGATTGTGACCTACACCTGTTTTCACACCTTGGCTCATGTGATTAGGTAGAGGATCAATAGGGGGTCCATGTCCCTCTCGAGGAGACACTCCCACAGGGTTTAAATCTGGGACTCTCCATCATTTGACCCTAGAAGCTTCTCGGATGAGAGGTGAGATGTCTTCAAGCAGCTTAAAGGAGTCCAGACGCTTTTCTTTCCAAGCTCCTTAGACTCTGTAACTATGTACGTGTACGAAAGCATGTCTAAGAGTTTTAAACACAAAATTCCTACTTACATAAACGGTATGTACAAATGTTTTAAAACTGTATCCATCCACTATAATGACTGAGAACCTTCAGATGTTATACAGCATGTCTCATTCACCTACAAATTCATATAAACGCTCCAAACACTCATATAAACACTAAATGCCAAATCCGTGTGTTACTGTTGCTGTTGTTGGTTCTTTAGCTGTGCGCCTCCAATATCACAACCTCCCTGTTTGTTGTGTTGGTGCATTTAATCTTTAACTAATATTATAGCTGCTGTGTGTGATACAGACCAGTCTGTGGATCACTTATGATTAATGTATCTGGTCATACGTGTTATTGTGGTCTTTGGGGCGATCGTGGCTCAAGAGTTGGCAGTTCGTCTTGTAACCGGAAGGTTGCCAGTTCGAGCCCAGGCTCGGACAGTCTCGGTCGTTGTGTCCTTGGGCAAGACGCTTCACCTACTGGTGATGGCCAGAGGGGCCGATGGCGCGATATGGCAGCCTCGCTTCTGTCAGTCTGCCCCAGGGCAGCTGTGGCTACAACTGTAGCTGCCTCCACCAGTGTGTGAATGTGAGAGTGAATGAATAGTGGAATTGTAAAGCGCTTTGAGGGTCTCGAAAAGCGCTATATAAATGCAATCCATTATTATTTTTATTATTATCTTATTAGTCTTGCTTAGCACTAATTAGCCATTTTGTGCTCCTATCCATTGCACCCATACAATTTATGTTTGTAACCAGTGCTAACCAGTGTTGGCAGCAACCAAAATTCCAATATGAAGGTTCAGACTGCAGACTGCAAAATTACTGAATGATGTTGTAATGACTGAGATGACGTTATTTACACTTTCTTGGACACTTGAACAGCAAATCTACACAGGTTGCTCAAAATCCTTTACTGTGCAGACAAATACCAAAACAAATGGAAGCAACCAATGCACCAAAGATAGCTTTTCTAGCTTCAGCTCTCAAAAAGTATTTCAGTGAGGAACTATGATGGTTACTTTAAAAGTATGATTTACATTCTCTAATTGTCTTGCATGGTCTGCCTTGTTCACAGATACACCACAAAACACGTAATAAGCAGATTTACTCTTCCTAACATAATTAACCAACTGGCATTTTCACACTGATTTTTCCATAACTGGGATACACTTGGCTGGTGGCACATTTCTGATGTCTACAAATCCGGTGTTTGTATGCACAGACAGGGGAGAGCTTAAATGCTTCTTCAACAAGAACAGTTTCAATATATTCAACATCCCTAGTATTTCTAACTTCACTGTGGGACGGAAAGCTGCTATAATCTCATGTAGTCACGGTTAAGAATAGTGTTAAAATAGGAAAACAAAACTCACTATGAAGCATATTTGATTTGGCGGAACAGCACTTTAGTGAAACGAGGACTGCTGGTAGATTCTGACCTATTTTCCCATTGTTGTCCCATTTGTGTCATTTATTTTTCTACCTTGATGGGTTTGTGCAAAGCTACAATATTTTCCATTAGCAAGTGAAGGACTCGATTGACCTTGGCCTATTAATAGCAAATGTTATTTGCAAAGGAAGTAGGGGAAAAAGCGTTGAATTAATTCTTCACCTGTTCTCTGCAGTCTTCGGGAGATTGTACTTGAAGTGCTAAACAATTCTACGGCATGTTAACCACGTGAGAGCAGTTTTTAAAGCTCCACAAAAAGGTAAAAGCAAGGACACACAAAAGATGAAAGACTGTTTAACTTTTTGACAAATAACCTAACCAAATAACACAAAGTTAGTGTTGTTTAGGTATCATCTATAAAAAAAAAGTCTCATCAGACTCTGTATAACTATGTCTGTGAAGGTTTTCAGTCATCCAGGTCATCATAGTCTAAGGAGGTTGGAAAGTGCATAAACGCATGGCTCAACATAGAAGAGCCACCTCCACGGGACAAGACTCAGCAGTCCATCTGCATCTAGAGGACAAAGGTCACTCTTTCGAGGACACCAGTGTCCACATCTTGGACAGAGAAGGCAGATGGTTTGAAAGACGAGTGAAAGAAGCATCTATGTCCACTGTGAACGACCATGTCCTGTCTGCAGTGATGGGAATAACGGCGTTACAAGTAACGGCGTTACTTTTTTCAGTAACGAGTAATCTAACTAATTACTATTCCTATTGTTACAACGCCGTTACAGTTACTAACAAGAAAATGCGGTCCGTTACTATTTTTCAACAAACAGACGGTTGAAGCTGTGTTCAGCTTCCCGCATCTTATAGAAGTTGCACGGAAGTAGCTGACTACGCAAGTAATCTGGACGCTACAGCTTTAAGTAGCTGTGCGCGCTCCCGCGGACGGTAATCGCGATCACTGTCTAGCACAACACCTGGAGCTCAGGGGGCAAAACAATCGCATGAGTGCTGCTGTTTGACTGAGGAAGAATAAAGTGGTCGTGGTAAGCCAATCACATGACCACTTCAAGACAAAGCAACAAGGTGATATGTACCAGTTTTTAAATTGTGTTGATAGGCCACTTAAAACCAGAGTCATGATAAACAAGATATACGCAGCGTTTTTTCCTCAATAGCTTCGTCACGTTTACTGTCTAAGGACAGCGCAGCGAGACCTCTCTGCTTATGAGCAAAAAATTTAAAAACTGGGAAAGTTTTAGGAGTGACGGCGAGAGAGAGAGAGAGAGAGAGAGAGAAAGAAAAAGAGAGAGAGCGAGTTTTGAGATGTGAGAGATTTGTGACGTTTAGCGTGTTTGCAGTGTGTAGTTAATGTGTTTTCTTGTGTAGTTAGTGTGTAGTGTTGTGGATGGTTTTGTGTTGTGTGTCAGAACAATGAGGCGACTGCTGTCTCCAGGTAGAAACAGGATCAGTGATACACCTGCTGCTGTCAGACCTGCAGGAATCAGGCTGTGATGTTCTCCTTTATAGTGGACAGAAATTATTTTTTTGGAGTTGCACAAATAATTTGTGTGGCATCTTATTGAATGCAGAACAGCTGATTGTTCTGTAAATAGTTTGAAATGGTTATTTAAAAAAAAAAGAGTAAAAGGTAAATGGATGCAAATAACTTTGTTGTTTGCAAAACTTGTGCATATGATTTTAAAATTGACAATTTATATTTGCATTTAAAGTTATGAAATATGATTCATTAAACATGTTTGTGGTTGTTATAGTAAAAATATAACTTTTTCTACTCGGATTTTATGTTTTCTGTCTGATTTTTGATCAATTGTGTTAATACAGTATATCAAAATAAAAACATGACTGTAAATTCAGACACGCGAGGTTGTGTTGAAAAGAATGACACCAAACAAGGCAAAGTAAACAGTTTTTAAAAGTAAAATGTGGAGGGAAAATCAAAAGTAGTTAAAAATGGCCAATTATACCCTGGACCCCAGAGGGTTAAACGTTTTTTGTTTTTTTTTAAAGTAACGCAATAGTTACTTTTCAAGTAATTAATTACTTTTAGAATATTGTAACTCAGTTACTAACTCAGTTACTTTTTTGAAGAAGTAACTAGTAACTATAATTAATTACTTTTTCAAAGTAACTTGCCCAACACTGCCTGTCTGCCATCTATAATCCAGTTTTCAGATCCCAGACTCCTTAACGCCCACTCACATCCTGGGCCTTCTGACCTCAGGAAATCACATGATAGGGTGGGGCCAGGTTTCACAATGAGCTCACCTGAAACCCTGGCAGATTGTGACCTACACCTGTTTTCACACCTTGGCTCATGTGATTAGGTAGAGGATCAATAGGGGGTCCATGTCCCTCTCGAGGAGACACTCCCACAGGGTTTAAATCTGGGACTCTCCATCATTTGACCCTAGAAGCTTCTCGGATGAGAGGTGAGATGTCTTCAAGCAGCTTAAAGGAGTCCAGACGCTTTTCTTTCCAAGCTCCTTAGACTCTGTAACTATGTACGTGTACGAAAGCATGTCTAAGAGTTTTAAACACAAAATTCCTACTTACATAAACGGTATGTACAATTGTTTTAAAACTGTATCCATCCACTATAATGACTTTTGTAATACTTTAATTGAATACGTTAATGTCAATAATGTAAATAACTGAACATATCTGAAACATCTGTGAACAGAACATAAACAAATAGAAAAGTAGGCTTGTTCAGATTAAAGAGGGAGATCAATTTTCTTGGAACATACAGCAGTGATGGATTTTTTCTTCAAAAGGGGGAATGTGCTTGAGCTGGAAGAGTTACAGATAAAATAAGTTATAAAGTTAGTTATAAAATAAGACGAGCCTTATGTCAGTGGTGTCCAAACCCAGGCCTCGAGGGCCGGTGTCCTGCAGGTTTTAGATGTGTCCTTGATCCAACACAGCAGATTTAAATGGCTAAATGACCTCCTCAACATGTCTTGAAGTTCTCCAGAGGCCTGGTAATGAACTTATCATTTGATTCAGATGTGTTGACCCAGGGTGAGATCTAAAACCTGCAGGTCACCGGTCCTCGAGGCCTGGAGTTGGCCAAGCCTGCCTTAAGTAGTCCCAGAGTTGAATAATAATAATAATAATAATATGTTGAATATTCTATGAGATAGTTTCCCTGAAGCACAGAGTTGTTTAAACAAGACACTGTGAACAGCAACAGTTTGATGTATAATACCCAAGGTTTTTATAATTAACAAAGTGTAAACTAAAAAAACTAAATCAAATTAGCTGTTACCGGTTTTGTTTTTGCTAGCTTTGTTTATTTGTTTTCTTCAAAAATGGCTCTACTCTTCTACTTTATGACTTCCAATCGCCACTAAATATCCGAGCCACTGTTGAAGAGCAGTCCCGACCGGCACCGGGATATGAGGATTTTCACATTCCACCTGTGTTAGAGACCGTACCACTGTTCCTCCGCCGCGATCCACCCGCCATCCCACCGGGAAGAAATGCCACAGTATAGACTTTTAAAAAAGATGGAAACTAAGTGAAACCTACCAAACAAAAATAAGTCTCTTTCACTGTACTGAAATTTGTCAATCCATCAAGCATCAGGAGGCATTGGTGGATCTATTAACTGAGACTTAGGCTACGTTCACACTGCAGGCGAAAGCACATCAAATCTGACTTTTTTGACCCTATGCGACCCATATCCGATCATAGTATGACAGTGTGAACGGCACAAATCCGATATTTTCAAATCCGACCCAGGTCACTTTCGTATGTGGTACTGAATCCGATACATATCTGATGTTTTAGAAAGCGACTGCTGTTTGAATGGTCATGTCGCACTAAATCCATGTTTTATGTCACTGACACAAGACAGACGCCAAGTATCAGCGCCGGAGAAAACATCGTGAACGCTTCCTGGCCGTCCAGTGTAGATGTCAGTGAAACTGTTGGGAAGACAACGTGAACGTTTTATTTGTACTGTATAATCTGCAGATTCTGACAGAAATCTGCAACTATCCTTTGAAGCACCGCTCCTCTAAAACAGCAATAAGGATAATTACTAGGCCATATGTAAAGAACAAAATAACTTTATAACTTAAAGCAAAATTGGGAAACGTAAAGTCCGAAACAAGTCTTTATATTAAGACCATCAGTCAAACACTACTGTTTGGTCTGGGTCTAAACAGAGCGCGTTGTGTGTGACGTCTTCTTTTCTGCATGCGGCCGCTTTGAGCGTTCACACTAGAGCACGTTTGCTGTCGCATTTTATTTGTAGTGTGAACAAGCAGACAAAAAAATCGGATTTGATCAAAAAATCGGAATTGAGCATCAAGACCTGCAGAGTGAACGTAGCCAAAGATGTTTATGTGATGTGAAGCGCTGCTTGTACCCTTTGATACCTACTGAAAATCTTTAATGTTGCTCTTCTTAAAAATTGCAACCGCATAAGTAGCAATGACACTAATGAAACTTCAAATACTTTCAATTAAAACCAAACTGAAATTTGCAAACTCACTTTGGAAACTTGAAACTGAAGAAACTGTAGATACAAATTCTAAATGAAATAAATATGAAAAATGCCTTTCTACCTGTGCACCAAACCTGACCACTACAATAAATCACATTATTATCAAATCTGTGTTGTGGTTAAACAGAAATATTCTCCAATGGTGTAAAAACATCATATAAGATTGTGCTTTTGGTTTAGTTTGACTTCTACGCCCAAAACCTTAATACTGTAACAGCACCTGCACATTAAAAGCGGGCGATAATGTGTTTTCAAATATTCTTTTCCTCCATGAGAAATGTAAAATCTTCCACTATCAACGTCAGCAGCGTGAAGGTCAAACATCTAATGAAGCAACACATTCATGAGCGAAGGCAGACACGAATGTTTCATTTTCTGGACTTTTTTCCAACACTTTAAGGAACACGAGCATGGTGTATTTTTACATAAATATCTTGCTTTTAAGCAGCTTTAATATTCAAAAAATGTTAGCATTACTTTCATGGCAATAATCATTTTAAAAGTGAAAGATTCAATTTTTAGTTTTGCTCAGTTGTAAGCTGCACGAGGCAAGTGTGTAATTCACAGTATCAGAGAGATTGCAGGGCGGGCAGAGGGAATGTTACTAAACCATAAAAAGCTGGACTTCCCCTCGCTGTTTCTGCAGCTGGATTCGATACAGGGATTACCCCCCCCTCGCTTACTCATCCCATTCCGTTCCCCTCCATCTCTATCTCGCTCTTTACTTGGACCGTGACAGAGACTGTCACCTCGGATGGCTGCAGGGAGCCGATTGCTCCGTCGCAGAACAAACATCGCTCATTCGCCAAAACACAGATGTTCCCTTCTAACAGTTGAGGAGGGTAGCTCTGTCAAGCCAAACAAGGGAGTTTGCCCATTCTTTGTCACGCACTCTGTGAAGCATCTGTCTCAAATCCTGCTCAGTTCACTTCATAAACAAGACAAGACAGCTGTCACAAGCCGTGTTGGAAGTTGATATATGAACTTAGGACTATAAATGGAGCCTTGCTTTAGCACATTGTCCTGATGACTTGCTAATCAAATCGTTATCCACCAGCCTCCAGCGGAGAAAAGCCACTGCGCTGTGTGATTCACAATCCGAGTTCTGTCATGAGAGACTGTAAGTGGTTCAGTTTACTCCTCGGGCCTTCGTGTGCTCTTCTGATTATTTCTGGATGGCTGTTTTTATCAAATCCACGAGCTAAGTTACCCCCACAGTTACTGTGGGGGTAACTGTGACCGAGGACCTGTCCTGGGGCAACCATATCACCTCAGTTGCACGGAAGGCCCAACAGCGCCTCTACTACCTGAGGAGACTGCGGAGCGCACACATTCCCAGATCTCTGATGTTGAACTTCTACAACTGTGCCATCAGCAGCGTTCTGACGTATGGATTTCTAGTGTGGTTCCCCAGCTGCACCAAGGCCGATCAGCAAGCACTCCAGCGGGTGGTGAAAGAAGCTGGCAGAATTATTGGAACAAGTCTGCCAGAGATCAGTAATATCTTCCCCACTCGCTGTCTGAGGAGGGTGCACAGTATCCTGCGGGACCAACATCACCCTGCGCGCCACCTTTTCCATCTGCTGCCCTCAGGGAGAAGGTACAGGTCTATACAGGCCAGAACATCCAGACTGGCCAACAGCCTGTATCCACAGGCTGTGAGGCTCCTGAACTCTCTGCCCCCCTCTCACGGACAATAACCATATCCAACTTCTTAATAGCAATGAACTGGTCTGCATTGGTGCATCATATCTTTATTCTCTTCCCCCTCCTGCCCCCCCCCCCTCTTTCTTAAATAGATAACTATCATATCTGATATCATATCTCACAGTACAATAATATTGAATGGGTTGCATTGTTGTATTTTGTCATGTTTCTCAGGTCTTTGTCTGAATTTCTACGAACATTATTGCTAAGGATTGTCTTATTGCATTGGAGTCACACTGGGTTAAATATGTACACTTGGGTTTTAAGGGGTATTTATTATTTTCTTCTTTTTTTGGGTTGTATGGAAGCCCCAAACGCAATTTCATTGTTCTTGACAATGACAATAAATAAATAAATACTAAATACTAATCCATATCAGAATCCAAGGAATGACAGCTCTGCGAAATATCCACATGTGATGGAGATAAATATATCTTTGCCGTTCAGATGAGTCTTTGTCACCAAGATTTCTTAATCAGCTCAATTCACCAATCGAGCTTTGTTCTTGTTGTTGTTGGTTTTTTCCCTTTGCTGCCTTACATGACTGTCTAGTAGTTCTTTGATCTAATGGTTTGACTTGATTCACAAATTATGATTATGCAAGATCTACTTTGGATTTTAATAAATACAAACGAGCCAGTTCCATCTGCTTCCAATCAGAGCTTTCTGCTGCTCAGCCTGATGACAAAATGTAATCTGTGAGTCACATTTAAGTGGGAAACATGATTTCAAATTTCACCAAAGCAGTGTGAATATTGGCATTGTTACCCGACACTGGTGCTGAGTGCCCTTTTAGAGAGTTAACCACCAGAACGACCTTCCGTAACGACACATCGAGATGCTATCTGAGAGGCCGCGCTCATCAAAACCGCAACTGCCAAATGGTCTCAACCTTAGTTTTCCTTTGATCAAAGTGTCTATGCATCACCATCTCTTGATCCCGTGTGCTATTTCAGTCCATCCCTCCCTCAAATGTTGCCTTGCAGCAGCAGCAGCAGGTAGAAGCATTTACACAGATCATAGTGCACCTCAACCAGTCTCCTCTTTTCTCTTTTTATAGTTAAGATCTCATAACACAACCGTCTAATATTTGTTCTCTTAAATATTTTAGTAAAAACAGCAAAAATGTGTTTACAGCACATTCAAAAATATATATCTGGTGTTGAAAAGCAGTAGTGGAATGTAGCCGAGTACTTAAGAAATTGTACGCAAATTTCAGATTCATTGTTTCGACATTTAATCTCTTTTTTTTATTTGACATTTTTGATTAAATTGTACTGCAGTCTAGATGCTTATTGCTTTTTAAATTTAGAATGTGAATGCAAACTTTGGTGGGTTAAAATTAATTAAGAGAAAGTCATTAAATATAAAGTACAGTAGTAAATATACTTGTGCAATTACTGCAAAAGTATTACGAAGCTCAACACTGAAGGTCCTGAGGTAAAACATATGATCCATAATGCTATGCAAAGTATAATCTATTTATACTGTAGTCTGTTCAATCCCAAACTGAAACAACGACGAGGAAGTTTGCTGTTTCTATGAAAATGTTTGAGAATGCACCAGAGAAAAAAATCTCTCTTTTTAAAGAATTTTCTTACACTTCAATGGAGAAAATTAATGGAAACTTTACTTTTAGAAGCAGAGAACTTTAAAAAGGGGGGGTGGTTTCTGTTATACTTACTGTTTGTTAAAAATCTAAAAACCATTTTAGCATTTCAATTGTTTAAGGATGCTCCCCTGGTAAAGGACATATTGTGCTTATTTCCTCTCTCTCACTTTTTTTTTGCCTTACATGTTGCAACAGCTAGCTGGGTTAGCATATCTGTTAGACAGGAGAAATCGCTAGCTATTGTCTGCTAGCAGCTTCAAAGGGTTGTAATGACCATATTTGTCTCTACATTTATATTAATGAAAAAAGGGACTAAATTGTGCATTTTGTATTTCTGTTTTCGTTTTTTCCTGTTTCTGTTGTGTTTTGTGTGCTTTTGCAGCTTTTTTCTTATTGTTTGTGTTTTCTTAAGTTGCAGTCCGTTTGGCCTCTCAGGGCCACCGTAATTTTGTCAGTTTACGAGGTTCTAGTAAAACCATGAATGAATGTAGGCGAGCTGCTTCCCCCACTGTCTGGTCACTGTGATAAGCTAAGCTAGCTAATTGTTTATTTCCTAAAGTAAAGACCAATATAAGCCTTAAAAATATTACTTTTACACTTTTGTACAAGTGAAAAGTTTAGTCAACCATTTCTGAGGTTTTCAGAAGGTTAAACTAAACCATCTTTGAAACTGAAGAAATTTAGAGGGCAGTAGTGGTAATTTTATTCTGATTTACTATTAAATGAAATAAAAATGCCACATGATGTGTAGATGTTTTCCATGTTAAATATGAAAGGTAAACTTCAAAAATGTGAGCGTGGAATTTGCTAAAGTGGAGGATTTTATAGGTCGAGGAGGGACATGTGGGAAATGAAGTCAAGCTGCCAAAAGGACATCCAGGTCCACAGAAGGTCAAATAACGAAGCAACACTTTTGTCAGCTCTTTAAAAGAGTTTATTAATATCACATTGTGGTGCCATTGTGTCCTTGCAGCTACAGATTGCTCCCTGTAACTGGAAGGACACGGGTTTGATCCTTGTGACAGCTGGGTGTCCTTTTGCAAGATGCCAAATCCCTCTGTCAGTGTGGATGAGCGTGTCAGCTCAATGACTGCAGAACAACATGGAGGATAATAAATAAATGATGGGTGAAAAAAGGAAGCTCTCGGTCTGATTTAATTTCAGTTTTGTGGGCCATAATTTCATGCTATTGCAGTTTCTAATGTGTCAGGATGTTTGATTTGATTAAATTCAATTGGCTGTATTGTTTTTCTGCTGTCTTGCTAACAACACAAAGAATGATTACTACTACACAGCATTCTTGCCAAGCGATATTGTTCCTATAGGGATAAAAAGCGGGGATAATGGCAACATGGGTTTGAACCTTTACGCTGTCCCTCGGCTCTGCTGCCAGTTATACGATAAGCCAGAGCAGAACCACAGGCTTTGATTTAACATGTATCAGAATATTAAATGCCATTTTCTTTTGCCCCAGGTTGATAACAAACAGAGTTGTCTTTTTAGTTATTTTTAAGGTATGCGTTATTAAACGGCTGACAGCAAAAAGGTGGATGGCACGAAAAATCTCAGAACTAAAATTAGACTATTTAGATCCATCACATTTTATGAATTGATGTAGTTGTTTACACATTCCCAATTCTTTCAGCCAACTTCTCACTGATGCAGACATTTGGAAAACTGTCATAATTTGCTTGTTTAATGAGCAGAATTTGCCTACAGTTGGCTTATAATGTGTCTATGTTGCTATTGTGCGTACACAGAATGATGATTAAAACATGAAAATGAAAGAGATTTTAATGCACTTGTGTAACAGTGCTGTTAACGTTATTTATCCCATAATAAAATATCTTTGGGTTGTCCAATTATGTCTTATTTTTGTGTCTTTCTTTTTAATCAATAAGCTCTTTTTCAAAAATAGATAAAAACCTGCTGGGATTGTTTTTTGTTTCGCAGCAGCTTTACGTTGTCTTTCCATATGCATAAGCACCCGAACACAATCACATTACAGCTAAATCATGACTGCACCGTGGAGGGACCGATCGCCACTTCAACGGCATAACCGCTATTCATTTCGAATTCACAGCGGGGCCGACTTCTCGCACAGGAGAATAGGAATACATTATACTTTGAGGTAGACCGCCATTTATCATCATTATTAACCGAACAGCCAGTGAGCCATGCACCTGTGCGGATAGTTTCTCTCCCTCTGTTGCTCCTTAACCTTCATCCGTGACACGTTAAAGCACCTACAGGAGCTTTTGCCAAGTTTGGAATAATAATAATAAGGTTTCCAGTTAAGAGTCAAAAATTGCTATAATTGGCTTTAAATCCTTGCTTTTGCAGCAGGATTTATGCTGAGATTCAACATGGAGAGAAATGGAAGTTATATAAACACTTAGCAACAGAGGCGCAGAGAGCAGAGTGCCAGTCAAAATACTGTGATATTCACGCACACAGCTGTCAAGGCTGCAGCCGCCTCGTTCTTTGTGAAGCTAAATAGGCTAATAAAGTGAGCAGATATGATCAAGCAGAGTTTGTCTGAATTCAGACGAGAACAGCATAACTGTGAAGATTACAGCAGACGATGGGCCGATATGTGAAGTTTTGTAGCTATGTTTAAGAGAAGAAAAAAAACCAGAGGCTTTTTTAAACGCCCCCCCTTCCCGACTCCGTCTCACTTGTAACTATAAATGCTTCTTTGGTGACAGGCTCAGTGCGCTCTGCCTCGGTGTACTTCCTTCAGCGTGTGTGATCGGAAACCCAAAAATTCCCACCTCGGATTAGTTGCAGCCAATAAGCGTGGGGGAAACATGAATAGAGCTGGCTCTCGCACGCTTTGATGAGAAGAAAAGGTGAGGAGTGAGGTGTCGGAGCACAGGGGAAATCTATTTTTAGGTGTCTAATAAAACTTCTCAGTGCCGCACCGACAACAGCGAAGAAGTTGACAGGCGATTATGATACTCTTTAATTAGCTCCCAAGCTCCAGTATATCTGTTAGCCAATTATTATCACTCAAGACCGTATTTGATCCCGGCTACCCTGGCCTTATGTCAAAGAGCGGAAGAAATATAGACTGAATTTGCTTCATGACAAAGTGGCACAGGTTCCACCTTCACTTAAATAAAGGGGGGAAATGACCGGAGGGAGACCTCATCAAAAGACGAACAAATGGAGTTCATCTCTCCCAATACTGTCCTTGTCAACATGTGTGCAGAAGTCTTGGAGTGTGTACCAGCCCGTTAACAGTTCCATCTCTATATGATAGCTTTCCATACCAATTGGGAAAATGCCACCAGACATGTCATCCAGATATTTTCAGCAGCAGCAGAAAGGGTGCCAATGTTTCACTGATCTAAAACATAAGCTGTGAAGAACAACGGTATGTCTCTATAGCAGCACTTTGCACCTCCGCTCAACAGTTTTGCAGGGAGAACTCCACCGCAGAGGAAACACACGGGCCAATTTTATACATCTGCAGACCCAGAATAATACCAGCATGAACTGCAGTAACAAGGCAGGTAAAGTTCTGATTAGGTACTAGTTAGAAATCTCTTGCTGGCACAAGCTGATTGCAACAACATCACACAACTTCTCTCAAAAGCACAAAGTAGGATATCACACGGGCCTGAGATTTTGTGTCGAGGCGGGTATCCTGATCGCCACGCTTATTAGACTGGACCTGCTACAACACAGCATTTATATTTCAGTGCAAGTCACCGTGAGTGGGTATGTCTTTGGTCCTGTTTTAGGAGTTGTGATTCTATAAGTTAATAATTTCTCATTTTCAGTGTGATTAATACATTCATCATGATAGTATTGCCAGTCCAGAAGATGGATCCCTTCCCTTTGGTGTGAGGGGCCGGGGCAGCTGCAACACACACATACACATGTATACACCTTTAAATTACTCTTCACAAGACTCTGTGTAGGCAATGCTTGTGTTTTATTGTGAATATAAGATCATTGAACGCCGCATGAATAGTTATAAATAGATATTTATACACCTTTATTGAGGTAAAAGTGTATATTTTCTATTATAAGTGTGGAAGGATGACAGTAACGATAATAACTTCTAATATACTAGAATAAACTTCCAGTAGCCAAAGTGACATCTTCACATATTGTGTTTTGTCCAACAAACAGCTTTTCATCGTTTAAAAGAATGAAAACTGTTGTTTTTTGCTGTATTTCTGTAGCAAAAAGAAAATCACCAAATCATTGTATCGATAGAGCGTGGACTGGAAGGAAACTCATCGATCATGAAAATAGTTGCTGTCAAGTTCTTGTCATTTTACTGATGGAATGACAACCACGCAAACACATTCTCTGAAGAAAAAAATAACTGTCAAACCTGAAATTTTTAAAAGCTGGGGGGGGGGAGGGGGGCATGGCAGTCAGAATACAGTTACTGATACAGCTGAAATAGAAAGAGGAAGAACAAACTAGTTCCAGAATGAGCGTACTGAATAAAATGCAACTCTTTAAGCACGAGTGATGCATTAGAGAAAGTGAAGGTTCAACAGCAAATATCTTTTCAAGTGTGAGTGATAAATAATGTCAGAGAGTTCACTGAAATGTAAGCGTACAAACTGAAAGAAGTCAGTCGATGTTGTTGTCATTTTAGCTCTTGGTATTTGCTGTGTTCACTGGCAGCAGAGCTTTGTTTCCTTGGATATTCTTTCTGCTTGTTTATAACCAGTCCATTCATACTGTTATTTATTTTCTGCTCTCTCAGACTTAAATAGTCATCCCTCCATCGATCAGTCCATTCAATAGATCTATCCTCTTCTATGTTCTTGATCTCTCATCCAGTTCAATGTCACAGGGTTAGAGCCTACCCACACGTTTTCTGTTTGTTCTGGGGGGGTTGTTAATACACAGTTTAACAATAACTAAAAGTTGAGACTATCAAAGTTAAGAAATGCAATTAGCATTTATCAATATGATCTCACGTGAAAGAGAAACAGAGACCGTAAAAATCCCACTGAAGGTACTTTTTTTTTTTTTATTAAACATGTCGAGCAGGTTTTTGTGCATTAGAAGGAAACAGTGTTGCCAACTTAGCGACTTTGTCGCTATATTTAGCGAGTTTTCAGACCCTTTTCTAAAAAAAAAAAAGGTCGTGAAAGCGCGTATCGCTTTTACTCTCAACAAGCAGCAGGTGCTGTAACGCAGTCAGTTCTTCTTTTACTCTTATTCTGTTTGTGGATCACAGGGTTTAAAACTACTTATAAACACACACACACAAATTAACTCCACCAGAGCGCCTATTTCAGGTCACTTTTGCCGGTCCAGGCCCGGGTAAAGGAGCAGGGTTGGAATTGTGAGATTAAAAAAAAACAATACTTGCTAAAAGAAATTTAATTTGTAGTTCTAAATAAACTCTAAATGCATTTAGGACGTTTTTTACTCACTTTATGTCTCTTCCACGATGTTATTTCTCTCTCCAACAACGTAGGTTACAATTATATTAGCATGACCAATTATGCAAATTAGGCGATGACGTCATTTAGCGACTTCTAGCGACTTTTAGGACAGCCAATAGCGATTTTCCTTACTGAGGAGTTGGCAACACTGGTCATGCTCTGGTCAGGTGTACAGTACATATACTGGTCTCCCACTTCAAGATGTACAACATAACTCACAGTCCTGTGTGCACTTAACAGCCAACGGATTATTAATAACCATAATGTCTATAGAAGTTAACCTGAGCTCCTCTAACCTATCATTGCATTAATGTAAAACTGCACTTCACTGTCAATACACTGTTGCATAGCATGGTTAGAGCTGATGAATGGTCAGAGGTGAAGCAGACTGAACACTTTCAAGAGAGTAAGTGTATTTTGAGATTTAGCAGTAGTCATGTTTAATCTCGGAGTGAGAGAAAGGTGTATGAATAGCTAACTATAATTCTGCGTGTGTGTGTGTGTGTGTGTGCGTGTGTGTGTGTGTGTGTGTGCGTGTGTGAGGAGAAAGGAGCAAAGCAGGAAGAAAGCCAGCTTATCATAACTGATGCCCAGCCCTCTTGCACAGGTTGTATTTACATTCCGAGGCTCTTTGCAGTACAACACCGACGACGGTCACAGCGCGCCTCGAATGACAAGCTCCACTGACACGAGTCATTAATCAACAGCTCCTTGCACCATCTTATCTCCTGCTCTTTCGTGTCAGCCTCTCGTGTGCCAGAGTGCAAGCACAGTGCCAAGCGCCGGAGGCGGCCCCGCGCCATCTCTGATTAGGGCCTCTCCTTTCTCAGAACGCCAGCGGGGGCTGCTGGGACAGAATGGCCGGGCCAAGAGTAAAAGGGAGGGGTAAAGAAGAAATCAATTTAAGTACACAAAGCTTTGTGTAGAGCCCAAAAGGTTTTACTTTAAATTGCATCAGTTTTTTTTTCGTTTTCTTTTCTTTTTTTGTTCCACTCCGCTGTTTTGCATCACAGAACAACGAGGCTCAAGTTATTTTAGCTGTGGACTCATGAGGCTTATAATCCAGGCTAAGTGACAGGCTAATTTGTGGTATTAGATTGCTTTCATCGGGTCGTTTGGGCCTGCTTTGAACGTTAGCAGTATGAAAGGGCTGCTGTGCCTCAGCGGTCATATTGACTTGTATGTTGTGTGACTGCTTGGGCAGGGGGTGGAAGAAGAGGTGTGTGTGTGTGCGTTTGTGGGGTTGGGTCAGGGGGGGGGGGGGGGGGGGAGTCACAGCAGTTCTCAAAGGCCATATTTCCACAGTCGTGCTCCATCTTCATAATGCAGATAGAGAGAAATAGAGCCAAAGGTAAGAAACCGGAGCTATGCAGGGAAACTTCCAACCAGCCGAGATCATTCAGGTGTTCAGTGTTTAGTCTAAATATAACGAGTGTTGGGGGTTAAACTGAACTGAAGGTCCGTGGAATGAGAAAATAGGTTTTCTGCAGGAGTGCAAATCCATCAAAAGGGAACAAGAGGTGACTCTAGTGGTGTTACATGGCTCAGTTGTGAGACAAAACATCCAGCTCAATAGAAAGAAATCAAAGAACGAGCCTGTGTGTGTGTTTGGTGTGTGTTGATGCCAAGCTAAATCCACAACATCTACCCTTAAACACAGACGCAGGGCTGTTTTCTTAAACAATAAGATGGGACCCTCGCTAAGTCAACTTAATGCTGATGACCATTCATAGTGTCAGAGGCCAGAAGAAGTAATTAAAAGCAATAGAAAAATAGAGGATTAGTTGGAATTAATCCGCAACTTTTCCCATTTTCCTGCAGAAAACGCTGAAATTGAAGGATATGGAAGTCTAGCAGAGCATAGCAGAACTAATGGCTTGGCAGCTCTCCCCCCCTGAAATGAGAAGGGACTAATGGATCCGTGGCCCAAGCTAAGATGGCTGAGCCAGATTGAATGTGGATTTAAGTGATTAAGAACAGGGTGGCGCCCTGCTCCCCAGAGGTGTGGACTCGAGTCACATGACTTGGACTCGAGTCAGACTCGAGTCATTAATTTTATGACTTTAGACTTGACTTGAAATAATGTTCTAAGACTTGTGACTTGACTTGGACTTTTACACCAATGACTTGGGACTTGAATTGGACTTGAACCGGTTTACTTGAAAAGACTTGATATTTTACCCCAAATATAAAATTTAACATGCATATTATATAGAGATTGAAAATGTGACGTCATTCACGGGTAGAACCGCAAAGGATTCTGGGAACTCGTGGCAAGCGGTACTAGCGCACGCAGGCTTTCAATTGAAATCAGTCACACAGCGATAAAAAGAAACACAAAAATGTCAAGAAGCTGTTGTATTATTAACTGCAATAGCTGGTCGCATGACAGCCACGGGAAGCCGACGGGTAAAGAGATCGGTTGTTATCGGATTACGTCGTTGAAGAGAAATTGTTCGAGCCATGTTTCCGAAGTAACAAAGATGCGACTGGATTGCAGCCATTCAAAGATCAATTATAACGTCCCAGAACACTCCAGCTCACAGGTTAGTCTGCTCCAAGCATTTCCACAAAGGTCAGTCTGCTGTTGTAGTTAATGCGTCATTTTTCTTAACATAATTGGTGATATAGGTTACAAGCAAGTCTGGCGCTGAACAGAAATTGTCGCGCTATGCTATGCTGTTTATTGTGCATAAATAGTGAATTGTCCTAACACAATATTGCGTTTCGCTTCTGTTATTATGGTACATTGACAAAAACATATACTTTTATTCACAGGATAAAACAGGTTTTTTGTATCACTAATTGTCCAGTGCGATTACAGCATACAATATTATTGTCACTGCTACATTTCTGTGATGCTACCAGAAATTATTTCCACTGCTAATTAATTACCGTTGAGCTCAAAGGTTATATTAATAAACGGTTAACGAATGTGTATTTATGACGACGATTTGTGAGACTGGTAAACTTATGATACGTACGATGGTCTTTACTTTCTACATGGTGCATTTCAAGGTCCTGCACCCATCCGTCGGTAAACTGTACCTGGGCTTGTTGCAGTGACCTGAAGTTACTAAACTTCATGAGTGTATGCACTCACTCCAAGAACCGTATGATTATAAATATGCATATAAATATGCTACGATGAGATAGCTGACTTCATCTAACTAGCAAATGTTTTCCAGGCTACGTTGGTGATGCAGTTTTTTTTTAAATTATATATTTTTTTAAATATCATTTATTTATGTATGATATTTTTGTCATGCGATTTCAAAGCCGGTCCTACAAGCGCATCCAAGAATAACATGCAGCTTATCCAAGAATAACATGCAGCTTATCTCAGAACTGTCGGTGAAAATTATTCTTGGAGCTAGGTTTAATTGAGCTGCATTTTAAAGAGGTGCAATTTCACAATTTGTGTATATTTTCTAAGTTCACTATTTTGTCATGTGTTGAGAAAAACACAGATTTTAAAATTACATGGTCTAATATTTACATTTAGCATATAACTGCAACATGCTTTTTTTCATTTTTTTTTTAAAGACTCGAAAGGACTTGAAATTCAAAATTTCAGACTTGTGACTTTACTTGGACTTTTACACCAGTGACTTGAGACTCGACTCTGACTTGCCTGACATTACTTGAGACTTGACTTGAGACTTGAGGATAAAGACTTGAGACTTACTTGAGACTTGCAAAACAATGACTTGGTCCCACCTCTGCTGCTCCCCTTTTGTCAGAGAAAATGTAATATATGAGGATGTTTGCCTAAAATATGAAATTCTTCTATAAAGAATTTGGGGTATAGTATATAGAAGAGATGTGACTCCAGGGGGCGTGGCTTGCAGGACAGCGGGGCAGATCTTTTTTGTTTTGTTTTTTCACATTTTGATTGATCGAGTGTTTTCCCGACACCACGCCAGTTTGAAGATGCGCTTGCAACATCGCACAATGTTGTTTTGTCTTATTAGCAGACTTTTTATTTCAAGTTTAGTAAAAAGTGAAACGAATGTCACGGGCAGCTCTGTGCCACGATGATCATTTATTTCAGTAAAGGAGATAAAAAGTGAGTTTTTTTCAGATTTTTTTTTTGTAAAAAAGTGATTCCTGATTAATGATGCTAATTAAGTCAATGTGCGTCCCACACTTGTGAGTGAAGGTGTAATTGTAATACTGCATAAAATGTGACATGTAAGGAGAGGAGTTTAATAACACAAGCCATAACAGTAATGGCTCTTATTATTACTTTTAATATTATTGGATCATCATTTAACATTATGTTATGTCTCACATGGAGATATGATAGCAGATAATGTAATACTGTAATGTTATGTTATCTGAGAATTGATTGCCTGACCAGACTTTATTGCGTTTTCAAGCCACGTAAAGGCACAATTTATTACACCGAAAGTTATTACATAATCTATCAACAAATAATGGGACACCAGAGGGCTCGTGTGTGTGTGTGTGTGTGTGTGTGTGTGTGTGTGTGTGTGTGTGTGTGTGTGTGTGTCAATCAGATTTATTGGAGAAACCAAGACTCAAGTGTACAAATTACAAAGTTGCAAATCTCACAGGAAATGATGACCTTGTCCAAAATTTAGTTTCAAGCTGCTAGGTAATGATCCATCCATCCATCTTCATCCGCTTTATCCGGGGCCGGGTCGCGGGGGCAGCAGCCTAAGCAAAGAGGCCCAGACCTCCCTCTCCCCAGCCACCTCCTCCAGCTTATCTGGGGGAATACCAAGGCGTTCCCAGGCCAGCCGAGAGATATAATCTCTCCAGCGTGTCCTGGGTCTGCCCCGGGGCCTCCTCCCGGTGGGACATGCCTGGAACACCTCACCCAAGAGGCGCCCAGGGGGCATCCTTGTCAGATGCCCGAACCACCTCAGCTGGCTCCTTTCGATGTGGAGCAGCAGCTGCTCTACTCTGAGCCCCTCCCGGATGGCCGAACTTCTCACCCTATCTCTAAGGGAGAGGCCAGCCACCCTTCGGAGGAAGCTCATTTCTGCCGCTTGTATCCGCGATCTCGTTCTTTCGATCACTACCCACAGCTCGTGGCCATAGGTGACATAGGCTAGGTAATGATTTGAGAAATATTTCATTTTTTTACTCAAATATATTAATATGCACTTTTTTTTTTTTTATCACTAATCCTAAAACAAAAAACGGGCCCAGAATAACTTCGTGACCCTTAAATGTTTTCTCAAAGCCATTTTCGCATAAACTTCTATAAGACGAGAAGTCTTTACGCCACGAGTACCATACCGCTGGTGGACTTTCTGAAAAATGGCACTTCTGGAGTTGATTTTTTCATAGTGTCCATGGTACCACAGCAAAGAAGAGGCTGTACACGGAGTACACGACAATGTGACTGTTGATCGAAAGTGGAGCTCCAGGTGTGTAGGTGACCTTCAAAATATATTTACTACAAAATCACGTCAGTCACTGACAAAAACAAAAAGTGAAGAAAAAGTGTCATAAAGATGACGTTTTACACCAGTAACTCCTGATGTTCTCAGTCAGATGCTTCAACACATTACAGGCAAAGCTGGGTTCTACCCTCTTTCACTGATAACTGCTGAAAACTTAAAAACTGCAATTAACACCACAGATGGGCAGACTGATCCAAATACTGATAGTATCAATACCAACACTGGTATCAATATCAGATCGACACTAATGCAACTGAATCGACACTTTGTTTCTATCCTCAAAGTCCAGTTTGTATCCCACTGTCTGTTCATACATCCACAATGCTGCAGCGACAGGTCGCCAGACTGTGGCAGGGCTAACACAAATAGACAGCTAATCATTCACTTTAGCATCACCAGGTAACCTAACCCCACTGTATCCCACTGAACTGTGTTAAATACATATCCGGTTGTTCAGTGATGCCGCGACGAATCCTACTTCCGGGCCTAAAGTAGTCTGCGTTTAATATGGCTTTTGTGTTGTTAACATGTTTAATGTTATGTATTTTCTTCTATTTGATCTCAAAAAGCTCCTAAAAACAGTCAGTGATCACTGTTGACCTCCCTCGGCTTTTATTACTGCTAATCATTCATTTAAGCTCAGTTTTTAAAACCTTAGGATGTAACTACAGCCCAGCCCATGCAGCAGTATATGAATGACTAACCTCGTATTGTGGATGGATTATCTCAGTTGTTCTCCTGGCTGAAGTTTGGTCCTTTTACGGCATCCTGCCATGCGATTACATTTGTTCCTGACCGAGAACACTCATGTTAACTTTTATCGAGTGGGAAAAAAGTTAGCTTGTTTATATTATGCTAACATAGCTGTGTCGCTAGCGGTCACGTAGCACATCATTATATACCAGCTAGCCCAACTTCAGTAACCCTACAAACGTCACTGCTGTTTAGTTTTCTGTCTTCATTTATGCTGGAAGTGATAGCAGAGCTGTACGTTTTAATTTGTTTCCAAAACCCCGCAGTCAGGACATGCTATATTGTATTTAGATAGAAGCTAGCAAGCTAACTCCCTGCTAACTTCTAACTCCATTAAATGTAATAAATTCTGTTTTCATGGATGCCTGGATGTTAAACTCAATTGTTACACCTGGTAGAGCAGAACGCTGATCATTTTATTAAAGATGAAAGACTTTAGACAGTTTTTCAACTCTCAGTAATGCCACAGTGATCGTTTGATATATGGACCTGCAGCGGAGTTTAGACCCAGACACGGCTAGTGACGTCAGACTGAACAACCGGATTTGTATTTTTTTTTTCTTTAAATGAAAGAATATCGTCACGTCTATTCTTTATAGCAGGGGTGTTAAACGTATGGCCCGTGGGCCAAAACCGGCCTGCTGGATGTATTTTGAAAGTAAAAAAAGACAGGAATTCGAAATTCGTAATTAATGCAATTCCTAAATAGTCCGCATGGGTGTTAGTCAGAAGAGAGGGGCGCACTGTCTTAGTCAAAGTGCAGGTGCGCACTCTTTTAATTAGAGTAAAAGAAGCAGCAACTCGGCCACTCAGTCTGAACAGCAGATGGTAGCAATGCATCTTGTGCTAATCATGGTGTAGGTAGGCATGGTTCCTTTTTTTCTCTACTCACCTTGACACCCTCATTAGCCAAAATGTTTTTGTCAAAAAAGAGAAAAGTGGATACCGAGTGTAGGGTTTTCCAAGAGAAATTGGCCGCTTCCTATTTATTCACAGAGATAAATAGGAAACCTGTGTGGTGTGTAATCAAGTGTCTGTGCTCAAGAAATAGAAGATTCGGCTTTGAGACTCATCATGGTGGAAAATACAACATCTTGTGAGGACGACTGAGGAGAGGGAAGATAAATGGATTGCTGGGGGTCTGAGGAAACAGCATTTAATTTTCACCTGGAGCCGGGAGGTCAGTGAAGCAGCAGTAAAAGCCACCTACGTAATTGTTAACGAAATAGCATTAACGGTCAGTTTGTTAAAAGACACGTGATGAAAGCTGCAGAACTCGTGTGTCCTGAGAAGAGACGAGCATTTACCAACATTAGTCTGATGAGAAATACTTTGGCAGGGAGGACATCGGAACTATCCGCTGATTTAGACAAGTCATTTCTTGCATTTAATGTTGCAGTTGATGAGAGCGCTGACATTACACACGTCGCTCACCTGGCTACATTTATTCGTGGAGTTGATGAGACATTGAGCGGCACTGACGAGTTCCTTGAGTTGGTGCTTGTGACCGACACCAAAACAGCTGAGGACATTATGGTTGGCGCGCTGGACAGAGTCGGGGTGGACTGGTCCCGCCCCTTTAGCCTGGCTACAGATGATGCGCCATCAATGATCAGAAGAAAAGCAGGAGCTGTGACAAAGTTCAGAGAGAAGGTACAAGCCGCTAATGGAGGAGACGGTTTCTGGACATTTCACTGTATTCTGCACCAGGAGGAATTGCATTACAAGTCGTTAAAAATGGATCACATCATGGAGGTGGTTGTCCGAACTGTTAATTTCATCCGAGCCAGAGGACTGAGTCATCGTCAGTTTGACTGCCTTCTCAGTGACAATCGCTTTACTATTACCCTGCCATACCACACTGAAGTAAGATGGTTAAGCAGAGGTGCTGTGCTGAGGCGTATCTTTGATCTACGTGAGGAAATCAGACAATTCATGGAGAAAAAAGGAAATCCATTGAAGGAAGGATGAAGGATCTTGCATTTCTGGTGGATATTACACAGCACTTGAATATTCTGATTAAAATGATGCAAGGCCAAAAAAAAAGTTGTCACAGTTTCGTGACAGCATACGTGATTTCAAATTAGGCTGACTTTATGGGAGAAAGCTGTCTAGTGGTGACCCTGCACATTTCCCTTACCTAACAGAGGTATGTGCAACAGGTATTAATGCTGACATGAAACAGTATAAAGAGCAGATTGCAGGACTGCTGTGTGAGTCTGAGAAAAAGTTTCAGCTCTTTGGTGAACTCAGGACAGAATCTTTCGCTCACCCTTCACACTCAAAGCTTCTGATGTGCCTGTCAACATCCAACTACAGATAATTGATTTGCAATGTGATGCAGATTTGAAGGACAAGTTTGTCTCAGTAGGTTGGACACATTTTGTCAATATCTCTTATCAGGTAACACCGAATTAACAGCCCAGGCTACAAAAATTTTGTGCATGTTTGGGACGACCTGCCCTTGTGAACACGTTTTCTCAGTAATGAACATTAGTAAAACAACATTGCACTCAAGGCTCACACATAGGAACATTCTGAGACTGGCTGCTAGTCAGGACATGACACCTGATACTGATGCACGTGTGCAGACCAAAAGATGCCAAGTTTCAGGAGCAAAACTAAAGTAGTCCAGAAACGCCTAACTCCTTTAAAATGTTGCTTCAGATTACACTTAAAGAAAACAGTTCTGTGAAAATGAATTCTTGCTGCAGAAACAGGTTAGTCAACAGCTTGACTGCAGAAGAGTTTTGTTTGGTGGAATCCTGTTCTTGCAATGCCATAAATGTTAAAGTGCAGTACTACTTCCAAATGCCTTTGACATAAAGTTTTGTTTGTATCTGTGCAAACACTTGGCTTAAGAAATCTGAGGTTGTTATATATTTTGATATGTTTTGTAAAAGTATATTTGATTAAATATGGCGATTTTCTAATATACCTGTCCTTCTTTTCATGAAAACAAAGGGAAAAAAACATGGCTTTATTATTATTTATAGGTAATTATGTTATGATTGTACTGCTCTGGCACACTTGACATCTAATTAAGCTTCATGAACCAAAATGAGTTTGACACCCCTGCTTTATAGGCTATTACACATTTAAGCAACAGAGGCTGACACAAAGTCCTTTAAAGACAAGTTCATTTATGTTCCAGGTCACTAAGAAAACAAAAGACAAAACACAGTATGAATATAAACAAAACTGTTTTAACTAAAATGTGTTAACTAATTATTGTGGGTAGTTAAAATCACAGCACTGCTGTGTTCATTCAAATGTGTTCAGAATTTGGCAAATGTAAAATGATTCAGCTCATAAATCCTGACACACTGTTCTCCCCTACATAAGCTCCCTTTATATGTCAAAAGTATCAGTCTTGGTATTTGAAATACTGCGCTTAATTTCATTGGTATCGGATCAATACCATAATGTGCTGTATTGCTCTGCACTAATTAACACTAAAGTTAATCATCTGCACAAAATTCAGTGAATAAAATAGATTAAAAAGATTTTTATGAGCTTATCATTTATAATTACATAAAGATTGTTTAACTAGTGGTAAACATGTTTGGATACAACTTTACGACTGATGGGGCAACTTCTTTTATTTTCCCAGTGTGTTTCCTGACGATGAATTTTCCACAAAAACAAAAGGCGTTTGGTGATTATGTTACATGGGCAATTTTGCATCTGGAAAATTCTGTGTGCCAACCCTTTTCCTGTCTTGTTAAGGTGACAGTTTGCCAAAGTTTTGAGGAAGACTCAGATGATCATTAAATTTACAAATGTTTAGAAATGTCTTCAAACCTTCCCAACTTGTGTAAATCCACAATTGTCTTCATTAGATCTTCGCTGAGTTGTTTGGACTCTCCCATTATTCTGGTCAGTACAATGAGTGCTGTCCAAGAAATCTATTTTAGGCTTGCAAACAGACGTGGCCAGTTGTAGTCAGTCATGATCACTAACAAGAAGTTAGTAGTGCCGTCAGCGTTAATCTCGTTAAAATGACGTTAACGCCATAGCTGCATTAACGCGGCAATTCTCCATTAGTGAGTTTGCGCGGATCGCCGCATGTGTGGGGCTGCATGGCATCAATGCGTAAGCGCGGTTTGCTTGTTAAAGCGTTAGCACCGTGCAGCCCCACGCATGATGATCTGCGCAAACTCGCTAACGGAGATCTGCACCGTTAATGTGGTTATGGCGTTAACGTCATTTTAACGAGATTAACGCTGACAGCACTAGAAGTTTTAGTCAAAAGATATTGTAGAACCTTCAGCACCACTTACTAAAAGATTTAAGTAGTTATATGTTTGTGCCTGTAGGTGTACCTTTCACCTTGTGCGGATTAAAGAAAATCCTAATTGAATTCAAACAATTCTTGTGTTTTTAGAGTAATTAAATCGTGTCATTCCACCCTGAGAAAATTTCAAAGAAATGACCCTGAGATTCGTGTGTCTGACGAGGGCTGGGTATCGTCATTGATTTCTAGAATCGATTTGATTCCGATTCACAAGGTCCCGAATCGAATCGATTCGATCCACGATTCGATTCAATTCAATTCGATTTAAATCTGGGAAATTTTGCCTCAGACAGTCAGAAATATTATAATTCATATCGGTACATTTACATATTTTTGTATTTATAAAAAGGAAGCTGACACTCGCAAGACTTTATCCAAGGTGTGAGCATCACAGCAGATGCCTTTGTGTCAAAGTAGCTGAAGATAAAACACAGAAAAACATGAAGGTTTTCCTGGCCTGGGATTTTATAAAAATATTCTGCAGTACATCAGAAACGAAAGAAAACCATTAATCAACATATGAACATTACCTCTGAAGTTACAGCGGTTTTATTAGAGACGCAGCTGAGTGTTTTGCATTTTGCATAATTTTAAAAAGTTTACATTTGTTCAGAAGCCTGTTGAACGGCAGAAATTAGGTTTTCTTTTCGGAAGTAAGTAAAAGGGAAAAAAACATCGGCCGACAGCCTGTAAACAACTTGTGCGTAACAAGCAAGCAAATAATGCAGAAAACAGATTTTTGGACTGGAAACTGTTCTTGAAGTGTACTGTGTGTGTGTGAGAGAGAGAGAGAGATGTGCATGAAGTGTGGTGGAAGCAAAACAGTAAAAGTCAGAGGGAATTCATGACGATGTTTATGTGAATAGAATAGAATAGAATAGAATAGAATTCAACTTTATTGTCATTGCACATGCACAGGTACAGGGCAACGAAATGCAGTTTGCATCCATCCAGAAGTGCTTTAGTGATATAGATATATTACAATATATATTAGCAATAATATAGATATGTGAGTATATTACAGAAATGGGTCTATTATGGTATGTTATAATGTACACGGTATGAAGTATGTTGTGAATATTCTATAACTATAAGTATGTACAGGCTGTAGTGAGTACAAGCTATGTACAGGCTATGAACAGGATATAAATATGAAAAACTATACAGAATATGAAATAAATAACTTTACAGAATCTGAGATATACAGCTATACAGAAATGGGAACTATGCAAGTTGTAAACAGTTGTAGGATTAAAGATTATCGAATGTACAGAATGATTATTTACACAGAGCTATACAGTAGTGCAGTTAAGATAAGTGAGGGTGTAGATAGTTTCTACAGAGGCTATATAAAGTGCTAGTGGTTGTGAGTGGTGGTTCAGTCCATGTTATTATTGTGTTTGAGGGTACAGTTGTCCATTGTGGTTGTGTGTATGTTCAGTCCATGAGTTTAACGTGGGTCAGATGTCAGGAGGCAGAGTTCAGGAGTCTGACAGCTGTGGGGAAGAAGCTGTTCCGGTACCTGGTGGTCTTAGTCCGGAGGCTCCTGTGGCGCCTCCCAGAGGGCAGGAGGGTGAAGAGTCCATGTGATGGGTGACTGGGGTCTTTGATGATTTTCCCAGCCCTTTTCAGACACCGCTTCCTGTAGATGTCTTTTATGGCAGGAAGTGGTGCTCCGGCGATGCGCTGGGCAGTTTTCACGACCCTCTGCAACGCCTTCCGGTCCGAGGCAGAGCAGTTCCCGTACCAGACTGTTATACAGTTGGTCAGGATGCTCTCGATGGTGCAGCGATAGAAGTTCACCAGGATGTCTGAGGACAGGTGGTTCTTCCTCAGAGTCCTCAAGAAGAAGAGGCGCTGGTGAGCCTTCTTGACCAGCTTGGAGCAGTTGGTCGTCCAGGTGAGATCCTCGGAGATGTGGACTCCCAGGAACTTGAAGCTGCTCACACGCTCCACAGCCGTCCCCTTAATGTGGATGGCTGGATGTGGGTCAGCATTCCTCCTGTAGTCCACGATGAGCTCCTTGGTCTTCTCGGTGTTAAGCAGCAGGTTGTTTGTGTCGCACCACTCAGCCAGACGATCCACCTCCTCCCTGTAGGCGGCCTCATCGTTGTCACTGATGAGGCCAATCACCGTGGTGTCATCTGCAAACTTAATGATGGTGTTGGAACCATCAGCAGGTCTGCAGTCGTGGGTGAAGAGGGAGTAGAGGAAAGGGCTCATCACACAGCCTTGTGGTACACCGGTGTTCATTGTGATGGTAGATGAGCAGCGGTTATCCAGCCGGACATGTTGGGGGCGGTTGGTCAGGAAGTCCAGTAACCATTTGCAGATGAGGGAACTGATGCCCAGGTCTGTCAGTTTCCTGATGAGTTGTGAGGGGTGGATTGTATTGAATGCTGAACTGAAGTCTATAAACAGCATTCTGGCGTAGGTGTTGTTGTTGTCCAGGTGTGAGAGGACAGAGTGCATTGCGATGGAGACTGCATCCTCTGTGCTCCTGTTCCGGCGGTATGCGAATTGGTGGGGGTCCAGGGTGGGGGGGAGACAGGATTTGAAGTGTGCTAGGACCAGTCGCTCTAAGCACTTAGTGATGATGGGGGTGAGTGCTACTGGGCGGTAATCATTGAGGCAAGATGGGTTGGAGTTTTTGGGTATCGGGACGATGGAGGTGGATTTGAAGCAGGCCGGTACCACAGCGTGGGCCAAGGACAGATTGAATATGTCTGTGAGCACTCCTGCAAGCTCCCCAGAACACGCTCTGAGAACACGCCCGGGGATGCCATCAGGACCTGCAGCCTTGTGGACATTGATCCTGCTCAGCACCGCTCCTACATCGGTGGGGGAGAGAGTCATAGGTTGGTGGTCTGGCGTCATGTCTGAAGCTTAGTTTGGATCTTCTTTTGCTGCTGGTTCAGTCAATATTGTTTGGAGAGAGATAAAACTAACAGCTTTAGAATCAGCACAAAAAGGACGTAAACACAAAGCGCGGACCCGCCAAAACATCGGAATCAGCGAGCTGTCGGCTTTCAGCCCCGACCGCATCCGTGCCGTCGGGTGAGAAAGGCGACATCTCACTGATTCTGATCTGCGGGTCCGCGCTTTGTGTTTACGTCTTTGTGCAGAAGCTGCTCTCATTTACTGTCTTAAATGTTTGGTGGTTCTTGAAATTTTGTGAGGTTTAACCTGAGATTCTGACGTTTCGGGCAAAATAAATTAATATTAAAAAATCGATTCAGGATTTTAATGAATCGATATCACGTTATCTAAGCCAGAATCAATTTTAATCGATAAATTGATTATCAAAACCCACTCCTACGTACGGACATCAGAAAATCCAAAGCAGCATATAAATATGGCCAAGAATTAATTTTCAAACTGGGTTTCTTTTTTCTATGATTAAGAAAATGACTTTTCTATTGAACACCAACCCAAGCATTTCAGTTCTGTGCATTTAACAGTGCATCCCACGAAGAACAAATAGTTGAATAGTCATTTAAGCTCAAACTTGTTTGTTTAAAAGCTCTGATCACCATTTAATTTTCTGCATGTGGATCTATCACTATTCAGCCAACGGCAGCTTTTCTAATTCAAAGAAAGTCAACCTGTTCCCAAGTATTTCACAAATTTCACAGTGAGTAGAACCGGTCATGACCAAGTCCAAATCTGATGTTCATCTACAACCACAAGTAAAAATTATTCCCCTCAAAATGGACAATTCTCTGCGGTCTTACCATAGCAACCCCCTTCTCATTATAGGAGCATGGACGATATAGCAGTGGGAGGGACTTCGTATATGCCATTTGAAAGCACCACTCTGAACAGCCACGACTGACTTCGACAGGTGCTTGCAGATAATTGGGCACCGTGCCGACTACAACCGCAGTGCTGCTGTCTCCTCGAGCTCATTACTATCACTCAGAAGTTCCCCTTTTAAAAAAAACATACCCATATGACTCTACCCATTTGGTAAACCGGCAAATGAAATGTCTGCAGATGCTGGCATTAAAGGGCCTGTCACTCTGCGAGTTGCTGACGTGCTGTTTGGATGGGTAAATGATTGCACTCCGTGTGGTGTAAGCCTGAAATACATAAAGTTTGACACAGAGGTTCAAATCTATGCAAATGCACTCATATAGCAAGGCATGTCCTATTAGGAAAAGATCAACTGTATATAAACTGCCGATTACAGGTTTAAAGCAGGACTTTTGCCCTGACATTAAGACGCAGTATCTGCTGACATGTTTGTGTATCTTTTGGAAATGTTTTCTGTATTTTTTCCTTCCTTAGACCAAAGAGACAGAGATTGGAAAGAAATGAGAGAAACTATTCTGCTAAGAAAGTGAAATGTTATTATCCTTCTGTCTAACTGACCAATGAAAACGCCACCCACTAAGCCATTTAGATGCAAATAGTTGTCAGTAAATCACTGCTACAGACTGTGTTGGTGTTGTTGGGTTGCCACTGAGACATTATAAACCAGAGTCAGTTCAAAAAGGCTTGTTAAACAGTTTTTTTATATGTCACTTGGTTGTTGGAGGGTTTTTCTTCCATCAGTCTGAATGCCTGTGGAATAGAAGAATGCTACAAGCTACAAATGCTCTGACTTGCATGGAGGTTTGAGCTCAGTCTTTGTCAGGTGAACCATCAGGTGGACTTCTGAGTTAAGTTTAAAAACAAACTTCCATGCTCAATCCCCTCAGATCAATGATTTTACCCTTGTTTTAAAGACCTTACTGGATTATAAAAGGATGTTTTAGTGTCCAGTCACTGTAGCCAAAGGGAATGGGAAGCGGCTGTGGTAGTGGCACAGTGTTTCCCAGACTTTTGTTAGAAGAGATAAGCTTTATCAGTGTTATTGCAGCTCTTACTGCTGCCTGTAGCAGTCAGTCAGACGGGTGCCCTTATAACATCAGCATTGTGTCCTGTTATTGAGTCGTGCTTTTTTGATAACTGGTTTGATTTCTTCAAACAGCCTGGAATCAGAGAGCAGTTCTGCATATTTGCAAGCAGACCTGAAAGACCAAGAACATCCAGGTGATCCGTGAAAAGATTACAGATTGCAATCTGATTGGTCATTCCTTTATTTTTGTATTTGGTAAATGGACTGGTACTCATATTGTGCTTTTCTACTCTGAACACAGAGTAGCAAAGTGCTACAAGCCTTATTCACCCAGTCTCACACATTCATAAAAACCCTTTTTTCTATATGTAAGCACTTTGATGGAGGCCACTTGAGGTTTAGTGTCTTGCCCGAGGTTACTTCAGCATGCAGACTCGAGTAGCCGACCTCCCGACCCACCGACCTTCTGATTGGTAGATAACCCGCTCTGCTTCCCGAGCCACAACTGCTCCTTAATGGTAATGAATGTTGATCTCAGTTGATAAAAGAAAACCAAGTTAAGTGCATTCTAGCGGTGACTTTGTGGATCTGGAAAACTAACGAGAGCTTACTGCGTCAGCATCTACTGTGGGCATCTGGCTCAGATAAAGAGGTAGTCAGGTTCAGATCTCGCTGAAAAACTGAGGGGCAATGCATGCACACGTGGAACCAACTTATGAATCACAAAGTAGTCCCGCCCTAAGCCAACCGTGCTTTATTGTCAATTTTGATTGGAACATTTCATTGGAACTGAATCATACTTGTTATTAGTCGCTGTCTCTCTTCCACAGCATGTCTTTATCCTGTCCTCCTTCTCTCACCCCAACCAGTCGCAGCAGATGGCCCCGCCCCTCCCTGAACCTGGTTCTGTCTGAGGTTTCTTCCTGTTAAAAGGGAGTTTTTCGTTTCCACTGTCGCCAAAGTGCTTGCTCATAGGGGGTCATATGATTGTTGGGTTTTCTCTGTATCTACTATTGTAGGGTCTACCTTACAATATAAAGCGCCTTGAGGCGACTGTTGTTGTGATTTGGCTCTGTATAAATACAACTGAATTGAATAGAAACCATCAGTTCCAAACTCCATCATGCTGTATTAATGTTACAGACTAATGAAGCTGAAGAGTCTTTTGCCTAATGAGTTTTGTGTAACCACACTCACTGTTGCAGGCTGCGCTGGCCCCACTGGACATGAAAGGAAGAATGCAGATTTAAGGCCCTTCTGCACTGCTTACCTATCAAATATATTTTATATAAAGGATATGTGTGAGATACATCACTTTACATCATTACGGAAGCGGTTGTGGGATTCATCGGGAAACTAGCGGATGATACCGTGGAGACAAAGACTATCACAACGTTTCCCAAGCAGAAGCCGTGGGTGGATAAAACCATCCGCGACGCTCTGAGATCCCGCACCGCTGCCTACAACACGGGACTCATGACGGGGGACATGGACCCGTACAAAGCCGCGTCATATAACGTGCGGAGGGCGGTGAAAGAGGCGAAACAGCGCTACGGGAGGAAACTAGAGTCACAACTCCAACAGAGTGACTCTAGGAGCCTGTGGCGGGGACTAAGGACAATAACGGACTATAAAGCACCAACAACCGGTATGACGAACGCGGCCGTGACTCTGGCAGACGAGCTGAACACTTTCTATGCTCGCTTCGAGGCTGCAGCTAAGGTCTCCAACAATGCTAGTGTTAGCGGCGCTAACGGCTGCAGACAGGAAGATACTGCCAGCACCGGAAACGTGCTCGTCATCTCCGAGCATGAAGTAAGGAGAGCCTTCAAGAGAGTGAACACCAGGAAAGCAGCAGGACCAGACGGCATCCCAGGTCGTATCCTAAGAGACTGCGCATACCAGCTAGCTCCTGTGTTCACTGAGATATTCAACATCTCTTTATCTCAGTCGGTGATCCCCACATGCTTCAAAGAGTCCATCATTGTTCCTGTCCCGAAGAAACCCCACCCTGCTTCTCTCAATGACTATCGCCCTGTAGCCCTCACCTCAGTAGTGATGAAGTGCTTTGAACGCCTGGTCAGAGACTTCATCATTTCTTCACTACCAGACACACTGGACCCACTACAGTTCGCTTACCGTCCAAATCGTTCCACAGACGATGCCATCTCTCATCTCCTCCACACATCACTCACTCACTTGGACACTAGAAGGGGGAATTATGTTAAAATGCTCTTCATAGACTACAGCTCTGCATTTAACACCATAATTCCCTCCACACTCACCACCAAGCTGGAGCATCTGGGACTCAGCTCATCTATGTGTCAGTGGATCTCCAACTTCCTAACTGGCAGACCACAGGCAGTAAGGATGGGCGGACATGTCTCAGCCTCCACCACTCTCAGCACTGGAGCCCCCCAGGGGTGTGTTCTGAGCCCCCTGCTGTACTCTTTGTACACATATGACTGTGTGGCCACTACCAGCTCCACCACCATCATCAAGTTTGCTGACGACACCGTCGTGGTGGGCCTGATCTCTGATAACAACGAGACGGCCTACCTGAAGGAGATTAGGAATCTGGAGAACTGGTGCCAGAGGAACAACCTCCTTCTAAACGTCAGTAAGACAAAGGAGCTGATAGTGGACTTCAGCACTAAGCAGGAGAGGAACTACCAGACCCCCGTCATCAACGAGTGCCCAGTGGAGAGAGTGGACAGCTTCAAATACCTCGGAGTTCACATCACGCAGGACCTGTCATGGTCCTGTCACATCAACACCGTGGTGAAAAAGGCCCGACAGCGTCTCTACCACCTCAGACGCTTGAGAGACTTCCAACTGCCCTCCAAGGTGCTCAGGAACTTTTACTCGTGCACCATAGAGAGCATCCTGACGGGAAACATCTTAACCTGGTTCGGGAACAGCACCATGCAGGACAGACGAGCTCTACAGAGGGTTGTGCGGTCAGCTGAGCGCACCATCCGCTCCGAGCTCCCTGACCTGCACTCAATCTACAGCAGGCGGTGCTGGACCAAGGCCAGGAAGATCGTGAAGGACCTCAGCCATCCCAACAACAGACTGTTCTCTCTGCTGAGGTCAGGAAAGCGATTCCGCTCCCTGAAGACCAACACAGAGAGACTGAGGAGGAGCTTCTTCCCGCAGGCGATACGGTCTCTCAATCACACCACCACACAATACTGACCCACACATATGGTTCTTACACACACACTGGACTTTCTGGACTTTGTTTTTGCACAACACTGGTCACTATATTCTTCATTTCCGGTTAATACTTGTACAGCTGCTGTTATTGTGTATATATTTATTTATATTTAGATTTCTTCATACATTCTTATATAGTTCTATATTGTGTATTGTGTATTTTGTTGTACAGTTATTTTATTTTCAACTTTAATTTATATATTTATCTTTATCTTATTCTTCCCAGTTAAATTTACCCTTCATTCTAATTTGTGTTGTACAGTTATTTCATTTTTAACCTTAATTTATATTTTATTCCTTCCTAGTTAAATTTACCCTTTTTAATTTTTCATATTTATTTCCTATCTTATTCATAGCCTTTTCCTTTTTTGTTTTCTTTAGGTCACGAGCAGTTGTCCAAGCATTTCACTACATATCGTACTGTGTATGACTGTGTACGTGACAAATAAAATTTGAATTGAATTTGAATTTGACAGCAGCCCCAGACAGCCTTTAAACATTGTGTTTTGTGTGGTTGTAAATATATTTTAGATATAGATTGAGAAATATAGACAAATAAATAGTTAGATCTGTACTTTATCATTAAACTCAATACGCCAGCACGTTTCTAATAGACTGTTGGAAAAGATTATGAAAACATACAGATAAATGTGTATAATATAGTTGCTGGACAGCAGTAACCTGTTGACCTACACAAAGAGGTTAGTGTGCAGGAAAAACATTTAATGTGTTGCTTGGCAACAGTCCAATCTGAGTTGTGTTGGCAAAGGCAAATGAGTGATTAACTAAGCAAACAAATAATAGTCTGTTGTGGCTCTTCTGAAACTGTGGACGTGTGCCTAAAACCAAATCACAGCCATTCACCATAACAGCATCCTCTTATGTGTGATATTCACTAAATGTGTTTCTTGTAGTAAATGGAGAGCTCATTAGGTATCAATATATATTTTCAAAAACCTTTTCTGCAATCACATCCTCTTAGTAGCTTTAAAAGTGCAAACAGTATCACTTACATGCCAGAAAAATAAACTGTTTCGTTTTTTGAGGGTGGGGTTGAAAATTGTCTTAAATTCAAGCCAGGATGAAAAGAATAAAAACAAAGCAAAAGGTATCTGTAGTTTGCAATAGTTTGATGATGTCTTTTTGGTTTCCAGTGTGTTCTTATTATAGAAACTAATACCTTCATGTGTATACCAGTGTGTATCCTTCCGTCTTGAGACACTATGCTGAGCAGATGCTTCTCAGTATGTATCAGATCTTACACATTTGAATAAAGCCTGGTGAGGAAAACCAACACCTCGGGAAGCAACTGCAAATTGCTGGAGTGTGCTTTCATGAAGTGGGGGCTCAGGGAAAATGTTCGTTTTATTAAAGCTTTTAGTCTTTTCTTCCTTTCTCATTTTAGTAATCTAAACCTGGTATGCTCGTGTAGTCAAACATCATGATTGTTGGACTGTGTAATTAACTAACACTCAATGTAGGCGTTACATTATACACATGGATAGATGGTCTGTGATAAACAGAGTACATCTGATGATGCAAGACGATAACTGACCCTGAATTGAATAAATGGAAGAACATGGTTGGATCTTCCCATTTTCTTATACTTTCTAACACCTGATTTTGTCAGACATTTACACCACAGTTTTGTCATTTATGTCAAGAAGCTATTTGGCAGTGGCATCTGGTGGTTACTGGTATTTACAAAGAAATCATCTAATGGCTCTACAGAGCCTCTGTAGTCTTCTCTGTTACATATTATCCTAATAAGTCGGCTCTATTTCCATAAATGACTCTCAGCTGTCTGAGTAAAATGGACTTCTCATTCCAAGTGTTTCCTCACTCCGGGTTTTGTAATTAGCTGTCAGCACCTGGAGCTTAACAATGTAATTGGTTCCTATGCTGCATTGGATTAATTAACGATGTCTGTTTGTGAAGTTGATGTGCGCGGTGTCCTTCAGAGTGACTGAAACATTCAGTACATCGCAATGTTTGAGCCATGAGGAGCACAACCAGTACTCCACCGATTAGAACATCAGGCTAAGAAGAGACAACTGAAGCTTTCACCTGTCCAGCCTTCTATAGAGTCAGATACAGGACTCCTTTTCATTTGTTTCTGAGAAATGTGACAGTGCATTGCCAAGGCATGTCCATAGATGACATATATTGTGCCAAGTGAATTATTAGAAAGTGATAATGAATATTAAAAACCCTTTGGAAACTGTTGATGCTGTTAGGAAATGTCCCAGCAAAATCATGGGTTCCTGGAAGATACCTGCTATGATGTATGGTTAGGTGACAGTGGCAATGACAAAAAGACAGGACGGTAAGCTGGAGGTAGAAGAACTGAAGATGCTGAGATTTTCCAAATTTCCACATTTTGTTACGAACTGCTAGACTGGGATGAACAAAAGCCGAAATGAGGTTGAGAGACAAAGGTCGAGATGGTAGGCTGAGATGATTTGGATATGTGCAGAAGAGGGATAGTGGATATATTGGAGAAATGATGTTGAAGATGGAGCTTCCAGGCAGGAGGAAAAGAGGAAGGCTTCAGAGAACGTTTACAGATGCAGAGGGTTGGTGTGACAGAGGATGCTAGGGATAGGGTGAGATTGAGGGAGATCATCGACTATGACAACCCCTAAAAGAAGACAGCGAATAAAGAAGAAGAAGACACTGTATTGTCTCCAGTGTCTCCAATGAAGAAGACTTCTTTCTCCATTATCCTCTCTTTCCAGAACATTTCCCTCCAGATCCATCCTGAAGTAGATGTGTGAGATAGAGAGAAAGTAAAGTAGAAAAGCACCATATAAAAAACTAAACACACTGAACATTGTAGCTGTGGCTGCAAAAAAATTGGATTTGTGTTGTTAAAGAAAAAGTTTCAAAGATAATAAAACAAAAGAACAATGAGCTGAAAAACTCTAAAACCTGAAGAGTTCAACAGCACTTTGTTCAGTTATTTTCACTTTTATATCTAAACTGTTGTTAATACAAAATATATTTCACTAAATGTGATTTTAAGTGACTCTGTGGGTTAAACAAGGTTCTTGTCTAAACCAAATAACCAATATAACACCTTGACCTTAGGCCAGTGCATATAGAGATCTGCTCTCGAGTCTCAAAGCTGACTCTGTTGCTTGTTTTTCACTGTTTATTTCACTTCAGTAAACTATTAATAAGCCACCTGCTCGTCCTGCATTATATTTGGTTCTATCTATAGCCCAAAACAAATTGCTAATAAAATAATTTGGACATAAATCTGCCCAACAACTATAACAAACTGGCAGCCATCCCATGTGGCCCCTGGAACATCTGGCTTCTACATCAACAAATCAACAGATCCCCGAGCACCGAGACAGAGCTCAGTGGCCTCTGCAGTCTGGAGACTTGTCGTTACTCATCTTTGGCATGTTACTGTACTTCCAAGCCAGTGCAGCTCCATCCCTCTTTCTTCTCCTCTCTCTCCCACAAGTGTATAGTGACATTCAGTCGGAGTGGATGGGGAAGTACAGAGGCAAGGACGTGAGTTTATTCATCAGCTCCTCTACTGCTGCTTATGCACCATCAGAAATTCAGGGTTTTTCTCTTTCAGAATGAAAGAAAAGGCAGCTGATGTAAGACCACAGGATCCCATTTAGATAGAGGAGACATTCTATGTGACATTTAATTTAACGCTACAGGCCTTCAGAGGGGCACATTTGGCCTGGTGCAGACTAGGTATAATTTGTCACTGATTTCTCTGAAGCAGGATTGAAAAAAGTAAAGAAACATATTCCCATCATGAAGTAGGAGCGCAAAATAAACCACACGCAAGTGAAAACAAAAAGTCTTTTTTTTTTCAGCATTAGCGTAGCAAACCCAGACAATATAAAAGACGCATGTAGCTAGAAAGCGAAGTAATGTGAAAGTGCCTTAAAACTACATTCTTTTTAATGGCCAGCAGGGGGCGACTCTTGTGGCCACAAGATTTCCAGATCTATAGAATTCTGTAAAAAAATCCTCTGCTCCCTTTCTCTGTGACACGTTGCAGAGATTTGGGTTCAAACATTTCAAGTCTTAATGAAAAAGAAATAAAGTTTATAGTCATTATTAGAGTCAGAAAGGAAGAATTTCCAGGATATGCCTATTGGTTAACATGAACACCTCAGTTTCACAGTCAGATCCACACCTCTCTCAAACAATTTAGTGACAACAAAATGTGTTTCAGTGTTTCATGATAGGACTTCACTAGTGCTACAGTCACACCAGTGAAAACAGGGACTGGAGACCGCAGCACAAAGTCGTTACGACTGTGTAAAATGAACTTGCAGTCTCATTGCCTATGAAATGGTTTCTTCAAACATGGAGACCAGGTCTGCCACAACTCCCAGTCATCTTCAAAGCAATTTTGTTGCGTCACCATGGTAATAACTCTGCAATAATGTGCAATAAGAGGGAGTCAGTCTCCTATCAGTCCTATAAGTTTGTGTCAATTTGGCCATTCCTCGCAATCTGTTTGTGATTAACTGCGATCATCTGGCAAACATCGCAAAACTGTCTTCATGCGCAGCAACCAGTTAAGTCAAGTCCACTACCGCAAAGAGACTCGGTGAGATTGACTCCAATTTATTGCAATATGTTGGCAATTATCTGCAAGCTTTCATCAATCAGTCCAACTGTTCAGTTGTTTACAGATGGGTTGCCTCCCACCAGGCGACCCGTGCAATCGCCGTGTGATCAAAAGTGATCGCCGCAATTCGGCAACGAATGTAAAAATGTTCAGAGCAATCGCCAGGAAACCACCAGTGTTTCCTATTACACGGAGGTTGCCACATGGGCAGTAACAGACAATTATAAAATATTTGCAATTAAATATATGTATGTACTGAACACACGAGGATAAAAATAAAGAAAAAAGTCAAGAAAAAGCAGCTGATTTATTGGACGATTTGTCAGTTGGCTGTTTTATTTTATGAGGACTGACATGACTTGAGTTATTGAGCCTTGGAGCTGCTGGTAGACAGATTTTACTGCTGCTGGAGCGTAGCTTCATATTTAGCATTAGGACAAAGGAAGTTCAATATTTGGCACAGCCATATATACACCCAAACATTACATTTGTCAAAGTGTGACTCTAATGTTTAGCAAATCAACTGACGAGTATGATAAATGTGTAAGGAAATGTACCAGTTAGACAGTCAGTATAATTGATCACACATTGCTTCCTCTTGCTAGCTCTCTAACTTCCTCCTAGGCTTGTTTCACTTAATGATCCAGTTAATGTTTGGAAACAAGAATGATTTCTTTTAACCTCCAATAATAATGAACAAGAATGTCATTGGAAGTCAATTCGAAAAACATAATGGTAGACAGTGGTAGTACCATAATGTCACTGGAGGATAATGGACAATAATAATAATAACATGAGTAACTGTTAACCAGATGGACTGAATCTGTTTTTTAATTTAAACCAACAGACACGTGAACCCATTTTCCATCTGATAGTTCTGACAGGCGCACTGTGCACCCTAGCAGACGCCCGTATCTTCATTTTCCATACGCCTGCTCACAACAGCTTTACTTGCACATCAGTGTCAGCAGCATTTCAGCTCTATCCAGCAGTGTTCGTCCCCACTCTGGGTCTGATTTTTCCCAGCCTTACATCTCAGAAGCCCTGAAATTACTGTGTATTATAATATTATATAACATCTCTAATTTACAGCAGGTACCTACCTCAGTGCAGACTTTCTCACATACTGAACAGTTATTAATGAGGCGATCAGCAATCTTTGGAACTGATAATTTGATGTTATGAAAATGCAAATTGCCCAAAGTTGCCTCTTAAAGTAAGGCTTTGATCTTGATCTAAGGCTAGACTACAATCTTGCTTTTTCTGCTGGGTCAGTATATATATATATATATATATATATATATATATATATATATATATATATATATACACACACACACACACACACACATAATGCAACAGAAATCCAGGAGTGTTGAATGTATCACCAAATAGATGCATTCTTACAGATCCAGAAGGCAGGGCCAATCATTGGTGTTAATTTGAAATCATACTTCCACCACTTAATGCATGTAAATTCAATATTCTCCCTTATTTTAGCTCTGTTTTGTTCTCCACCAACCTACGACGGAATTATCTACTTTTCTTTTAGCTGTGCTCACTGGAGATTTGATTTATGGAGTGTTTGGCGCAGAAAGCAACCGCATGTTGCTATTGGAAACAATGTTGCAAACTTATGTCCAAAACAATTAGCTGAATGACACAAAAACACTAGGAGGACTTTTTGGGTGCATTGGGCTGAACTGTTGACTAACGCAGCTTTAATTAGACAGCCTCCATGTCTCATCCCACCTTGATACATGTAGGCTTTTGCCTCTGAAAAGTGTCTGCAGAACTAAAACCAACATTTTCTTCTTGCTGCCTCATTTCTCCAGCTCTCTCTCTTTCCCTGCCTCTCTGCTTCCATCTCCTCCTCTCTCCCCTCATATCTCCAGCTGTCGCCTGGTATAATGTAAATGAGCCTCTCAGCACAGAGCCTATGATGGTGTCAGCCCTCTCCTTAGTCTCTGGTCTCATTAGAAGCCTAGTGCAGCTGACATTTACCCGGCTACTGTGTTGACTAGCTCTTCATGCGGGGCACATGGGTCAAAACAATACACAAGGAAACTTTAACAATCTCAACCCCTTTGGAAAGTAAGGTTCCTGGAGCCTGTGACATAATTGAATGTTGACAAAAAGTACAAAAATGCCAATAAACAAGGCTTACCGTGGGCATCTAGATTAATGCAGATTCTGCAATGACAGCAAATATATTCAGATTTCTGTTTTATTATACTACAAATGCACAAAAAGCTGAACTTGTAAAGGTTGTTTTCTACAATGACCTCACGGTCGATCCAGTGATAAAGTCATTACGCAGTCTTAATTTTAGATTTGCTTTGATTTCAGTGAACAGCATACTTCTCCTGAGCCCTACAGTGAGGTGCAGAAACAGCTCTGTGAGGTTGAAATTAATAGGATGGCCATAGCTATTTCCTGACTCTTCATCCTCTTGGGACCCTGCAGCTCTGTTTTTCTGCGGTCTTCTCATCCTGTTTCTAATGCCTGACTCTGTGTAACCCTTATCTCCATGCTCGCTACAAGGCCTGATAGGACTCTGTGTGTAAGCAATTAAAACGGCTTATTTGCCAGATAAGTGGGGGACAGCGGTCAGATATGAAAGCCACAGGCTGCCAGTATCACGTCTTTAAGTTACAACCCCCGGGTTAAATAGCCCGAGGGCACGGAGTGAACCAAATGAGGCGTAGAGCTCTCTCTCTGTGTGTGTGTGTGTGTGTGTGTGTGTGTGTGTGTGTGTGTGTGTGTGTGTGTGTAGAGGGCATGAAATTCTGCCACAGGGAACACACAAAAAATGTGAAAATTAAAGTTTTTCAAAACTAAGTGCACCCCATAAGCCAACAGTTTGTAGAAACACCTTTAGCAACAATAACTTGAATTAATCCTTTTCTATATTCTGTATTTTGGAGAGAGATCCTACAGGTGGATGCCAGGGTGGTGTAGGCTTTGGCAGGCAGGAATGCATGAGAAGTAATGGGAAATCTTGCAGCTTAAATGGACCACCAAATTGCGAGGGTGTGTTTGGTACAGGGTGTAAGGGAAGGAAGTTGTGCTGCATGGGCAGTTGAAGTTGCTAGCCTGAACTAGCTCGCAGGCACTGCTCAATTTAAGTTTTTTTCATTTTATACTGCAAAAGAAAGAAGAATATGTTACATTTTTTCATTTGCTTAACTGTTTTGGGCCCTTGGATTTTATTTGACGAGTTCGTACATGCACGCAGTTGATAATCGTATCATTTCATGTATATTTGAGTTTGTCATTTTTTAATAGTTAACTTTGTATTTGCACCCACAAATTGTCACTTATTAAAAGTGACTCATTACATCTCTTTGTCGTAGGTCTGCATTGTAATACAATGTTCCATTGCATAATTAGCCTTACCAATACTTTTCCAGTAATGGTACACATTAGCATTTGCATATACAGATATCTGACAAACCAAATTATACTGTTATCGTTGCTCTTAACTGACTGCTTCATCAAAATCTGACAGTTAAAAACTGCTCGCAACAAGCTAAATTGCGGTCTTTTACAGTATTTTTGACAGCACTTCTGTGATGTAACATGTTATCTGTCATTTAAGTTAACCTTCCAGTCTCTGAATTCTTTGTACAGATTGGCATGTCTGTTAGCAAATTGGTTATGTTTCTCTGTTGATATGTGGAGCCTTTAAACATCTTTTACAGATGGGGCTTGTGGTTTCTGAGTGCTTTCTCATCATTGTGTGAGAATTGCTGTGTACTTTTTTTTTTTTTAATCCACAACTCGATAAAACCTAAAGATTCTCACTTTAAGGATTCAAACCTGATTTAACATTATAAAACAAAGTCTGGTCTCTGGTCGTGTTAGATGTCTTCAGCTATAAATGTCACGGATGAGCTGGCAGCTGTGAAGTTCAACCTTTCCTGTCTGTTCTATTTATTATTGTGTCTGCGTACTAAAATGTATCTATACCTTCAAAACATGACACACTGGAACACAAACTGCTGCCGTCACAGTGTTGTAATGTTCATACAATGTTTTGCCATTTAACACGGTTACACTGATATCCAAAAACTTTGAAAAATAGATCAGTTGACATTTTCTTTCATTATTGTCTGGCTGCTTTATTTTTAGAAGGAATAATTATTCTTTTTTTTTTCTTTTTTTTAAACAGATATATGAAAATAATCTGCTGCTGTTGTTCAGTAGTTCTTAACAGTGTAATAACTTGTAATTGCAGAGAAAGAATAAGATGTTTTTTGTTCATGAGTGATGATCCATCTGTGAAGCCTGGACATGTTCACCGTCGACTGTAGAGTTAGCACAAAGACTGAAAAACAGATTTGTTAAAATGTGTGAAACTTCAGCTAAATCTAGTGTAGCTGCATTTTAATGTGTAATGATCAGAGATGGGCAGTAACGCGTACTTTTTTCAGGTAACGAGTAAAGTAAGGGATTACTATTGCAAAAACGGTAATGAGATTACCGTTACTTTCCCGTAGGAACGCTGCGTTACTGCGTTACTAAAACCGTGATTTTTTTTGCGAGAATGTCTCATGACAGTGACGTAAGCGAGTGCGACGTTCGTAACAACAGCTGTGTGCAGATCAACAATGGATCATATATCGAGTGCAGAGAGAGCATGAGCGTGCAGCGTTTAAAGCGTGGAAGTACTGACCTTACTTTGAGTTTGATTCCATAAAAAGTGACAAAAACATTAGTGTCCGTTGTGCGTGGGAAGAAAACTTCTTTTTACAGTGAAAAAACCCCTAAACTTCCGAGCAAACACCGAGTAGCTACGACGTGATGGGAAACTCACAGAGAAACTCGCGGATTCTTCCACTGACCGCTGCACACCTGCACCAGGGTAAACCTCCGCCTACCCCACTCCTGCTTTACAGGTGAAAATAGAGCAGCAGGACCGCTGAGTCTTTGACTTTATTTATTTTCTGCTGTGTTTTACTTGCATCTATTTGAGAGAGTGAGTGGTAACACAAAAAAAATATATATATTTTATGTGCTGGAATGTGCAGAAAATAGGTTTAAATGTTAAACTAATTTCTTCCAGTCAGAGAATGTTGCATATAATTAAATGTTTGCTTGATACACAAAGTTAAAAGATTAAAACTAATAAACAAGTTTTAAAAAGAGATTTTTCCATCTGATTACATTTTGTATGATGGATTATGCAGAAAAAGTAGAATTGGGCTGAAAGATCTATCGCTTTATCACCTCTTCAGGTTGTAAATCGTGTTTTTAAAAAGTAACTAAGTAATTAATTACTTTTGAAAATAAGTAATCAGTAAAGTAACAGGATTACTTTTTTGGGGAAGTAATCGGTAATTAGTTACTGATTATTTTTTTCAAGTAACTTGACCAACACTGGTAATGATAACATAGCATAACTAAAGTTAAAATCTTATTATAATACAAACATTAACAATTACGCTAAAAGCTACAGCTAAATATTTAACTAGCCTAGCTTAGCAGAGTTGTACTAACTACTATCTGTTTAGCCTTTAGCGAGGGACGTTAACTTAAGCCAAGCACTTAAATCTATTATATCTGTACATGTATTGTTTAACAATGTATTTACTAGGTGACCTTGTTGGTTTCATTTAAAAAGAAATTCAAGGGCTTGAAATCTTATATTTGGTACAGTTTGGCAAAGCCTTAAAAAGTCAAACCATTATCTAAATTAACTGGTTGTATAGATCATCAGACAATCCTCACAGACAATCGCAGAGCAGCCTGCTGTTGGAACACATTCAGGTAAATATAAGAAATCAATAACTGAGGTAGACTTTAAAGACAGCAGGCTCACAGCAAACAAACTTTTTGAAGTATACCCATCACATCAGGTTTATTTAATTTTTACAATAAAGTTTCAAATCCATCTACAAGCTGTAACAAATACCAGCAGCTCAACGTTTCTCAAGCCGGCGGTCTCTTGTGGATTCCCGTATCGGCTTCAAAAACAGGCGTGAGACATAAGAACATGGATAGATTGGACAAAGAGAAAAAGCGAAAGCAGCAGATTTCACTCTGTAGACGACGCAGCAGATTGACGCAGGAGGAGAAGACTTCGACCTTGGTCTCGACCTGAACAAACTGTAATGAGTTCTGAACTTTCTGCCTCAGCTCAGTATTGTTGTGGTTTTCAGAGTGCTGAGAGCTGGCAAACAGGATATTGAGTCCCAGATGGGCTTTGGCTCACATCATGAAAGTACTGGAGGCCCACAGCTCTGCACACGCCATCAGCCATCGAAATGAAACTGAGGGAAGGAGATGAGTGGAGGAGATGTGAGAAGAAGGGCGAGGCAAGAAGTTTTTCTGCTGTCCAAAATACGAGTTGGTGTGTTTGTTTGGAGGCTTTCGGAGGCTGGAGTTATCCTGCGTGACGGGCGCGTGTTTAGAAGCCACTGGGCCACACAGAAAGCAACACTAGGACGCTGCTGAAGGGATAAAACAGCCACATGGGGGGAATCCTGGACACAGACCAGTGGATACCCGTTTCCTCAACATCTTTTTCGGTCGCTCTCACCCTTCTTGTGTCTCTCCGTCTTTTTTTCTTCCTCTGCATGAAATAGGATCACATTTAACTGGAGGACTCTTTCATATGGAGGAGGAGGAGGACAGCGTGCAACGAAGAAAACATGGCTCTTCCAGCAAAGGGACACTCAGGGATGGATTGAGAGGGAAAAAAAATATTCAGAGCGTATGATGCAGAGGAAGTACAGGAAAAACTAAATGTCAGCAGCTGTAACAGATCTGTTACTTTCCATCATATTCCCAATTTTGGAATGTTTTTGTAGGACATTGAAAGTATTTTTGAACCCTGGACTTGTGGTTATTTTTCCTACACTTCAGGGAATTCCAGACATACCAGAGAATATCACATTTTGTAATTTATAAATCCAGGACCAACATTCAAAGTGAGAGCAGGTGGTGTATATAACCTTGCCATGCAAAGGTTGTAAAGATTGTCTTAAAAGTGTAGCTATTCTGTTTGGCTTGTCTGAAATCGACAGTAAAGTTATCAGTCAGTTAAATAATCTGTTACATGTCTTCATTTAGTGTCACCACAATCAGGTTCCTGTGCACATATCCACAGAAAAAGCATGAAAATGAATAGAATACCTTTAAGGGAATACTGGGGGAAGGACTGTGTCAGAACTACTGTGACGGCGTCAAACCAAGGAAGCAAAAAATAAAGAACTAAGATCGTTTACATGTACCCACAGCATTTATGAGCGATGAGGAAAGTAACGAATACCGGCTCAGGGAGGATGGACTGAAAATTAATGACCATTTGAGAGCTGTAAGTTCTGGAAATTTAAGGAAAATGTGGAAATTACATGATCACAAAAACATGTTCCCCTCTTTTTTTTTCCTTTTTTTTTGTCCAAGTATCTTTGAGTGGAAGGAAATAACTGGGACTGGGATGAGGTAATCCATTACTTAGACATGATATGGAATAGAGTTGCTGGTAGGTTTTAAATTCCTAACAAGATTAGAAAATTTAAAAAATTAAAATAGTATTTATAACATTGCTGATTCTCCTGGTCTTGATTTGCATGTTTTACCTTATTGGTAAAACTGCCAAAAATTAAAAATACCTCTGTCATTGCTGTTAAGCTTTCCATTAAACATAAAACGCATTCATTTCAATAAATATTTGTGAGGTCAAATCATAAGAAATCTATCGCTTAAATAAAAAGATTTTTTTCACAATAAAGTAATAAAAGAGGAATACAGTAGAGGTGATAGCGTTCCCTTATATCACACAACACTTTGAAAAAGAGCACAGTGCTTTACAACTTATTAGATCACCACCCAGTGTGAGGACCTCGCCACAGCTGCCCCAAATTTACAGTATTTTTTTAACCAGGTATTGAATTACACTGATTACAGACATGCCCATAAACATCAGTAAAAAGACGGGTGTACATGACATTCTTTTATAGTTTTGCACATCCTCACTCGGCTATTTTAAGTATAATAACTGAGTTTGCTTATTTATAACTGTAGTTATACTTTTTTGTAATGGTTCTATTTGCTTTGATCACAGTTTAATTTTTTTTTATGTAATAGATAATTTCCAAAATATTTTTTATGCATCTGTAATGGTGAATCCACCAGTATACACAAGTCTTTAATAGTTGTGATATTTTAAATTGTAAATATATCATTATTATTATTTTTATCCATGAATTTTTTACATTTACCATTAACATTGAAGTCCAGTTCGCTCCAATATGAGTATAAAACATGAAATGAGTTTGCTATTTAAATAAATAACATTATCTATTTTAGTTTTAAACATGTTTTTGACAGATTTCTAAAATATTTGTGTTTTCTTGCTTTTATGACAGGTGGTCGAATAAGGAATCTATTTATCACTGACCTTCAAGTCACCATTTATGACCTCCAGTTGTATATTTATATGTGCCTCTGTGATTTTAATTGTAAGAAAGTCTCCTATCATAAATTTTATCCATCTTTTCTTACAACTTTCCATAGTTTTTAACAGAAATTGCTCCACTGGTGTGTAGTTTCCCCACTGCTTATCACTACATTGTAATGCTTTGCAGTGAATCACATACCAGACCCAAAATCATTTTTTATGTTCCTGTAATGGTTGTAATGTTTACAGCTGCAGAAGCCTTTAGGCGGATACTTGAAGCCCAGATGGGGAAAACAGCCCAGTTGGCAGCAGGTTAATGTTATTACATGAAAAAGAAAAAAATGATTCATTCCAGTAGGACATTTCAAAATATATGACATAGATATAGGAAACAATACAGGTGTGATGAACACAAATAGAGCCATTTTTAAAATGCATAGTAATTAATAAGCTCATTCAGTTAATATGCTCACAGCAGTAGAGTAAGGATGGACAACACTGTAATAAATAAAATAACAAAAGAGGAAAATGTGACAGTACATTGCCCGTTGTTGTTACAGAAGAGTATAGGCGTTTCTTTAAATGGTTAAATTCAGTCACTGCCTTCATTACAATAAATGTTGTCAATTTATCATTTTCTACTTTATGCTTTCCCACAAGAAGCTGAACTTTTTTGCCTTATTTTCACTGTAAAACATGGCAGCACGAGAGTGAGGTTTTAAACAGTTTAAACCAGTTGTGGCAATTTTTTTTGGAGTGCACATGTGTGGATTTTCCTCTTACAGTCAGGCATCCGGGTTAGGCTGCCTATCAATCAGCCCCGTGATTGACAGGCAGCCTGTTCAGGGTGGATTTCAGCTGGGATCGGCTCCTGGTAATGAATCACTTTTCTTATACGCTACTACCTGATCAAGATGGATCTTCGTCACCATACACTGGGCCAGCTTGCTACTCTATAACACAGTGAACATCCAATGAATGCTTGTTGTTCAGAAACACAAAGGAAAAAAAAAAAAAAAAACACTGACAAATCTGTGTAATTAACATTTACGCTGAAGGCTTTGAACCAGCACTGAATCTTCAAACTTGTGAAAGGAAATGTGGGAAATAAAGGCATGTGGAAGAAGCAAAGTGAGAAAAGAATCTAATCAGAAGGAGAAGACCGAGGTCAGAGCAGGAAATATATCGGAACCTTTAGCTGCTTTCGTATCATTTCTGCAGAGCTCCTGTTTATTCAGCGGCTGGTGAATTTGTTTTAGTTCAGATGAAACAGAGAGAGAGGAGAGAGAGCTGCACATTAAATAGAATGAGAAAGGGAGTGAGGAGGGGGGAGAGAAAAAGCCTCTCGCTTCCTACTTACATCAAACAACCGCACAGCGGGTGCCAATCAGCTGCCGATATTTTACACAAATTCCAATCATTTCTGTTGAGGAGAGCGCAAAGTCGCGTATCAAGGAGCCGCAGCAGAGCACCTGACCTCCTCTGAGGTCTTTCATTTGAGAGATGAGGTGGATTTAAAAAAAATAAATCCCAGAGCAGTTTGCATACAGGTGTCATCCAAGACATTCAAAAGAGTCTCTGTACAAGAGAAAGTCTTTATTTCATAGAACTAGTCATTGGAAAGAGTCTAACAGGGTGGTCAATAGCGTGCCTCGCAGGCATGGGGTCAAAAAAATGATTTTAATGAATGAATCAGGAGCACATCACTCTGAAAGAGGCCCGAGGGATCTTGTGCTGCTTGGATTTTATTACTTTGGTATGACTTCAAATCAAGACATCTTCCATCATGGTGCACTTGATTTGTGCAGTTCCTGTTTACTCTCTAACTAAAACCCCCAAAGAAAAAGAAGTTTCCAGGCTAATTCAGAGACAGCCCCCACCTCCCGCTGATGCTTGTGTGTTGCCCGTCACAGCTGTTCGGCGGCAGTGCTGGGTCGGCCTGGTTGGCGAGGAGCAGCGGACCATGAAGCCTCAGTGTCACTGCTTCGGATCAATGGCCAGGCAGAGCCAGGACGAGGTTGTGTGACCTGCCCCTAAAAGGTGACATTGGCCGATCCGCCGGTGCTGGCCAGGCATCCGGCACCAGTTCGCCCAGCTGGACCGAGGGAGGGGGCCCGGTTTGACCTGAGCCAGGCGAGCTCAGAGCCATTAAAGCTCATCGTTCACGCCGGAGGAGCTGCTGCTAATGCTTCCAGCTAATTGCAGACTGCTGGGGCTGCCAGTTCTTTTTCTGAGGGGAAGAAGAGTTTGGCTGCTAAAAAAAAAAAAAGAAGTCACTATTAGTTGCCAGATGATGTCATAGTGTGGTTTGCTCCAGCCCTGTGCTGAGACACAGCAGTGGTGGAAGAGGGAGTCTGACCCTTTATTCAGTACACTCACATAAAAATATTCCAAGCAAATGCTCCGAGTGGAAGGAAACGAGACAGAAGATTTATTCTACGTGTTCCACTTAGACTGAACTACTTCATACACTGTGTGTTTGCTCAGATCAGTGGTTCCCAACTTAGGTGCAGCGCTCCTCCAGATAGGGAGGGAAAAGTCTCTCTTCACGTGGAAAACAAACAGTTTTTCTCCAAGAGGCCACATCAGAAAGAAAAGATCTCAAAAGGTCATCGTGTTTATGTTAAACTGGAATATGAAAAGTAGCCGCAGCTATATTTGAAAACATAGTTTCATGCGTTTGAGCATGTAGTTACTTAGATTTGTGTACTTTTATGTGGATCTGTAGCTTATTTTTTAATCTATTAATCCTATCCAGCAGGGATTGTGAAGAGTGGCTGGTATTAGATATGGAAACATGAAGCTGCTGACAGTAACTGGAGCTTTAGCGTTGTTTCATGTAGCGTTTTTAAAGCTAAACGTTGTAATTGGATAAAGGTCGAGAGAGAGGTGGAGTGGCAAGTTACCCGGACACGTGATGTCGAAATAAAGGTCGAGGGGATGGGGAGGGTAAGACGAGGAAGACAGCAACTGAAAGAGGGCTCCACACTAATTTAAAGGTAGCTTGGATCATCATGAGGAGTTATTTAACCTTTAGAAGCATTTTAAAACCATTTCAATAAAAAAAAAGTGAGTTGGATTGTGGCACATGATTTTGGAAATACAGTTACAAAAACAGGTGAAATTCTGCTGTTTAAGGAAGCTGTCTGATAATTATTTTTTAAAAACGTGCTCCTAAAAGTTGTTTTTACATCAGGCCAGTGTGTGCTTAGACTCCATCTCATCAGGTTTTATTCCTCTAGCTGCTTCCTGTTTCACTTTGGAAATGAAAACCTCACGTCTAGTGGCAGCAGCAGACGGGGAGCCCATGTGAACCTCCAGCCACTGTGTCACACCATTTCATCATCACAGGGTTTATTTGCTTCTGGTGAAACCACGTTAGCCTCAGAACAGGAGGTCAAGCTGATAAAATGAGTCCACTCACATCTGTAGTCTTATATACATACGAAGTTTCTTACTTGCACTAAAATCAGAGCACACAAGCATGACCCCAGGTCCAGGATCCTCTGCTCCAGACTCCAGTGCAGACTACCGTTTATTGACTGAGTGAAGCTAGACTGTCACCTCTGCCTGCTCTACACTGCTGTATATCCAGGACTCCCAGTGAGGCGGCATCGATTTGAGGTAGTGAAATTAACTGAATTGATTGTCAGTCACTGCCGCTAAACTCGCAATGAGAAAACTGCACCTCCTAAAGCCCGACTCTTCTACTTTCTTTTTCAGGAGTTACTGCAATTAGAGCAAAAAATAGATCCAAATGTATTTTCTGGTTATTAGGGGGGCAATGCAAATATGACTATTTTTAATGGGGAGAGGCTCGATTGGACAAATGCGACACTTGAGTGGTTTTTACGCGCTGATCGGCGAGTCTTCCCGCCACCCACCCAGGGCCGTGAATGACGGCTTGCATGGCTCTTACCTGTAGTTGTCCCACTCCCTTCCCGCACTTTAACGCCCTATTAAACCATCGGCGAGGCTGCTGGTGTTACAATCCAGTGACGTCCCTGTGCTCTGGAGACATTTGCGTCCTGGGGGAAAAAAAACAAACCAAAAAAAAAAAAAAAAAAAAGACGGGAGTGGTGGCTTGTCTTGCCCCTCCGGATGAACTCGAACAGGCTTATTGCTTTCGATTATTCGTCTTTTTAAAAGAGCGGTGATGGCACCTCATCCACCACAGAGGTGAGTCTCCTGAATCCAAACCCTTTGTTTTAATCCCGATAGTCCACAAACCCGACGAAAGCCTGCACAGCTGTCTTATTAGGTTCAAATGGGTCCTGTTGTGCGCATTAGACGGGTGATAATCACCCGTGATATCAGCTCGCACTCTTCAGATGGAGTGAGGTGGATCCCATTAGTCACTTCAACCCACAGTCTTTGCTCAGCCGCGTCTCCTCGCAGTCTGACAGCTCCGCTCCGTGCGCACTAACTTTTATGGAGACTCCAGAGCGCACGGCGCGCATCCGCTACCTCTGCTGGTAGCGTTACAGTAATCGGATTACCGCTATTGACGTAAAAGTCACAAAAGAATGGGTGATCATTTAAAATGGTATTTTTAAAGCTGAAAACAATAACACAAATGTGGGGAACCCACAACACGCGTGTTTCATAATTCATAAAGGCGAGGCTCAAAGCTGCTGCAATTATATGTTAGGAGACAGAAAGCGAGAAGAATGTGAGAGTGTGATCCAAAAGTAGTTCAAGGAGTGAAGCAGAAACTATAAATGATGACTAATCAGGGATTGGTTGCTTTCGTTACTACACACCCGGGCCAGGTCATCAATAACGCCAATGAAAAGCTAGAGATTCTCAGGCACGTGCCACCTGTCCGTCCCCTATTTAACCTTGTGCACTTAAAAACACAGAAAACAGCCTTCGGGCGTCTGTTCCACTCACTGAAGTGTTGATCTGCTGCAGACATCCATCCACATGCCGAGGCTTCCGCCAGCAAAAGTTGTCCACTACTGCCATCATGTGGATATGTGATGCACTCCACTTACAAACACACCCCGAGAGAAATCACATAGAGCACATCTCTGATCAAAAAGTTGTTTATTCCATGGTGAAAACATTCCGGTCACACACACACACACACACACACACTCACACACAAATTTCTTTCTTTCATTCTTTTTTTTCTTTTTCTTTTTTAGAAACAGCAAAATTCCTTTGTATAATGCATGTGAGGAGACAAAAACGATCAAACAGTGACATAAGCACAAAGTGATTGGCTTTTGCAGCTCGGAAAGAGAAGGAAACACTTAAAAGAGAGACCTTTCAGTTCAGTCCATCCGAAAGATCCGAAAACACCCGATGCTGTTTTTTTTTTGTTTTTTTTTTCCCCAGGTTAATATCATCCTAAGGCCATGTCAGGAAAGACTGCATTTCATGCCTCTCCCTGTAGGAATGACACCACTGAACACCTGTGCACGCTTTAATTTCAATGTTGATTTTTCGAGCTGCTTCTGAAAGGCATCAGCGGCTGTAGTAGTAGTAATAGTAGAAGTAGTAGTAGTAGTAAGCAGTTTATGGACTTGCTTTCCCAGAGTTCCTCAGCATTCCTCCTTGATGTAGATTTGTTCGTCTGTGTCGGACTCCAGGTGCTCCAGCCTGTCCGTCTGTCCGTTCATTATCTCGTCAGGGGTTTTCATGAATCTGTGGCACAGACGAGGCAAGTTCAGCAAATTATTCAAAATCCTGTTTTCTTTTGTTTTATTGATGACTCAAAAAGTAAATAACGGTTTGGAGCAGCGAGACAAGTTTGAAAAGAAGATGATGTACCTGAACAGAAGCCTTTGGCCAGGCTCTTTCCTGATAATGTTCAGTTTGTAGTAGTGTCTCAGTGCTCGCGACATCTTCTCGTACGTCATATTGGTCCTGTTCTGTAAGAGTTAAAACAGCAGGAGCGTCATGAGCAACGCTGTCAGTGTGACAGTGAGGGGACCTGACCTTAATTTAAGAGCAACATTTATTTTGGCCACTTGGTGTCAGTAAAAGTCCACAAAAGCTGAAAAGACCTATACAGCAAGATCCTGTTTGCTGTATAGCGTGCTTAATGTTTCAGCAAATAATTATTAATTTACACAACCAGCAGGCAGGAGGAGGTAGGAGATACACAACCAAACAAGAGGCCAAACAAACAACATACACCTGAGGGGCACTGGAATCCCCATCATCCAGAAAATCAAGCCATCAAAAGGTCTTTTTTGTATGCACAAAACCTTTGACGCTTCACGTAGTTGTGGTTTCAGTGTCAGAGCTCAAAATGTTTTTGGAACATTTTCAGTCACCATGTTTGTCTTTGTGCGACGGCACCTGCTCTTTGGAGCTAACATTTAGACACGTGTTGCTAACCGGTCTTCCATTAGCTAAAAGCTTGTCCTGCACTGCAGAGCTGGGGCGCTCTACAGCAGGATCACATCTGCTAAAGCACAAATTCATCTTAATTGTTGGCCAAAATTAACAAAACTAAAGTAGTGTTTTATCACAAATACTGGTGTTATTCTTCTAATGTTGTGTTTTCACTCAGCACATAAAAGCACAAGCTGCACGACTCTAGCGCTGCGTCTGCATCACTTACTGTGGTGAAGAGACAGTTGAGCGTGAAAGGGAAGTTGTTGAGTTACAGGTTGAGCTACATTCCTGCCACTCTGACTGGAAGAAGATCACAGAGGAAATGATCTTTCTCGGACTAGTTCCTCTACTCCTCCCCTTCGAAGGGAGCCAGCTGAGGTGGTTCCTGAACACTTCCAGGTGGGGTGTTTAAGACATGTCCTACTAGGAGGACACCATAGATGAGATCCAGGACACCGTGGAGAGATTGGCTCTCTCGGCATAACTCGACCGAATCACTGACACTGACATCACCGATTTAATTCATCACAAAGCCTGGCTAACACACAGGTAGTGTCCTTACAGCTAAGACAGATGAAACACTAAATCCATCAGTGTGTCTGTGTTTACACTGAGCTGCTGTATTTCACTCAACTTTACATCCTATCAGCATTTCTACCAGAGTGATGAAAAGAAGCATCTGTTGTGCCAGGAAACATTTGTTAGGACTATAAAACTGAAACAAGTCGACAAAATTGTCGGAAAAAACCCCAAAAAACAAAAGTTCACTATTCAGTGATTAAGGTGCTTAGTTAATCAAGTCTCTGTCCTGATGTTTTATAAGAATAAATGAGTTAGTGCAGCTTTATGGTTGTAGGAATGACGATAAAAAGTCCCTTCTGTTGTGCTGCTCTTTTATATGCACTGCACATAACCACTGAACACCTAGAGCCCGTGTGTGTATGTACCTTGTGATTCCCCCAGAGCCTGGCCAGGCCGTTGGGGTCCATGATGCGGAAGACTTTGCTCTCCGGATCCTCCCAGCGGATGTAGTTCTCGTACCTGCTGTCTGAAAGGAGCTGGTAGACGTAGTCCCACAGCAGCCTGCAGTCTGCCAGAACCCAACAGGGAAAAGACAGAGTGAGCCGCTATCAGCAGATTCTCTGAAAAAGGTTTCTGCCACAGATGCCGCCTCACGCAGCTTTGATGCTCGGCTCCGTCGCCGCTAAATCTTACCTGCTATCCGCCCGATGGGCATCTGCTGCTCCTCTGGAGGAGACACGGGCATGATGACGTGGTTCCTGTAGAGCGCCTCCTCCTGCTGCTGCTGTAGTAACTGCTGCTGTTGTTGCTGCTGCTGATGCTGCTGTTGGTGCTGCTGGGCTAGCTGATGATGGTGTCCGTGGACTTTCCCCTCACGGCCGTTCTCCAGCGTCACCTGAGACAGGGGTCCCCCGCGGTTGTGCCTGAAGTCCATGCCAGCAGCCCCGCCACTCCTGCTTGGACTGAGGAGCAAAGGGTTCATGATGGCGCTGGGCATGAGTTGGATAACGCGAGGAGGGCCTGCCTCCTGGCCCCCAGGGCTGCCTGGACAGGGGGCTTCTCTGGGTGTAGCGCAGCGCCCGTTGGGTGCAGCCGGGGACACCGACAACGGGTACATTTCCTCCGGCAGGTGGTGATTGCTGTCGGGCAGCTGGGAGAAGGTTTGCAGGGAGTCCTCATTGGCGGGGCGAGGGTGGTTCGGCTCGGTGGGTGATCGTCGCGGGGCCGGGTGGTGCGGCGAGCGGGAGCGGTGCCGCAGTTCGATGGTTGGTGGATGCTGGGGGATGGGTTCTGTACCACGTGGTCCCCGTCGTACCGTTTCTGAGAGCACAGTTTACAGAGTGTAATAAATGTGTAAACCCAGAACAGTCTCCTAGAACGTAAGCTGGAAATTGATCAGCATGCGGCAGGAAATTCTATTTTGGATATTCTACATGTTGCTCGATTAATTTACACAAAGAAGAACAATCAAGAATCTGAATCTCAACACCAAATCTTTCATTTCCCTAGAGCCAGCAGGTTTATATGACTCCCAGTGTTTACCTTACAGGTGTGCCAGCACCAAACTAAACACTGCTCTTTATTTGAGGCCAGCAGTCACTGAGCAGAGAGACATACAACACAGAAGGTGACACTTGGACTAAATCTGGTCTCAAAGACGACAGCATCCCTCTCAGAGTCTCAACTCACTATCAATATTAAAATCTTTCATAACTTGTACTGACTTAAGGGCCGTGATGTTGGCTTATATTAAAATGTGAATGTTCTGATGCTACTGTTCGTGTGCATGCCCAGCTTGGCTTTCACCGGAAACAAACAGCAGTATGAAGAGAACGTTTAGATTGCAAAGCACGAAATTCTTTTCATATTTTTATAGTCATGTAACTTGTTTCCTGCTGCTGTGATTTATCACCACAGCGAGCCAGCTACAAGGTGCTGATCACGAGCGTCACACAAGTCCGAAAACAAAAACACTAGGTGTCACTAATATTCTACTTTTTGGATGAGCATGCCTAGTGTTTTTATTTTTGAGGCATTTTGGGCAAAAAATTGCCACAACTCATACTCCTGTTGTTCTTTGAATTTTGCTCTGATTTTCAAATATCTGTGGTGGAACCTGAGACAAGGAAGGCAGCTGCAGAAAGCAGTCTGCCTGTAGCGTTCGGTGTGCTTTATTGTTTAAATAAAGCTGCATTTCCTTGTAGAGCAGGTTTTACTGTCAACATTTGAAGTTACGGCTCCATCTCATTGTTGGTGTGTCACATTTCCTCAGATCAGAGCCAGAAAACAGTCTCAGGTATCCACTCGAACATGATTATTACTTCCTTGTTTTCAACAAAGCAGGGTGTCGAGTAAAAGCGCCGGTGCGTCATAGAGGACAACGGCAGACGTAATCTGTAGCAGAATAATTCTAAGATATTTTCATTCAGATCCAGTCTTGTTTTGTTCGGTTTCACAGTGTTGCCTTTTTAAGGAAAAAACTTCTTGCAATAATTGTGTTATTGGTCTAATGACGTGGGTTTATGTAGCCTGATACACAGAAATATGATTTATTATGGAGACAAAGATACATTACTTATAATAATGTCAGCGCTGTTTCCAACAAACTGTTACTATTTTAAGATAATATGCACTTTATTTCTTAAAAAGTCAAACAATGGCACAACGATCTTTGTTTGACTCTCATGAGCAGCTTCATTCGAAACTTCGAAAGTGGTTGTTGCTGTTAAAGAAGGTCTTATCTCAGTTACTTGGTTTAAGAGTTCATCTGCTCTATCCAGCCCACACGGAGTGATTACTCAGTGTCAACGAAGATGTGAAAAGTACAACTGTTAGTTCAGTTTATGTTTGATTCGTTATCACAGCAAAACAAATGAGTTACAATCACAGTTTCATTGTAACTATTCGTTCTTATTGTGGCAGCTAAGTCTACGAAGCCACCTTTTCCTAAATTAGTGTAAAGACAATTTTACATTAACATATATTATTTCAGCCTTTATCGGGATAAACAGATAAACATCATTTAAAAATCTCAGCTTGTAGTTGTGTTAAGAGTTTGTTAAGATGCTGTTGTGACAAATTGGGCTCGCATTAACTACAGTGGTAATGTAGCTGCTGTGGATCGCAACGTTTTTGTGTTATTACCCAAACATGAAACAAAGTGTCTGACAGGGGACAGAAATTTTTGGGAACAGTTTAAACATTAGTTGTCATATTTATTGTACGGTGTAATTGTTAATAGTATCGGCACTATTTTAAGCTTTAAAGAGCAAATGAATGAGTATATTTATGTTTCTCTCTGGGTATTAGACATGCATGTTAGAGTGACTGTGATTCTAAACTTTTCACAGGTGTGAATGTGAGCATGAATATTCTCTCTGCGTTAGACCTGCTACAGACTGGCAAGAGCGCACACCAGCGCTCAGACAAGCAGGATAGTCCAGCCGCACCACAACTCTGAATTGGATAAGAGTTTATACTTCTACTCGTGACACTGACAATGACTGTAAGGGTGCTCGGAAATCATTTATTTATATAAAACATGTACATAAATTGTACATGCATGAATTGTTTTAAGTTAATTGGACATTTCAGCAGCTAGTTATTTATGCATTCCATCATATTTTCTAATTTTTCATATCACATGACCGTTTGGGCACAAGCATCACCATCTATCATGACATCTGACATCTTTATACAATAAAACTCTGAAAATGCAGCACACCAGCTCCGTATTGGAATTATGTTATTTAAGCGCACTCTAAATAAATTTGCTTACTATTAGCAAAAAAAAAAAAAGGTAATGCAGACAAGCTGCTGTAATGAGAATGCATTATTGTTTTGGTTTTTTTTAACTTTTCAAATGCATGTGATGTATGCATGAACAGGGGGCGGGGGAGTGTTTACTGGACTGACCTTCGAGCTTCAGGTGCTGCACAGCGCTTTCAGGCAGCGAATGGAAGGAGTTCCCAGGGAAGTAAGCAGACGGATAAAACACATGAGACTTCCTCTGCTTCAGGATATGTTGCAGCAGCTCATACAGGACATCCCCTGCAGAGATGCAAAGGTCAGAGGTTACCATGCGTCTCCTGGTAGCCGTTTTACCCCTGCATAATAGGCCAAATTAGCATTGGCATCACAGACTCAAGTTCCACTTCTTCTTCTCCTCTCTGCTTTCCAGGGAGTGTGGAACTTGAGCAATAATGGAATTAATTTAGAGAGGTGCTTCTACGATACAGCAGCCTAGCACTTTGTTTGTTCCTAGAAAAACGTTTTCCTCGATATTCAACACCGTACCCCGATGACCCAGAGGGTATAGAATTGTAAGTTCCCTATCGGGTGACCCTACCCAGTCAGTTTCCTCTTACAGAAGTATTTTTTCTTCCACAGTGCAGATAAAACATTACAATGCAGTTATTAGCTTAGTCAAATGAGAAGCACATTTAGTTTCACAAGAGAAACTCTCTGGGAGCAGTTTGGATTTGTTAAACAAAAAAATGCGCTCAACAAATCCAAATACCTACAGTGCTTAAAGCGTCAGGACATCTAGGAGATAACGACAACTACCGTATGTGTTGACAAAAGTAAATGAGCCATGAGTCTATATGACCCCGGTGTCCTCCTTTAAGTGGTTATATTGCAGTGGCGACACCAGGCACAAAGCTCGAGCAGGAAGTTCACTGAATGATTTACAGCCGTTTTTCTTGTCCGAACACCGACGGCAACAGCTCCGCTCCCAAAATATTTACACTGTTAACAAATGAGCACAGGTACAGTGGATGTGATTCTAGCAGAGGACTGCCTCCACACACACACACACTATCTCAAAGGCTTTGAGAACGAGGAAATGATTCTCATAAAGGAAGTGATGGCAAACACACATGCACAAACAAACACACACACACACCCCTTTCAGTTCTCACTTTCTGGTTCTGTGGCACCGACTTACACCGTGGGGAAAATTCCTGCTTCCTGGTGTTTGCTTTGATTCTGTATTTAATATGCTGCTTTAAAACCACAGCTTTGGATTCTGTCTGAAAACTACAAACTGTACACGATGAATGACAAATACCAGCAAACTAAAGAAACTGCAAAAAGTGTTAGGGGTACGTGATGACATTTGGTACCATTACAACTGGTGATTGCACATATTTCTGCAGAGATGTGCGAGGAAATCGCCTATTTGTGGTTTAAACTGCATAAAAGGCAGTTCATTAAACCATTAAAATAACAAAATCATCCCAAAAAGCCAACTAGAAATTGCCCAACTGTCTTGCCATCTTACATTGGAATCCTGGAGAACTATCTTTACTGTTTCAGGTTTCCCAATAGGTGTTTTCAAGTCCAAACATGTCACTGCAATCGTAACAGGTTCTAACATTCCAGGAAAAAAAACTCAGGCTATTATTTTAATGTTCTATTCTTAGAGCGTCTACAAAAGAGAAATACGCAGAGAGCAGGGACTGATGGGAACAGCACCCTTATAGTCACGCGAAGGAGGAAATGGATACTTCACTAGCCAAAAAATGTGCTCTGTTCCCTAAACTGACGTTTACAGTGAGAGCACGACTGAACAACCACTTGTACAGAAATATGATCAGTCTTATCGCTGTGTGTGTGTGTGTGTGTGTGTGTGTAGCTCCTGAAACCATCCAACACCACGATCACAGCGTCACATAAGAAAAGGAAGAAAAAAAATGCAAAACCTGTAATGATGATGAATCTTATTTTCCACGTATTTCCCAGACCTCGATTTCTCGACAGGATGTGAACATTTTGCATAGTGCTGAAACATCCTGATACGAGCCCGACAGCAGCTGTCAGCTGGTTCTCATCCCTCTATAACCAGAGCCACTGACAACATTCAGTATCCTTTAAAAGGAAAAGGGGGATGTATATATTCTGAACAGAGCAACTGTTACTTAAACCAGCTTATTTAGACGTGACTCAGGTGATCAATAGTATAATTTATACAGAGTGGACCAAACCCACTGATATACAGATCCCCAAAAAACCCAAGGGAAAGAAAAAATGTAGAAAAAGAACAAACTAAATTAAAATTAATAAATGAATCTTTTATATTTGTCCACATAAATTACCTAATTAAGTATTTATTAATGTAACGAATGAATTACTTTAAATATTATCCACAATATCTTTTGCATTGCAAGCCTGCTCATCATCCTGACCCAAATCACACATCCCGTACTTCATCCTTGAGCGATTGAGTAAAATCTCCAACTCTGTCAGGGGAAAACACTTACTGTTGTTTTATTTTTATGCGCCTGGCCGCTGGCGTTGCCGGGGTGACAGTTGAGGTTGCCTTGTACTTCCTGATCAACCGTCTCCTACTTCCTCCCCCTTCAGCAGCTTTGCTGTAACAGCTGCCTCCCTCCACTGTCACCTCGCCCTGCTACCATTCATCCCCTGCTCCAGCTGACTTTATTCCTCTGCCAACACGAGAGCTTTGTTTGTCTGCGTGTTTGTCGCCAGGATTACGCAAAAACTAGCAGGCTGAATTTCGTGAACCCTGGAGGAGATGTGGAACAACCCGGTTTGAATGGCAAACCAGGGTCAGTCGAGCCAAACACTGCAAAACTACACTTCAGCATGTTCATTGACTGCTTGTTTGTAGTCATTTTTCCTATTTTGTGTCAGTATTTTTGTCTAACGAAAGAATAGTCTCATGTTTTTCGTCTAAGATCGCTCTTTCTTCCCAATCCCTGTTTCCAGAGTGAGTCCTGCTCTAGTTGGAGCACACAAATATCTAATGGAATCCATCTAAGTGACTCATTTGTTAAACATTTCACTGATGTTTCCAGTTTTCCGAGCTTAGACTGCACCTCAAAACGGAAAAAAGAAATAAAAGCGTGTAGAAAGAGAGGTACCAGAGGGAGGGGATCGGTAGCGGAAGTCCTCCTTGGTAAGCAGCAGCAGGGCTTTGCCATTCATCTGGAAAGAACCGCTGGTGATCGGGCGCAGGGCAAACTCCTTCTCAGCCCATCGTAGCCACTGGGCCACGTCGTCCCTGCTCCAAAAGACTGGCTGCAGACCTGGAGGTGGAAAGAAAAAGAAAGGATTAGGTAAAGAAGAAATAAAATGGACGGAAGAAAACAAAGATGAGTTCAGTGAAGAAGCAGCATAAGGATGTGGGTGGTGATGGTGCTGGTGGTGGTGAGGGTGGGGGGAAGAAAGTAGGAAAGGCAGGAAGGAAAGGAGGGGGGAAGGGGAGACAGGGTTAGGGAGGAAAGGAGGAGGGGAAGGAGGGGGATAGGAAGGAAGGAGGCAGAGGCACTAAAAAGGATATTGAGGAAGTGGAGATAAAAGCCAAAAGGAGGGAGTGATTACGGGAACGGCAGTAGAGATAAAGAAAAAAAGATGAAGGAGGAGACCATCAGAAAGGGAGAGGAGGTTAGAATAAAAGATTAGAAGATGATAGGTTAAGGGGGAGAATACAGAATGACTCAGGGATGGGAAAAAAGGTAGGAAGGGAAGAGCAGAAAGACTGTCAGACTTATTTTATTTGATCTGTTCTGATCTGTCCTGCTCTTTGCTCTCCGAACTCCAGACAGGCGCATCAGAGGACAGACAGTTTATTAGTTTGTGTATAAAAGGACAAGGGCACATGGAGGGAAAAGAGCAGGCGAAACAGGAACGGCAGTATCTGTTTTTCTTCCTCCTCGCTTGCAAATGTTTCTTTCACTGCTGGGGGAAGAGGAGGAAAACATCTGCATCTTTACCGATGAAGAAAGATGAGAGAAGACTGCAAAAATGTAAAATATCTGACCGAAAGCTCGGCCTCACTTGAAAGCCGTACAGAGTTATTTGATTTTTAACATCATAGCTGCTGCAGAGGTAGCGCTAACTTTACTGGAGCTAAACATCTGCTGGGAGCTTTTCTTGTGGTTGAAACTTAGCCTTTAGATCGCTAAACAAAGAATCCCGATGAAAATAAAGGTGAGACTATACAGAAAGGATGAATATTTCTGTAGTTTGTGATGTTGTAGGACTTACTTCGCTTACCTAGAATGCAATACAGATGTATGCTTCCAGCTACAAGCAGAAACTACCATTGCTAAATTCAAAGCTAAGGATGATACATTAACTCAAAGCATAGCGATCTTCAAAAAGCTCAAGAAGAGACTGAATTAAAAAGCAAACCGCCTCTTGCTCAAATGTTTTCATTAAGTCTGAATTTTACTGTAAGAATTAAATTATATGGAAATTTGCTTTTTTTAAACCACCTAAGTAAGGATAATACGCTGGCTAGCGAAATGATAAAACAAATATATACTGAAATTGAACTATTTCATGTTATAGGTTACTTAATGCTTTTACAAATGTTTGTCAGTACTGCTAACTTCCACCGCTAAGCCTCATAAATTCTCTCGCTGCCCATTCCTTCCTTGTTTGCTTCAAGGGCATTTGGACCCAGAAATGGCTCATGACATCACCCTTAAGAAGCGGATCAGTTTAACTTAAACGACTACCAACCACTGCAGCTGAAGCATGAGAAACTATTTTAGAAGCTGTTCCTCTAACAGTCTTAGGAAAATCCAGACTCGAGATATTAGAAATATTTCTAGAAAATACACCGATTGACCAAATTCCCATAAATATAATCTACATAGGCAAACAACACACAGGTTTTGTAGCTTATGCCAATACGCTTTGCTGTGTTATTGAGATTCGATCAAGTGTTATCACAGTAAATTAACACCAGTTTCTGAGTACTGAGGCTGATTTAGCCTCTGTGATTATTTTTAAGACACATAACAGGACGCACACAAACTGACCCATATTTATTTCAGTGGACACAGATCCTGCCACCTCATATCATTTTCTACTGTTGGTGTAACCCAATGAGTTACTGTATGACTCAGGCTCGCCTCTTCTCTTTCACAAGGATAGAAACACACAAACACAGACTTTCAACACTGTCCGATCAGAACATCCACGACACCCACACAGAGCAGAACTACTCATTTCTTACATCACACTTATCACCCAGCCTCAAACACTTCCTCTGGGAGTTGGACAGCTGTTATCTTGGGCCGCCAATGTCATTGTCACACAAGTAATAGGAACCTAGTGCTCACTTTCAGCCAGCCACCCCCACCCCACTTTAGCTCCCCCCCGCCTGTCAAACAAAGGAAGTTTTCACAGAGAGCAATCAATATAAAATGAAACCCTGTCTAGATTGTCAGCTTCCTATTTCTTGCCTTCCCTTCTAGACCTCTGTATTCAGATAAGGCCCGGGAAGCCCTAGGTTATCTGAAGCACTGCACACAGCCTGTCAAGCTCTGACCCTCAGCTTGTCAACGGGCATCCCACGAAAGTGTCAGGGAATGTGATACAGGTGTTTCACCAACACAGGAGCTAGTGGTGGGCAGATAAGAAACTGTATTTCTTATGCTTGCTTACTTGGTCTCTGCGTTTTTCATAGGAGCTGCTTCTTGGCTCACAGCAGAAATCTTAGCGAGGCTACATTTCCTGTTGCCTGAAGTATGTGTGACAATGAATATGTCACTTTCGTCCTTTGAAGCTGATGTAAAATGCTATCATATCTTCCCACTGTAAATTATTGTTAGTAATGGATAACATAGCAGAGATGGAGCTAGAATCCACTAAAATACTATGTCATGGACTTTGTATCAATAATGAAGCAGACTGCCATCCGCATTGCATACACCAGCTGTAAGTTTGTCCCTCGTGGCTGGCTTGTGAGAGGAGTGAAGCTGAGGCGGGCAGCAGTGCAGCCAAGGTCACGAGGTCATGGCTGTGGTATGCTCTCTCCAGGGCCGGAGAGAGGTGCTGCTCTGCCAAAACCCCTCCGAGATCCGGTCTGCCGGCCTCAGCCATCTGCACAGAGCCCAAAGGAGGAAGCAGCAAAGGGAGCAGAAGGGAGGAGAAGACGGAAGAAGGGGGCCCAAATACACGCATCCCACAACGCACTTTGCCAGGAAGCAATCCAGCGTGGGCTCTGTTTCAGCACAGGAAACTTCCTGCGGTAAGGTTAGAGAGCAATGCCGGGAGGCTTATTAACAGACAGCAGCAGCATGGAGAAAAAAAAAGGGAGAGTGGAAACAGAAAGCAAAGAGCAGAGAGAACAGCAGTGGATTGTGTGTGAAAAGGTGACGAGGAAAAAAAAAAAACATAAGGCAGATAAAACTACAAAAACAAGAGGACTAAACAAAGACATAAGAGAAGAAGGCCAAGCAAACAGGAAACAGATACGATGCAGTTAATGAGAAGGAGCTCCCAGAGCCGGACATCATAGTCAGTCCTAAAGTCATATGCATGCTCTGCGTTGCTCTGTACTGATCTCTGAGGATGTACGGTCATGGTGAGACTAAAAAGGTCCTTACAACAAGTCGGTGACAAGCTTTAAACTGTGTGCATTTTACAGCAGGATGGAGCACCATGTTACAAAGCAAAAGCAATCAGCAAGTAGCTCAGAGATGATCCAACTAACATTTGGGTACACGGCCAGGAAGCTCCCCGAGATCCAAATTGGACTAACGATCTATAACCAATCCCTAAAGAGCAAAGGATGAGCAGAAGCCTACAAACTGATCAGCTTACAACACAAAAAAAGCAAAAATCCAGAATGCCACAGAGTTTGAGAAGCTATGAAGAAGGAGTCTCCACACCATATATACTGGATACATAGGTTTATTTGCCAATAAAGGTCTTTGACACCAATCAACCTATATCATAAAAATGTATAAGAAATAATACAAACTAAAGCAGCAAAGTGTATGAAACACCAAATATGTGCCACCAAAATGAAGTAAATCAAACAAGCTACAGCCAGTCTGTGTCAAACAGCATTCCCTCACTGCAACATACATCTAAAGCTGAACGCCATCTCTTCAGCAAGCTGACTGTGAAAGGTTCTCCACCCTTTGGGGATGAAGCCAAAGCCTAGATGTCAAGTACTACTGGTTCCACATTTACATATTATTTCTGAGGTCATCACTTCCTATTAAGATGCCCATTAGGTTTTATGGGGGATATTATCCATGTCATAGAGTCAGGATTTCATTCAACACAAGTTATTTGATTCTGATGGATTACACAAATGGGACCAGGTAACTAATGAAAGCTGTTGTTAATTCACAGTAAGACTTATGTATATCAAAGAGAAGGCAAGAAGTATCATAGCAGTATTAAACAGAGCAGTACAGGCTGAGCCAAAATGACTTTATAAGAAAATTGGGACATGAATGAAAGGTGGTCCTGCCAAATTAATGCTCACATAACCAAAGCAGGGATTTTATATGAGCCAAACAATTCATTAATCGAGTCTTACTGGAGATGTTTTTAACTGTACCAGTTTCTGGTTTAGTTTTCCAAAGCTTCTCCGAGCTGCAGATCATTCACAGTCATCATTGTCTCTCATGTTTCTGTCTTCTATGCTTATTGAATTGACAAAAGAACACTTTGATGTTTTTTCAACATGGATAATTTCTGAGTCACATTCAAGTTTCATTTTCAGGATCTTGTTGTGCATCTCATATCCGTGTAATGTAGACAGGAACTGATTCTAAACAGGACAGGAAACGCTAAGACACAAACATCCTTCGCTTACTTAGAGGTGGAAAGGAAAATGGATGGCAATGGAGAGAGCTGCTTTGAACCTGAAATTCTGTTCCTTCGATACTTTCACGCGCTATCTGGAGACGATAAATTTGTCCTTTTTGGTTGTTTTCTGTCAGAGAATCTTTAACAGATTTGTTGCGGGAAGAAAATCAATTCCAGCCCCCCTTGTCGCTGGCCTGCCTTTGCCGACTGCATCTCAGGTTAACAGTCTTCATGAGAGCGTATGCTTGCGTTTACACTGAGTAAAACCCTCAAGCACGACAGCAGCAGGATCTCAAACCCTCGACTAAACCGTGGGCTCCTAATCCTCTCTGATGACACATAATTTTTACTCAGTGGTTTCTCAGGCCCCCGCTAATGTTCACTACGCACACATACACACACGGAGCTCACAAGTTGCCAAGGCAACTCACGAGCGCTTGGGATGAATGAAGGGAAGAGGAGGATGAGATCACTGGTATCTTGTTTCGTTGTTGCGGTACAGAAGCCCTCAGCTTCCCCTCTCAGCCAGACGAGTTAATGAGGTCAGTCCTGCTGCGAAGCTAAAAGGTCCCGTCCAGAATCACAGATCAGCTGTGTGCGTCTCACCATCGCTCACATTTCTGCCTCTCCTGCTTATGGATTTCTCACCTGGCTAAAAACTTTGACAACAGTCTCTTTTTTTCTTCTTGACTAGCTAAAAAGAAAAAGCTTCAGATTGTTACCCCTGTCCCACAGCTGTGCCACTTAAGCTGTCTTTTAAAGGATTATCATTTTGTCATTAATGGCTGTTGTTTTGTTAGCAAGCTTTCTCAAGCACCATGACTTCAACATAACTACTATTTACTTATAGTGTAAAACCTCTGAATAGTAGCGTACCACTATTAACTTTCTGCGACTGACTGTAAATACAACCGTGCTGTTGCCTGGAGTTAAGGGTGTTGCCACTGTGAAGAGTTCTACTTAAAATTTGAATTTAACTTTGTCAAACTTAATGCTACAGCTTTATAGTACTGGCCCAAAGCCTACTGAGGAGAAGTACTGTGTTAGAGCACCAGATCAGCGAGAGCTAGCTTTACTTTGTTTCAATCTACCACTGCAAGAGAAATTAATGAGCTTATTGCAATTTTTTTTGTAACATTGTAAAACATTACAATGTTACAACTTACGCCAAATAGGACACAAATTCCAATACCATTCACACACAAACATGCTGTAGTTAAATTCATGGTATGACTGTATAGAACAGAACAACAACACATTTAGGAAAATCCATTGCATACGTTTAGAATTTTCAAGCACTTTCTGTTATTATATTTGGACAATTAAATTCAATTTGGAGCATTATTGTGTTACATTTTGTGTTCCCCGTTTCTAGTTTGGTTGCTAGATACAAGTCTCTGTATGAGAATGCCAGAATCAGTTTCACTTAAAATTTCCATTAGAGGAAAAATAAAAGAGAATAGAAAAGAAAAAAAAAAAACTGTTGCTATTTATTGATCCAAGGTTTTCTAAAAAGTTTTATGCATTCATTCCAAACAATTAACAAACAGCTGCTGACTGAATGTGTTTAGTCATGTTCGAGCGTCATCACATTTTGGAGGGACCTGTTTCCTTTCTCTTCATTTGTAAAACTGGAACCAAATTGCTTACATGCTATATTTTGAGTCATAGTAGGATCTGAAAGTCAGGTCAGATATTATTTTCTGTCAGAAACTCCAGACTTTCAACAGTCTAGATATATACAAAAATACACAACTGATACACACACTTCTCAGACTGAGAATTTCAGCTTGGCCTGACCTGGATGAACTATAACTAAATAAACAACAAAAGAACGTACAACCGCATCAGTAAGGCTGGGACTTTGCTCTTAAACTCAGAGCTCCTTAGTCACTCAGTTCTTCAGTAAATGTTTGTCTTTTCTCTCAAAGCAGAAGTAGGCGGATATTGGTTTTGCTATCTCAATGGAGGAAAGGTTTTCTTTCTCCAGACAGTGGAGGAGGAGGAAGGAGGAAGGAGGAGGCGGGTTAGTTGTGACCTCCTGACACCCTGACTCAGGGACATGTGGATAGAAGTGACACGTTTTCTCAGTTACTCCTCTCTCTCTCTCTCTCTCTCTCTCTCACACACACACACACACACACACACACACACACACAGCATCACCCCCTCACTTTCTGCACCGTACATCAATTCCCTGTCAGGTGGGTGCGGCAGGGAAAAATCCACCTCCAAACGAACACACACACACACACACACTTTTACTTTTCAGCCAGGAGAACCAACCCCCACCACCTCTCATATTCATCCTCTGCTTCCTCCTCCGGCATGCACAAGCCTGTCCCCGTCCAGCAAAACTGGACTTCATCCAGTCAAAACAAACATAAAACAGATCATCAATCACACTTAAACTTTTTATGGCCAGGAAGTAGCACGGCCTGTTTTTGATAGTTTGTTGTTAAGCACAGGAGCAAGCCGGCTCTTGTAGGCTAGTTCCTGAATTCAGCGTCAACTGCCACTCTTCCTTTTGTTCAGAAGCCAATTTTTTCCCTCCCCTCTCCCTTCTTTTCTTTTCTTTTTTTTTTTGAAAATGCAGGAGCTTCAAAGACGTTTGTTAACTAAATCAAAAGGCTCATGCTTGTCTGAAACACATACACACCCTGTAAGCACACTACTCCTGTTCTTCTTTGCATGTGGAGAATGGGAGGGCAGGATTTATCCGTGTCATCATATCTAATGCAAAGTGCATACCTTCTTCTTTTAAAATGAGACAGTGTCTATTTGCGAAACCTCAGAGTCGTTTGCATCAAGCCTGTCGCTCCTGAAAGCAGTTTCAGTAATGACAGAGGGTTAAAGCTCAAACTACACAGGGCCAGTCACAGATTACATTTTGTGTGACCGTTAATGTTGACTGATTTAATCTGGAGCAATTTGTCTTTTTCCACACTGCAAAGCTTAATGAGTTTTAGTGACAGTTGAAGTCTGTCGAATCATTAGGGTTTATTGCTGCTTCCATCCTCCGCTGTGGTTTTTTTTTTTTTGTAAGTACTGGTAAAACACAAAAAGCAGGAAACCTGTGCCAACACTACACAAAGGTGGGGGAAAGCGTTTATTGTCCTCAAGCAAGGTGCATATATGTCCACGCGGGTGTTCCCTGGTAGGTGTGTGCATGCTTTTCTTCTTTGTGACAAACATAACCGAGCAACGGCTGCCTTTCCAAGTAGGCTCTCATTCCACTGATGAACTCACTGCATAGTCTTAGAGACTCACCAACAGTAGTCCTTGCTACCTAGGTGAGTTTCTAGGAGCCTGGTTATGTTTATAGGGGCCAACTCACTACATGAGGGGCCATTATAAGACTCAATACTGTAGCCTTGGAGTCTGCTCAACCCCAGGGACAAGGTCCTCTCTGAAGTGTTAAGAGCTAGAAAAGAAGGCCAATGGAAGTTTTTTGGAGACAGCTCACCTCTTAGCCTTTTTGCTGAGACATGAAATGTCAACTCCAAAAAAAGTGTATTAAGACTACCATGATAACTGAGAACTTATACAGACATATGCCCTCTCTGAACAAGCATGTGAATCAGGGATCGCAAACCTGCGTCTCTTTTGCACAACTTTGCTGCATCTCCGCTGGATCCCTGCGGCTTCGACCAAACAGCAACGAGATGACGGAGTTATTTTCAATAAAAGTTGCAAAAAGTCTTTGCAGACCCATCATGTGTAGGTGTATAATCACGCCTCAAAATCACATTTTGAGCCAAGAAAACCCTGGAATTGTTCCAGGAATTGTTTGGTTTATTTTTTTTAATCGACAGTTTCCATTACTTTTGTTCCAAAATTTAATAATTCCAAAGTTTAAGTACAAAATTATTATAAACACCTTGCCCCAGTCTAGTCACATGTGGTAAAAGATTTTAACTATTTTCACCTATTAGTAATACTTAAATGCTAATAATACAAGGGTCGAATACATTTTGGGTCAAAAATGACTCCAAAATTGTTCTTCTGACAGTAAGAAACCTGCTCCTTGAACTTAATGGTATCAAAAACCAGCATTGCTCAGCAAGCCAGCTGTTAGGGAAGAGCTGACGGGATGAAATGCCACTAAGGTGCAGTATAATAAAATTGGGATCCAGGTGAATAAAGGAAATAAGCTAAACTAGTCTGTATTCGAAAAAATTCTTCTTTTTTTTTTAAAATATCAACTCTGCAAAGTTTCCTTTTAAAAATCATAAGTCATCAAGGTCAATAGATCATGGCCATGCTCAACATTTCAAAAGAGCCCAATCACGTCCTGTTTGGCAGGAAGTATCTCCCAAACACAGCGTTAATAAAAGCACATGGAAGGAATTTCATTAACTGGACATTTATCCAGAGGAAATGCATTCGAGTCACGTGGGCTATTTGCAGCTGAGATTAACACACAATCGGTGTGTAAAACGTGTGTGTTCGTGATGTTTCGAGTAAAGAAAGCCCACCACCACCATCGCCTTGTTAGAAACGCCATGTGGAGTGTGTCGCAGACAGGAAGAGCAGGGGGCTGCGCTCAGCTCACTCGCTGGCATGTGAAAACAGTTTCCCTTTCAGAAAAGAAAAGAGAGGAGTTAAAACACGCACATAGACACACACACACACACACACCATCAACAACAACATTTATTCAGGAAGCGCCGTCTGCCCACTCAGGAAATTCCTGAGGACAAGAGCTGCTTCCAGGGGCAGGAAATTTCCCCTCAGAAAGACCAAACACACATGCACGCACACGCAGACACACATGCACGCACACGCAGACACACACACACACACACACACACACACTTTGTGACACCAATTTCCCCACAGCAGTAAAATGGGTAATATACCACAAAGTGAGAGAGAGACCAAAGGAAGCTTGTGGGGGATTGCAGTCATGCATGGTAACACACACAAACACATACACTTAGTCATACACACACGTCCCCCCTCACACACACACACACACACACACACACAGTATACACCTACACTACCTCTGGCAAGCTTTGCACAAAGACACAAGATTCACTCACACTCATCCACCCACTCTTCAAGCACGCATAGTGCAAACCCAGCTGTGAGCACGAACACACACACACACACACACACACACACACACACACACACACACACACACACACACACACACACACCAAGGAAACCAGCCAGTCTTGTTTCCATGGACATAGAGGGTTTTTTTAATCATCGGGGAAGATATTTCTACTGTCGCAGCCAGAGTTCTTTTGTATTTAGTGTTTGTTGTAAAAAATAAAATAAATAAATAAAAATAATCGGCGTGTGTCACAGACCTTTAAATAATTCACTGTTATCTCAGTGACTAGACCTTCATTTGCGTCATTCTCAGAGTATGTAGGCGCCATGTTGGCCAATACTGCCTGGGTTGCGATTGAATTAAAAACCAAACAAATTTAGTTCATCAGTTAGCATCTGCATGGATTCATTATGTGTGTGTGTGTGTGTGTGTGTGCGCGCGCTCTTTTACAACTTGTCTTGCCTTTCACACAAACTAAAGAAAACAAAAGGACATGGATGGTTGACGGCACTCCTCCGCTAGCTGTTTAAAGCTGCACATTTGTCTACTGACAGACTAATACTGCTGCATTATTCCTTTAATGGCTTGTTTTAAAGCCAAAAAAGAATCGATTCAATTTATGTCTTCTCAAAGCAAAGTCCAAGCATTTAATTGACACATGCTCCAACAAAGCATGTCTCTTTCAACCATTTACTGAAAAACTGTAGCAGGGTTTCAACCAACGCAAACGTGTTTCCGTGCAGTACTGAGCGTTGTTCAGTGATGTTATGCACTGGTCAAATGCTGATTGGACGACAATTTGGAATAGACATAGGGAGCAACGGCAAAGATCACCAGGAATGGAAGAATTATGAAAAATACATCAAAGACCAGGAAGTACAACTCAAAAAGCATAGAACTTTGTGTTCGTTTGTTATAACTTCACTGTTAATTATTCAAGCTTTAGCTGGGCTTTTGATAAACAAATTACCCAGTTTTTTCCATAAAAGCAAAGACTAGAGATAAGATTTGAAATGTACACAGTATAACTTTTTTCCTTACGATATGGGTAAAAGTATTGGGTCACACCTCATAATCTTTAAAATCCAGATGTTTTAGTCCCTTGTCCACAGGTGTACAAAATCAAGCACCTAGCGAATCAATCTGCCTTTACTAATATTAGTGAAAGGGTGCGTCATGAATTTCAGCATGGCATTGTAATAAGATACCCCGCTGTAACAAGTCAGTTCATGAAACTTCTCCCCTCCTAGATATTCCAGGAGCAGGTGAAAGTGGTACTGCAGCGTTATAGTGGATTTAGCAACCACAGCAATAAGGTACCAGACCAAAGTTATACACCTGGGTCACTGGATACTGAAGCACATGGTGCATAAAAGTTGTCAAAGCTTTGCTGATTAAATAACTACAGAGCTCCAAACTTCCTCTGAAATGAACATCAGCACAAACAATGTGCACTGGGAGCTTCATGGCATGGGTTTCAAAATCTAAGCAGCTCCTGTAGGCGTAATGTGTTGTTGTATGTAAAGTCTTCAAAAATAAAATAAAAAACTCACAAACACCACAAAAGGAATATTGTAACGGTTTTATGGTTTGAGAATCACACACTTTGTACTGGTATAATTCTCATGTCCGTGTGGCATTTTCAAAGCTAAAGGTAGAAGATTATCTTAACATAGCATAAAAACTCGAAATATGGGGGAAACAGCTAGCTTAATTTTGTCCGTGGCAACAAAAACACCTACCAGCTCAGTCACATCCTTGTTCGCAAAAACACAGGTTGGAGTTTTATTGGCAGCTAGGTGGGTATAATAACTTCCAGAAATCATGTTGCCAACAAGTGGTTACCAGGCAACCTTTGCATAAATCAGGAAGCTACTACCACAAACAAGATGGAGCGTGTTGATTAGCGAGGTTTAGAGTTGCTGATAGATTTTGTTAACTTTGAGATCTAAACAAACTACTTTTCCTGTGTTTACAGCGTTAAGTTAAGCTAATTAGCTCCTAGCTAAAGTTGTATATTGAAAAGATGGAGATGAGAGGTCTGATTTTCCCATCTAATTATCAGCAAGAAAACCAATGAAAAGCACCTTTAAGCTTGGTCAAAGACTATGTGTGTGTATCACTAAGGCTCTGTTGTCTCAATGGCAGTTATTCTAAAGGTCACTTGAGACTGGCTTCAAATAAGAGTCAGTGTTTGTACAGCACCAATTGAAATACACAAAATTAAGAGAGTAAATAATTTAATAATAATAATGTCTATGGCTTAATATAAAAAATTTAGGGTTTTTTTTGTCTCCATGAGTAATCTTCTTTCACTTCTTTTAAATGAAATATATGATATCACACAGCTTGCTGTGCAATACCAGCAGCCGGTCCAAAAACTTTGTGTTTTAGTTTTAATGAGTGGATTTATTTATTGGAGTGACTTTTAGCATTAATTAGCCTATGACTTGCTAATTAAGCTTACTAGCATTAGATAATAGCAGTACTGCAGGCTTTTATCTATATATGGTCACTCAAGGGTGCAAAAAAGACTATTTAAGTTTCAAAGTAGTGGTTCAAATAACAAGGAATGACATCATGATAGCCACATCTATCTTTTATATACAAGCTATGATTAGGTCAAACCTGCCAACTGAAAGAAGCTTCAAAGTGTTTTGACTTTAAATATTTTCAAATATTTTATTTTCATAGTTTTTATTTTCTACATTTAAATTCTGCTTATTCACATATTTTATCACATCAAACCTGTTAGCATTTCAAAACTAAACCTGACTGCTTTGTATGATGTCACAAAACATGTCATTAAACATGTTGTGCAGACTTTAAAATCCAAACATGAGTGCATCTTCAGTAAATATTGCTTTTTTTTTTTTAAATCCCTTTATTTAGTTCGTTTTACTCCAGATGTGTGTTGTGTCTTTACATAAATTTCTTTTTATATTATGCCAGCATATAGTTACAACTTGACGTTTTTTGGCCCAAAAATGTCTTCATAATGAATAAAATTCATTCACTGACATAGACGATGTTTTAACATACTGCATTTGGTAACGATTTAAACACACTGTGTTAGAGTTTACAGTGTACTGCAGTGATGTCTGACAGAAAGGGTTAAAAATTGAGCCTAGTAGCATTCTTTAGTGTGAGGAGCAGTCTGCAACTCTCCCCGATCTAATCCACTTCCTCCCCAGGAAATGGAGAAGGCGGATTTCTGCCCACACTGCAATTTCCTCCCTCATTCTTTTTCTTTCTGTCTTTTTTTCCCCTCTCCTCCTCCGCTCTCTCCTCCTCCTCCTCCTCCTTCTTCTTCTCGCTCTTCCTTCCCTCTTCACCCCTCCTCCCCCCCCCGTCAGAATAAATCTCCCTCTGAGTGCGGGGGTTAATGGATGACTTGTTTTCCAGCACGTGTGTTTATATAGCAAGGAAGAGAAAGGACGAGCAGAGGTGTTTTAGACCTTGTGAGCCGTGACAAAGACGTGTGGCTGGCTGTCTGAGAGAGGAGAGTGGATCCCCTTTAGCAGCAGACATAAACTAAACACTGCAGAAGAAAAAAATGAAAGACGACCTGCAGATGTCTGAGTCTGCGTGAGCAACTGTGCTTGACATCTGATTAAAACAGAGTTCGACTTCCACATGTCTGCGGATGTGAAGTGACCCATCAGTTTACTCGACAGGAAACCCAATGCGGACCTGTTGAGCGTTCTTCCTTTTTCTGCAACAATACAAAAGAGGAAGTGGGCTGAGGGAATTTCCTGTGCATCTCATCCAGCTTCAGCCTGACACCCAGCCTAACGCCCCGCCAAGAGTCCTGAACTTCACACCGGCTAGAGAAAAACTAACTGGTTAAATATTGACATGTGCACCAATGAAGCAATTCAGGGTTAGTCTTTGAACTGTTAGCCTATCTCTTGGCACAGCTCCAACCCCGCCCCCTCTATGATTGGGTAAGCAATGAATGAGCAGATGCAACCAAACTCTAGTCCAGTAAAACTGTGAATGTCACCCAGTTGCTTCACCAAGTTGTTCCCAAATATATTTCATCAGACTTTCTCCTTTGCTGGTTCAACTAAAGCCGGCTAGTCACTTTCACCTTGCCCTTCACGTCACGGCTCTGGAAAGACTAGGCTGCGTCAATGCTGACCATGAAAGGTAGATGGAAGCTCTTCAACTGGTTTCAACTGATACGAACAGAGAAGGAAAGACACCCAAATGATTTTTTAAAAATTAATGCTTCCACAAAAAAGCCGCCTGACTCATATCTCACAAATATGTTCACATTCAGTCTACTTTACATTTAAAGCATCACAATAAATGCAAAGTCTTACAATCAGAAAAAAACTGAAGAGAAAAACTTTTTTTCAAATAACAGAATCCTGCTTTTCCTGTTTTGAATTGTGACTGAGTCATCCACGATACTGCACGACATGTCCATGTCAAAATGTTCTGATATCCGTTTTCTATTTGTGTCAAAATAACCTTTCCTCACCATTCAGTGATACAGTGATAAATGCTGATAAAGGGTGTCCAGAGACCACGAGAGCCATCTGCAGTGGCTGTCAGCATGTTAGTACTGTGGCTCAAACCGGACCCACCGTCACCTCAGAAACACACCTTTAGAGTTTCAGGACTGTATCCTGCATACTTGCAGTCTGGAAGCTTAATTGCTACAACCGAATGATGTAGTCCAAGTTATTCTTTTTAGATTAGTTCCCAGTCTGCTCTGAAGGACACGTGTTTAACAGTGACCCCGGGCTACAGCCAGTGTTTCAGGGCTTACTGTTTAACTCATATTCAGACTAAGACTTACAATTTTGTGACAAGAAACTGTTTATATTCTACGATGAGATAAATGATGATCAGATTAAAGAAACTGTTTTTTTAGATTAGCATTTCTGCCTTTGCAGCCAAAGCACACTCTGATACGGCTGATCAATACTGCTGGATACAAACAGAAGCAGAAACAGAATGTTCTGGTACCAAAAACCTTCTATGCTGCCTATTTTGATTAGCAATAATCAAAATTATAAGAAATGCAAGTTTGCCAACATTACACACAACAAGTTTCAGGGTATAGAAACATAACATAACCATAGAGCTAGCAAAGTTAAGTTACAGAAGTTTTCTTTCAACAACCTCATTTTAAGTTATTGAATGACACCTTTTGCACACGTGCTCATACACTGCGGGAGAACTAGCATCGGCCAAATCAATAATGATAACATCATTATTAATAACTGAACATTGTGTATCTTGTACAACTCAGAGATCGGCTAAGTATTGGCATAAATGCAACAAAGCTAACTTGAACGTGAAAGACTAGCTGGCTAACTGCCCCCTGTGATATAATGTTAGCTAGTGTTACTTATCTTACTTGCTAACACAGGAAAACTTCCTGATATCCAGCATACCATCTATAAAGCTAGCTAACCAAAGGTTTGTAATCCCTTTATAGAGATGTCTTATATGTCTAATCTCCTCATTTTAAAGTAGTAGATTGGCCACCTGTAAGCGTGCACAGTTTTTTAAGATAATTAAATAACTAAATGTTTTCATATTAGTAAACACTTTATCCTTAAGCCACTTGGTGACCAAGGACTTATTTGGATGTTGCGTTTAAAGATGTTTAAGAAATCATCTAATTGAATGATCGGGGAACATGTAAAGTAAGGATCTTGTGTATTGAACAGACTTAATTTAAACATGGTTCCTTGTATTGTATGTTCTCTGGTCCATATTGTCTGTAGCTGTTATTGCAGTGCAGAAGGTCAGTCAGCTGTGCTCCAGTGGAAGCATGTGTTATTAAAAGCCTGACCCCAGATCTGCTTCAATGCCTCCCGGCTAAGAGACACAGCATGACCAGCTCAGCACTCATGCAGTGATAATAGCGAGTGTGCTGCCCTGACTGGATGTGATGAGTTTTAACTATTTTTATTTATTCATGTCCTCACTTTGATAGTCCATTACTTCTGCTTGCTGACCTAAACTCTCCGATGCCATCACCTCCAGAAGTTAAAACTGTGTCAGCAGGAGAGAGAGAGAGAAAAAAGCTCACCTTGACAAGGGATTTTTGAACAAATTATGAGGACAACTTCAGATCTGGTTTCCCAGATCATCACTTAGGACCAAGCGGAAACATTTCCAGAGCAAGATACCAAAAACACTGACAAAAATCAATCTGTCCTGTTCAAATGACCGGCTGATCGATGCATGTGGGAGTGACTGGTCATCCTTTTGTGTGTGTGTGTGTGTGTGTGTGTGTGTGTGTGTGTAAGCAAGAGAGTGTGACTCACGCAGGTGCGCAGGCAGCCTGGCAGGCTCGTCCTCCATTCGGCTGGCTGGCCTCGCGGCGGGAGCATGGACGGGGGAGGAAGTAGAGTTTGGCAGCGGGTTCGCGGAAGGACTGAAAGAGCTCCTCTCCTGCTATGAATAGACACAGAGACACAAAGCATGGCTCACAAAGCTCTGCGATGCACCGGCCCTGAACCCAAACAGCACCACGCCGACTCGCCTCACCTCGCCGTGCACCCACACTAACGGCTAGCCTCGGTACACAGAGGAGACTGTGCGCCTGATAAACTGATGCTCTGGCCAGTTGAGCTGTGAAGTCACTTTCTGGACATCCAAATACCCAGAATGCCATGCATGCTTTAGGACATGTGTTGCACTGGACTGAGTTATGGTCCTAAACTAAGCAATACACTGACGGACAAGATGTTGACCACAGACTCTCCTGCTCTTGGTTGTCAACGACCACAGTGGATTTACATCAGAAATCATGTTTTCTGTTTAAAGACAAACTGACTAATCTATGTGGTTTTTCATGGATTAAAGATTCAGAAACAGTTAAAAATGGCACATATTTGAACAATGACAGCTTTTTGGATTTTAAAAGCATCATCTTGAAATTGTCCAGTATAAACAGCATTTCTGGTTTTCATTTTTACTTCATGAGTCAAAATGCGAGCATTACTTTCATTGCTGGACTAATCTAGAAAAGAATGAATCATATCAACACGGTAGAGCAATAAAGTTATGTTGAAATGCATGACTTTAACATCATGCATTTGGAGTTTTCGCTGTTTGCAAGGAAACAATCCTTTTCAGTGATTTCTGGGAATTTAGACACTCTACACATAAATATCTTTAGATAATAATCAGGACATAATTAACACAATTGTTAGTCAGCGTCCTTGTATGGACGTGCAAGCAAATTCTGTGTATTTGCTTTGTTTTCTTTCAGATGGTTCACTGTGGTTTGCAAAAGCTTTAAAATGACATAATAACAAAATGATGTCTTATTTCCTTTCAACACAAAAATCCTTTTCATGGTTAGTCAGTACATAGGTGAGACTTTCAAAGATCTGAATAACATGAACTATCGCCTAAGAATTTCTCAGTCAATAGTCAGGCAACAATGGGAGTTTTTCACTGGTTTCTGTTGCTTGAATGTAAAGATTTTGTGCATTTTTATGAGAAATCTACAAGGTTTGAACTCTGTAAATCACACTGCTTTGATTGTATTAATACCACTGTGCAACATTAAACGGTTAAAGCAGCTGTATTCTCCACGATGCTCTGACGTTTTAAGACACTCAGCCCTGCTACTGTTTATGGCGTGCATCGAACGCAGGCTAAAAGTATGAGGTTTTCCAGTTAACTGTAATTTTCTGTTGACTGGTTTCCTTTCCTGCAAAGCATGATTCCACCTTGGTTTCTTGAGGAAATGAAGCTCAGGGTTTTTTTTTAGTTAGTTTTTTTTTTTGTTTTTGTTTTTCTTGCCGTTTCACCTTCCAACCTGTTGTCACCACCCAGCTACTTCGAGACCTGCACAACAACTACATGTACCAGGAATTTCCTGTGGAACCCCAGCAATAATCTTCCAGTCTTCTATTTCCTCGTCTCAGAGGCAGAAGGCCTTTCTCTTGACATTCAGCTGTCTAAAAATTCAGCTGCCTGCGTCTTCACACAGCTTTGCCTGGGTCTGTGAAAACGCGACCTCTGGGACCAACGGAAAGTGATTTGCGACAGAGCCGAAGGTGAGGGGGAGTCGTCCTCTCTCGCTCTGACGGTAAAAGTTCTCAGAGGGAAGTTCTGATCATTCCTCAGCAATCGTGCCCTGACATCAGACTCAGTAATGAGCAGACATCCCTCACAAACAAAACATTGTTTTTCGTTTTCAGTTACTGGACAGTGCGCATTGCTTTGAGCTATTTCAGTCTGACCTTGGCACCTCAAATAATATTTCTATTATTACATGTCCCAGTTACAGTGATAGACTTGGATTTTTGACTAATGTCCAAAAATAAAAGCACAAAGCCAGTTTTAGTGTGACAAAAACAATAATCGGATCAAAAAATTGTTGCAGGTTAATCAGCTATTTTTAGCATTCAGTCTCTGCTGATCAATATTGTCTCCTTGTCTTCATGCTGCAACCGTGTATCATCTTCATTAATGATTAATCGATGGATCACACAGATCACAACATGCTCTTGGAAAGCACAAAGTGGGTTTAAGCTGTTTACACCTAGTATGACCACCGGCTACAAAAGCCAAAATATTAGAGACGCACTGATATATCAGCTGATATTGGCCGCATTCACCAAAACTGATGGCAGTCAATGATATTTACTTTTATTATCAGTTTTACATTATTATGCTGTCGTCAGACATTTAGCCAAAGTCTTTATAGTTCCCTTATTTCTTTTGAATCAATAGCGATATTTGGCGATTTAAAGATTTTTAAAAATGCAGTGTGCCCTCTAGAGGTCACACTACAAAATGTCAACACTCACAACACGTTTCTCATCTTTAAGCTGTGTACAAGCTGTGGGTATTCAAAGTGCAGAATGAATATAAGCTCAACTTTTAGGCGACCAGTAAAAGTAACCATCAGTGAGAACACAGAATACCACGAGTGACTTATAACCTGGTAGTGAATGCATTAAACGCTTACCTAGAAAACTGGAGCCTGGAATGTCCACAAGTAACCAAACGCCAGCTTTAAAGCTATGCGCAATAAGCAAATCACTTCCAGTGCGGACACAGCTTCAATTTTTCTTTTAAATCAGCTGCTTTTAATGCGAATTCCAATAGACCAGCAAATAGCTAACTTAGCCCAGTATAGGCCAACAGATAATTCGGTTGGTATCTAATTTTTTCAGACAATAATTTTATTCCTTTAATTTTATATCCTTTTAAAAAGGATAAATAAAAACAACACAAAACACACAAACAAAAACAGAGTAAACACTGGCCTAGCATCAGTATCGTTTGTTGTTTGCAGTTAGCTAGCTGTGTGTTTGTCGATAAAATAACTGTTCCAAATTTGTGCGAAGGCCTTTAAGACATATAAGTCGCTTTTTATAAATATGTCTCTTCTTATCCCAGGGAATAAAAAACACTTTTTCAATAAATATATAAAATATCGGTATTGGTATCTGTATCTGTCTAAAATGTCACAACTGGTGCACTTTATTAAATGCCTGCATTTGCCTGCAAACAGTTGCTATCAGAAAAAACATTTATTTGCATTGAATCATGTTGCATAATGATGCATGCACCTCTAATGCAGCCTTTGCCTTTTTTATGTATCTGTTTTTGATTAATTCCTCGTCGTTGAAAAAGGGAGGAAAAATCAACCATTCCCCCTCCACCGTACACTGTCTTTAGATGAATAGTTCAGTTCAGCTCTAGAACAAGCGTTTGCTTATCCATTAAATCCTGCTTCAGATGCAGTCCTAACACCCACCTTCAGCTCATATAGTTAAAGGGGGGAAAGCTTTTTTTTTTTTACTGATGCTACAGATACATGCAGGTTGCAACTCGTTCGCCCCCCGATCTCTGCTTACTTTTTTTGGGGGGGGGGGTCGTCGGTAAGTCACACAGTCACACAGTCACGACTTCTTCCAATCATGAGCAGAGTGGAGGCGAACTCAGAGCGTGGAGCCGCGAGCAACAGATGACTAGCAAAACAAACTGAATGGCGCTGTACAGCAGTCTGCGGGAGGTGATACAACCCTGGCGGCTCTATCACACGCAGCGGAGACTCAAACCAAACAGTTGAAATTGTCTCCTGAAGACAAACGAGGGAGCGCGTTAAAAGGGGAGGGTGAGCGGACGGTGTTACCTTGTTCGCAGCGGAGGAGGATTCAGACATTATCTCCAGTCAACTTCTCTCCACTTTTCCGTCGCGCGCTGTTCTTTATCTTCTTTCCTTTCTTATAGAAACCCGCACAGCTGCAGCGCGAGCGGCAGCCCGACTGCTCGGCTTGTGTTTGTGGGAGAAGTTGTTTTTTTCATGTAGCCCGCTTCTTTTCCTTTTTTTTCTTCCTCCTCCTTCCTTTATTTGCTGGCCGGGTCCATAGCGTGGTCGTCGGCGTGAAAACTTCTTTTGTCTGCGTGTGTTTTCCCTTCACATGTCGGCAGCGCGCTGGTTAATAATCCCTTCCTGGAAGAGCGAGACCGAAGAGAGAGAGAGCTCGGCGGACACCACTCTCTCTCTCTCTCGCTTTCTCTCACTCTCTCTCTCTCATTGATCTGGACGTGTGTAAAACGGCGAAATGACGTGAATTCCCAGCATTGAGCCTTGCCCCCTTTTAAAGGGAAACCCAAAGCAGGAAATCGCAGGCAGGTCGCGTTGCTACACACACAACTGCAGGCGAAGAGGCTAAAAAGACAGACTTCTTTTTTTTTAATTTGCCTTTTCTTTTAAATCAAAGCTTAAGGCAAATGCGGTTACACAAAATGCTAAAGCCTCACGCTTTAATTAGGCAGACGCAAAAATGCGAGTGAGCGTAGAAGGAATACATGGATTTAATATGAGATGAATTAGTTCACATTTACTGTAAAATCACTTCTGCTTAACTCATACTTTTTAAATCCCTTGTACGAAAGGTGTGACTGTAGTAATACTATAAGAAACAAACATAAGACTAAAAAGAATTTTAAAGTATTTGTTGTCAAGTGATTCAAAGAACTAGGCCACACCTCACTGGGCTGATTTGGGGGGGGTTATGTTTGCTTTTTTAGCTTTATGAGAAAAAGCATATAGACTGTATGTTGAACACAGACTGTATGTTGAAAATGGACACAGCTACCTCAGAGCTCTGTGTTTGGAAAAAGAGATGAAAAACAGCATTTGTTTGGTTCTAAGCCAAAACAGCATTCTGCCTCTTTTATTTTTGCCTAAAATCATCCCTGCATTCAGTGAGTCACAAATACACAACATTGGTAGCACAGATTAAAAGATTTACGGTTTCGCTACCATTTAAGATCAGTGCTAACTCAGGTTAACTGGAGATTGCTGGTGCTACTCTGACTTGAGGGGGGCTTTCCATATTGAACTCAGAATTTCTAATGTTTTCGGACTACACCATGACCTTAGAACTGAAGAAGCTTCTCGGATGAGAGGTGAAACGTCTTCAAGCAACTTAAAGAAGTCCAGACGCATTTCTTTGCAAGCTCCTTTGACTACGATGACCTGGATGACTGAGAATCTTCACAGACACACCATGATATGTTACGTGGACCGTGTGTTCTACTTGCATTCTTTCCAATGGCCAGCAGGGGGCTACTCCTCTGAACGGATATTTAGAGATTTAAAAATCTAATATGGGTTATGACAATGCAGTTTGAAAACAATCTTGTTTTAGTGTCGTAACTTATTGTGGCTTACTCTTTTACACTCTACTCCCTTGGTTGCAAATTCATACCATTTAGCTCTGAAGTCAGATATTGGAGGGGGTGTGATGTAACACTGAGTTAAGAGCAGTAATAAAGTCAAAAAAGCAAGGAAATGTGTGGCTTATTTAGCAAGTCACAAATGCCTAAGATTAGTGGTGCACTCTTCAAGTATTCCAGCGTTATTAAAGCTTACGTGCACTCCTGTGATCTTATTTTATTAAGTAGGCATTGATGCTGCTTTAACTTTCCTAGATGGAAGTCCGGCTTGAGTGAGCATTCCAGCTGAATGATTCTGTTTTTCAAATGGGACGCACCAACAGAGATCCCCTGCACCGTGACGTCAGTAAACACATTTTTCTGATGCCTTTATGACATTCATTCTGTAAACTATAGTCATTGTTAGAGTCATTAGAGATTCATAGATTTACATTGAAAGGAAGCATAAGTCTAAATCAGTTATCAGGCAGTATCTCTTGCCATTTTCTACACATCTTCCTGCTGAACCCCTATTGGTATAACCGGTTTGTGAGTTTTTTCTACAAATTCTTGGCTGTTGCTCAGTGAAATCTGATGGCGACAAAGAAGTCAAAAAGTGAGTATTGAACCAAACACCTCCATGTGATCGTGAGGCGATTGACTTGGCACCCACTCGCCAACTAGCTGAGTGGTAGTAAAGCTTGAAAAATGCAACACAAACTGGAAACAGAGGATGTGTGCATTCAAAATGTGCAACTTTTACTTAGGTGGCAAATGGTCTCCATTTCTGGTTTGTCTTGCACTTTTCACAGTTTCACCACCAACGAAAGATTTGACTAGAGCCAGACTGATAGAGGATTTTTAAGACCAATACTGATATTTAGCGCTTTAAAAATCTGACATATCACTCACTGTTTTTTCTTTGACAAAGACACACATATAGTTTCCTAACATTCGTTATGTCTTGTTGTTTATGAGTTTTTACAAATATAGAGTGACAGTGAAAAATAATCTTCTTTTATTTATTTATTATTATTTATTTTAATATCGGCCAATTAACATCCACGATTGATATAGCCTCCCCTACCAATATATCGGTAGGGGAGGCTATATATGTTCTACTGGCAAGTGTTTGCTTATAAGTTGGTGTCTTCCATTCAAACTGTGGGTTCCAACATTTTCCTAGCAAACAAAACAAGACCAAAAAGGGTTTTCGCCTGCTGGTCGGGTAATACACTTCCATTCAAAATGGAAGGCAAGAGTGGTTACCGATCATATCACTGGTGGTCAAACCTCAGGGCACAAACTGGGTATGTGTAATATGAAGTAATGACAAATACACTGGTAATTAACACCACTCTGCAGTTGTCCTCAGCCACATAAAATGCTCAGCCTCTTTTTTAGCCAAGTCAAGTGTTTTGATTTCATTTGGTTCTTGAATATTTGGGTTAGCAGTCCAAAATACTAGATTGAACTACTGGATTTACTACAGTTGGTCATTGTTATTAGTCATCTGTAAGCACTAATAGCTTGTTTTTCTGCCCCCCGATAATCAAAATTCAGTTGATATTGAAGAAGGAAACCGATCGATTATATAGGATATAGTTACTGTAAAATAAGTTCTTTGAACCAGGTAATGTCCTCCGAAATAATTTGATTTAAACATCTTAATCAAGTAAGGTGCTATGCATCTTAGACTGTTGACCAAATGACTATATAGTAGGCTACTTAACCTGGTCATTGTGATCCTCTTGGTCAGATTTGTCTGTATTCCTTTATTATACTAAAGAAAATGTTGCTTTTTCAGAGTAACAAGCATAATAGTTTCTGGTGGCAGCAGATGGTGGAAGAAGTGACAGGCAATAAAAAAGGAGGTGGGGGGGGGGGGGGGGGGGAAGGAATGGAAAAATCACTTCCAACATGTTTATACTCCTCGGAGTAAGGGAGGGGAACAGGAAGCAATGAAGCTGGTGGGGAATGTGCTGCACGTTAACAAGAAAATGCAGATGAGTGATGCCAGGGAACTTTAAATGTTCCTCCTGCAGCTGGAGGCGAAGACCTGGTGAGCTGGTTTCCAGTGCTAATGAAACATATCCATTATAATGTGCTGGAAGTTCATCTAAATGAGAAAATCAATTTAAAAGTCGACAGTAAATTTTTACATGAATTTCCGGTTAAAATACAGCACATATTGATTATAATAGGCAATAAGCCCAATCCTTCTTTTTGCATGTTTGAGGTGGAAACAAACTGCAGGCAGCAGCCGTTCTGCTGCATGTTTCAAGCTGGTGGGACTAACAGATGGCAATAATGGGATTACAATAATCGGATTTTTAAAAGTGGCATATGTAATCTTAAACACCTACTGTAAAAACACAGTAATCTGATTAGAGACTCTTTGAAGAGAAGAATGCAGAAAGCATTTAGATAAAATTAATGAGACTTGATTTTGTTATAGCATTACTGGAAATCTCTTCACTCTGTTCAGCTGTGAAGCGGAAGAAAGCCTTCTTTCTTCCCCTGTTCAGTCGAGGTGTGGGACGCATTAGGAGATCATACAGCGCGGTGACGCCCCCAAGTGGAAATCAGCAGCATTACAGCATCAGTTCAAGATAAAAAATAGTTCAGTTTCGCTTTCCAATCATCAGAAATGATACCGAAGTTTTCCTCCTCACATGAAGCTGTAGTCAGGCTGCGCTTTGGTCTCACAGGTGGAAGTTAACGCAGGCAGAGCTCGGAAACGATGGAGACGGAAATACTGAAAATGATCTGCGCCGGCCAAGGAGCAGTCAACACGGAGGATTTAGTGTATAATCTGTTTTCCGGCGATCCCACGAAGTTGTCGGAGATCATTTCGAACCGAGAGAAATTTGCTCGGTGTTGTCCAAACGGACAGGAGAAGGTGGTGGCCAGGACCCGCCTGAGACTTTGCAGAGGCAAAGACTGCCCGGGGACGTGCAGGGGTCTGCACCTGTGCAAAAACTTCCTCTTCGGATTCTGTGAGTTCAGCCAGCTCAGGTAAACATGCTGGACTTAAAGTAAATTATAGAGTTTATTGCATTGGAGTATTATTATTTCTGCACACTGTATCTGTATACAGAAAGCTGCATCTGACAGCTCAGGTGGAGGCAGGATTTCAAACTCTTTTATCGTGTAAACCTGATATCTGCATCGGTTGCTACTGACAACAAACAAGGTTTTGACACAATGGACTGAACCATGTTGTAATTGGGAGGAACACTATGCAATATTTGCCTTGGACATTGCCATACACCTGCCACATATATTGTAATAACTCAAATAACAGGAATAGAAATGAAGACACAAACAGATAAACAAGAGGAGCCTACAGAGAATTTATAGAGCTGTTCTTGAAAAAGCAAAACCAAAATCCCTTAGACATATTTTCTCTGATGTTTTTTTTTTATGTGCAGCTACAACATCAGCTTAGCTTAGCAGTTAGAAAAAAGAGTGGAAGTGAAAGGAAAATGGCTTTACAGTGTGTTTGGTTGAATTTTTTGTCTCAATTTTAAATGTTAAAGGGATTCTAGTTCTACCCAGCTATATATAAAAAGCTGGTATTGGACTAATCCCATTAAAACGTATGTCCCAAAACCTAAGTTTGACATTTATGTAATATTACTACCATGATTTATTAGGCTGTCATTTGATATAACCCTTTGGTTTTAAGCACTAACAGCCTCAAAAACAGCTGACTTTGTTCCAGACAGATAAGCTTTCATAATCATCCCACAGTGAGAGACATCAGCTCATTTAAATGTATTACACTGTTTTTATTTTTGGTTTGGGTTTTTTCTTCTTAACTGAGCAAATGGATGCTAGCACTCACAGTCACGAATCAGCTGTGTGGATTCTGTTATAACAGGAGGGGCTGCAGCTTCTCCCATGAGCTGACGTCTGAGCATAACCAAAGACTTCTGAGGCAGCATGAGCTGGAGAGCCTGAGCCGAGAGGAGCTGTGCACCCTGCTGCTGCAGAGTGACCACACACTCCTTCCTGCTGTGAGTCTTACTACCGAGCACTCTTAAGTTGAATTTCAATCAATACTGGATCTGCTGATCAAGCAGCCTTTCTTTAGACACATTTTCTTGTCATGCTGATATCCAGCTCAACCTTCCCACCAACTTCACAAAATACAACAATATTAAAAAGCTTGAGAGAGTTTTTCTGTTGCAAACAAGTTAATAAGAAAATGATCCCACATTGACCGATGACCTCAGTAAAAATATTCCCAATACGTCTAGGATCTTGGGCACCAGTTTCACATTTTATTTATTTAGATAGCATTTTGCTAACTTTAATTTATCGAGCTTTTATTGCTGTGATAAAGCAAAGTATGGTTTTGGGTTATACCTACTTACATGTGGGTGCTACATGTCCTCAGTTGCTCAGTCAGATCCGCCTCTTGCTTATAGCTAGTTAACATAAATAATGGATATAACATTGGCCATATCCATCTTTTATATACAGGCTATGATTGTAACCATCTTTTCTTTTCTTCTCTCCATCAGATATGCTACAACTACAACAATGGTGATGGAGAGTTCAGCAGGTGTCGGGATGGTGATGGTTGCAGGAGGCTCCACATCTGTGAGAACTACATCAGCCGTGAATGCAGCTGCTGGAAGAACCACGATTTTAATGCTCCACAGCCATTCAGAGCTTTGAAAGTTAGAAGGGTACCTGACACACTCTTTCAGTCCTTGAAGGCTGCTTATGCAAATAAACAGGCTTTGAGACTGGCTGGAACCAACAGGGAAGATAGAGTCCACAGAGGAAACTGCTCCAGTGGTGAAGTCTCTGCTAATGACAACAACACTGATGAAAACAGTCTTTTTGGTAAGAGCAAAAAGCGGCCACGCCATTGGGATAGAGGGAAACACGGTAACCCGGTCAACCGAGAAAACGCCCGTTTCTCAAGTGACATTCATGCAGCTGACGATGAAGCTGCAAAAGCCAACAAAGGGCACAACAAGAGACAGAGGACCATTAGAGGTAAATCTGGAAACACTTCTATGGGGAGATGAACTAAAACTGCTGTCTAAACAAGGTGTGTGAAATATCTCCTGTTTCTTTCAGATAAAACAGGGATCTGCATGTACTTCATTAAAGGTCACTGCAAACATGATGGTGAGAAAGTCATGGTTAGTAAGTGTTTGAGGCTTTAATGTAGTTCTTTCTTGACTTTGACCAGCTGTCTTTCTTCTTTCTCCTTAGATCGATGTTATAAAGCTCATGACAAGATGCCGTACCGATGGCAGGTCCAAGATGGAGTCCAGTGGACTGATTTGCCCGACAATGAGACAATTGAGAGAGACTACTGTGACCCCAGTAACTCATACAGGTACTCACACAATTGAACTTCTTCAGAGATTTATTTTACACAATCTGTTACGGTTTGGAGGAGGACTCAAGCGCAGGACTCCGGGCTCAGATGCACACAAGAAAGATTTATTTACAATTCACCAGGTGTGTATACAAGAAGGTGCGGGGGGTGGGGGGGGGGGGGGGTCCAGGGGAAAAGCACGCATTCTTAAATACAACGCACAAAGGAAACACACTTAACCCGACTTGCAGTAGCTTGGCTTCACTAATGCGTGGTAGACAACGATCCAGCGAGGAGCAGCAGTCACCTCCTGGCTTAAATGCTGATCATCTTCATGAGACCCAGGTGTCTCATCTCCCGAGGGCGTGAACCCACGGTGAGTCCGCCCCGGCGAGAGAGAAGAGGAGAGAGAGAGGAAGAGAGACAGTGCAGCTGATCCGCCTGGCCGTGACACAATCATCTCAATGTTTTTAGATAAAGTGGAACTATTAAGCTTTTCCATATTTTCTTTCATATATACACTGATAAAATAACAGATGCTCATTTTAAACTTTGACAAAGTTTAAAAAAATAATAATAATAATTTGAAACTTTAACATAATTGTAAAACAAAGAGAAAATATGAGGTGAGACAAGATTTTCTGTTGCTACAGGAAAATCCTTTCATTGAGTGTTTCAATGCACAAAGGTTTTGGTAGAACTGATGTTAATACTTTCTTGATTGTTTTTTTGCAGTAGTACCAGCCTGGCCGTGCACTTTGACACGATGACGTTTGGACAGAACAAAGTGCGTCGACTCTCGACAGAAAACTCGGTGATCGAGCCGACCTTCATCCACACCACCGAGTGGCTTTGGTACTGGCAGGATGGGAGTTGGAACATGTTTGCATCCGCTGTGAGTAACTACAGAGTGTTGACAGAAATTTTGGCAGATTGCTAAAAATTAACCCATAAGGACCCACAACATTTTTTTTTCAGGACAATTATGAGTGATGTCAATCATACAAAATGGACCACCTTTAACACACTTCTGAAGCTTTTTAAATAATAGCTCCAGAAAACTGTTTCTGGTTGTTAGTGATGAAGTATGAACCCTGCTTTTGGGTCCAAACTTCTACTGTGTTCATTACATGTTTTAATGCTTCTCATCTTGTTCTGTTTAATCTGAACAAGCCCTTAAAAATACTCAGTGATCACTGTCGACCTCTCTGCATTTTTATTAGCACTGTTCATATGCAGCATGTTTTAAACGTGTGTGTATGTGAGAATGCGTGTGTCATGGGGGTGCATTTGTGTGACCTCCTGCTCACCAAAATGATCATAAAGCTGGAAGCTTACAACACAAGAAACAGATCTTTCATATAGGATGTATCTACAATAAAACCTCTCCCAGCACAGAGTGGCTGGAGAGGTGGTGAGACAAAGGAATGTCTTTGATCACACAGTTTGAATCAATGTAGAGATGGGAAGCATAAAAATGACAACATTTAACAATTCACTTTAACATTTCCCTCCTGTTTTGTTATTTTTATGCTCCAGATTATTCCTGTGTAGTATTTTCTCACTCCTTGTTTTTGACAGTGTCAGTGTAGATTTAGATGTCACACAGCTCCTGCCGTCATTCACCTCCTATTGCAGCAAAGGTTCACCATTAATACATGTTCTAAACTACTATGTTCTTCCATCTCATACACAGTAAACTACATCCTGCAAGTAAACAAATGAATGTCAACAGTCAAACACGAAGAATCAACATTCTCAAATCATATGTCACTACAATCCAGCTGTATACAGGCATTCAAACACATCAGTTGATTTTACTGTTTGTCCATGTGGCTTTCAGCTAACTTCAGAGCTGTAGCCTGGTCAACACTCCTCTTTATGACCCCTATCAACCCCCCAAATCTTCTCACTGTAGGCACCCTGTGGGGGTTAGAGTCAACTGGTGAATCATCTGCACTTACAACTCTTCTCCTTTCCTGTTGTCACTGCAGAAAAAGATTTTATAAAGGAAATTGGATCAAGTTGTTTATGATCTTCTCCCCCCTTTTTGAGTCATGTCCACCCATGGCTCAAAACTTCAACCAGCTCAGAGAAGTTGACACGATGTAAATGTAGACAAAAGGCTCCTCTGTTTACATCTCTCCCTCGCAGAAGGCTTCTCTGCAGAGCATCAAATCTGCATGGCAAAGTGACACCTTTAGATGATCTTCATCCTTGGGAAAAGTGGTGTCAACTATCGCCCAGTCTCCTAGCATCTGTGCTTCACACAGAACCACAATTCCATCGCTGGTCCCCCGCTGCGCTGTCACTTTTGGAGCTTGGCACGCTCCCTTCATCCCTCAGTTTCTGTTCCAACGCGCTGACGATTTAAGGCAGAGCACGTCGTACACCTTAGTTGTCTTCTTCAACGTCAACGTCGAAACTTTATTTAAGATTTTGCTGTGCGAAGTCTCCTCATGACGATCTTCTGGAAGCCCAGTGGTGCAACCCACTGTGGTTTTTCAGCTGTCCTGCAGATGGTCCCTGCTTCTCACTGGTCCTCTTGAAGCGTCTCTCCTGGCCTCAGCTTCCATCTTGTCGACGCTCTTCCTTACTCGCTTCTCCTCATGGTACCTGCAAATTTAAAATTGACACTCTTCTTGTGCCACACGGCTCTCGTCATGTGTCAACTCCACACAATGAGACATGCACAAGAATGCTGCACATTCTCTTCTAAAAAAAATTCTCCAGGGTTTCCCTCTTGGAGCAGCTCCACTCCAAACCTGTAACCCTGTCAATACATTAGTCAGAGGTTAAACATTAAGATTGTTTAACTCCCAGCTGCACCCGGAGCCTGTATCCTAGAAGACAAAGTCTTTAAGTTAAAACAAACTCACATTTGCAACCAACTGTAGCATAAGATTAATAAAGTATTCAGCATCACAGAGACAAGTATAATTGCAGGGTTACTCTAAACTCATTAAACCCCTGATTTTTCCATAATTTGCTCCAAATCATTGAACATCTGCACTTCATTCCACATTGTAATCAGAATCAGAATCAGAATACTTTATTGATCCCTGGGGGAAATTATTTTTTGTTACAGTGACTGGACAGTGACTTTTCTTAAGTTTGTCACTCACCATGAGCTCAATAGTGGTCAGATAATAAGCCCCATGTAACTATTGAGTAACCACTGCACATCTGTTCAATCGTCACTTGTCTGTCTGTGCTGAATCCTTTACAAGCAGCTTTAAAGGAAAAACAAACATTAGCCAAACACACGGATCATCCTGGAGGTCGGGCCTAAGTCAACAGGTTCCAGAGGTGCTGTAAAAGGTCATAAAGTTAACACTCGGCTGTAAAAAACAGAAGTAACACTGGTTTCAACACAGTATCACACTGTATTCACATCTTCCCCTGTAATTTTCAACATTTTCTCAACAACACAGTGTAATTTCATCACCAACACACAGCCTGTAACCACAGTTTTCTTGACACACAAAATCTCAGTAATCCTGTGGTAGAAAAACATTACTAAGTTGTGTGTCCTGCTGTAAATCACATGATCAAATCACATGATTAACCCTCTGCTGTAGAAAAGAAATGTAAATGTTAGTGCTGCGCAGGTGTATACACTCTTTCTCACAGTGATCTCTGTGAGCAACACAAGGTGATGAATAACACCTTTGGTAAATTCAAAAACATCCAGAAAAATTACAACTAAAAAGGTTAAATTTGCAGAGTTCACATAGTCATGTGACCCAAGTTTCCTCCTGTGGTGTCCTCCTGCTCCTGCAACAAGAGGCACACACAGAGATACATCCACTCCTTTGTCATCTGAATGGGGTAACCTTGAATAGTGGTGTCAGTCAGTCTTGTCAGCTTTTACCAGTCAGTCAGTTCCCCATTTTTTTATTTTCACTCATTATTCATTCATCGATTGTTTCTTTTTTTCTTTGCTGATAGTGGAACCTATCGTCGCATTTTGTTTCCACCCTCAGCAAAACGACGACATTTCAAAAAGAAACAGAATTTAGACTGGATTACCTCGCTGAATCCTTTTAGAAAGGGACTCGCTTCCTAATTGTCCCAAACAAGTGGCTTTCACCTGAGCCCGTTTTAATTTTGGAGAAACTCACTTTGCAACCGTTCGCAACAACATGTTGTAGTTCTCCCTATTCAAACATTCAGATCCTCTTAGATGAGAGAGAATATTAAACAAAACTTTCAGTGCACTATGAAAGTAACAAAATAAAAAGTAAGGGGGGGGATCATACCAAACCTAATTGGCAGGCTCAACCTTGCAACAAAAGACAAATCATCAGCTAGTTTGATCTCAAACATTCATCCAATCAGCCACACACAACACACAGCATAACCCTGTTGTCTCATCACATAATGAGTTTCTTCTCATGTAACCAAATGTGTGCCATGTTAAAACTTCTTCACACACCAGAAACTCAACAATCAGCTCACTCAGTCAAAACCTCTCATCAGCATTCTGTTTTCTCCCTATGATGCAATCATTTGTCCTCCTATAATATTCAGTCCACTAGTCTATGTATCACTTTTCATCTTACTAGTGACTTGGACAAGATGACAAACAGAATCTCATGCTTAAGATGCTTTCTGGTCTTCATGAGTGTCATTGTATGTGTATGTGGGGTTGGTATGGTTAATGCTGTTTGTGTGTGTGTTTTTTTGTGTACCTTTCTCATTTTGTAGTCCAGACTCCTTCTCAATTTTCCCACTTAAAGCAGTTTCCTTTTTTCCCAGGATTGCTTACCCAAATTTTGATTTCCCACACTAAACGACAGCCTTCCTCTGTGTGCTCACCTGCTCCTCTCACTCCGTTCTCCTCTCCCACGTTGCAGTCCAATGGCAGACAGTTCTCTTCAGCTTTGTCCTGTGTTTTCCCACTGTCTCATCTTGCCATTTTACTCCAAACGTGGCAAATGTCACTCAGACAGTCTCCTCAAAAGTCATCTTCACACACAGTGAAGTTGCAGCTTGCTGGAAACGTATCTCCATCCATCCATGCTGATGCTGTTTGCACACACTGCAGCTGGACCTCTCTGCTCAGGACTCTGTTGTTGTAAAAATTACAACATTTAACAATTCACTTTAACTATTTCCTTTGCCTTGTTTGGTCTCATCCTTTTCAGCACAACCTCACGTGTCTGAATTTACAGTTATGTTTTCATTTTGACATACTGTATTAACACAATTGATCTAAAATCAGACAAAAAACATAAAATCCGAGTAGAAAAAGTTATATTTTTTTACTGTAACAACCAAAAACATGTTTATCGAATCATATTTCATAACTTTAAAAACAAATATAAATTGTCAGTTTTAAAATCATATGCACAAGTTTTGCAAACAAAGTTATTTGCAGCCTTTACCCTTTTTTAAATAACCATTTCAAACTATTTACAGAACAATCAGGTGTTCTCATTCAATAAGATGCCACACAAACTATTTGTGCCACTCCAAATATTTCTGTCCACTATAAAGGAAACATCACAGCCTGATACCTGCAGGTCTGACATAAGGTCATAACCAGAGAGGGCTCGCTGCGCTGTCCTTAGACAGTAAACGTGACGAAACTATTCGGGAAAAACGCCGCGTATATATAGTTTGTCATGACTCTGGTTTTACGTGGCCTAGCAACACAATTTAAAAACTGGTATATATCACCTTGTTGCTTTGTCATCTTAAAGTGGTAATATGTCTGCATTTATAAATTAGATAGAAGCTATCTGCAAACCTTAGCCAATCTCTCTGTGAGTGATTAGAGTCAGTCCAAGTCTGACTGCAACTGGTTTCAGTAAGTTTGCCTCCTGTCAGACAACCTTGCGCTCAAACGTGGTCACAAGTGTGCAACATCCTCAAGCTCTGGGCAAAAATGTATTCACTACAAGTTGTAGTTGGTCACAGAATATGAATAAATAAATCAATAAATCACCAGGCAGCCACCAATTTTTACTCCAGTCTTATTTTTACTTGCGTGATAAGCCACGCTGTCAAGCTAAGTGTGTCCAGTGTTGGATGATCGTCAGTTGAATGTAAACACGAGGGTCCATGAAACCAGCTCTCTTGTTCATAGTATTTCCAGAATATATTACCATGCTAAATATTACGATACTATGGTGTATCAATTTTTCCCTCCCTATGGTTGGCAGTTGTCCTTTTCTTATGAACTGTTCATTGTTCATATGCCGATGCAGGTTTCCTTCAAGGTTAAAAACACCTTTACTGTTCTCACTTTGCAGATTGGTGGACACGAAGCAGCAGACATCAACAGTGCAAAGCTGGAGGAGAAGTTTCTGGCCAATGATAAAGACGTGGTGGAGTTCACTGCTGGTTCACAGTCATATTCACTCAGTTTCCAAGGTAAACAAAGAATAGGGAACCATGCATACTTCTGCATGTTAAAATATAAAATCAGCTTTATAATTGTTGTGCAAGTTTAAACTTTTTTGCCCCTCAGACATGATTCAGACAAACAAGCACTATGGCACCAAAAGGCCTGTTTGTAGACGGCCACGGTTTGTCTCTGCTGCAGATGCCCTAAAAAAGAAAGTCAGGTATGTCATCCCCAAAACAGCTCCACCAGACTTCCTTACTTTTTTCTAAATTCATTAGATACTTGAACTTTCTTGTCATCTTTATTCCAGTTGGAGATGGGATTTGATTTTTACACCAAGATCTCTAGAGACCAGCATATTGTCTTGAATCTAACGTAATTTCTATTCAATACTGATAGGTAACCATGCCAAAGTACTGATATTGCCTTGGTCTTTAGAGTCAAACAAAGCTCACTAACCAAAAGCAAACAAATAAAAAACAATATTGTTGTTGTAGCGTACAGCTTCATAAAGCTTGACAAGAGCTGATGCTGGATCCAGGAAAGTTGTAAACTTAATTTTAAACAAAAATAAAATTGGCCTTGTTTTTTCAACTTCTATAAAAATGACATCATTAAAGTAAATTTGAATTTCTCTCTGCAGAAGGTCTTCAGTTCAAAGCTCCACTTCAATACCAAAAACCTGGGACAACACACAGATCCCTCAAACAGGATGCTCGGTATTGTAAAAAACATAAAATATAACTATTCTGTTGTAAGTCACACTCTTAAATTTAGATGTTTTCGAAATTAATTGTATTCTAATAATATTAATAACAGAAGTGAGCAAGTAAATTTACTGACAAATAGACATGAGGACAAAATGGTGTTGGCGTTGAAGATGCGAAGCTTTTCATTGGACGGGATGAATTCATTTATTAGAAGGACAGCTCATAAAAACGAGTTAGAAGCAGAAAAAGACAGTTTCATACGAGGTTTTCTGCTTCTTCATGTTCGTTCACTTGAAGGTTTTATTCCTGTTTTTTATGGGGTCTTTTTTTCTTGTGACAAATTCTTAAATAATTTGAAAATGAATGAAGTGCAGCCGTCTGGCTAATCTGCCGTGAGAACAGAGTTTCTGTTGCAAATGGTGTAGGAGAAGAAAAAAACCAGTTTTTAAAAAACGTTAAGTAGCAATTTATTCAAAGTAAACAAGCTAAAACATACAATTTAGCATTGCTAGGCATTTATTTCTTTTTTGTAAACAAAAGTACTTTAGTATTTTTGAATAGGCTAAAAAAGTATATTACATTAGGGCAGCCTAATTATTATTTCATTATTATTAAGAAACACATTAGCTGATTGCTGTTAAGCATTGGGATGGCAATTTGTCCCTATTCGATTCAATTTAATTTAGTTTTATTTTATTTATATAGCACAAAAAAGTCACCTTAAGGCATTTTATATATTAAGTTAAAACCTTCCAATAACACAGAGAAAACCTCAACAATCAGACAACCCCCTAAGAGCAGTGTTGGGGAGTAATGGAATACATGTACCGCCGTTACGTATTTAAAATACAAAATATGAGTAACTGTATTACTGTTTATAAAGGTGGCATTCAGAATACAGTTACTTTGCTAAAATAAATGGATTACACTGCGTTACTTTCCTGTTTCATATGTTAGGCTGTCCCCTCTCTATTTTTGGTAATTCCACGCCGGTGGAAACCCAAACAAAACCCGCATTAAGAGGCTCAAACGTCTCATTCTCGCATCTCATAGTCACGTGAAGAAATATTTTTTTAAATGATTTAATATGAAGGCAACAGGCAGAGTGTTGCAGGCATCGCCCTAAAGAATGTAGCTTCATGGGCAGTGTAGTCCGTGCTGCAGGGAGAATGGACTGTCATACCCGTTATGTGTCTGTGAGCGCGAGGAGGGAGAAAAAGGAAAAGTATGAGCTGTCATCGAGCAGAAACAAGAGCTGGAAGCATGTAAATATAATAATAACCACTGCAGCCAAAAAGAGAGCCTGACGAGCCCAGCTGTAAGTAAGCTATTAAGACTCGACTGTGTTCGTGTTTTCCTCCGAAACAATAAGTTCGGTTGGAGCAGCCTTCCAACGCCTCTCTCTGTCTTTCGCTAGCAAAGTTGACCCAGACAACAAAGTAAAGCTAGTTTTCATCTACGAGCCCGACACGTACCCGACGTATTAGCCAGAGGTCCCTTTACTACGGTTCGGAGCCGCTGACCTGTTTTATATACGTGTGGAATAGTTTTCTATACGAGATCGCTGCAAAAAGTGCAGCCTTACCTAATGTCCACCTACTGTTACTCATTTATATTAAGATTTAAACATCTAGTTGGTGTTGGTATGGCGAGTAACCTTCAGTAATAAATCACCCAGCAATAGTACATTCATGTAGTTGTAAAAAAGCATGATAATATATTAAGTAATCCAAAGTATTCAGAATACATTACTCTCATTGAGTAACGTAATGGAATACGTTACAAGATACAATATGTAATCTGTAATCTGTAGTGGAATACATTTTAAAAGTAACCTTCCCAACACTGCCTATGAGCGAGCACTTGGCAACAGTGGGAAGGAAAAAAACTCCGTTTTAACTGCAGGCTCAGGGAGGGGCGGGGCCATCTGCCATGAGCAATTGGGGGTGAGAGGAAAAGCAGAGAGCAGAGCACTTGTTATTTTTCGTTGTCATTGTGAATAAAAATATTTAATGTGCCTGTTTTTTTTTCATACAGCGAATCTCACTCCAGCTCAGCTCAGAAGAATTTAAGGAGGCTGAAGCTCTTTTCTATAAAACCATGAAAGACTGTGACATCATCAACATTGAGAGGATTCAGAACAAAGCTCTATGGGAAGCCTTTCAGTTGTACGTATTTCATTTAATGTGCACCCATCTTTCACTGTGAGTATAAAGTTACTGTACCACTGCTGCCAGCTAAAGTGAGGTTATGGTTGTGTAACTGATATGACTGAGCTTTTTATTAAAGTGTATATAGTATTACCAGCTGTCAGTTCGCTGAGGTTTGCAGGCATTCATTTATGCACCGCTCTGTTAAAGCCCTGCATTTCATTCAGGATTCATTCAGAGATGGCCTCACATTTGAACAGTGATGGGAATAACAATGTTCTAAGTAACGGCGTTACTTTTTTCAGTAACGAGTAATATAACTAATTACTGCTACCTATCATTACAACGCCGTTACTAAAATGCGGTGTTACTATTTTTCAACAAACAGACGGTTGAAGCTGTGTTCAGGTTACCGCACCTTATATCAGTTGCACGGAAGTAGCTGTAAGTAATCTGGACGCTACAGCTTTGAGCAGCTGTGCGCGCTCAGATTACTTACTTTTTGGCAAAACACCTGGAGCTAAGGGGGCAAAACAATCGCATGAGTGCTGCTGCTTGACTGAGGAAGAATGAAGTAGTCGTAGTAAGCCAATCACACGACTACTTCAAGATGACAAAGCAATAAGGTGATATATACCAGTTTTTAAATTGTGGTGATAGGCCACGTAAAACCAGAGTCATGATAAACAATATATACGGGGCGTTTTTTCCTCAATAGTGTCGTCACGTTTACTGTCTAAGGACAGCGCAGCGAGACCTCTCTGGTTATGACCTTATGTCAGACCTGCAGGTATCAGGTGTGATGTTCTTCTTTATAGTGGATAGAAATATTTGAAGTGGCACAAATAATTTGTGTGGCATCTTATTGAATGGAGAACACCTGATTGTTATGTAAATAGCTTGAAATGGTTATTTAAAAAAGGGTAAAAGGTAAATGGCTGCAAACTGCAACAACAATTTTGTTGTTTGCAAAACTTGTGCATATGATTTTAAAATTTACAATTTATACTTGCATTCAAAGTTATGAAATATGATTCATTAAACATGTTTGTGGTTGTTACAGTAAAAAAGATAACTTTTTCTACTCAGAGTTAATGTTTTTATCTGATTTTAGATCAATTGTGTTAATACAGTATGTCAAAATGAAAACGTAACTGTAAATTCCAACATGTGAGGTTGTGCTGAAAAGGATGAGACCAAACAAGGCAAAGGAAAGAGTTTTTCAAGGTGAAATGTAGAGGGAGAATTGAAAGTAGTCAAAAACAGCCAATAATGCTCTAAAATTAAACATTTTTTTTAAAGTAACGCAATAGTTACTTTTCCTAGTAATTAATTACTTTTAGAATCTTGTAACTCAGTTACTTTTTTGAAGAAGTAATTAGTAACTATAATTAATTACTTTTTCAAAGTAACTTGCCCAACACTGCATTAGACTGTAGAATACTTTGGTATACAGAGTTCATGGTTGACTCAGTGACTCCAAGGTGCTCAGGTCCTGTTGTGTAAAAGACCAAACAAACCCAAATCGCCGCGCCTCCACCACCGAGCTTGAAAGCTGGTATGAGGTGTTTGTGCAGAGACTCTGTTTGATGTGCACTGTGGCCAGACATCTCCGCTTTGGTGTCATCTTTCTGAAGGACATTATTCCAGAAATCTTGTGGTTTGTTCAGATGCAATTTTGCAAACCTGAGCTGAACATTTAAGCTATATTTTCAGAAACAGAAGCTGCGTCTGTTGTTTATACAGCATTTAGCTGCATTTAGCATTCAATGTTATCCTGCTTTCCACTTGTGGCTACAGAGACTGCTGCTGCAGATGTATATAGTATGTATACTGTAGATGTCTATAGTATATTTATTCACTTTATATTCCCGCACTTACTGTACATGTACCAGTTAGAGTTAGTTTTTTCCTGCCTCCTATTTCAAGGCAGAAAAATCAAATGAAGAGCAAAAACAGAGATGGAAAGGTGATGGAGAAAAAGCTTTTTCATGGCACTGACTCCAAAGATGTAGACGCCATCTGCCACAACAACTTTGACTGGAGAATCTGTGGAACTCATGGAACGGCTTATGGGAAAGGTGAGTTAAAACGGTTATTGAATATTCAAATTATGTTTTCAGAAAAAATACGTTTAAAATCAAAAATTCCAAACATTCTCATTTCAATCTTGCAGTCTTTTCTGTGACACCCTTGGGTGCTGGGAAGTGATACTTTAAAAAAAATAAACCAAAGGCTTTGTTTGTCTCTGTTTATCACTGAAGAAAATAATGCGTAGCCCTTTGTCTTTTCCCACAAATAAAGTTTTGATAATTGTATCTTTTGGTGTCTAAACACAGGTAGTTACTTTGCCCGTGATGCCAGATACTCCCACAAATACACCGGAGACACTGATGTGAGAGCCATGTTCATCTCACGGGTGCTGGTGGGAGACTTCACCATAGGGTCCTCTGATTATCGCCGACCTCCTTCCAAGGATGGAGGGGGCATAAACTTCTATGACAGCTGTGTAGACGATGTAATGGACCCCTCCATATATGTGGTGTTTGAGAAGCAGCAGATCTACCCCGAGTACCTGATACAGTACAAGACCACAAACCTACTTAATGTGCACAATGGCAATAATAATTCTTGTGTCATTGCTTAACAAAAGTGGTGTAAAAGGGGGTAGGCAGTGTCTTGAAATGGAAATTTTATTTTGAAGGAGCTTAATAGAGTTTGTGCTGAATAATTTAATCATATGCAAACACATACCTGAAAGCAAAAAAGCACAAAAAATCTTATGTAGAGATAAATATAAAAAAAGAAGCAGTAGATATTAATGACAGATATGTTCACAATAGAAAAGAACTCTTACTTACTTCCAGACGATTAGAAAATGTGAATTGTGAGCTGGTCTGTAGTTAATGTAGATTAACAGTTTATGATTAATTAGCTTCTCAGTCAGATGATATTAAAACATTTTAGGTTAAATTCAAATGATGGGGAAACCTTGATGAAATTGCTGAATGATGAATGATTTATATTTTTACATTTTCCTGTTGCACTTTATTATTTCTATTTCTGTTTTTGTTGTTTTGATGGTGAAGTTTTTCCACCTTGACCAAATGTAAAATGATTTTCTACAAATTGCCAGCATTTCCTCTCACTTTGTATTTATGAGCATATTGAAGATGAAGAAAAAGGTTGGCACGATCCCATTTGCTGAGGTGTTGTTTATAGAAAATAGACCAGCCTTTATACAGAATAATTAAAAAACAGCAGGAGTGAGTTAACCTTATCAGAAGAAAAAACCAAGTGCTTTCCTCATGATTATCTTCGGAGGTTTTATATGTCTGCCACATTTAGTGTTAATTATGCAAACAAATCATAAAATGTCAATTAATGATAAAGGATGCTGTCAGATTAGACCATTAGAGTCAGAAATTCTTATAATGACTTGTCCGAGACACATGATGGATTATGTGTTGGTGCCTGATGGTAGCAACAAGAAGCAGGGACCAACTTTTGAGAACATGAATAGAAACAAACAGCAGCTCTGTGTTTGGAAAAACCTAAAAAAAAAAGAGAAAAATATTAAAAGGGAAGCTCAAAGACGATGCTGTGGTGGCTCTTAATCTCTTTAAGATCGTCCCATTGTGCACTACAGAGCGCACACCACTGCTCTTGGAGTCACGAAAACATAAAGGTTGCGTTAAAACTTGATAACTGATATAGCATTACACTTCTTTCAACTCAGACAAAGTCCATTGCACTACTTTCAAGCACTTTGCAACCTGTCCTCTAATTTGGTCATTTCTTCTGGATGCATTTCTCTTGCTTGTATATATTTATTTTGTCGTATGTACTCCTTTTGTCTGTTTTTTATTCTTGCCGTCCTACTGTTTCTATTTTTATTTCATGCACAGTTGATGTGGAGAACCCACAATTTGTTTTGTACATGCACAAAGAAAATAAAAGGCTATTCTATTCTAAAAAGGAGGCATGCCTAACTGGCATCATTTAGTTATCAACTATGATGGTAACGTCAAATGAATTCAGCTATGTTGCAACTGCAAGCAACAAAGTTGCAAAACACACAACAGTCCTGGGAACTGTTGGCTAACACATGGAGGTCTGTGCCACTTTTTAAGAATCATCAGTGACCCACTGCCAAAGTGATCACGCTGGATGATGTTTGCTGCAATGGCTCCAGACTCTAAGTCGTGTGCTCAGTGTGAGAAAGTGGTGACAGCAGCAGCAGATTTGTCAAATGCTAGAAAGGCGATAATGCATAATGTATATTGAATCATGCTGAGTATGCACAGGTGGCGATGCCTGATTATTAATGTCACCAATGTTGGGTCCTTACTTAAATAATGTCTTTCACATTACTCCTTACTTTTCCTAAAATGATGCAGTACCTCACTTAATTACTTTACTGGAGAAAGTAATTGGTTAGCCATTTCACGCTCCTGCACTGTCTGTCACGATCCTGGGTCTTTTGACCCAGCGTTTTGAGTTTCAGTTTATTTTGATGTTTATGGTTAAGTTCATTAGGTTATCTAAGTTCATTTGCTTATTAGTTTCCCCTTGTGTTTTCAACCCCTGTTAAGTCTCCCTTGCCCTTCATATGTTTCATGTCTGTGTGTGTAATGTGTGTATGTGTTAGTCACCATAGGGAAATAGTTCCTCTGCATTTAACCCATTCACCCAGTGAAGCAGTGGGCAGCCACCAATGCATCATTATCATCATTATGTTCATGTGTGTCAGCTGTTTTCCCCATGTGTTCCGACTTCCCTCATTAGCCTCCTGTGTGTATTTAGTCAGTGTGTTTTCAGTCGTTCCTTGTCTGCTCGTCTGCGTCATGTCTTCAGGTATCCATGTCAGTTCACCATGTTTAAGGTTTTTTTTTTTCTCCCCATGTTTTAGTTTTAGTTCACCCAGTTTAGGTTATTGTTTAATTTCATGCATGCCCTTTGATTGCATTTATTTTGCCAGCCTTAATGTGGTTGAAATTATAAATATTTAAACTGCTGGGAAGACTGAAGAAGCATTTAAAACCGTTGCAAAGATTATATTATAGGAAGGCCCAACTACAGAGCTCCGGGTATAACTCAGGCTTAGATGAGAGTACTTTACACTCTCATGTCACACTTGTAGTTGGAAGCAACTATGAGGCTAGAACACTGGGCTCAATGGTCAAGAAAGCGCTGAGCTTGACCTGGGAGGCCACGGACGCACCAAACGCTTGGAAGGCAGTGGAAGTAGACATGTGGTATGTTGCGTTTTCCTCAGAGGAGTAAAACAAACCCGAAGAGGATTCACCCATGGAAGAAAGAGGACAGATCATACCGACACACAAAGACTCTGGTAGCCCCAATCCTGGGTTTCAGCACCACTGATGCACGGCAGACACGACCACATGTTTGCACTTTTCAGTACACTTCTTTATTGTGGCTGTCAACTTACACACGCTGCTGCAGCTTTGCAGCGGATCCACATATTTCAAGATTTTCAAGAGCTTGGCTTCCCAAGTCCCTGATTTGGGAGTTGAAAACAGAGTGAGAGGTTTCAGCTACTTGCTGGTGGCGGTGGACTGCTTCACAAGCTAGGTGGAAGCAATCCCATTCAAAAATGAATGAGTGCAGACTATGGTGTCCCAAGGAGCATATGCTCTGACAATGATTCACATTTGTCCAATAAAGAACTGGCAGAGGTAGAAAAGGCTCTAGGTATAACACACCGATTTGTTTACCACCCTGCCTCACAAGGGGTGGTGAAAGGGCAAATCAGACTTTGAAGAGAAAAATTGTGGCATATATTAGGACAGTAAACTGAGATGGGTGGACACTCTCCCCATTTTTCTTATGTCAATGAGAACCTCTCCGGGTGCGCATACACACCTGATGCCACATGAGTCGCTGAGAGGCAGGCCAATGCCTGGTCCAACCCTGAGAGGGAGGTCGTATGACCTCTCTGGATGTTTGGCAGGTGAACTGTGATGAATATATGACAGCGTAGACTAAGCGAGTTTTTAAGTTTTGTTTAAGCAGGTGCAGCTGGCTGAGCCTGAGGAAACTACAACTACAGCAATAAAGGCTGGTGACTAGGTGCGGGTGAAAGTTCACAATGGAAAGTGGCTTGAACCCTGGTGGACTGGACCCTATGAGGTGATTAAATGCACATCCAGTCTAGTGCTGTCCAGATAAAAGGTAAAGCTGGAGCTAATTATCACCACATGACACATTGTATACCTGCACAATCACCTTTGTAAACTCTGGCTGAGGGTTAGGCCTAATCAGAAACCGGTGACGGCGCCAAACAAATAGACTGATCTGACTCAAAAATTGACCATTGCATGTCCTTGTTAGTATAAATGGCATGTTTCCTAGCTACTATAGAGTGCTGCGGTTGTTGTTGTATTCTGTGTGGTAGAAGCTTATTGAATAGACTGATAATAGCCGCTTTGTCCAAGGAGAAAGGCCTACCACCCTATCAGTTGCTGTTGTTTGGACAACAGGAGGAGTTAGAGAATGATGAGGAGGTGCAGAACAGTAAAAGCAGGGAGCCAAGGCTCTGAGGGCAATAGCTGGTGTGGGGTTGAAGGTTTGAAGCTTGTAGCTATTTGTTGTTAATGAACCATCAGACAGGATGGAGTACTGGCAGACATGAAGGGAACCAGTGGATTGAAAATCATCCTTAAATAGGAAAAGATCATACGACTAGGGCTGTTCGATATAACGATATATATCGGATGACGATACAAAAACGTCTATCGTTTCATTTTACGCTATCGTTTGTTTCGTGGTGTCGCAAAATAAACTGTTTACGGCAATGTTTTTTTTTCGTCATTTTGATGGTTACTGTAGTGGCTATATTAATTTCTTAAAGTTCTCTCTTTCTCTTATATTTAATACAACCACACTACACACGGACAAGCGCCTGTTTTATGCACTGTCTTTAGCAACAAGGACGGCAACACCATCGCGTGTCCGCTTGTTTATGTTCCGCATAAACCTTTCACAATAAAGCTCAAGATCCTGTTGAGACTTTTCAAAATAAACTGAATCACGTGAAAGAGCAGATTATTTACGGATGAGAATTAAAAAAGAGCCGCCAGGTGCTAAAAAATAAACCTTAGACTCAAACGTTAGAACAGGCTTTTCCCCGCAGCACGCTGTGTAATAAATACTCACAAAGAAAATGGTGGCTGTTAAAACTTATGTCTAAAAATGTATAGTTTAATGCATCTGTTAAAACACTGGACTCCAGCTACATGACGCGCAGCTGGAAACACTTCATGCAAGTCGAGCTGCCCGAGATTCACAGAATTTACAGAAAATGTTACATTTTTGTGATTTATATCGTTATCGGGACGATAGAATTCTTATATCGGGATATGAGATTTGTACAAATGTACAAACTAAGTACAATAATCAAACAAAATGACATATGTATGCATAATATTATCCCTCTCACACGCGCGCACACACACAGAGGTATAGCATTTTGACCCACTCATCTTTGCAGAGTTGTTGTAATTCAGTCACATATAGTTGTATACATAAGGATGGGTTTAGGGAGGTGCACCTACTTCAGTCGTCTCAGGAAGTGCAGTCACTGCTGGGCCCTTTTTGTCACTGATTTGGTGTTGCTGGTCCAGGACAGGTCCTCTGTGATGTGAACACTGAGGAATTTGGTGCTCTTCACTCTCTCTACTGTGACACCAGCAATGCTGAGCAGGAGATGGACAGCCTCGGCCTTCTTAAAGTCAACGATCAGCTCTTTTGTTTTGTCAACATTAAGAGATTATGGCATTGCACCAAAGTGCCAGCCACTGCACCTTCTCTCTGTATGCATCATCGTCCCTAGCTAGTTATCAAGGCAGCCAGACTGTGTCTCTGTAACCAGTTGGAGAGCTCCTTACATCGCACGGCATGATGAACTTGCATTGCTTTTTCCAAATGTTAAATGGAATAGCTAATCTGACATTTAATCTGATAGCTAATCCAAGTGCTAATCCCTTAATTAATCCCAAAGCTAATACATTTGGTAATTTTAAACTATTAAGGATAGAAAAGGTCAAAATAAATCTTTGGGGTTTTTTTTTTATCCATTTCCCTTTAATTCTGTTTACTCGTTTCTCTTTTTTAAATTGTACTTTAAAAAGATTTTGAATCTTTTTTCCCTTTGGAATTCTAAAATGTGTTTTTTATTGAGAGTTATTTTTTATGTTTTAGAAATTGATTTGAATATTTATTAATGTAATAATCATTTATTTTACAATATTGACGCACACTTTATTTATGTCTAAATAAATAAAAGAATTACAAAATTAATTTGACTGTTCTGGTCCCCCATATAACCCTCGCTGCAAGCTGCAAACAGCAGACAGCCTGCATTTAGAATTTAGCAGCTTAAAATCCAAATGTTCACCTCAAAGGTTTGATGGAAAGTCTGGCATAACATTTGTTTTTCAATAAATTCTAAATGTTTTTGTTGCGAATTTTCTGTATTATATAGATCCTGTATCTTCATGGCATGTTTCATTACTGGAAATGTTTCAGCTGTGAAGTAGAAGAAAGCCGAGGTGTGGGATGTATGGAGGTCATACAGCGCGGCGACGACTCAGAGTGGAAAACAGCAGCATTACAGCATCCGTCCAGGTTAAAGGTTGTTGAGTTTCGCTTTCCAGTCGTCAGAAATGAGGCTTTCGTCAGTTTAATGTCACAGGTGGAAGGAAACGCAGGCAGAGCTCGGACACGATGGAGACGGAAATACTGAGAATGATCTGCGCCGGCCAAGGAGCAGTCAACACGGAGGATTTAGTGTATAATCTGTTTTCCGGAGATCCCACGAAGTTGTCGGAGATCATTTGTAACCAAGAGAAATTTGTTTCGTGTTGTCCAAACGGACAGCCGAAGGTGGTGGCCAGGACCCGCCTGAGACTTTGCAGAGTGAAAGACTGTCTGGGGATATGCAGGGGTCTGCACCTGTGCAAAAACTTCCTCTTCAGCGGATTCTGTCAGTTCACTCAGCTCAGGTAAATATACTGGACTTAAAAGTAAGTAACAGAGCTTATTTAGGGAGTGTTATTTATGTCATGTAGTTATATCACATATGGTTGTAAAATCAACAGGTTTAAAGTCCAGGACACTGATGGTGCCTTTAGGTATTGTTAGGAAAATCCGACAATTTACAGCAGTTTGACACATTTATTCAAAAAGCTAACCTAAACAAGTAACAAAATGTGGCTTTGAGGGCCAGTAGGAAAAGTTGCTCTCTGGTTGTCTTTTAGACTGAAGCTTAGCTTTGAAATGAGTAAAAAGAGTGACAGTGAAAAGAACATGGCTACGTTCATCCACAGAACAGAAAGATTTTCCAACATCAGCAAAGTTTACTATGAAAAATAAAAACTAAAGCGGCTGCTGCGTCTACCCAGCCACATAGAAAACAATCTAGTACTGGGCTAATCCTGTTTCCCAAGCATGTTTCCCTAAACTTCAAACTTAGTTTTCACATTGATGTCGTACTGTTTCTAAGAGTTATCAGGGTGGCTGTTTGTCCTGAACCTAACCGCTGACTTTGTACCATGCAGATAAGCCTTATTAATCATTACACAAAGACAGCTGTCTCATATGACGCTGTTTTTGGTTTTTTTATTCTTAACTGAGCAAATAAATGCTAGCACGCCCAGTCATGACTCAGCTGTGTGGATTCTGTTATAACAGGAGGGGCTGCAGCTTCTCCCATGAGCTGACCTCTGAGCATAACCAAAGACTTCTGAGGGAGCATGAGCTGGAGAGCCTGAGCCGAGAGGAGCTGTGCACCCTGCTGCTGCAGAGTGACCACACAGTTCTTCCTGATGTAAGTCTAACAACACACAGCATGAACCGGACAAGTTAGTTTGCATTAAAATGAACTGTCACCTTTTCTGATATTTGGCATCTTCCAGCTGATTTTACTCCCAGCTTTCAATTATTTAATTTTCTTTTTTTTTTCTTGTTCTGTAACTGATTGTTACCTCACTAATTTAATTATTTAATCTGTATTGTCCTCCACTTTTCCTGACAAGTTTTTATACGCAAGCTTAAGTGTAACTTTATTAAATACTGGATCTGTTGATCAAGCAAGCCCTCCATCGACTTCACAAAACATTACTGCTTTGAACAACAACAATATAAAAAATGAGAGAAGACGTCCTGTTGTATAGAAGTTTATGTGAAAATGATCTCACACTGACCGCTGACCTCAGTAAACAGTTAACCTTGTAGTTCTTGGAACCATTTAGAGCAAAGTCTAAGGAGCCTGGAAAGAAAAGGCGTCTGGACTTCTTTAAGTTGCTTGAAGACATTTCACCTCTCATCCGAAAAGCTTCTTCAGTTCTAAGGTCAAATGTGGAGAGTCCCAGATTTAAGCCCTGTGGGAGTGTCCCCCCCAAAAGGGACAATGGACCCCCTAATAATCCTCTACCTAATCACACGAGCCAAAGTCTGAAAACGGGTGTAGGTCAAAATCATGTGTATCGTGTGATTTCCAAATCACACGATACACATGAAGAAATATCACTTCCTTCTCTCTCTTTAAGTCCTTAAGTCCTCTTTAAGTGATTGTAAACATGAGCACAGTTTCGAGATCAGCCTTTTATGTACTTTACCTTTATAGGTGTCGACAAACATGTCAATGAGGCCCGCCTCCTCAGAATCCTCCCTTGCAACTTTAATATTTTTATTAAAACGGTGTCTCAGTTGTAATTATCTGTAAAAGTCTGTTTTATTTAACCTGTAAGTTTCACTGAGTTGTAGGAAGCTGTCCATGTCTGTGTTGGTTGAGATTTTACAGTATGCTGTAAATTCTCTAAACACCCCATCCAAATGTGCTGGTGTGAAACCAGTATCATATCCTACCCAGTATTCACACTTCCGCGAAATTTAGCCCACCATGCCGAGAAAATGGCGGAGCTCACGCCTAGTACAAGGGGCAGGGATTTTTGCCAAAGTAGGGCACACTTGTCCTTGACCCACCTGTTTCCCTAGATACATCACAGTGGCTTTGCCAAAATCACACGTGGCGAGATTGAGGGCGAGGGATGCCCTTTCCAAGCGATGGAACACATCAGTGAACGTTTATGCTCTGACCAGGTGTCTGAATAGACGACAATATCATCTAAATACACTTCACAATGGAGAACGCTTCCCAGCACGATATTCATGAGCGTTGGAATGTGGCGTAACAGTAACAAACTTCGCAGAACCGACCATATTGACACAATCTTCCATTCTGGGAAGAGGATAGGAGTCAGGTTTGGTCACGCTGTTCACCTTCCGAAAACTCATACTAAACCGCGGGGTTTTATCTGCTTTAGGCACTAGGAGACACGGGGGGACTCCACGCACTAGAGCTAGGAACAGCAAGATGATTTTCCAACGGATGAGAAACTTCTGTCTGGAAAATGGCACGTTTAGTGGGATTCACCCGGTAGGCATGCTGTTTGATTGGAGGGTGGTCCCCCACATCGATATCATGCTCCAGCACAGTGGTACAGGAAGGAGTGTCAGAGAAAAGATTAGGATGATTCTCAATCAACCGACACACGTCACTTTGAACAGCATCCTTTAAATGTGTCCTTAGATCACTTAGGATTTCAGAGTTTCTAAGTCGTGCGCAGCCCTCAGCACAACCGAAAACCAAATCATCACTTACCAGGTCATACAGGTTTTGGAAACTGGCACCCCCACAGTCGCAACTGTTGATACACCACTAGCAAAGTAAGGCTTCATCATATTGATATGACACACACAACACTGTTTCCTTCGCTCAGTCCGCCTGCACTGTATACGGACCACTGAAGGAGTAGAAGTATTAAAACTTTGTCAGCAACCTCAAATTTCCTTTGCACAGCTTTCTTATCAAACTTCCTTTTCATCTTTCCCTGCGCTGCAACAAGAGCGTGCGATTGCGCATGCTTTATGCAAACACTTTCTAAAAGAACTCTCATAATCCAACACATTTTCCTTAGGAGCATCTATGTCAGACAGAAAATTCTCCTTGAGTAGTTGCATCATAGATTTCAATGTCTGGTGAAAACGCTCGAGTGCACCTTGCGACTCCGGATGATATGCACTAGACTTGTGATGTTTAATACCAAGTGATCGCAAAACTTGAGCAAAAATCCGAGACATGAAATTAGAGCCTTGGTCCGTTTGGACAGATTTCGGCAACCCAAAAGTAGAAAAGAAGTTCATCAGCGCCTTAACAATGGATTCAAAGTCAGAAGATACTGGTGTCCCGATTTTGTTTTAGGAAGTGGACCAACACAGTCAATGAGTATGTCCTCAAAAGGTTCCCCTAAAACTGGAATAGGGTGTAATTAGGGCTGCCACGATTAGTCGACTAGTCACGATTACGTCGACTATTAAATAAGTCGTCGACGATTTTGATAGTCGACGCGTCATTTGAAGCTTTGTAAGATCACAAAAGACGCAGGAATCAGTAGCAGGATTTAAGAGTGTAATAACGGACTGAAACAGAAGATGGCAGCACTGCATGTACAAGGATGCCAGCTGCCGTTAAACCCCGAAGAAGAAGAAGCTCTGTCCCAGAATTCATAGTGCAGCCCAGCTCAGTTTATAACAATGGCGGCAGCTAGTTAGCTTTAATATTACTCTTATTATTCTTTATGGGTCACAAAATAAACATTTAACACATTTTCAGGCGAGAATGTAGCTGTGTAAACCTCAAATATCTGCTCAGTTTATCAAGACACCACATATTTTCAAAAGCACTCCGACGTTTTCGGAGACGTCTGTTACCCACTAGCTCGATAGCTAGCCGGGGGCTAGGCTCACTAGAGCCGTGAGAACACCGGACTCCCGGCAAATCGTTTTCATCTTTCGCTACTCAGGTTAAACATGATATATGAGTCACTTAGATAAGTTAAAAATGTTATTGTTTGGCTTTTTTTCAGTATTTTATTTGTTCCTGAGTAAATCGGTTTGGCTGAGATTAAAGTTATAGTTTTTACACAGCTGAATAAACATCAAGCAGACAGCTGATTATCAGAAGTGTGAGATGCTGGAGAATTTACTCCGGTGTCCTGTTATATTTTAGATAGCAAGGAGTTTATTAAACTCCACCGAAACAATCTGCAAATTTCATTAAAATTTAATAAACTATCATCTTGTCTTTATTTTTAGTTAGCACAGACCTTACACACTTAAAGCTGTAAGCTAATGATAGTTATATAAGAGCAGATGCTGCTGGTGCAATAAGCTGTACGTTTTACGTCCAATGGATGATGATCTGATTAGTCGACTATCAAAGTAATCGTTTGTGGCAGCCCTAGGTGTAATGGAGCGGGTGGAATGGTATGTAGATACTTGAAAGTGTGTGTGAGTATGTACATAGATGTAGGTGTATATATAAACGAGCAAGATACACTGTATATCTCCAAGTGGAAAAATTACATTTTAGTAACTTCACATTGCCTTGGGTGAATCCCCCCCCCCCTTTCTATTTTTTAAAATTTTGTTGTTTGCTTTTCTTTTTTTCCTTTTTTCCCTTGTTGTGTCTGTGTAAATGTTAATGTTCCTGTTGAATAAAAATAAAGTTGGAAAAAATACAAATAAAGAAGTTGGACATCACGATGGCTATATTCATCTTTTATATACAGTATACTATTGTAACTCCCCTTTTTCCCCCTTTCTCCATCAGATATGCTACGACTACAACAATGGTGATGGAGAGTTCGGCCGGTGTCAGGATGGTGATGGTTGCAGGAGGCTCCACATCTGTGAGAACTACATCAGCCGTGAATGCAGCTGCTGGAAGAACCACGATTTTAATGCTCCACAGCCATTCAGAGCTTTGAAAGCTAGAGGCGTACCTGACACACTCTTTCAATCCTTGAAGGCTGCTTATGCAAATAAACAGGCTTTGAAGCTGGCTGGAGTCAGTGACCATGGTCAACGAAGTCAGAGAGGCAGAGGGAGAGGTGGCCATCAGCTCAGCAGAGGCTTTAGAGGAAACAGAGGAAGCCACAGCAGCCGCCCAGATCTGCATCGAGCCCGTTCACTTAGTAACATTGCTGCAAACATTGATGGCTTTGACCTGTGGTCCAGCGATAGACTGAATGAAAGTGACGATGACAACTCTCCCACCAGTGACATCACTGTCGCCGCTACCAGGAACAGGGGCAACCATCAGCGTTTTCAAAATGCTCGTTCCTTAAGTGACATTAACGCTGCTGTCAATGATGAAGCTGCTAAAGGTGGAGAATGGCAGAATAATAGACAGAGGCCTGTCAGAGGTAAACAACAGCTGAAAATACTTCTGTGGGGAGATGAACTAAAACTGCTGTCTGAATGAAGCCTGTGAAATATCTCCTGTTTCTTTCAGATAAAACAGGGATCTGCATGTACTTTATCAAAGGTCACTGCAAACATCAAGGTGAGAAAGTCATGGTTAGTAAGTGTTTTAGGTTTTAATGTAGTTCTTTCTTGACTTTGACCAGCTTTCTTTCTTCTTAGATCGATGTTTTAAAGCTCATGACAAGATGCCGTACCGATGGCAGGTCCAAGAGGGACACCAGTGGACTGATTTGCCCGATAATGAGACAATTGAGAGAGACTACTGTGACCCCAGTAACTCATACAGGTACTTACATTTATTCTGCAACTCAGACATCTCAGGGTTTTTTAAGATCTAGTGGAACTATTAAGCATTTCCACTTTTTTTCAAATATGCGTTGATAAAATAACAGATGCTCCTTTTAAACTAAAATCAAGCTCAGTGTATGTGATAGTAATTTTTATGAGGGTAAAAAGTTTTGATGTTGGCTCTGTATGATGTCAGTGCAAGATAATGTTCTTAAAATGGTCATTTCAGGCACGCAGCGTTTGTTTCACGTACCACATTATTCACCAAAATTATTATAGTGAAATTTAGTTTAAATCACCACAAAATACTGAACAAAGAATCATAAAAATCATCAAAGTTTTTGCATAACTGACCATCTTCATGTTAATACTTTGATTGTTTTTTTGCAGTAGCACCAGCCCGGCCGTGCACTTTGACACGATGACCTGTGGATGGAACAAAGTGCGTCGACTCTCGACAGAAAACTCTGTGATTGAGCCGACCTTCATCCATACCACCGAGTGGCTTTGGTACTGGCAGGATGAGTTTGGGAGTTGGAACATGTTTGCATCCGCTGTGAGTAACTACAGAGTGTTTGCAGAAATTTTGGCAGATTGCTAAGACATTAAGGCACGACTTTAACAGTCCACTGTGTATCCACATTCAAAAAATGTAACTAATTGTGAGTCTGATTTAATAGTTTTATTGAAAAACACAAATAAACTATTTGTAATGTGAAAAATCCCTCATAGTTTGAGCCTGCAGTGCTTTGTTTCCCCTACAGGAGAACTCTACTGTGCATTTCAGTGCTTTTCAATTTGTGTTTCATGTTGTTGTTCTATCCTCCAACAATATCATCCTGATCTGGCATCAGCAGTGATTCCATTACACTCAGGGAGAAATTTTAAATGAAAAAAATATATGAAAAAACTTTTCCAGTCAGGAATCATATTCGGCTGCTAGATAGCAAAAGTTGCGGAGTAGCTTCCAAAAACTAGCTTGTAGTTCATGGATTGTCACTTCTCTGGTGTGGAAGGAGCCTGAGCTAGTACCTAGGTTTCAATGTTATTTCAATGTGCAAAAAAAAAAACATACCAAAACCCATTTATGTACCAGCCCGTAAGCGTATTCAGTTCTGCTGTAAATTTGGGTCAGCTTTTTAAGGCTGTTTTTTGGTACTTAAGTGCTTGATGCAGTCAGGTCTCCTTAAAGACAAAGTGTCTCTAAAAGAATTATAATGATGCTGATTTACGATTAGCTCAGGTATTATAATCAACTGTTCTTTATTAATATCCCAGTGCAGGTTTGAGGTCAAAAACTCGCTCAGTTTTCTTGCTTTGCAGACTAGTGGACATAAAACAGCAGACATCAACAGCACAAAGCTGGAGGAGAAGTTCCTGGCCAATGATAAAGACGTGTTGGAGTTCATTGCTGGTTCACACTCATATTCACTCAGTTTCCAGGGTAAACAAAGAATATGGAAACTGTCCCTGTTTGCTGACTTCAGAAATGCTAATATGTACAGCTGGCTTTATAATTATTATGTAAGTTTAAACTTTTTTACCCGTCAGACATGATGCAGACAAACAAGCATTATGGCACCAAAAGGCTTGTGTGCAGACGACCACGGTTTGTCTCTGCTGCAGATGTCCTAACAAAGAGAGTCAGGTACGTCATCCCAAAAACAGCCCCGCAAGAAAGTTTTCAAACCCCTTTACCTTTTTTTTTTCTCAATCATGAGATCTTTGAATGCTGCTGCAGCTTCATTCTGACAGATACTCCACTCGAATTCCAGTTGGAGACGGGATTTGATTTAGAGATATTGGCTTAAACCTAACACATTTCTGTTCAGTACTGATGGGTAACCATGCCAACATTCGGGTTTTCTCTTGGTCATAGAAGTCTAAAAGAAACAAATCTTTAAAAAAATAAATAAATAAATAAATAAATAAATAAATAAATATATATATATATATATATATATATATATATATATATATATATATATATATATATATATATATATATATATATATATATATATATATATATATATATATATATATATATTTGTGATGTAGAGTACAGCTACATAAAACTTGACAACAGCTGATGACACAAAATGTTTGTCCCTATGAAACATTTGCCTGATTCAAATTTCTGAATTCAGGAAGTTCTGCATGTAATTTTAAATGAAAATAAAATTGGCTTCATCTTTGTGTTTATAGAAATATTGGCAAAATTTGTTGAAAAACTCAAAAACTGGTGTTGATACATTTTAGAAGCTCCTTTTTCAGCAGCACAGCCTTGAGTCTGACCACATCTCTACAGGCTCCACACTCGTGAATTTGGTTTTTTCCTGGTCTTGCTGGCAGATCCTATGAAGCTTTGTCAAATTGCATGGAAGACAACTGTCATTTTCACGGCACCCCGTAGTCGTGGGTGATAAAATTTGCTATAGAGACAAAAACCATTATTTTGTACCAGGCTGTAAACATTATCCACAAAAGTGGGTCAACTTTTTAAGCTAACTTCAAGTGGCCATTTAAGGAATTGCAGTTGTTTTGGGGGGTTTCAATGCTGATTTAATTTTTGACACAGCCAAATATCTCTTTCAAGAAGACGAAACGTGACTATTTACTCATGGAGATGTAAATAAGTAGCTAGCCATATCAGTAACTGGTCATATTAGCTTTTTAGTCAACAAAGATTTCACAAAACATGATGTCTACAGGTTTCTTAGAGACACTGTTGAGCTACTTAGTAACTTAACTTAATAAGACTCAAAGACTGTAGGAACAACCCTGATTGTTCTTAAATTCTTCTGTTTCACTTATTAGCTGTGTTCATTTGGCTCGCTTGTATGGGATCAAATCCTTATTTCACTCAATGACATGCAGATCAAAGAACTCGGTAATGGGGGGTTTTGTTTCTGAATTTTTGGTTGATCTCTCCATTAAAATGAAACGACCATCAAAATGAGAGACTTTATATTTTAATTTCTTTGTAAAGTGAGCAAACCTACAAATTCAGCAGGGTATCAAACAGTTATTTCCCCGTCTGTGTGGAGCCTCAGCATGAGTCACAATTCTTTAGTTTGGGGTTGTTTTTTTTTCTTTCGTTGGTTTGTTTTTCAAGGAATTTGCAAGAAATTAAAAATATGATGTTTTTCATTGTCGCTTATAACGGAAAAATATTTTATTCATTTAAAATTAAAACTTAAAAAAGTTTGAATAAAGAAAAGAAGTCTGCTTACCGCAGTGATCATTAATTACATTTATCTGATGTGTGTTTTCAACCTTTAAAAACAATAATTAAAGTCATTCTAACCCTTTCTCTCTGCAGAAGGCCTTTGGTTCAAACTTCCACTCCAATACCAGAAACCTGGGACAAGACACAGATCCCTCAAACAGGATACTCGGTATTGTAAAAAAAACCAAAAAAACCCCCATTTTATATATATATATTTATTTATTTTCATATATATATAAATAAAACTGAAAATAAATTCAGATATTTCACACTATCTGCTGAAAAAACCTGCTTTACAGGTTTTCATATCAGATTTTGTGTGTTAGCGTTGTGATTATGTTATTTGTCTCCACTCCATTCTACTTTTCCTTTATAATTGTGACTGAAAATGTTTAATGTTCCTGTTTTTTCTTATAGCGAATCTCACTCCAGCCCAGCTCGGAAGAATTTAGAGAAGTTGTAGCTCTTTTCTCTGAAACCATGAAAAGCTGTGATATCATCAACATTGAGAGGATTCAGAACAAAGCTCTTTGGGAAGCCTTTCAGCTGTACGTATTTCATTTAATGTAGTAATGAAATATGTTTGGCTTGTGTTGTAAAAATGCTTCTTGGAATAAATCTCAATCTGGGAAGCCTGTTCATTTTCCCTTAATTGGTGGAAAATGCAGCTGCAGGTTGAGCAGCAGAGTTGAGTATGTGGGCTGACATCATATCCTTCAACCAGCATTTGTCGCATGTCCCTTCTGTTCTGTCCTCTCCACTCCCAAATTCTGGAAGTAGTCTGTGGGGGTGAGCGTTGACATCTTGGAGGATAGAGCGGAGCTCCACACCATCACACTGCCAAACACAAACGTTAATCTTCCCTGTTTGATAAGAATTTTTTTTTTAACTTTTAGGGTCGTGTTGCTTAAGTTCATCGAGTTTGGTGGACATTTGTTTATGCACAGCTCTCTTAAGGTCCCACTACAACATTTCATTCATGAATGAGTCTGGGCCATTCATTGGGCATCATATTGATTTGTTTCTTTTTCAGCCATTCTGTTGTGTATTTGCGGTTGTGCTTGGGATCATTGTCCTGATGCATGACCAAAGGCTTTGCTGTCAGACAGATGGCGTCCCATGAACAAATTGTAGTTCATGTTTGACTTCATGAGTGCAAGGTAGATTTTCAGAACCAGAAGCTTGATCTAAGATCAACATGTATATTATCTGACTTTTTTCTGCTTTGTCCAGTGTAAGTAGCATTTTAGTATACCGCCCCAAAAAGTTAAATGGACTGATTCTTATATATCGCTTTTCTACTCTCCCGGAGTATTCAAAGCACTGTATACAACATGCCTAATTCACACATTTATACATGCACTTCTAAACTCAAGTACAAACTAACAACATTCACACACCGATGGAAAACCAGATTCTGTTCATCTGGACGTTTTCAGTGGGAGAAACGTTTCGTCACTCATCCAAGTGACGTCTTCAGTCTCAGCTGTCCGCAGGCTTCCAACCTTATAAATAGTACATTTACACAGTGACTGAAACCAGCACCAATGAATGAGCAATGGGCTGTGAGGTCAGCTCCTTGATCATTAATATGCAAAGTGTCATGATCATTGCTTTCATGCTCTGGGGGACCTGTAGATGCCTGGGGCCTGGATCTCCTCCATGCCTGCTTCATGTCCTGGGGGGCAGGGCTATGGCTCCCCAAACCTATTATTGGACACTTACATGAACAAACCTTATGCGTGTACACACAAGTGTTCACACAGGTGTACAAGCAGGTACTCACAGACACACACTATCTTGGTTGGCTGCTGCCTGTAAACATATCGTGCATTACTAGTCGTGTATGCTGCTCAGTAACATTCTATATGTATTATTTACTGTTACTTATGCTTATGTTGGTTGTTACCGTGGTTTCCTACTGTTTTCTTTGGGTTTTTTTTTCCTACATCAGGTCATTATGCAGATTTTCAGTATCCCTCTGTTGCCAACTTCTCTTTTCTTCTTTCTCTTTCTTTCTTGTCCCCCGGGTTCTGGTTGCCTCACATCTACATAGATTGAGTGACTTTACATTCACACACTTACTGTACATGTACCCCTTTGAGTTCATTTTTTCTGTCTCCTACTTGAAGGCAGAAGAATCAGATGAAGACCAAAAACAAAGGAGGAAATGTGACGGAAGAAAAGCTTTTTCATGGCACTGACTCCAAATTTGCAGACACAATCTGTCACCACAACTTTGACTGGAGAATCTGCGGAACTCACGGAACGTCTTATGGCAAAGGTGATTGGAAGAAATGTTGAATAGCATCCATTTAAAACATTTTCATTTCAGTCTTGCAGATGATTTTGTGACACTAGGGTTCCTGCTGTCTTTCCCCACAAATGCATTTTTTTCACAGTCGTCTTTTTTGGTGTCTAAACACAGGTAGTTACTTTGCCCGTGATGCCAGATACTCCCACAACTACACCGGTGACACTGATGTGAGAGCCATGTTCATCTCACGGGTGCTGGTGGGAGACTTCACCAAAGGGTCCTCTGATTATCGCCGACCTCCCTCCAAGGATGGAGGGGGCATAAACTTCTATGACAGCTGTGTGAATGATGTAATGAACCCCTCCATATATGTGGTGTTTGAGAAGCAGCAGATCTACCCCGAGTACCTGATCCAGTACAAGACCACAAACATGTTTATTGATGGCACAGTACCAAAGCGAGTATCAGGGTCGAGACTAGCACAGCAATCTGTGGTGGTACCAAGACACGTGGCAGTAGGGAAACCACTGGTATTACCCACCGCAGCAGTAGTACAGACACCATCGGTAGTACACAAACTAAATACCATCTTAAGTCAAACCACTGCACGGCACCTTCCCAGCACAGCTTCTTCCATGGACTCAACCAGTGGAACAGTCAACAAACCCACACCATCAACTCCATTTCCCACACTATCTCCAAGGGAATTGTTAGACTTTTCTGAAAATGTAGCTGAGTTAGTAAAAAGATTTTCCAGAAGTGGTACCTGAAAATGTGAGTTATGATTTGTGAACTGTGCTCCAGAAAAAGAGTTGGTAGCACCAGCTTCCCAGTTAGATTCTATTAAAGTATTTTAGGTTTAATATGAATGATGAAGAAACTTTGACAGACATGCTGAACATGTAGATTAGAGGTGATGCAGGTTTCTAAAGAAAGCTTCAGAAATGTTAAATGTTTCATACTTTCTCTTTCCATTTTCAAATTTCTCGTTTGTTTTTTCTCTTTGTTGTTTTGATGCTCAAACCTTTCCACCTAAATCACATGTACTGTAAAATTATTTAAGGTGAATTTCTAAAACTTGACAGCTTTTCCACTCATTATGTTTAAATTAAACTTTGAAATAACTTTTATACAGAATAACTCAGAAATAGCAGCACAACGCTAATATCACATAAGCACGCTGAGCTAGAAGAAACACCTGATTGCTTTTCACGTAATTATCTCAGGTAGTTAGTGGTTGTCATATTAGCGTGTCCTACTGTATTAAGACACTGTCAGATTGGCTGAGACACATGACGGCCTGTGTGTTGATAACTTTGCTGTTTAGACAACCTTTGTGATGTCAACAGGAAGCTGGGACCAACTTCTTGGAGCACAGATAGAAACAAAGGGCTGCGATGTGTGTGACACTCACTTCTCTGTGTTTGGAAAAACATGTAAAAAAAAAAAGAGAAAGAAAACAATAAACGCTGAGCACAAAGACGATACTGTGGTAGTTGTTCATCTTTCACACTTCGCCCTGTTGTGCACTGATGAGCGCACGCTGCTGCTGTTGGAGTCAAACACATGGAAGTTTCCTTAAAACTCGATATGAGGGCAAAATATTAGCCTGTCAGTTTGTTAGAAGCTATAATAATAACCTACAGGTGAGCAGGGATGAGCAGTAACGCGTTGCAAGTAACTACTGTAATCTGATTACTTTTTTCCATTATTGAGTAAAGTACAATAGTACTATTGCAAAAAAAGAAATTAGATTACTGCTACTTTCCTGTAAGCGCTACTGCGTTACTGAACCGTGATTTTATTTGTGAGAGTGACATACGAGCGCGCGACGTCTGTGGCAGCAGCAGACGTGTGTAGATCAACGGATACTATGGAGCTCGGGAGAGAGTGCGACCATGCAGCGTTGGAAGTACTCACATTACTTTGATTCTGTAAAAACATTGTCATCCGCTGTACACTCTGCATGATTAAAACTAATACTAAGTTTTAAAAGATACTTTTTCATTTGATTCAATTTTAAGTGATGGATTATGCAGAAAAAATAGACTTGGGCTGATACCTGAATACGTTATAAAGCAATAGTACTTTATAATGTATTCAGGTTGCATATGTTTTTTAAAAGTAACTAAGTAATAAAGTAACTAATTACTTTTGAAAATTAGTAATCAGTAAAGTAAAGTGATTTCTTTTTTGGAGAAGTAATTAGTAACTTAATTAATTAAGTAATTAATTAAAAATACAGTTAATCCAGTTCCTTCGCAATGGCCCATCCATACGAGCTGTCATAAGAGTTTGCTCTATAGCCCAGCACAGTCTGTGCAGTAGTATACAGGAGATGGGCTGTTGCGCAACGACACATCCACAGAGCCATAGACGCATTGTGACGCCATGTGTTTTCATTACTGGACATGTTTCAGCTGTGAAGCAAAAGTAAGCCCTTCTTTTCATTTTCAGTCGAGGTCTATGGAGGTCATACAGCGCGGTGACGCCCCCAAGTGGACATCAGCAGCATTACAGCATCAGTCCAAGATAAAAAAAAATAGTTCAGTTTCGCTTTCCAATCGTCAGAAATGATACCGAAGATTTCCTCCTCCCATGAAACCAGCGGCCGCTGTCGTCAAGCTGCGGTTTGGTCTCACAGGTGGAAGTTAACGCAGGCAGAGCTCGGACACGATGGAGACGGAAATACTGAGAATGATCTGCGCCGGCCAAGGAGCAGTCAACACGGAGGATTTAGTGTATAATCTGTTTTCCGGAGATCCCACGAAGGTGTCGGAGATCATTTCTAACCGAGAGAAATTTGCTCGGTGTTGTCCAAACGGACAGCCGAAGGTGGTGGCCAGGACCCGCCTGAGACTTTGCAGAGCCAAAGACTGCCCGGGGACGTGCAGGGGTCTGCACCTGTGTAAAAACTTCCTCTTCAGCGGATTCTGTCAGTTCACTCAGCTCAGGTAAACATGCTGGACTTAAAGTAAATAAACAGCTTATTGTCTGAGTCTTCGAAGTTAAACGGATGCTGGCTCTACCCAGCTGTACATCAAACCTATTATTGGGCGAATCCTGCTAAAACATTTTTCCCAAAACGCTGAACTTGACTTTCATATAATTCTGTCCATGAGTTATCGCGTCGTCTTTTGACTTGCAAACGGACTTTCTACCAGAAAGATAACCCATGACGTACATGACAGCTTTTTTGTTGTTGTCATTATTGTTTTGGGGTTTTTTCTTTTCTTTTACTGAGTACTTACCGTCATGACTCAGCTCTGTGGATTCTGTTACAACAGGAGGGGCTGCAGCTTCTCCCATGAGCTGACGTCTGAGCATAACCAAAGACTTCTGAGGGAGCATGAGCTGGAGAGCCTGAGCCGAGAGGAGCTGTGCACCCTGCTGCTGCAGAGTGACCACACAGTTCTTCCTGATGTAAGTCTAACAACACACAGCATGAACCGGACGAGTCAGTCTAGTTTGCATTCCTACGACACAATGCCACACCCGCTGTTTCCACTAACATGTTACTTTTGTTTTTAAATGAATTGAAAGTGTTTTTCTTTAAAAATGGGGGGTTTTTTTGAAAAATATAGCTATTGAGAAAAAATGTAAAATAATTACACCATTGACGTCTCTGCCTTTCTAAACGGAGGGACAGCAACTGTGTGTGTAAATGTAAGCGTGTAAAAACTGCAGATAGTCATATTAACAGTATTTTGTCTCTATCCGCCATTGTAGAGATTGATCTAATGTAAACGATGGCTGTATCCCAATTCAGGGTCTGCAGCCTTAAAGGCCGCATTTCAAGGCCGATTACGTCACCGCGATGCGACGAAGGCTGTCCCAATTCAAAGGCTGCTCGAAATGCGGCCCTGAAATGCGTCCTTCATTTCCCTGAATTTTAAGGCTGTGGCGGTGTAGACTTCGTGGCCCAATTATCCCAGAATGCATAGCGCGGCGGTGGGTGTGGATAATTTTGCAAAAAAAAAAAAAATGGTGGGTGAAGGGCGCCTGAAGAGTAAACTTTAAGTAAGTAATGAATATTATGTCACTTATTTATGTGCAAATGTTTAATAACGAAGAACATTAAAACATTACTGTTGGTCACATGTCGGCAAAGTTATGTGACATTAGTGACGTTTGTGCTAACTTGGTTTTAAAGCCTTTACTTTAAAATATACGCCGTTCAATAGCTGAGCTTAATCTCACAGAGAATGATCAAAGCTCATGTAGAAACAAACAAACAAATGAACAAAAGATTTTCTCCTTCATCTCTGTCAAACAAAGCTGTATGACACGTTTCCAGCTGTTAGTATCATGGTTGCTAGGCAACCTGGGCAGCGCAACGGAGGCTAGACCGTCCCATTTCACAAGCCTCGCACTTCCGGCCTTAGCGGTCTTTGAGTACGCGGCCCTTGAGGATCGTTGAGGCTGCGTACTTTAAGGCTGCAGACACTGAATTGGGATACAGCCATTAACGTGGCGCACGGCGTGACGTGACAAAAGGCACATACGTTTGACGTTGCGTGACGAATTTCGTTTTCTTGTAAGACGAAGGGGAGGGGCTAGCAAAAAAAAAGTTTGGGAACCACTGTGTTAAATGAAAGTTCTTTAAATGCCTGCATTTTGTTTAATGCCCAGCAGGGGGAGATTCAAATGGTTGCATCTCTCCTTGAATTTACCTGTTTTTTAGAAGTTTATGACAAAATGACCTAAACTGATTCAAATCAAGCTTATGCTCTCAGTCTTTCCTGTCTTACTTATTTATACAGCTTACATGTACAGTGCCTTTTTAAAGTCAAAACAAAACAAACAACAACAAATCAAACAGGAATGTCAGACAGTTCTATCTATCGTTTATGTAGAATATATGATTATAATCCAGGTTTGATTTACAGTCTGTGATTATAACCTTCACTTTTCATCTTTTCCTCTCTCCATATCTCCAGATATGCCACGACTACAACAACGGTGTTGGACTGTTTGGCAGGTGTCAGGATGGTGATGGTTGCAAGAGGCTCCACATCTGTGAGAACTACATCAGCCGTGAATGCAGCTGCTGGAAGAACCACGATTTTAATGCTCCACAGCCATTCAGAGCTTTGCAAGCTAGAGGCGTACCTGACACACTCTTTCAATCCTTGAAGGCTACTTATGCAAATAAACAAGCTTTGAAGGTGGCTCGAGTCAGTGACCATGGTCAACAAAGTCAGAGAGGCAGAGGTGGCCATCAGCTCAGCAGAGGTTGGAGAGATACTTGGGGCAACAGTGGCTTTAGGGGGAACAGAGGAAGCCACAGCAGCCGCCCGGTGCAGGATCAGGCCTGTTCACTTAGTGACATTGCTGCAAACATTGACGCCTTTGACCTGTACTCCAGCGATGGACTGAATGAAAGCGACGATGAAAACTCTCCCACTAGTGACATCTCTGCTGCCACTAGCGACAACGATGCGAGCAGCGAAAATGATGTAAGCCAAAACCGGACATGGCGTCCAAAAAAAGCTGCTGTGCCTTTTAGAGGGAGAGGCGGCAACAGGGGCAACCATCGGCTTTTTCAAAATGCTCGTTCCTTAAGTGACATTCGTGCTGCTGTCAGTGATGTAGCTGCTAGAGGCGGCGGATGGCAGAACAATAGACAGAGCCCTGTCAGAGGTAAACAACAGCTGAAAACACTTCTGTGGGGAGATGAACTAAAACTGCTGTCTGAATGAAGCCTGTGAAATATCTCCTGTTTCTTTCAGATAAAACAGGGATCTGCATGTACTTTATCAAAGGTCACTGCAAACATCAAGGTGAGAAAGTCATGGTTAGTAAGTGTTTTAGGTTTTAATGTAGTTCTTTCTTGACTTTGACCAGCTGTCTTTCTTCTTTCTTCTTAGATCGATGTTTTAAAGCTCATGACAAGATGCCGTACCGATGGCAGGTCCAAGAGGGACACCAGTGGACTGATTTGCCCGATAATGAGACAATTGAGAGAGACTACTGTGACCCCAGTAACTCATACAGGTACTTACATTTATTCTGCAACTCAGACATCTCAATTTTAGATAAAAGGTTTGGGCGTTTCCAGATTTTTTGAAGGTAAAATGCTTCAGAAAGCTTTGGTTTTAGGAAGCGCTGGCTCTCTGTGATGTTAGTATGTAACAAACTGGATTGCAAGTTAATCTGATCGTTGTGTCATCAGCGTTATTGTGTTCAGATTTGTCACACAGCTATGATGGACTTGCTCCACACGTGCAATGATGTGATTTACTGAGTGTCCTTGAAGGTGTAATAATCTAGAGGCTGTTAAGCCTGTTGATCATATCAAACACCTGTGACAGAGAGTCTGTAGGAGAACATGCTTGTGGTTGGCTGAGAGTGTATGTATGGGGGTGGGAGTTATGGAGCGTGTGTGTGTGTGTGTGTGTGTGTGTGGGGGGGGGGGGGGGGGGGAATGTAGCACAAGTTCAAGAGGAGACAGAGGGATTGTTTTTGTTCTTCAGGGAGCGCTCTCTTTGTTTTGGCGTTGTCTACAGCCCACAGCCGACTGTGTTACTGTTCCTAATGAACAGCTGGTACACGGAATCCTGACCGTCTCTGTCTCCTGTTGGAGGGACGCTACAATACGGCGGTTTCAGGCGCAACGCTTTGGATAAATATTAAAATAAAATATTTGATTCTTTGCTGAATTTGTAAGTTTGCTCACTTAAAGTGAAATGAACAGAATTTTATGGTAGTTTTATGTTAGTTACTTATTTTGATGGAAGCAGATAGAATATCAACATATCACAGAAAAGTTCTTTGACCTGCATGTCGCTGAGTGAAATAAGGATTTGATCTCTGACATGCAGACAGAACTCTGTCTCCCCCAGTGTCACGGGAAGCTGTGTGGAGTGTGGTGGTTGCGGTTTGGTGACCAGGTTTTTATGTTTTTATGTTCAGTGTTAAGCACATTGAGTTGACATGAATTTCCAACAAATTACCATTATCATTACTCCTGATCTCAACTGCGTTTAAAGCAGAATAGATAGAAATCTTGCTGCAACCTTAAGGTCCACCTGCTCAAGTGAACATCTTCATGATTGAGAGAAGGCTTGGGAGAAAGTGTTGTGGTCAGTCAGTCGATCTCTTTGGCCACCATGTTTGGCAGAAGAGAAATGCTGAATATGAGCTAAAGAACACTTTTACCACAGTCAAGCGCTGTTTTCTGCTAAGCGTTCAGAATGAGTTCCCCAGAATGAGGTTCTAATGGACAGTAGGTTTGAGAATCAGGATCCAGTTCTTGTAGAGAACCAGTTCCCTGTTGTCCAAATCAGCTGATTTCAGTTTGTTGGAGGAGTAAAATAGTGGCACAGTCTATAGCCTGGATATGGACTGTCCTTTTATTCTTATTGCACAAAAAAACAGACAAGAGTGTGATGGTAAAGTGGAAACTGCATCTAGGACAGAAACAGCTGCACTATGGTGGTAACACAACTTTGGCTCTTTGCACAGAGAGCATGCTAATACTAAGCCAGCCAAGAACCCAAAGTAATGTTAAAGCCGCAGCCCATCAGCCAGAGCCTGAACTTCAACAAGTAACAAACTGATGAGCAGTCAGGCTGCAGACTCTCTTTCTACCTGTTCATGTTTCTAAAGTAGAATCACCATGGCGATCGCTCTTTGTGCTGGTTTTCATCTTTGCTCTGTGTTGGCAGCTTTTTGTTGACACCTAAATACTATGACTAGGATCATATGTGTGTCCTTGTGTCGTCATGATTTGTGTTGGTGTGCTGGACTGTAGCCTAAGGTTTGTACTATTATACTATTAACTGGTTATTATGACAGTGTGTTTTAGTATTTTAGGTAATGTAAAGAGTAATGTAACAAGTAGTTACAGTATGTACTGCATTATTTTAAAAAAAAGGGTTTTGTGTAATTTGTGTAATACATTTTTACATTTTTCAGTAATGACCACAAAACACAAGAAGGATGGGAAATCCCTCCAACATGCACAAACATTTGACCACACAGCATGTAATTAACTTCCATGAATGTAATGTCTTTGCTATGCTGCTTAGAGATGGTGGCGACTCAAAGCAGAGCCAGTGAAAGCCATGAAGAATTGATAATTGATATCAATCATTTAATCGGAATCGCTAAATTCTTATCAATTCCCATCCTAAATGGACAGGGCCATGCACCGTACAATCTTGAAGAGAACTTCCCTCCCGCAGCGTGACCACTGAGTGGACAGATTTTCCAGCATGGCAGTGACCCAAAACATACCAAGTCAACAAAGAAGTGGCTAAAGAAGAGCAAAGGTCATGGAGTGGCCCAGACAGTCTCCAGACCTGTCCTATAGAAAATCTGTGGAGGGAGCTGAAGCTTTGAGTTGTTCAGTGGAACCCAAGAACCTGAAGGGTTTAAAGAGTTTCTGTAAAAAGGAGTGGTCTAAGATCCCTCGCTGATGTGTGCAAACCTGATGACCAACTACAAGAAATGTCTTAATGCTGTGTTTTCAAATGACACACACGCAGTACACAGCTAGCAGTGGATTCATTTTGTTTTAATTGTGTGTCTGCAGTAGCACCAGCCCAGCCGTGCACTTTGACACGATGACCTGCGGACTGAAGCAGGTACGTCGGCTCTCGACAGAAAACTCGGTGACTGAGCCGACCTTCATCCACACCACCGAGTGGCTTTGGTACTGGCAGGATGAGTTTGGGAGGTGGAACATGTTTGCATCTGCTGTGAGTAACGACATTATTGTTATCGTATTTTAAATTTTTATGTTGTTAAGAAAAAGACAATATTAGGACATAACTCTAACAGACCGCTGTACAAACATATAAAATGTGTAACTGACTGTTTACTAAAAAGGTTGTTTGCACTCTTTGATAAACAGTGAAGACAGTCGTCTTTGCGTCACCCATTAGTTTGTCGATTGCATTTCAAAGCCTCATTTTCACCGTTGTTGTGTTTTTGTTTTACTTTTTAAAACTGAACACGACCACATTTGGAGAACAGAGCTACATTAATTTTGTCAAGAAACTTTAAACAAGACTCCAAATGCATGCTAGTTTTGTGGACATGCAAATAAAAAACTCTGACACATTTAACATATCAGCAAGAGTTTGTTGCTAAATCCAAAAGCTCATACTGTCACATTTATTACGTAAGAGCATTTGCTGTTTTTCATTCTCTGCTGAAGGGAGCGAGTAAGTGATGGGTTCTGTTTGTTCGTCTGTTTGCTAGCAGCCCAGTGTCCACAGCTTCAACTTTTTGTGTGATGGTAGAGCGGTATAACACACTTTATTTTGTCAATACGATGCACAACATCACAATGACAACAAAACAGACTGACATCATCTTGTAGTATAAACATCATTACTCACTTAAATTTTAGTATAGCTCTGTTGTTTTATGGAAACTGTATTAACCTCCTAGGACCTGGCGTCCACATATGTGGACATCACATTTTGGGTTAGTTAGATCAAAATACTCAATTTTGCTCTACAAGGGCCTGAGATCCACTTACGAGGACATTATACTGCTTCTGTTCTATCGAAATTTTAAATGAATATCCTCATATGTGGCTCTTATTTTTCTTAGAAACAAAAATTAGGTAAAAACAAAAAAATCTGGTAATTCTTTGTTTTTACATTTATCAGGACCCAATCAGCCCAAATATCAAAGAGAAAATAAAAATGCTGCTGTGGAAGAGTTCAGGTCTTAGAAGGTTAAAGTAAATAATTTTCCACTACCATTTAAGTTTGACGTTGCAGCCATTCAGAGCTTACACTTTCTGATCTTTTTAATTCAATTCAATTTTATTTATATAGTCCAAATCACACAAAAAGTCGCCTCAAGGCGCTTCATAGATACAGAGAAAAACCCAACAATCATATGACCCCCTATGACCAAGCACTTTGGCGACAGTGGGAAGGAAAAACTCCCTTTTAACAGGAAGAAACCTCCGGAAGAACCAGGCTCAGGGAGGGGCGGGGCCATCTGCTGCGACCGGTTGGGGTGAGAGAAGGAAGACAGGATAAAGACATGCTGTGGAAGAGAGACAGAGGTTAATAACAGATATGATTCAATGCAGAGAGGTCTGTTAATACATAGTGAGTGAGAAAGGTGACTGGAAAGGAAAAACTCAATGCATCATGGGAATCCCCCGGCAGCCTACGTCTATTGCAGCATAACTAAGGGAAGATTCAGGGTCACCTGGTCCAGCCCTAACTATATGCTTTAGCAAAAAGGAAAGTTTGAAGCCTAATCTTGAAAGTAGAGATAGTGTCTGTCTCCTGAATCCAAACTGGAAGCTGGTTCCACAGAAGAGGGGCCTGAAAACTGAAGGCTCTGCCTCCCATTCTACTTTTAAATACTCTAGGAACAACAAGTAGGCCTGCAGAGCGAGAGCGAACTGCTCTAATAGGGTGATATGGTACTACAAGGTCATTAAGATAAGATGGGGCCTGATTATTTAAGACCTTGTATGTGAGGAGCAGGATTTTGAATTCAATTCTGGATTTAACAGGAAGCCAATGAAGGGAAGCCAAAACAGGAGAAATCTGCTCTCTCTTTCTAGTCCCTGTCAGGACTCTTGCTGTAGCATTTTGGATTAACTGAAGGCTTTTCAGCGAGTTTTTTGGACATCCTGATAATAATGAATTACAGTAGTCTGTTTGTTAAACATCGTTTAACAAACCAAAGGTTAAAGTCTTTGCCATGAGTAACTCCACGTCTTAGGAGGGGTGTACGGGTGAAGTAGTTCCTGACTGATATGTTTGTGAAACAGTGAACAAACATGGAAAAATAGCTGCAGCAGGTCAGAGTTTTATATCCGGCGTGCCTAGGCATGAAGAGCAGGTGGAGCTGATCTGTGCCACTGTACATCTGTCTCAGTCACATTATCAATGGCACCTACTGCTGCAGTTAATACTACATGTAAACTGCAATAAATGATGCACACAAAGGAGAAAGAAGTGAAGCTGGCAGAGATTTACTCTTAAACTAAATTAAGATCATGATATTTCTCAGCAGTTTGAGTTACACTGGCTGTGGCCCAGCGTGCTTTTTTAGTTTTTTTTATTTTGGCCTTCTTTATATCCTGATTTATTTGTTTCATGGTTAATGTTTTACTTGCTCTATTCTCTTATTTACAGCTCATCTCCTAATCTTTTTCTTTTACCTACCAAATGTATTCCTCTCATATCTCATCTCATATTCTGAATTGTTGAGATTTTTAATACTAAAATAAGCAGTCACTTACCTTTGATTTATAGGAAAGAGGAAGAATTACATGCTACCAACCAAATGAATGCACCATGCTTTGCTTTTCTTCCATTTTCATATAAAATGTCTGCAACCTAAGATCAAATTTCAAAAATCTTAAGGCTCCAGCTGTGGTCGTTAACACATATACCTAACATGCAAAAGATCCCTAGTTTGATACCAAAACACAAATCTGGTGTCAGGGGTTCAAAAGTTCAAAGCCATGCCACATGAGCGCCACATAAATGAGCTCGGTGAGGAAGGACGTCCAGCATGACGACTCTGCCAAACCAAATGTTACTGTTTTCATAATTGTGGCTATGCTAACTTGGGAATTTCTACCTTGAGACCTTTATAATATTACAAGCTCTTTAGACAATATTCTTTTGCTTCCCAACGATTTATTGTTCATATGGCAATTCCTGTTTGTTATGCGTTTAAAGACCTGGGGCCCGTTCTTCGTACCTCGCTAAGTAGGTTAGCCGGATTAGATTGTTGACGATTTCGCGTGATCCTGGATCAGTCGGTTCCCCGAAGCTCATCCGGGACTTGCTGTCATAGCAACAGAGCCGTAAGCGTAAACCTGCTCGGGAGCAGGTTTACTTTATGTAAACAGGATTAGATCGCGGCCACGCAGGTATGTCCGCTTCATTTATACGAAAGCAACAGCGATATTTTTCCACTGTTTCACCATAAATAAATATTATCAATGTAACTAAAGATAATGCAGCACTTGATCCTTTTATTGATGTCACACAGATACATACAGGTCATTTCCTAAAAAAGGGAAATGTACTATTAACATTCTATTACATGTATGTGATTATTACAGATGTAATTCATATTTCAGAGTAGTAATTGTAAATTACTTCGTGTAATCAAGATGAGAGACCACGGCTATAAAAGCGAAGGTGGATTTGGGAAGCCTGTCGCAGCCATGTCCTGTCCGTATACGCGACCAACCCATTGCGGAAGGTGCAAGATTGATAAGGAGAGTCCTCAGAATTCAGCGTATATTGCGGGATAGACAGGATCCTTTAGCTCAGCGCGACAGTGTGCTCATAGAGAGATATCGATATTCCCGTGAGGGTATTATTTACTTAACCAACTTGTTGACGAGGGGGTGCAGGACCACCACCTGTCTTTTTTTCCTCTGCCCTTTTCTTGGTTGCTGTTATGAACAAACTAACAGAGTATTACAGGCCAGTATTACCTTGCCAAGAGACGCAAAGCAATCTAAGAGATAAATATTACCATTCTGTAGAATACTCCTGTATTCCACTTTTACTTGTTCCCATGTTCTTGTGGGTCCTGTTGTGGCTCTAATGTGAAAGGGGATATAATATAACATATTATAATATAATATAATGCCATATGATATTGGACAATATAGTGTCATATGATAGATCTACCCTACCGCCTACTGGTGTTGGCCAGAGGGGCCGATGGCGCGATATGGCAGCCTGGCTACAACCGTAGCTGCCTCCACCAGTGTGTGAATGTGGGAGTGAATGAATAGTGGTATCGTAAAGCGCTTTGGGTGCCTTGGAAAGCGCTATATAAATCCAATCCATTATTATTATTATTATTAAATTACCTACGAGTTTGATTTGTCAGCAACTTTCTGCCAGCCCTCTCTCCTTGCTTTTGCAGCCTTTGCAGTGTTCTCTTGCGTTTTAATTAAACTCTGAAACTCCTGAAATCCCTCACTCATGAGTTCTTGCTCTGCTGCCGGAAAATACCGAGCACGCCCCTTCGACATTTTCGCCGACCAATCAGCGGGTTGCCGATCAATGTTTCTACTATCGATGCGTAGCCCCTTTTACGACACCCAGTGATGTCACATTCCTGCGTCCAGCTGTAGTAATCGTCAACAGCAGGTGTGTTCGGGGAACCGGATTAGCGAGCTCACGGTTAGCGCGATGATTTGATCTTGGATGTGTCATTTGATCTTGGATGTAGTAAGCGACGTACGAAGAACGGGCCCCTGCTCGCCTTTCTTACTTTGCAGATTGGTGGACATGAAGCAGCAGACATCAACAGCACAAAGCTGGAGAAGTTGTTCCTGGGCAATAATAAAGACGTTGTGGAGTTTACTGCTGGTTCACACTCGTATTCACTCAGTTTCGATGGTAAACAAAGAATATGGAAACTGTATCTGATCGCTGATTTCTGTGTTTTAAAAGTGGTGTCATAATCATTGCACAAGTTTAAACTTTTATTTATGTTTTTTTTCTTACCCGTCAGACATGATGCAGACAAACAACCTTAATGGCACGAAGACGCTCGTGTGCAGACGGCCACGGTTTGTCTCTGCTGTAGACGTCCGAACAAAGAAAGTCAGGTACGTCATCCCAAGAGCAGCTTATTCTCTGCGGTGTTCTTATATCTGAGAAGTTCATTCTAATTGGGGAGGAGAATTCATGTTCTTGTTCGGTTTACTCTTCTCATTGAGACAATCAAAGCTCTAGATATGGTTTTATATACTTTCCTTTTCCTGTATCTAGACCTTACCACAGTATTACCTTGGAGATCTACAAAGACTTTACTTGGAACAATCTCAGGCCAAAAATCACTAGTTGATGAGATCTTTGAGCACTCAAGTGGCACTGCATTAAAAATAGGAATGTTGAGCATCTCTCTCTCGCAACTGGTCTCAGTTCACAGACATTTGTGGACTGTTGTTAGAAAAGGGGATGCTACACATGAACGTTTTTGTTATGATGGTGCAGTTTTTCCAGTTTAAACATTCCACATGTTCTCTGTGCTCTAATGTGAAACAAATCATTGCAATCCAAAAATTGCAGCCTCAGACATAAATCTGAATTGTTAAGTTTTTGTTGGTAGTTTTATTGATGAATTTGCAATAATAATAATAATAATAATCTTTTTAAAAATCCAGTAAAAAATCGTACTATTGTTATTACGGCTTTTAATGGGGAAAATGACGATTTTAATTTTAATTAATTTCAGTACTGATATAACTATAAATGTGTTTTGGGGTTTTAAAACGAACAATAATGAAAGCTTTCCTTATCATTTCTGTTTGCAGAAGGCCTGTGGTTCAAAATGTTGGCCCAGTACCGGACAACTGGGACAAGACACAGATCCCTGAAACAGGATATTCGGTACTGTGAAAACCAACAAATGTAAAAAATATAATTTTCCTCTGTTGGTTTAGCTCACAGTCATTTCTAAATGTAAACATCATTGAGTAATTGTAATCTATTATTTCTTATTGTTTGCAGTGTAATTTTTAACAAAATGGGATAATTAGTACCAGATAGCTGAGGTTGTTTTTCACATGTTTGCAGATTTTAGGAGTCAACTTTCTTTAGTACGGCTGCTGAAAACTCGATGCCTCAGTTTATTCTGATATAAGATTTTGTATTTTTAATTTTCAAAAAAAAGACAGTCAATGATTTCAGTATTGCTAGATATCTGCTGTTTCTTTTTTCATTTCATTGTTTTGTTTTTTTACATCAGCACAGCCTGATTATCTGTTTCTTCAGCCAGCAAAGATGCTATGTTAGCTAAATGGAACATAATAAAGTATTCAGCAAAAAAACCAAATATTTCCTTCAGCAAGTGTTGAAAAAAAGTGTTGTTTAGAAGCCAAAGTAAAAAAAAAAGTTAATAATTCTTTCTGTTTCTGTGTTTGATGATGGTGTTTTAAAATTGTGATTACAGCTTGTTTTTGTTCAATGTTATTGTGACTGAACATTTTCTATGTTTCTCTGTTTTCTTACAGCAAATCTCCCTCCAGAGCAGCTCAAGAGAATTTAAGGAGGTTGAAGCTCTTTTCTGTAAAACCATGAGAGGCTTTGATATCATCAACATTGAGAGAATTCAGAACCAAAGTCTTTGGGCGGCCTTTCAGTTGTACGTACCGACATCCAGTTAATATCCATGCATCAGCCGCTTGTTAAATTTGGCTGACAGCTTGTGTCTACGATAGATTCTAACCAGGTTATTGTATCTGTGCAAGTAGCCACCCCTGTCTGATAAAGTAACAGCATCATTTACGAAACTCATGTTGTATTAAAGTAGACTTTAAACTATTAATGGAGAAAATCAACCCAATAGGAAAATATTTAAAGAAGTCATAAACGTACTAAGAAGATCTTTTTTCATGCATTTCAATAAACTGACCACTTTTTCAGTTTTTTGCCCCCTGCTGCCCCCTGAATATAGAGATTTAAGCTGCCCACAGTGGTGTTGCTTTTCAGAGCCACAGGCTTGGTCCATCTTTTATTCAATGTCTACTATTAGCATGCACACTTTCTGACCTTTTCTCTACTTTTTCTTTATATCCTTGCCTGGATCTAGACCGTTACCCAGTGTTACCTTGGAGATCTACAAAGACTTCCCAAAATTTCATGGCTTATTTTCTTCCAGATATAATGTGACCTATATTATATGTAGTAAAATATACTGTGGAGGAGAACACAACCATGAGAACAAAGGGAGACTCAGACCACAAAGACACAGACTAAGACATGTGAACTTGACACAGTGACGGGAACATGGAGACGTGACTGACTGGGGAGACGGGACAGGGTCATAAAAGATGATGACTAAAGATTACATAACCTAATGACGAACACAGAAGCAATGTGAAACAATAATATATTGAAAGGAGTGAATACAGAGCTAGAACATAAACTGCGTCTCAACATCCAAAAGAACAAATCATGAGCTCACAGAAAACTCAAAGCATAAAAAAACTTAAAACACAGGCTCAAAGACACAAGACCATGATTCACACTCTTACAGCTTGCTTTAATTTGTTCCCTGTCTCCTTTTTCAAGGCAGAAGAATCAGATGAGGACCAAAAACCGAGGGAGAGATGTGCCTGAACTAAGGCTTTTTCATGGCATCGACTCCAAATCTGTAAACACCATCTGCCACAACAACTTCGACTGCAGAACTCATGGAATGGCTTATGGCAAAGGTGAGTGGAAGAAATGTTCGTGCTGAAATAGTTATTGGTTATTCAGCACATGTTCAGCATAGATTTAAAAAGCAAAGACTCCAGCCACGCTCATCTTTGTGACACCGTGAGTCCTGTGGAGTTATTCTTATGGAAAACATTGATTTTTCACCGTGTAATCACCTCTGCATGTTTACCAGTTTCCTTCCCCACAAATACATTTTTTCACAATTGTACCTTTTGGTGTCTAAACACAGGCAGTTACTTTGCCCGCGATGCCAAATACTCCCACGACTTCACCGGTGACGCTGACGTCCGAGCCATGTTCATCTCACGGGTGCTGGTGGGAGACTACACCAAAGGGTCCTCCGATTATTGCCAACCTCCTTCAAAAGACGGAGGGGGCATAAACCTCTATGACAGCTGTGTAGACGATGTAATGGACCCCACCATATTTGTGGTGTTTGAGAAGCACCAGATCTACCCCGAGTACCTGATACAGTACAATTAGACAGTGTACTGGTGAAAGAAACCAGCTACCCTATCAGCTTACCAACCCAGCACAGTTTCTTTCATGTGCTGATAGTGAGACAAATGTAACTTTGAGTACTCAGAGTAGAAAAGAGATATGAGAACCACATGTTTACCATTAAGCATTTAGCAATGTTGGTAAAAATGTGTGAATTGTCCTGGGAAATACTTGGTAAAACTAGCTTCCCAGTCAGTTGCTATTTTAGGTTTAATTAGGTTTAATGATGAAAATGCTGAATAAGCAACTTTCTTTTGTTTGTTTCGATGCTCAAACTTTTTCAACTCGACCAAATGCAAAGTGATTTTTAAAAGAAGACAAATTTCCACAAATCACAAACATTTCCAGTCAGTCTGTCTTCATGTTGCACATGAAGACATATGTGCATCTTTTATGTGCAAAAGATGCACATAAAACCAGGCTGGCACAATCCCATTTGCTGAGGTGTTTTTTATAGAAATGACACTAACTTTTATACAAAATGTAATAATGACATTTTGTATCGCTAATGATCTTAGCATATATCTGTATGTATCTCCTTAATGGTGGGCCAATCTAAAGAAAAGTTTTTTAATAACATTGCAGTTATTAACATCTATTTTAAGCCATGTCTTTAAGTTTTCATATTTATCACCCTGACAATGCGATGATGTCTCCATTTGTTGTTGTTGTGACATTCAACATACGCGAAGGAATTTAGTTATACTCAACATAAATACAGAATGAAGAATTCGACAAAGCATACAGGCTTAGCAAAAACCGCCCATAGGACAGGTTTATGCGAGTAATATAGATATGCTGCAGCGTGCTAACCATATCAGAAGAAAAGCCTGAGTGCTTTCCTCGTGATTATCTCGGGAAGTTTTATACGTCATCCACGTTTAGTGGTTATCATGCGAAAGCGTCGTACCTAAAACATATCAAATAATAAAAAGGGATAACGTTGGAGGCGTTTAGAGCCTCAGATTCTCGTAAGGATTTGTCCAAGACACGACGGACTGCGTGTTGGTGCCTGATGATAGCTTTGCTGTTTTAGATGACCTTTGCAATGTCAGCAGCAAGCAGGGACCAACGTCTGGGAACACGTATAGAAACAAACAGCAGCAGTGTGCGATACTCACTGTGCTCGGAAAAGCTTGAGAAGAAGGAAAGCGAAAAACATGGACCTTCTAGTCCAGCGGTCCCCAACCTTTTTTGCGCCACGGACCGGTTTAATGTCAGACAATATTTTCACGGACCGGTGTTCCGGGAATCCATCCTACCTGACAAACCATCCTACCTGTTGTTTGTACACATGCGCACAACACGAAATTAAGTGGCGAACCGTCCTACCTTTGTGAATATGAGCGAGAAGAATACTCCGATGGGCAAAGTTAAGTGGCAAACCGTCATGCCTACTTAAATTTGTGCTGGAATTAGGAAGTAGGATGGTTTGTCAGAGCACCGGCTTTTAAGGTGTCGCGGATAAATACAAGAGAATAAAATGATACGACCAAGACAAATATAATAATAAACGTGACTTCACTGTGTAATTGTGTAACTTTATTAGCAGCGTCCTCCTGAAATGCGCCAACAACACTTGACAGTAACATCCTCCTCTCTGCCCCTTAACGCTCTCTGGTCGCTATGGTAACGCGTAAATATTTATTTCAAAATAAGACACACAAGACCCAGGGAAACAGAGTTAACGATAAAAACCATGAAAAACATAAATTTCACAACCGAGCCTCAACTCTCGCGGCCCCGTACCCAGCGACTCATGTACCAGTACCGGTCCATGGCCCGGGGGTTGGGGACCGCTGCTCTAGTGCAGCACAAAGGTGATGCTGTGGTGGTTGTTAAACGTTCACTTCGCCCTGTTGTGCACAGTGCACCTCGTTCCATTTGCCAGTCTTTCTAGTTCATAGTCTGACTGTAAATGCAGAAAACAGTTGATAAAAAAAATAAATTTCTGTTTGAAGATGGTTTAAATGTTACATTGTGTGTATTTCCTTTCTCTTTAGCTCTTTTGCAGTCATAGCCTGCTTGGTCAGTAGTACTTGGATTAGCTGTTATATATTTATAATGATTAGAAACAGATATAACAAAATACAAATACCCCATGCTACTAGTTTAATTGTTCTTGACACTGTATGAGAGGGTACTTACAGCCAGGCAGGCTGTGCATGAGGAAACCCTGAAAGGGCCATAGAAGGGCATCAACCCAGCAGCAGGATCACTATCTGTTGCTTTATGCAGAAAGTAATAGAAAGATCACTGCCAAAGCCTTACAGAATGGCATATTTATGTGCATGTTCCCGATGAAACTGTTAGGAACAGACTCCATGAGCATAGCTTGAGGTCCTGATGCCTTAAACAGCAGTCATGAGAGCTGCTGACTAACACGTGGAAGTCTGCGTTACCTTCCAAGGATATGCCTCCAAAGGCTCACCCTCTCCCAAAAAAGTCATACAGGATGTTTCAGGCTTCATAAAGTTTGCCGATGGCGCCTCCAGATTCTTTACATGTGCTCACTGTAAACCTGTTCTACTATTAAAGCTATTATTCTTCTGAAATGTTCTATCAAAACAGATTTTTGTGTGTGTGCATGTTGGCAATCATTCAAATAAATAATTATTTAAGAGTTATCGAGACTGTTCACGGGTGTGGTTCTTGATTATGGCCCACTGTGGTTTACGTGGCCTAAATTATGGTCTGCATCAGGACATATGATGATCTGCACTTCCTTTTGGAGTCACAGTCGCAGGATAAAAAACTGCAAAACAAAAAAACCCTCTTTATTTGTTAAAGAGCAAAAAGTTGAAGGCGAACAAGCTTCAGCAATAAGCTGTGGGTTTACAAACCTTCTTTTTGCCCTCAAAAACCCTGAAAAAGAACAAATAAAGATTACAATAATATTTACAATAACAACATTCATATTTTCCCTCTGCTCAGGCGTTCCAACACCTTCAGTTAATGAGGAATACTTACTTCTAACTTAATCATCATCAGTTTGCAAATTCTGGACGCATTTTAATGATCACTAAATTGCTGTGATTTTTACTTTCCAACAATAATGAGTTAACACAACAAAACACAGCTAACTGCTGTTCTTGCATTTTAAAAAGTGAGCTTGTTGGCGAGCTGGATTGTAAAGGCGCCTGTCTCTAAAGTATTTTGGGTCAACTTCTGCTTTTTAAATGTGCTGTGGGCTATAAATAAAATAGACGTGACAGTCAACACGGTGCATGTATGAGGCACATTTTTTCATTTCCAAAAATAAATAAATAACACAGTTCAGTCGGTTACATATTGAACTTGAAGAAGATAAAACAAGATATCGATCCTCCTGTGCTCGTATCAATCCGTTACCAGTATTAGTGTTGGTATGATACTCTTGATATTCACATTGTTCTGTCGTTCAGGTGTGCCACTGGAGAATCACCTCAGTTTTTCACTGTGTTCTGTGTAGCAGCTATGCAAACAAGAAGAGCAAAGATATTTTTGGACTTGTGATTGTTGTTAGTGCACAGCTGTGCAGCACATGTATTTAGGTTCACCCTCCCCACCCCAGGCAGGCATGCATGAGCTATTTAACCTGCAAACACACAGCCTGGCAGCTGATGGACAGTTAAGCAGCTAAAGACCCGAAAATTCACCCCAAAGGTTTAAAGGAGAGCAAAGCTACAACAGGAGGTAATAGCTATGACTTCCTTTAGTCAGACTTTGAGCTTTCTGCAAATCAGCTCTACTGTGTTAATGTTACACTGTGTGCCGAGTACAAATGTCTTCCCTATATTCTTTCGTGGACGCCCCCAAGTGGACATCAGCAGCATTACAGCATCAGTCCAAGATAAAAATAGCTCAGTTTCGCTTTCCAATCGTCAGAAATGATACCGAAGTTTTCCTCCTCCCATGAAACCAGCGGCCGCTGTCGTCAAGCTGCGGTTTGGTCTCCCAGGTGGAAGTTAACGCAGGCAGAGCTCGGACACGATGGAGACGGAAATACTGAGAATGATCTGCGCCGGCCAAGGAGCAGTCAACACGGAGGATTTAGTGTATAATCTGTTTTCCGGAGATCCCACGAAGTTGTCGGAGATCATTTGTAACCAAGAGAAATTTGTTTCCTGTTGTCCAAACGGACAGCCGAAGGTGGTGGCCAGGACCCGCCTGAGACTTTGCAGAGTGAAAGACTGCCCGGGGACGTGCAGGGGTCTGCACCTGTGCAAAAACTTCCTCTTCAGCGGATTCTGTCAGTTCACTCAGCTCAGGTAAATATACTGGACTTAAAGTAAGAAAGGTGAGTCATGGCCCGAGTGAAACAGCCACCGTCTCTGTTCATCCAGGCCTTTTCTAGTAATGCTGAAAGTGGCTGCAAAATATTCCAGGGTTAAAGGCCCTGACTAGTGTCTCTGTTTACAGTCAGTGAATTCGACATTTTAAGCAGTTTGACGCAGATTTGTTAGGAAAGCTAACCTGAACAAATATCATCATGTGACTCGAAAGGCTAATAGGAAAAGTTCCTCTCTGTGCTTCCTTGTACCGACTTCTGAGTCTCAATAAAAACGTTATTTTTATTGTCGTATTTGTGTACAACCAAGTTACGGACCATTAAAGAGGCTAAAATGTCAAATAATTCGTAGTGCTTATTATTATTATTATTATTAGTAGTGCTTATTATTGTCGTCATATTAACTGGTTTTGAAGCCAGCTAAGCTTAGGGACAAATTCTCGGGTTTGGAAAAATATAAGAACACATATGTTGACAGACACTCAGTCAAAATGAATTTTTTATTGGTATCGGGCTGAATTTGGAAACAGATACACAGCATGTGTACGTGTAATGATGAATTAATCCACGTTTGGCAGCACTTATCATGTTTGTGTGTGGCCCTAATCCTTCTCATGTCACAGTCATGACTCAGCTGTGTGGATTCTGTTACAACAGGAGGGGCTGCAGCTTCTCCCATGAGCTGACGTCTGATCATAACCAAAGACTTCTGAGGCAGCATGAGCTGGAGAGCCTGAGCCGAGAGGAGCTGTGCACCCTGCTGCTGCAGAGTGACCACACACTCCTTCCTGCTGTGAGTCTTAACCTAACACACGATAAAAGCACCCTGACGAAATACTTTAGGTTGAACTCATCATCATTGTCATAACATCTTTTCACATCTGATTCTGATATGTTCATTTAAATTGTAACAGCTTGTTGATACTGTAGCAATAACAAACAGTACAGCTGACACCCACACAGTGTAATATAATATGTAATTCTTCACAAATTGGCAGTCATTGAGGTGTTCTTAAAACTTAGAGGTAAAGTTGTTTGCCAGATGTGTATTGTTCTCCAATTTTAAAACACATTTTCTGTCACGTTGGTGGCAAATCAGCTTTTTTATACATGTCAAAAAGTATATTAAAAGTTTTAAAACGCATGCAATGTAATTGGTAAATAATCATTTCCTTTCGTTTGTTTGTTTGTTTGTTTGTTTGTTTGTTTGCAGTACCGTCCACAGTTTTCACGATATCTTTTTCAGATTTTGTGTGATGATAACAGCTGATTTAATTTAGATGAAAATTGGGTCGCGGTCAAAGTCTCATCTAAAAAATCAGTCAAAACTTTATATTACCCACAATTTTTTATGGATCGTCTTTAAACTTGACAAAGATATACTAGACCTAAGAAAACGTTTTGAACAATTTATTGTGGCATTTAGAGTAAAATAAATTTAAACTGGTTAAAAAAAGCAGGATGTTGCAATGTTTATATCCATCATTTACATACAGTCAGTGATTGTATTCCATCTTTTACTTACAGTCCGTGTATATAACCACGCTTTCCTTTCATTTTGTTCTGTCTCCATCAGATATGCTACGACTACAACAACGGTGATGGAGAGTTCGGCCGGTGTCAGGATGGTGATGGTTGCAGGAGGCTCCACATCTGCCAGAAGTACATCAGCCGTGAATGCAGCTGCTCGAGGAATCACAATTTTACTGCTCCACAGCCCATAAAAAATGTCCAAGAAAGAGGCGTACCTGGTGCCCTTCTGCCATCCTTGAAGGCTGTGTATGCAAATAAAGAGGCTTTGAGGCTGGCTGAGAATGGTCAACAACAGCGGAGAGGCAGAGGGAGAGGTGGTAGGGGTGCGACAGGCAGCAGGGGCAATAGGGGAAACAGAGGAAACCAGAGCAGCCGACCAGTGCAGGATCGAGCCTCCTCACTTACTGAGATGCTTGCTGGCACTCACATCTTCGATCTGTACACCAGTAATGGACTGAATGAAAGCGACGATGAAAACTCTTCCACCAGTGACATCTCCGCAGCCACCAGTGACAACGATGCGAGCAGTGAAAACGGTGAGACTCGAAGACGGAGACGCCGTCATGGAAGAAGTCAAGCAGCTGTCAGAGGGAGAGGCGGCAACAGGGGCACCAATAAGCAACCACTACCAAAAACTCGTTCATCAAGCAACATTAACGCTGCTGTCAGTGATGAAGCTGCTAAAGGTGGAGAATGGCAGAACAATAGACAGAGGCCTGTCAGAGGTAAACACCAGCTGAAAACACTTCTGATGTTTTCAGATGAACTAAAGCTGCTGTCTGAATGAAGCCTGTGAAATATCTCCTGTTTCTTTCAGATAAAACAGGGATCTGCATGTACTTCATTAAAGGTCACTGCAAACATGATGGTGAGAAAGTCATGGTTAGTAAGCGTTTGAGGCGTTAATGTAGTTCTTTCTTGACTTTGACCAGCTGTCTTTCTTCTTTCTTCTTAGATCGATGTTTTAAAGCTCATGACAAGATGCCGTACCGATGGCAGGTCCAAGAGGGACACCAGTGGACTGATTTGCCCGATAATGAGACAATTGAGAGAGACTACTGTGACCCCAGTAACTCATACAGGTACTTACCAAGTTCTCACAGGACTCTCTGCAGTCCTGCAAAAGACAACGTGATAATCTGATAATCAAATACACTTGACTTTGTGATCATCACAGACTGTTTAAAAGCAGAACTTTTGGCAGTTTACTGGTTCGGAGCATTCAGTTAGGTGTAGGGATGGGAATCGAGAACAGTTCCCAGTAGTGGCATTCCTTGGAATTGTTAGTCTGCTTGCCTATTGATTCTAATATTGGTTCCACCTGCACTTGAATCAGCTGATTTCAGCTCATGTGTCTGAGGATGAAAGTAGTGGAGCGGTCCACAGCATGAGCACGGACATTACTTTTATTTTTATTCCGCAAAAGAACAAGAGTGTGATGGTAAAGTGGGAACTGCATCCAGGATGGAAACAACTGCATTATCCCGCTAACACAACTTCAGCTCTTTGCAAGCACCAAGATAACAACGTTAGCCTTTTCTGCAGCTATGGGGCATATATGGTATCACTCTTGGCTGGAAGCAGTGCTTAAACAATGGAAAAAACACAAACTTTGTCCAAAAACCTCTCGTGTTTAGCTGTTTTCCACTTTTTCTTTGGTCATTTTAGCTTTTTTGGCCAGGGTGAAGGGAGTATCTGCCATCAAACAAGAAGACAGCCGCATGTAGCTATGATCATGTTTGCTAGTTCACCTTACCTGCATTAATGTAATAACGTGGTTAGCCTACTCAACGTAAATTACACACGAACAACATTAAGCTACTCACGCAGAGAAGAACGGCTGCTGCCATCATCATCCGTCATCATTTCTGCTACACTGGCAGGGCTAGGGGCCAGGACTCTCCTCTTCGGGTTTTTGGGGGATGTTGCTAACTCCGGGTCCGATAACAGGCACCACACCCGCAGTAGATGTGCTCGGTGTGAGGTCTCGCAGCAAGCTATCAAATACGGTGCATTTCTTGCCTTTAAAAAACACCGTACGTCGCCAGGTGTTTCATCGGATTTGAGGAGTTACCTCCTTTGACAGTATCACAGTATCAGCTTAAAGCACTTGTTGCTGCTGAGTTTGCATATTTTGCTGTGAAGTACAGCCAGACTTTGACCGCTTCGCCTTGGACATTTGTAATCTGTAGCTCTGCTCTAAAAGAACGTACGTACCTGGCCCCACCTACTATCCTCGGAAACGTAAAATGATTGGCTAGAATCTGAAGTGTGTGACATCTAAGGAAAAAAAGCACCGAAATGTGCGCTGCTTTTAGGTCTGGTTACTACCGTTTATGTCAGAACCGGTGCCATCATGGCACCTGATACCGGTATCCTTCCCTACTGAGGAGCAGTCAGGCTGCCAGCTCAGTTTCTGCCTGTATATGTTTCCAAAGTAGAATCATTGTGGTGATCGCTTTAACGTCTCTTTGTGCTGGTTTTCATCTTTGCTTTGTGTTCATACATAAATACTATGACAAAGATCATACGTGTGTCCTCTTTAGAATAGGGATTTGTGTTGGTGTGTGGGCCTGTAGAATAAGGTTTACATTGGTAACGGGTAATTCACTAGCTGGGCCCACGTCCTCATTTATATTTGACAGCATTTTCGTAGATAAAGGTGAATGGCTTTGACATGAATTGAGCTGCGGTTTGAGGAAGGCCTCGAAAGGGACTGACGGCGGCTCCGGGACCTGGCACATCCGTACTAAACGTACTAAATACAAGTCAAGAAGTTAAAGAATTGAAAAGGGGATGGAGGGTGGGGCATGTAAACGAGAATGAACAGCTTGTAGGACTGGGGGAACCTATATGGATGAGAACTGGAAGGAGTGTGTTTGCAGGTGTGGTCCCACTCCTGAAGTTCTGATACTTAATCTCCAATTATGAGACAAATTCATCCTAAAGTGAGACCCAATACAAACACAAACACAAGGACCTGGTTGTGGAAAGGAGACGATTTAGGTGATGATTCCACAGCCACAGGACACAATTCTTTATTTCTATTACTGTTTCCTTAATATCAACTTCTTTCAAACTCCACACACTTGTTAAAATGTTAACATTATGCCTTCTGTTTTGGGTGTCTGCAGTAGCACCAGTCCAGCCGTGCACTTTGACACGATGACCTGTGGATCGAACAAAGTACGTCGACTCTCGACAGAAAACTCCGTGATTGAGCCGACTTTCATCCACACCACCGAGTGGCTTTGGTACTGGCAGGATGAGTTTGGGAGGTGGAACACTTATTCCGCAGATGTGAGTAGCATCAGAATCCACTGTTCATCCACAGTGTTTTCAAAAGGTTGTTAGCACGTGAGTCAGTACTTTTGTTGTAAACATGATTAAAAAAAACATTTGTAATGTGGAAAAAAGTCCCTCGAACTATGACCCTACCGGGTGTTTTTCCCCCTCCAGGTGATCTCCACAAAGCATTTCAGTGCTTTTCAGCTTGTGTTTGTTTTAGCTTTAGCTCTCGTCAGGAGAGCTAAACATCTCGACAGCATTTTCAATGATAAAAAATTCTTAAAAACCAATTCTATAATACCTGCTCAGAACCATATCTAGGTGCTAGACTGCAAAAATAATGGAGCACTGAGCATGTAGGACCTTTACATAAAAGGTGCACACAAGCACCTTAGTGTCATCCACTGGGGTTTTTGACTATGTAAATGTGTAACTGTTTGCTAACACGTTCAATATATCAGCTTCGAAGTCAGTTCTCTGTTGTCACTCTCTGTTAAAATATCTTTAAAGTCATACTGCCTCAATAGATTTATTACATCAGAGGCTGTTATTAAAGCGTAAACTATCTGATTTTCTAATCAAAGGTTAAAGTCTTTGCTCTGGGTAATGCCACGTCATAGGACTGGTATAATTGTGAAACACTTCTCAACAGATTGGGAGGTAGAAAACAGTGAACAAACATGGAAAAAATAGCTGCTCCAGAGTTTTATTGAAGATATCCACACTGACAGCATGCCTCAGCAAGAAAAGCTAGCGGAGCTGATCTGAGCTACAAATAGTCACTGAACCTCTATTTCACTGACCATTTTGGAGGTCACTGCATTGCTTCTGCTGCAATCACAACTATATTTTTCATATTTTTTTATCCTCTCTGTATTCTGTTGTTTAAGCTGCTGGAATTACAGCTCATGATTAAAGTTTTAATCTCATCTATTATGGCTGTAAATCGAGGCTGCCACAGTCTGTGCATACAGCTCTGGTATCTCTGAGGAGAAATTAGCAGCTGAAGTAAACGGCTACATGTACCAGCTGTGCTCAGTTGATCATGTGAACTGAGCATGCTCATACTGGACTGTTGAGTTTAAAAAATAAATAAGTAAAGTTAAAGTCTGTTAGGGTAACTCTACTGGAAAGAACGTCAGACTTTCAAACGGCCTCAATGGTTTTCAGCCAAGCTAATTTGACAGTCGCTATCTTGGGATATTTATTAAATATTATAAATTAATTTCTCTTACCAATCGTTCATTGCTCTTATGCTGATGCAGGTTTGTTTTCAGGTTAAAAACACAGTCACCTTTCTTGCTTTGCAGACTAGTGGACATAAAGCAGCAGACATCAACAGCACAAAGCTGGAGGAGAAGTTTCTGGCCAATGACAAAGACGTGGTGGACTTCATTGCTGGCTCCCAGTCGTATTCACTCAGTTTCCAGGGTAAACAAAGAATATAGAAACTCTGTGTTGACTCATTTCTGCATGTTAAAATGTAAAACTGAGTTTCTCATTATCATTTAACTTTAAACTTCCTCCTCAGACATGATACAGACAAATAAACGCTATGGCACCAAAAGGTGTGTGTGCAGACGGCCACTGTTTGTCTCTGCTGCAGATGTCCTAACAAAGAAAGTCAGGTACGTCATCCCAAAAACAGCCCCAAGAAAGTTTTAAGACACCTTCACTTTGGTTTACATGTAGTGTTTTAAATGAGTCTGATAGACTTGTTAACTCCTTGATCGTTACCAACCAGTCTGTAGAGACCAGTGTGTCTGCCAGAATCTAACATGATTCCTGTTCAACACTTGATTGAGACGTTTAATTGTCATTAGCAATGTTACACGTACATGCAGTGAAACAGGACGCCTTCTGATTGTACATACAGAGAGATAGATGATGCAATACATGAGGGAAGAGGAGGAAAAAAAGAACTCCGCCCAGATGGGAGAGCAGTTTGAGAACAGAAAGAAAAAAAAAAAAACCCTCAGCACAATGAAGCACATGAATCCTCACAACTTACAACATAAAAAACACATGATTTGCGACAGGGATCGGGGGGTGGGGGGTGGTATGGGGTAATGGAGAGAGCCAATGTAGACAACAGTCATCTGGTCCTGCAGCTGAAACCTGGCGCTGGACAGAGACCTGCCTGACCGCATCAGGTGTAAGCGTCGAAGGCGCGTGTGTGTGTGTGTGTGTGTGTGTGTGTGTGTGTGTGTGTCTGAGTACATGTGTGCGTGTGTGTTTCCTGTATCCAAAGAGAGAGAGAGTGCGCTTTCACCTAGTTTTAAGCAAAAGTCAACAATCCCCAAGTCACTGCAGGCGACCTTGAGGAAGAATTCGGGAGAATTTGATGTTCCAGCTTTGGCCTTCGAGCTTCCAGCTGAGGGAAGGCCGCATGAAGACAGTGCTCGTTTGGGTTTGGTTTACCATACGTGCCAACATACTAGTGTTGCCAGGGCCTTAAGATTAGAGTGAAGCAAATTCACCATGTTTGTCCATTCAGTAGCAAGAATGTCAAAAAACAGGCAAGCACTAGACATTAAAAATGCTCCAGTCAGAGCTTGCTAAACGTAAGTTGCTTTTTTTTTTTTTTTTTAAATTTCCACAAATTTCATTAAAAAAATCCCAAACCGATTTTGTAGTAGTACAGCTGTGAGTCTGGCTTCTACACTCTTGGATTTGTTTGGTTTATTCTGGTCTTCATGGCAGGTCCTGTCAGACTTGGTTGTTTCAGGTCTGTTGATGCACATTATACTGTATTGGAGTTTAACTCTGGACCACTGAAGGACAGACTTTCTGTAACCAGCAGCAACGCCTATGATGCAGCTCATTGCTGTGCAGAAATGTGAACCTTTATTTTGATCTAACTCAGCCCTGCCCGTCTCTGCTGCCTGAAGCAGCACAGAGCATGATGCTACCAACACCGTGACATCACGTCGTGTTGTGAGAGCTGTGTGCCGAGGGAGCTATCTGGTGCTCTTTACTCAAAGTGGCTTCTTTCAAGCATCTTTCTATCATAAAGACATAATTGATAAAACAGTGACACAGAGATATGATTCTAGACCCGTTCCCTGATCTAGACCTGGTGAGGCGTGTCGCCCTGGATGTTAAGAAAGAGTTCCTAAGATTTCATAGTTGGTTTGTTTGTTTTTTCTGATATTAGTATGAACTGTGGGGGTTATTACATGCTCAGGTGTGCGTCTTTCTTAACCGTATTCAGATCATCTCAGCAGTGGGTCCTATTTGTTCTTTTTTTTTATTTAGCAATTATAAAAAAAATTGAAAAACAAACAAAAACACTCCTAAAAATGACAAACATGAGCTCTTGCCATTGATGGGAAAAATGTTTTGTTGATTTAAAATGAAATCTTAAAACATATGTAAAAAGTGAAGGTGTCTGTATATCAAAGAAACTTTTAATGGCATTTGTGTTACTTATGTTTTCAGACGTATTACACCCAAACCTTGTGTATTTAAAGTCATCCTAACCCTCTGTCTCTGCAGACGGCCCGTGGTTAAAGCATCTGCTCCAATACCAGACAACTGGGACAAGACACAGATCCCCGAAACAGGATATTCGGTATTGTGAAACCATAAAATATTAGTTTTATGTCTCTGCTGTTTGAGCTCACACTCAAGTTTAGACTTATATATATATATATATATACACACACACACACACACACGCGCAGTGTTGGGAAGGTTACTTTTAAAATGTATTCCATTACAGAATACAGAATACATGCCCCAAAATGTATTCTGTAACGTATTCCGTTACGTTACTCAATGACAGTAATGTATTCTGAATACTTTGGATTACTTAATATATTATCGTGCTTTTTACAACTACGTGAATGTACTATTGCTGTGTGATTTATTACTATTACTGAAGGTCTGCGACTCCGAACTGTAGTAAAGGGACCTCTGACTAATACGGCGGGGTCCCTGTCGGCTCGTAGCCGAAAAATAGCTCTACTTTGTTGTGTGGGTCAATTTTTCTTGCGACAGACAGAGAGAGGCATTGAAAGGCTGCTCCAACGGAACTTATTGTTTTTGGAGGAAAACACGAACACGGTGTACAGTCGAGTCTTAATAGCTTACTTACAGCTGGGCTCGTCAGGCACTCTTCTTGGCTGCAGTGGTTATTATTATATTTACATGCTTCCAGCTCCCGTTTTTCCTCGACGACAACTCGTACCTTTCCACTCCCCTTTTCTCCCTCCTCGCGCTCACAGACCCATAACGTGTATGGCAGTCCATTCTCCCTGCAGCACGGACTACACTTCCCATGAGGCTACATTCTTTAGAGCTATGCTTGTAGCATTCTGCCTGTTAGCTTAGCACAACAACAACAACAACAACAACAACGAAAAGGCGCTCTCTCACCCAGGAAACACACAGTCGCAGAGAGAGAGAGAGCGTCGCCCTGTAACCATGGCAACCGTAACGCTGCCGCCTGGAACAACAGAACGTAGCTGTCAAACAAAACCCAAACAGTCCTGACCCGCGACAAAATGAAACAGGAAAGTACCGCAGTGTAATCCATTTATTTCAACAAAGTAACTGTATTCTGAATACCACCTTTTTATACGGTAACTGTAACGGAATACAGTTACTCATATTTTGTATTCTAAATACGTAACGGCGGTACATGTATTCTGTTACTCCCCAACACTGTACATATGTTAACATATTCCAAACATAGTAATGTAGATGTACAACTCAATGTTATGCAGTGTAATTTTCTAGTAAAAGGTGAAAGCAATCAGTTTTTTTTTAAATACAACATTATATTAAACAATATAACACGCATACAAAATAACAAAAAAAAGAGAGAAAAAGGATTAAATAAGACAACCGAACGACATAAAATAAAACAGACAAGCCTTTATCTTAAAAACGTATTTTTAAGATCATATCTGATCTGTTATCCTTCCTCAGATAGAAACTTGATTCTGGCCTCATAGTATTTTTCAGTGTGGGCTCTTATGTTACACCATCCTGAATACTGGAAGTTCCAGTTATCCATTAAACCCTGGGAGTTTACATTCTCACAGACTTTATTGGGCGATCGTAGCTCAAGAGTTGGTAGTTCGTCGGTTCGAAGGTTGCCGGTTCGAGCCCCGGCTCCGACAGTCTCGGTCGTTGTGTCTTTGGGCGAGACACTTCACCCGTTGCCTACTGGTGGTGGTCAGAGGGCCCGGTGGCGCCAGTGTCCGGCAGCCTCGCCTCTGTCAGTGCGCCCCAGGGCAGCTGTGGCTACAATGTAGCTTGTCAGTGTGTGAATGTGTGTGTGAAGCGCTTTGGGGTCCATAGGGACTAAGTAAAGCACTATACAAATACAGGCCATTTACCATTAATTACTGTAGTCCTCTCCGTGTGGGCTTTCACTGTCTAAGAACTTTCCTCGGTACAGTTCCTGAATACTGAGCTCTCTATGTATTCTGAAACTGGTCACCCTCTAATGTATTTACCACCCTGTCATATATCAGTAAACATTAGCCTTCCTTCTCATTTACGTTCTCATTGGCTGTTTCAGAGATTTGGAGAGTTTAACTTGGGACCCGGCTGTATTCACCGGGTCTTGTATTGTATTGTTGATTTAAGATAAAAACCATTTACTTTATTCAGTCACTGGTTCCCACATTGCTTCCTGTGCAGATGACACTTCAAGTGGAATTTCTACAGTAAGCAAAAGATTTTCCCAAATAATTTTTTTCTATGAACATATTTGGGGAAAAGTAAAAAACAAAAAGACAAAAAAAAGCTAAGCTTAGAAATATATTTCCTATCGTTGAATTCAGAGTTTCCATTTCTGTGTTGTTCTTAGGAGTAAAATGCCTTTTTTAACACTGTTGCTGGCCTTGTTTAAAAATAACATTATAGAATTTATATTTGTACTCAGACATAAAGCTAAAGAATTCATACTAACTAAATGGTGAAGGGAAATGCTCGTGTTGAAAGATTGCAATATTTTTTTGTTTTCTTACAGCGAATCTCCGTCCAGCGCGCTTCAGATGAATTTAAGACGGTGGAAACTCATTTCTGTAAAACCATGAAAGGCTTTGATATTGTCAAAATTGAGAGGATTCAGAACAAAGCTCTTTGGGAAGTCTTTCAATGGTACGTATTGTCTTCTGCGGTCCACAGACTTCAGTAAACTCTGACTTCTTTTATCCATTTTCTGCCCCCTGCTGGTGATTTGAAAGAATACAGATTTAAATTCCTGCACTGGTGTCACTCCTCAGAGCCAGAGGCTGTGTTAATGTTTGTGTACACAGTCCAGGGTCAGCGTGCACACTTTCACGACATACAGACAAACCAGACTGACGTAAGATATTTGTATGTCTTCTATTTCAAGGCAAAAGAATCAGATGAAGACCAAAAACAAAGGGGGAAATGTGACTGAGAAAAAGCTTTTTCATGGCACTCACTCCAAATTTGTTGACACCATCTGCCACAACAACTTTGACTGGAGAATCTGCGGACTTAATGGAACGGCTTTTGGCAAAGGTGATTGGAAGAAATGTTCAAGCTGAAACAGTTATTGATAAAAAGCATGTTTTCATAAACCATACATTTAAAAAACAGAAGCTCCAAACTCACCAAACAGACATTTTTGTCAGCTGTGGTTGTGAGGAACGATGCTTATTTTTTTGCCCGATAATCACAATGGTCTCTTTTGGTGTCTAAACACAGGTAGTTACTTTGCCCGTGATGCCAGATACTCCCACAACTACACCGGTGACACTGACGTCAGAGACATGTTCATCTCACGGGTGCTGGTGGGAGACTTCACCAAAGGGTCCTCCGATTATCCCCGACCTCCTTCGAAGGACGGAGGGGACATAAACTTCTATGACAGCTGTGTTGACGATGTAATGAACCCCACCATATATGTGGTGTTTGAGAAGCACCAGATCTACCCCGAGTACCTGATAAAGTACAAGACCACACACCCACTAGTTAGTACATTGATGTACAGTGGTGGTGCATCAGCACCAGCACCAAAGCCAGTGGCAGCACCAAAGCCAGCTACCATATCGGCTTACCAACCTAGCACGATCTCCTCTGGATATAAAGCCAGTACCTCCGCTTCTTTTTACTCACCTAACACAACCTCTTCGCCCCACCCATCTAGCTCTGTGTCTTCTGGGTACCCATCTAGCTCGGCGTCTTCTGGGTACCCATCTAGCTCTGTGTCTTCTGGGTACCCATCTAGCTCGGCGTCTTCTGGGTACCCATCTAGCTCGGCGTCTTCTGGGTACCCATCTAGCTCGGCGTCTTCTGGGTACCAATACAGTACCTCGTACTCAAACATCAGAACAGTTAACCAGCCCACACATGTCCCTCCATCTCCCTCAGCACCCCCAAAGAAAACATCCGATTCTTGTGTCATTGCTTAACATCAGTGGTGTAAAGGGGGTTGGTGGTGTTTTGCAGTAATAATAATAGTAGTAATAATAGTAATAATAATAATAATAATAATAATAATAATAATAATAATAATAATAATAATAATAATTAATAATAGCATAAAAACAGACAGCAATGGTGGATCTTGAGCACTAAAAGTGTTAATTGGAGTAACTGAGAAGAAAACAAATGAAGCCACAGATATTAATGAATTCCAGAAGATTAGAATATGTGATTTATTAGCTGCTGTTTATAATGAACAGATAACCAGTTTAGGATTAACTCATTTCTCAGTCAACTGCTATTAAAGCAGCTTCACATGACTTTGAATGATGAGACTTTGGTTTGCTGAATAGGTAAGCGAGAGGCAGTGCAGAAGAAAGCTTCAGAACTGTTACATTTTCCCGTTACACTTCATAATTTCTTTTTGTTGTTGTTTTGATGCTTGAATTTTTCCACCTCGAACAAATGTAAAATGATTTTCTACCAATTGCCAGCATTTCCACGCACTTTGTTTTTATGTGCAAATTGAAGATGCACGTAAACATGTGGCATTTTGGCACAATCACAATTGTTGAGGTGTTGTTTAAAGAAACTACACTAACTTTTTTACAGAAAATAAAAAATAAACGGCAGCGGCGTGCGAGCCGTATCAGAAGAAACACCTGAGTGCTTTCCTCGTGATTATCTCAGGAAGTTTTATACGTCATCCACATTTAGTGGTTACCATACGAACGCATCGTACTGTATCACGTAATGATGAAAAACACTGTGTCAGATTAGGCCATTAGTGTCACGAATTCTCGTAACAACTTAGTCAAGACACATGACGGACTGCGCGTTGGTGCCTAATGATAGCTTTGCTGCTTTAGACGACCTTTGTGATGTCAGCAGGAAGCTGGGCCCAACTTCTGGGAACACGGAAACAAACAGCGGCGCCGTGTGATAGTCACTGCTCCGTGTTTGGAAAAACCTGAAAGAAAATGTTTAATGTTGTTTACAACTACGAGTGACAAACTCAGGAGTACAAAGCTACCTTGAGTCACTTTAAATATTGCTCTAGTGACTGGATGCCAGTATATCTCAGTGCTCACAGAGCAGGTGATCCATATAACATAAGGCTGTTGCAGAGGGCCGGGCTCAAATCTGACCCCACACCATTTGCACGCCTTCTCCCTCCTTTACTGTCCTATCATAAACAAACGCCCCCCATAAATGTTGTTCACTTACTGGATTTGCGTCTTTCAGTGAACATTAAAAAAAATATAACTGGTTGAGAATCAACCCCAGCCACTGCAACCTCACTGTTTCTGAGTGATAGCGAGTGTTTTGGGGTGATATCCAAGCGTGGCCTGCTCGTTCCATTTGTCTATAAGGTCTTTTTTTTTTAATAAATCTTCCCGTAAGAAGATTAACGATTGTTTGGATATTGCATTTTGGCGATATCTCTGTAGGGTCCTGCTCAAAGCCTGCTTAACCGTGATTGGTTAATGCTCCTTGGGATTTCTCTTTAATCTTTCAAGTGATTTGAAAATAATTTATGATTAAAATGAAAAAAAATGTGACTTAAGCTTTTACCTACCACTAGAAGGTTAAAAAAAAAAAAAAACCAGGCTATATTGATTATTTTATTGATAAAATGTAAATGAAAGGCTTGTAATGTGCATGGTGGGTGATTTGTTTAGGGTGTGATTATTGATCATTTCACCTGCTCAACATGAATAATCACTGTTTTCACAATTATTAAACTAAAGCATGTTGCAGCACATTAGAGTGTGTTTGTTTGTTTGTCGCTGTCAGAGCTGCAGTTCGTTCTCTGTCTTTTTTTTCTGCGTGTCTCATAACTGACATAAAAAATGCCACCAGCAGTCATGTTGGGGCTCTTAGTGAAATGAGGCAGGGCATGAAAAATGATCAATATGGCTGCCGGTGCTTCATCTGACACAAAACATTAGGCCTGTAAAGTAACCCCGCTGTAGCACCCCCTCCTATCAGCGTACATGCACCAGCAACTGCCTTCTGTTATGTTTCCTATAAACTGCAGTGTGAATATGGGCATGTTTGGATGTTTCCACTGTAGCAACGAATGGTGGAAACAGACTTTTTGCACAATTACAAAGCTATTAAATCCAGGTCTTCTGTGATCTTAATGAAAAAAAAAGAAAAAAGTAATCTGCCTTGGTTAAAGATCGAAAACGGTGTCACACTGATTCTGATTAGGCCTGACTCCTGGGAATTAGCTTTGTGGAAGTGGAATTCACAACAAGGCAGATGTGATTTTGAAATGCAGAGATAAATATGCTCACTTGCTAATGAGCCGTTGGGCAGACAATTGTCGACAGAAACCCCCCAAAAAAGCATCAGGAAAGGGGGTTACTGAGCTGAGAGAGCAAGGCATTTAAGTGCAGTTTCCTCTTTAAACTTCTAAACAGCAGAATGATTGTTTTCAAGTTTAAGTGTCGCCCTCTGGTGGCCATTAGGAAGACTGATTCTATTACATGTCATATCCATCTCACAGCTGACACATCCACATCATGGTGACATTTAAAACTTTCCTCTCTGTGCTTCCAAGTTGCAAAGCATAATGCTGACAAATGGCATTATGCTGTCCATCTTACATATACAGTCTATGCTTTATCTTCATATCTTAGATTTTCTGCCCACTTCTTTTTTCCTTTAGCCCGCCCCTTTTAGCATAAGTACCTGTTGAGGAGGCGGGGTTAAAATAGGGAGGCAGGTACACAAACAAACTGATAAAGCCACCAAGGCGTTATCAAACCAAATGCATTGTGTTTCCATATATATTTATTTTTAATGTATGTGGTCCTGTTTCATTTCCAAATAAATCTACATTATTTCAGCCTGTTTGCATGAATGATATCAAGTCCCCCATCAACCACCACAGGTGGGGGACAAAGAAAAAGACAAAGAGCTCAGCCTCCACATTAGATTACAAAGACCCAATTCCCAGGGCGAAAATAAATTTGGCTGCCACTTCTGCTGCATCCATTTATCCACCACCCGTGCTTCATTATGCCTCTGCTGCCCATTAAGATAGAGCTGTCCTATGGGAAATGCAGCTGTGTCCTGCAGGATGCAGAAAGCTCACCCAGCGACAGTAAATATCCACTGACATTAACCAGCTTGAGTGGGGCCCCTTCCTGTCTGATGTGTGCTTCGTGGCGGCTGCAGTCCTGGCCCTGGCTGTCATTTCCTGGACCTCCAGAGTCAGCTGCCAGGACCTTCCAGGCTTCGGCGTATCAGACAATCTGGTCTTTCCTGCAATGCACTGGCTTATGAATTAAATATGACTCCTTTCTGCTTTGTTTGCACGCGGCCCTCCCGGCGTGTGAGATGTTTATGTTTCTGCTGAGTCACAGTGGTTTAGCTCCAGCTGATGGAAGAATGCTATGGCAAAAACCGCAGGGGGGGGCTATGAAAGCGAGTCAGATCTTTATTTCTGGCTGATGGCAGAAGTTTTTGTGGAGTATCTGAAATAGCTGCTTAAACTTAAATTGAAGGTGCAGGCAGCAGATCCATGCATGAGCAGCCTCAGTAGATGAATAAGGCACCTGTGGATCAGCTGACTGGTAATGGTGTCGATATACAGATATATTTAAAGTTACATAGTATATTTCTATGTTGTTAAAGATGCTTTATGTAGCAAGACTTCAGACATCTTTGTGGTGCAACAGTGTAATGTAAGTAAGTAATGTAAGGGGTTCAAAAGTCGTCTAGGGAATTTATGTTTGAGATTTTAGAAAGCATCTTTTTATAGATTTTTTTAAAAGAACTCTTTGATTTATTAACAAATATCTAAAAAATAATGACAATTCCCCCTCAGCTCAGCTCTACTTGGTGGTCAGTGCTAATTAGGAAATGATTATCATGCTCTCATGCAAAATTAATATAGCTAGCCATCGGTAGTGAATGCAAGGTAATACTGGCATTAAGGTCAAAGCACTTAGATCCCTCAAAGCTTTTCTGGCTTCATTTAGGTGCGATAATTAATAAAAAACAAAACAAAAACAAAAAAAAACAACGTATCTACTTATCCCACAAGACCCCTGATGATGTACCTGATGATGTCATTCTGCCCTTTAGGGTGAAGCACAAGAAGCAACTGAGCAGTGGGAAATGTGGTCTTCCTACAATTCTGCATAATTCTCACATGGTGGCAATACTCAGGTCTGCAGTTATTTTTTCACTTTCTGTGATGTTGTCATTTCCTAAAGAAAACCAATAAGGATGCTGTAGAGAAGATGTGTTGCATTACTATTTTGGTGCTCAGCGGATTTAAACAACACATCTACAACTGTTTCCTCTACAAATGGTGCTTAAGAGAAAGGCACACATTAGAGAACAACTTGAAACGTGCTTGGAAGTCGTGCTGAGGACTTGGTCTGAGAATAGAGTCCATATGTGAGTGGCCTGAGGGTTGATGGTCTGGAGGTGTGGGACCTGATTGACCCGAGACGCTACCAGTGGGCAGCGAGTCAAACGGGTGGTGGGTGGGGGTCACCTGTGATGGCCCTTGTTCTCCTCAGACAGGAGGATCTGGCGATGGCCTCCAGGGGTCACAGAGGGCAGCCAGTTATTTTTTGGCCAGTGTTAATTACCCTCTGCGCAGCCTTCCTGTTCTCATTGTGGCCCCTGCGTACCAAACATCCAGGCAGTAGGAGAGTCTCTACTGTGGAGTGATACAAGGCCAGCAGCAGCTTCCTGGCCTCCTGCATCAATTATAGATTTCTTTTCTTAGAAAAAGAGTGAGAGCCACATTTTACATTGTAGCTCTAAAAAATAATCTGCTTTGCTTTTCATTTGGAGCGTAAAGGCCTTTACATACCTGAGGTGTAAAATGCAAATATTTCAAACGTTTAAAATATTTTTGGGACTCACCTATTCATAATGCAGCCGTTCATAGTGACCGCGTAATTTCACTTGACAAATTTGGTGCAAAAAGTAGTCGTGATACAGCTTTACAGCTACACCTTCCTTGGATCAAACCATGAAATTTGTCTCTCTGCATGCCTTCTTGTGAGAAATGGATGAACCTAGAATTTCTGTTTCTTCCATTTCTCTGAACATGAGGACCAGCTCATGATCGCTGTCAACTTCCTGTTTTTTATCATAGTGCATTTTTTGAGGATGAATTTTTCAAAAAAAGGCAACATGTTTGGCGTGTATATAGGTTACACAGTAAGTTTGGATCCGTGATATCCAGAAATTCGTTGCAATTTTTCAAAATGCATTAATTGTGTAAAATATTTCCTAAAGATGTCTTTGCAGATGGAATTCTTTTTGTAATAGAAGTCACTATATGTCACCCCCTCCTGGCTATTAGAGAGAATGCAGGTTCAAGGCATTTCTTTAAAAAAAAAAATGTTATAGCCATCTTTTATATACAGTCTATACAAAACCCCTGTAGACATCCTTGTTAATTAATTTATTGCAGTAAATGCATATCATTTGAAAGCCTTTTCGCAGTTTCCACGAAAAGAAATGAAACTTAAAGAAAGTGAGTCTGAGGATTGAAAACAATGAATGCAGTGCTTCTCAGGTGTACTTCTTCGCCCTTTCCTGTTTAAGCCATCTTTTATACCAATCAGCATTCAGTCTTTGCATAGTTCAGTAGTTGTTCCTCTACAGCAGGGGTGACCAACTCCAGGCCTCGAGCGCCGGTGTCCTGCAGGTTTTAGATCTCACCCTGGGTCAACACACCAGAATCAAATGATTAGTTCATCACCAGGCCTCTGGAGAACTTCAAGACATGTTGAGGAGGTCATTTAGCCACTTAAATCAGCTGTGTTGGATCAAGGACACATCTAAAACCTGCAGGACTCCAGCCCTCGAGGCCTGGACTTCCCCCAGGTTGACTTTATATCTAAAACAACACCAGTGAACGACGTCACAGCAGCTACATCCATGATTTATATACAGTCTGTGGTTCCACTATATGCACATTTTACTCATTTGCACGTCTGCTGGAGGTCTCTTAACCCCAAAATGTGATTGTAACTGTATTAAACAACTCACTTGGTCATTTTCCAGAATCCACAGTTTCATTATACATCTAATCTGAACCCCCAAGCCCCCCCCCCCCAACAAGAACAACCCAAAGCAGCAAAAACTGCACTAACAGTGCCGCTGCTGTGAGACAGAGACTTCAATCTTCTGATGCTGCGCCGTCATGTCAGTTTGTATTTGTGTTCAGCTGCTGTACAGATGTGTCCTGCTGTGAGCTGATGACAGCATTTGCACTGCACTTTGGGGATGCAGCCTCCTTCTCTTTTCTTGTCTGCAACAGCTGTTTCACTGATGGAAAACTGAGCCAGGGCAGCAATGGATTTATGGCCAAGAGCAGGCTGGATCATAAACTGTCACTGATACTACTAATGGATAAAAAAAAAGTCAAACAGGCTTAAAATCGAAACAAAGCAGCATAAAATATACATACAAAAGCTGATTCATGTGTACATCTGTAAACAACCATCAACAGCTCGTGCTGAGAGCTTTACTGCAGTGCAACATAAAAAAGTGGCGTTAATTAGATCCCATTGCAACGTTTGTGACTGCGTTTGCATCCGGAAGGCTGGGAGATGGACCACTGCTTTTAATTAGAGTGTAATTAGCTCCAAAACAATCCTGGGATTTGTACATTCATTCACACTCTTACCCCTGAATTCATTAAAAGTTTTCTTAATCCAGCTCTGTGCCCGTGATGCTGCTGACGTGCTCATTGAAGAGAGCGCAGAGTCATTATGAGGCAAGCATGCTGCATAACAAACTGATGAAACCTACTCTTATTGCATCAGCTTTTTCTGTTTTGACCCCAGTGAAACAAACTGGGCATCGTGTCTGCAGACAGGCGGCTAATAAAAATCATCAGTGACGTTATTACTGTCTGTTACATCAGTGAAAGCCAGGCGGTCCGCTTTTAATCCCTCTTTTTTTTTTTGCTGTCATCAAATATTTACTACTGCTGATATCAGCATCACCAATATCTTCCCACTGGTTTCTTCATTTATATTTTGTTGTGATGATGGTAAGTGGTGGTATGTTGGGAGGCTACCTATCATCGAAGCATTAGTAGATGTTTTATTGGTCACTTGTGGGAAGAGTACATACCTGTAGACCAGAGGTGTCCAACTCCAGGCCTCGAGGGCCGGTGTCCTGCAGGTTTTAGAATAGAATAGAATAGAATAGCCTTTATTGTCATTGTACAGAGTACAACGAAATTGGAGTGCCACTCCCTTGGTGCAAGTTTCAATAATAAATATAAATGTAAAATATAAAAAGTACAAAAAAAACAATCGTAAGTACTCAAACAATAGTATGTACAATATATACAGGATAGCAGCATTAATATAATGACAGTATGAATAGCAGCATAATATAATGACAGTGACGGTATGGAATAGGTTCAATTGTTTTTGTGCTTATTTACTACGGTGATAGCTCTGGGAAAGAAGCCATCCCTGAATCTGTTTGTCCTGGTTTTATGTGACCTGTACCGTCGGCCTGACGGTAATAGTTCAAACAGTTGGTTGCTGGGGTGAGAGTGGTCCTTGATGATATTGCCAGCTCTGCTGAGGTACCGAGAGTTTGCAGTGACCTCCAGGCTGGGCAGAGAGCAGCCAGTGATCTTCTGGGCTGTGTTGATGACCCTCTGCAGTACTTTCCTGTCTGCAGCTGAGCACCCTGCATACCATGTTGTTATGCCGTACGTTAGGATGCTCTCTATGGTGGCTCTGTAAAATGTCACCAGCAGCCTCTCCTCCAGGTTGTTCCTCCTGAGCACTCTCAGAAAGTGGAGACGCTGCTGGGCCTTTTTAACCACCGCTGTAGTATTTGCAGTCCAGGAGAGGTCATCAGATATCTGCACGCCCAGAAACCTCATGGAGTGTACCCTCTCCACACAGCTCCCGTGAATGTAAAGTGGGTCTGCTCTGCCCTTCCTGAAGTCCAAGATAAGTTCTTTAGTTTTCGTGGTGTTCAGTTGGAGGTTGTTAACTGAACACCACTCAGTCAGTCTGTTGACCTCATCTCTGTAGTCCGACTCATCCCCCCTTGAGATGAGTCCAACCACTGTGGTGTCATCCACAGTGGTTAGATCTCACCCTGGGTCAACACACCTGAATCACATGATTAGTTCATTGCCAGGCCTCTGGAGAGCTTCAGGACATGTTGAGGAGGTCATGTAGCCATTTAAATCAGCTGTGTTGGATCAAGGACACATCTTAAACATGCAGGACACCGACCCTCGAAGCCTGGAGTTGGACACCTGTGCTGTAGACTTTGGTTGTGGCATGTTGAGCGCCTTAATTCTTTGTGTGCAGATTCAGTGAGGTGCTGGAATCATTCCTCAGAGATTTTAGTCCATGTTTACATGACAGCCCACAGTTGCAGCAGATTTGTCAGCTCGGCATCTGTAATTTGAATCTACTGTTCCACCACATCTCAATGGTGCTCAATTGGATTTAGATCTGGTGACTGTGGAGGCAATCTCAGTGCAGTGAACTTACTGTCATAAGTGCCTCTCTTGGATTAATACCACCGCAGTAAGATCAGTACTTTGTTTCTGTCTTCCAAGTTCAGTTTGTAGCCCACTGAACATAGTCTGAACCTTTTAGTGCTGACTTTCATGTCTATTATATTTATAGCATAAGTCCTTTAAGTCCTTTAAAGACGGGCGCATTTAGATTGCAGGTCTCAGAAAAACCCAGTTTCAAAATTATTGTGGAAAGTAAAAAAGATGTAAAAGTGATTTAGTGTTCATTCAAATGTGTTCAGAATTTATGATTCATACACACTGCTCTCCCCTAGATAAGATGCCTTTTATAGGGTAAAATTATCAGTACTGGTATCAGTATCAGAAATACTGAATTTACTTGGCATCTGATCGATATCAAAATCTGCAGTGTCATAGCGCTACGTTACATTTCGGGGGCAAATGTTGCACTTTGTGTCTGTGTGTGTGTGTCTCTCTGTGTGTGTTGCATTATTTCACACAAGTTTAGCAATGAAATATTAGACAATTTAAGATTTTTGCAGACTGTCACCGTAACCATGGTGATTCTCTTTGTCAGTGTCCCTTTGCACATTCTCTATATGCGCTGACATCCTTTGTTATAACAAGCTTCAAGAGATCAACAAATACAGCAAACTAAATACATGGATCAGCAGGTTCATATTTTCTACATTAAATAAGCATTTCATGATTAATTTTTAAAAAATCAAAAAAAATATTTAAAGGGATATTTGAATTAAACACACGAGAAAAATTTTTTAAATATAATTTTCTTTAATTTATTTTTCCATTTCATTTTAAGAAATAATTATCCGACCAATGAGCTTACAGGACCGACTGCGGTAATGAATACGCTACACCCCTCACGTTCCCAGCATGCATTGTGGAGAGAGAGTGAGAGAAAGAGAGTGAGGGGGACTTGGCTGGGAGGCTGAGGAGGACCGCGGACCTGAGCGCAAAAGAAGAAGAGGCAGCAGCATCAGTAGAAGAAGACGAAGGGTCATCGCCCGACACTTGCTGATAACTGACAATTGCCGCTCAGGTAAATTGTGCGTGTTTGCGCTTTCTGGTTCTCAGCATCATGCCCACGTTTCTGTTCCCAGCCTTTGTCGGGGTGTTTGTGCTTCCTGCTGCGGGTTCATTCTGTTAGGAGAGAACAGCTGCTGCTTCACACAATGAAGCTTTTTTTTTCCTGGGCATTAATCATGTTTTATTGATTATTATCGCTCCGATGGAAAAATGTGTTTTGGCTACACGAGCGCAGCGTTTTGCTGTGTCAGACTCATTTGAATTGGCAGCTCGTGTGATATGGATCTGTGCAGGGATTCCCTCAGCCGTGTCTCTGCAGCCTGCAGTCCAGTCACTCCGCTGTAAGGGAGGGGAGGTGGGGCTATCCATGTCATGACTGTGACCAGGGGGTGGCCAGTCTAGTGCTGTGTTAAGGCAGATGTCAGGCTACATTAACTCGTGTGTGTGTGTGTGTGTGTGTGTGGTTCCCATTCAGAGACATGAAACTGATGGAGAAGAGCCTGTTTTAGTCCTAATTGAGCTCCTACTTGTCACTAATCTGGTTTAAAGTAAAAAGCTAACTTTTAGATTTTACTTTTTTAAGGTATTTTAATTATTTTAGGTAATATCTTGATATATTAAAAATCATACATATGCTTTTAACCCAATTTAAACCTGCAGTAACTATTTCGGCAGCAGACACAAGCGCAGCACAGAAAATTGACATTTTTATTTTGACTTCTTAGCATACAAATCAGAGCTGACCATGTGTGTGTATGATGACAGTACAGAATGTCACCGGCTATATGAAAGCTTAATAAATTTAAATACATTTAAGAACATTAAAAAAAGATAAAGAGTTGCTGATTCGGAATCAAGTAAATATTGGCAATTGGTTGAAAAAGCTGATATTGGTCAGAAAAATACTTTAACATCATTTGTTTCTGGCCTTCTGGTCCAAGATTTACTCTATTTCTGTGTCTGTTAATTTAAACTAGGTGTAGTTTTTTAGCTGCTAAATGCTAGCCAGTTGCTAGCACAGGGGTGCTTGCGACCACCATCTTGATTACTAGCCTGTTGCTAAGGCTGTTTCTTTTTTTTTTCTTTTTTCTTTTGAATACGCTTTATTGACAAAGCACAAAATACAGATATACAAATACAAAATAGCAAACACAATGTCAAGGGGTTCGTATAAAAAAAACAAAATAGACACAGTCTATTAAAGAATCACATGATATTGAACAGGGAACAAGTTTATGGTTTTGACAGCTTTTAGATTTTGAGAATGTTGTATGGTTTTAACATATTGTTTGGTTTCATTTAAAAAGCACTGAAAGGATGGTTTTGTGTTAGAAAATTTCAACTTATGTATATGAAATTTAGCCAATAATATCAATAAATTAATCAAATAAAATTCGTTTGCCCTGTGCATGGGGTACTTAAAGAAACCAAACAATATTTTCTCGTAACAAAGAGAGAACTCAGAAAAGATAAAGGAAACAACAAAAACACAAAATTCTTGCCAGAAAAGATTTGTGTATAAGCATGACCAAAATAAATGAGAAATATCTTCCTTCACTGTTGCTAAGGCTGTTGTCGCTACCTGATCCGTACCGGATGCGCAAATCTTACGTCACTCCCTCTCTTTGCCAACATCGCGGCATTCAATATATTTGAATGATGGTTAGCGCTCAGTTAGCTCCTAGCATTTCTCAACAGCTCTGCCTCCTTTTCGACTGCCCGGGACTTTAAACAATGGATAATCCGTATACAAACAAATTCCTGTTTTTCTCCTCAACAGAGAGCGTCCCCCGATTGAACAAAAACGCCGTAAAAGAATAACAATGTTGTGTCACGTGAAGATTCATCAGCTAGATTAAGTGTTTACTGACAATTGATAGTGATAGCGGACATCATCATCACTATTCTAACAATCCTCTCCACACAGACAAGCATAAACACACTCGATTATCACTAAATCAAATTTAACACACATTTGTAATGATGCTAATTCAGTTTACAATAGGGTTCATTCGCTCGGTCAGCAGGTAGCGGTATCCTCGTACACTGGGGAGTAAACTGCCATTAAACGAAACAGAAGAAGAAAACATCTGCACATGCGCAGTACGGATCGGGTAGACCCGATTTGTACGTGTCACTACCCGATGCGTACCGGAAACCCAATCGGTACCCCGCATGCGCGAAAGGTGTCTACTTCCGGTCAAAGCGTTTTACGATAGTTACGGGTCAGAGTATCTGTTAAGATGTTAAGAATAATAAGTACCTCTTAAAATGTTTCTGATAATGACTCCCAGGACTCCCCGATCCTTGCTGCGCATGTGCAAAGTCGGACCGTACAAATCGGGCCTACCCGATCCGTACTGCGTATGTGCAGGGGTTTTCTTCTTCTTCTGTTCGTTTAATGGCAGTTTACTCCCCAGTGTACGAGGATACCGCCACCTGCTGACCGAGCGAATGAACCCTGTTGTAAACTGAATTTGCGTCATTACAAATGTGTGTTAAATTTGATTTAGTGATAGTCGAGTGTGTTTATGCTTGTCTGTGTGGAGAGGATTGATTGGAATAGTGATGATGATGTGCGCTATCACTGTCAATTGTCAGTAAACACTTCATCTGGCTGCTGAATCTTCACATGACATATTATAAAGTCTGTATTATTAAGTCTGTAATTAGGCGCCATTCTTCTTAATTTACGGCGCTGTTGTTCAATCGGAGAACGCTCTCTGTTGAGGAGAAAAGCAAAAATTTGTTGCGGATACGGATTATCCATTGTTTAAATGTCCCGGTAGTCGAAAAGGAGGCAGAGCTGTTGAGAAATGCTAGGAGCTAACTGGGCGCTAACCGTATCATTCAAATATATTGAATGTCGCAATGTTGGCAAAGAGAGGAAGTGACATAAGATTTGCGCATGCGGGGTACCGATCGGGTTTCCGGTATAGATCGGGTAGCGACAGTACGGTCCGACTTTGCACATCCGCAGCAAGGATCGGGGAGTCCTGATCCTTAACTATCTTTTTATTTTTCGTTTTTGTCTTTATTATATTGAAATGGTTCATTAATGCAAAAACTTTAAGAGGTACTTATTATTCTTAACATCTTAACAGATACTCTGACCCGTAACTATCGTAAAATGCTTCGACTGGAAGTAGACACCTTTCGCACATGCGGGGTACCGATTGGGTTTCCGGTATGGATCGGGTAGTGACAGCTGTATCCACACTGGAAGCGATTTGCTGGATGCTAAAGCTTTGACAGCTGGTCACTAGTGGACATTTCATGTTTTGTTTGTCTAGGTAGCTTTCAGATCCTTCTGTCCACCAATCAGAGTTTAGTAAAGATGTTTTGATTTAGATGAATGATGACTGTGCTGTTATTTTTTTTTTTTGTTGCCAGGTTACAGATCAGATTATACCACACCCAGTGTTTTTTCTTATTTACCCAGAGAGCTTAATTGTTGTGGAGCAAGAAAAAAAAAGCACTTAAAGAGTAAATAAAATTTTTTTTCCTGGTCTTTAAATGTTGCAAACAAACATGCATATTTATTGTAATGCACTTCTGTGCTGCACAATGGATGCAGTGTTACAACGTAGTTATTAATATTTATTACCAATGACGCCACACTACAAAATAAACGCAATGAAATAGTAATGAGGTCATCAGGAGGCAGATGCAAGCCTTCTGTCCATCAGCAGTTATCTGCTTCCCTTCCAGCAGATGCTCCTCAGCATGAAAGGCCGACTGCAGCTGCTAATGATTCACGTTTTCTGGCTAAAAGATGAATCGCAAGATAAGAATGACCTTTTTGTCCTTAATCAGCCGGCGTTACTGGACGAATGTCAAAGTTAATGCAGAAAATAGAGCAGTTTGAGAAATGACTGGGAGAAACAAGCTGTAGTAATGTGGAGGCTTGTTCTGAATGAATCAATATGCCACTGATGCTGCGATTATGGAAATGATTCACTGACAACCTGTTGGTCATAGCTCAGATATGAAGGGAATGGGTGGTGTATTGGATTACGTCGTGCTGGAGCTCTATACCAAACGCTGGAAGCCAGAATTGTGTTTACACTTGTATTTTTTTCCCTTTAACTGAAAGATGTTGTTTGAGACTGACTGAGTGATTGATGGATTGATGAACCTCTAATCTCTGCAGCGATTCAGTACATTTAGTCGGCCTCCTGCCTTTTTGTGTGGACGTGCACTAATGCGGTGTCTGCAGTGACGGCTTGGCTCGGTCACTACCGCGGTGACTTGGCGGTGACTCCTCGCCTCACCGGCTCCTCGCTGCTGCTGCTGCAGACACTTATAGTGAATTGAGACTGTTGTGTCACTTGAACCATCGAGTTTCGCAGTTTGACGATGACTTTCCTGCTCCTCCTAGGTGTGCTCTAAGTGCAAAATTAGTGAGATTTTCAGTTTAGGTCCAACGCTTCGTGGTTTTTGAAATGGATTTTGTATTCCTAATCGGAATTATGTCCCCATTATCCAAATTGCGTCTTGGCACAATGTCTTGCTTGGAAGTAAGTTGGTAGAAAGGAGAGGCAGTGCACTGAAAGCATTTCGCAGCATGTTAGCATTTTGGTGCATTGAAATCAACACCCTAGAGGCTAATAGTGTCTTCACAAGCTGCCATTTTGCAAGTTTTGCGATGGCTGATCAACTAAGCAGCAGGCGTCCACGCACCCTCCCACAGCAACTCAACATACCATCTTTGCTGTAAATGTCTCGGCCGCCGCAGAGGCGAGAACGTACAGGGAGAGAAAGATACTGCAGATTAACAGTATGTTTTATAATGTTGTGCAGTATTTTTGGACTTGTGATATGTTGGGAGGTTCTTATGGCTCCAAGTCTGGAAATATATGTGGGAAAACCTTTTGCTTGGTGTGGCCCAAATGCAAAGGATTCAGTTTTCTGCAAAGTTAATCAAATTTAAAGGTTTTGGTTTTAACAGTCGGATTGAAATCGTTTTGAGCCAGTGCTGTATAAAGATGGATATATGTATGTATGCATAAATAACAGTTTAGCTGATAGCAAATGCCACTGCTCATATTTTCATATTTAGGATTTAGAACACTTTCTGCTCTGAGCACATTCTGTATTGAGTATGAACACTATATGTATTTATTACCATTAATTAATCTACTTTTTTATGTAGCAATTTCAGTAATGGACTCCTTATGAGGTCACGTAATACAGCCCAATAAAGTCATGCCATCATAATCTAACCAGTTTAATATTGTGCATTAAACATATCAGACTGAGACAGAAGTAATTTATTTATTGCAGAGCTTTATGTTGATGTTGTTATTGTATGATAATGACTTGGGAGAGATGTTTTGTTTTTTTCCAGCTCCATAGCCTCCTAGTGCACTCCTAGTAGCAACATGAAAAAGGTGGCGGAGTGCTAGGCACACAAAGATGAGTCATGCAAACATCCCTGTTTCCTGAAAGGTTGGCGTGTCAGTTAGATGGACTTCTGCCCTGCTTGTAGCTGTACGTAAGCGTGGATTACTAAGTGACTGAGAAGACAGTGCAGATTATGTGATGATGCTGTTGTTTTGTTATAGTCTGAACTCTGTTATTTGCAAAGTACAGCGTGCATATGGAACATCGAACGGTTAGTAGCATTTACAGCTAAGCAAATGTATGAAACGTGAGCAGTGACGATCAGTGAAGATGAAAATGTATTTTTAGTTTCCCAAACATTGCTGAAAGGCAGTAACAGTCTGACTGTGTTAGCTTGTGGAGCCATATAATAGGAAATACTGCTAGCTTTGCACTGGGTTAAAACAGCACTGCAATCTATAGGAAAGGCCAGAGTCGTCTCTGTTTTCTGAGGCGGCTGAGGTCCTTCAACATCGGACAATGCTCAGGATTTTCTATGAGTCTGTTGTGGCCAGTGCCATGTTCTATGTTGTTGCATGCTGGGGCAGCAGGTTGAGGGTCGCAGATGCCAGCAGCCTCAATAAACTGATCCGCAAGACCAGTAATGTTGTGGGGATGGAGCTGGACTCCTTTGGGGTGGTGTTGGAGAGACGGATGTTGTCCAAGATAAGGACAATGCTGGATAATACCTCCCACCCACTCCATGACATGCTGGCTAGTAGGGCTGCCACGATTAGTCGACTAGTCACGATTACGTCGACTATCAAAATCGTCGACGACTGATTTAATAGTCGGCGCGTCGTTTGAAACTTTGTAAGATCACAAAAGACGCAGGAATAAGTAGTAGGATTTAAGAGTGTAATAACGGACTGAAACAGAAGATGGCAGCACTGCATGTACAAGGATGCCAGCTGCTGTTAAACCCCGAAGAAGAAGAAACTGTGTCCCAGAATCCATAGCGCAGCCCAGCGCAGTTTCCAACAATGGAGGCAGCTAGTTAGTTTTAATATTACTCTTATTATTCTTTCTGGGTCACAGAATAAACGTTTAACATATTTTCAGGGAAGAATGTAGCTGTGTAAACCTCAAATATCTGCTCAGTTTATCAAGACACCACATATTTTCAAAAGCGCTCCGACGTTTTCGGAGACGTCTGTTACCCACTAGCTCGATAGTTAGCCGGGGGCTAGGCTCACTAGAGCCGTGAGAACACCGGACTCCCGGCAAATCGTTTTCAAACCCACCGCAGTCTTTCGCTACTCAGGTTAAACATGATATATAAGTCACTTAGATAACTTAAAATGTTATTGTTTGGCTTTTTTCAGTATTTTATTTGTTCCTGAGTAAATCGGTTTGGCTGAGATTAAAGTTATAGTTTTTACACAGCTGAGTAAACGTCAAGCAGACAGCTGATTATCAGAAGTGTGAGATGCTCCAGAATTTACTCCGGTGTCCTGTTATATTTTAGATAGCAAGGAGTTTATTAAACTTCACCGAAACAATCTGCAAATTTCATTAAAATTTAATAAACTATCATCTTGTCTTTATTTTTAGTTAGCACAGACCTTAAACACTTAAAGCTGTAAGCTAATGATAGTTATATAAGAGCAGATGCTGCTGGTGCAATAAGCTGTAGTTTTATGTCCAATGGATGCATGATCTGATTAGTTGACTAATCGCAAAAATAATCGGTGACTAGTTGACTATCAAAATAATCGTTTGTGGCAGCCCTACTGGCTAGTCACAGGAGCATGTTCAGTGAGAGACTGAGATTACCAAAAAGCACCACTGAACGACACAGGAAATCATTCCTGCCTGTGGCCATCTCCCTGTACACCTCCTCCATCTAACACACTGTAAACACTGCAGTAGTTACAGCCTTTTTGCACACGCTCTACAGCAGCGGTCCCCAACGTTTTTTGTGCCACAGTCCGGTTTAATGTCAGACAGTATTTTCAATACAATATTTTCACAGACCAGCCCTTAAGGTGATAAATACAACAAAATAAAATGATATGACCAAGACAGAAATTGTGGTATTTTTCTAAATATAATAATAAACGCAAATTCACTGTGTAATTATGTAACTTTTATTAGCAGCATCTGAAATGCGGCATCAACATTGAGAGTAACTCCTCTCTGCCCCTTAATGCTCTCTGGTCGCTATGGTAATGCGCAAATATTTCTTCCAAAATAAGACACACAACTACAACACAGGAAAAGACCCAGGGAAACCGAATTAACCATAAAAACCTCGAAAACCATAAATTTCACACCTGAGCCTCAACTCTCGCAGCCCGGTACCAAACGACTCACGGACCGGTACTGGTCCATGGCCCGGGGGTTGGGGACCGCTGCTTTACAGTAAAATAGCAAATGACAAAGTTCACAGGTCAGAGTTAAGTGTCAATCATATATATTTCACCTCTGTAATATTCTTGATATTTATAATTGTGTGATTTGTATATATTAGTGCTATTTGTAAACTTTGTAACATTTTGTATTATTAATTAGTTTAGTCTGTTACTGTTGCTGTCTTGGAGCAACTGTAACCAACATAATTTCCCTAGGGATTATTAAAGTAGTCAGATTCTAATGATTGTGAGGCCATATTTAGCAGGAGGCAGCCATTGCTTCTGAATAAGCTAGCTAAGCTAGCAAGGCCCCAAAAGCCTTCAAAAGTGAGTCAAACCCCAGAAAGACAAAGAAAAATGTGTCATACTGGATGAAAACATGAGTTTCTTTTTTTACAAGCAATGAGATTCGCACCTTGTATCTAACTTTGGTACAATATAAATAAAAAGGAACTGAATAGACCCCAAAGGTGGACTGACTGACAGATGACTAGATCAGCTGCTACTAGCTTACAGCTAGCGCAGACACAGAAAAGTATCAAAAGATTACAATAAAAGATGTCCGTGACATGTCCATTATATATGAAAAATAAAATTACAGACAGGCTGTTTTGGTTTTTCCAAAGCAGAAATAACAAAGTCAAAAATCTAAATTGGGTTAAATGTTAATAGGAGAAGTTAGGTAATCTAATACAGTGTAAAGAAGTATTATAGTTAAATAAAAAAAAAACAAACAGATGTGGTAACGAAGCCTGGGACTTGACTTTGGAAAAACAAAAACATGTATTTAATTTGCTTTTTTGCTTGAGATGGGTGAGAGCATTGGTCTGAAGCAACAAAACAGCAGTGATCTAATTAGATTTTGAGGCTTGAGACAGGATGGCTCTACAGAAGAGGTCAGGGTAATTTGAAAGGATCTGATAAACCTTAGTGGGCCCGGCATGTTTCATGGCTGTCTGCCTTGTAGATTAAGATGCTTGCTGTTGAGAAGTTTGACCGATTTGTTTCCAAAAACAGTAGAGGAAACAACAACACATGTGTACAGGCAGACAGAGAGATTGACTGACTGATGATGATCGATGAATATTAATATGATCTATGGTAACCATGACAACAGGGCCTGCCACCAAGGAATTTTTACTGTATGGCCCCAGGATAGTAACATCATGAGCATCAACGCGGCACCGATTCCCGCACGGTTATTAATAATCCCCCAGAATGCCTCGGGGCAGGTTCCAGCCAGCTCGTTCTCCCAGCGTTTTGTCTCTCTGCTCTCTTTAATTTCAGACTCGAGTCCAAGCAGCTATGCTTTGCTCTCTCTCGTTACAACCCCCAGCCACTCACCTCAGACTGTCATGAATAATTAAAACCTTGTTCGACTGCTCGTGGTGACACGCTGCACACTGGGGAGATGAGCACTGATCCCTGTAAGCTCGTTCCAGTTTAGCAGACAATATCTGTCCGTGTGTTCATGTTTGGCTTTGGGGTGTGAGGGGCGCTGTACGCTCCCGTAAGAGCCTTAAGAAGGAAGTTAAGAGCAGTTAGGGTCTTAGATAACACACAGTTTAGGTTTCCACACTTTGTCATTTAGGAGAGGCAGGCACTTGAAAACCTTAGCGGGGAGCAAGTAGTCTTTATGGCACGGTGTGAATATATGGCACGTGCTCTTAACTTCCTGTAGGCCTGTGGAGTGGTCAAAGAAGACGACGTGGCACTGCTGCATGTCTTCCACCACTCAGTCAACACTTCTATCAGGCTTTGGTGTGTAAATTCACAGAAGAGGCGTTCAGATTATGTGCTAGATGTAACAGATTCACAGACTGGATGTGAAGGAGGAAAGAACAGGAAGGAAGGCTGCTGGGTCTGCCGCACTCTCTCCTCGTCAATTTCGAGATTTTTAAATATAGAAAAACGCACGCTGTACATCAGCGGGGCTCCAGAGTATGGTGTGGCATTATCGTCCTCCTTCCCCTTCATTAGCAGCTAAGCCTGTGATTATTGCTGAGCTGATTTTTGCTGCTATCGTCTATTTCAACTGAGGATTATTCAAGCTTTTGAATGTTTGGATATTTCAGTATAAACTCAGGCTTTGCCGCAGTAACCAGCGATTGACCCTGTTTCTGCTACTTCCTGCTAGAGTCCCATGAGCAGTGTTGCCACCTGTTCAGGGGTAACAGTGTGCGGGTATACTGCTGAGAGAACGATGAGGAAAAAGCTTTAAGGCTTTTAAAACTTGAGGCACAGAGGAAACTTTGCTGAGGGGGTGGTTGAAAAAGTAGAAATGTGCCACAAGTGTAAAGATAGTAATTTTCGTCTTTTCAATGAGATCAAGTCGTCACAAAGAGGACAGAGCTGCCAGTCAGTAAATCTATGCCTGTAATTGCTACAGTTTGCTGTTCTCTTTATTCTGTCGATTTTCTAGCTCCTGCTTTTGCTGTTTCTTTTTACTGTAATGTCTTATTTGCATTGTATAAACTTTGCAGTGGTTGACATATTAGCATAATTCCATGGGGGGATGCTCATCACTCGGTGGTAGGATACACTGTTAAGCTTAACTGCTGCAAAGCTTATTACAGCTCCTGTTTTGCTGTTCCTACTGACAACTGGGATCCTAATCCAGAATAAACTCCTGGGCAACAACCCCTAAATTCAAGTAATAAAGTCTTAGTCTCATAATATTCAGTATTTTTATGACTGTCATAAAGAAAGCACACTGTTGACCATGATTCCATCCTAGATATAACATCATGCTGCTGTATATTGATAGAGAGTAAATGTGTATCAGTCTCAAGCCGCAGACTTTGATGCTGAAAACAAAGCCAGTGTGCATGCGCCACTTCCCCACTTTCTTCCTTTTAAAAGGAAGTTTTTCACTCCCACTGTCAAAGCCTAAAGTTCTGCACGATTAAGGGTGTAGTTGTTGAGGGTACTATCAGCTAGGCATCATAAGGTGGAAATCCTGAACTGATTAGCAGAATGCTAATGTTTTATTCAGGACAAGTCCTTCCAGTGGCTCCAAATTCAATCAGTTGTTATATTAAATGCTATTTATGGCCTTTGACTTGAATATTTCCAGCCTCACACAAGAAGTCATTGAGCTAGTGTGTTGGTGCTTGTGTGTATTTCTGTCTTTTTAGTTATACTACTATCCTTCCCCAAACCCTGTGCTTTAGTTATCTATGTTGCTAGAGAGACTTTTATATGTTAGCAATGCATAGCATATATTTGTGTCTCTACAATTCACATTGCTAGCCAAGGTAGCTAGCATTAGGTACCTTGGCTAGCGATGCTTTAAATCTAGAAATGTTAGAAATGTCCCATTACTTACTTCTTCACCCTCTCGTCCTAATGCAATCAAAAATATTTCAAAATACCAAGATGGCATCAGGTAAAAAAAGAAAAAACACATTCAAGGCTTTAAAAATGTCCATATTTTATAAAAACCCATTTCCCAAAAAGTTGAAGGCGTCGTAAAATGTAATCGAAAACCGAAAACATTGATTTTGCAAATGTCATATTTTATTCATAACAGAACACAGAAAATATATAAAATGTTTAAACTGAGAAAATATACCATTAACTCATGTTATTTTGATGTCAGCAACACATCTTCAAAAAGTCTGTAAACTTCTGGGAACTGAGGAGGTCTTAAGTTTTGGTTCATGATACTCTAAATGATTTCAGTTGGTTATCAGTGTGGACTGCAGACAGGCTAGTTCAGTTAGCATCGTCTTGGTGAAATATACAAGGCCTTCTCTGAGAAAGCTGTCAACTGGCCGCTCCCATCCAGCCGAGAATGCGGGTCGATCACCACACAGACCAAACAAAACACAGGGCTTAAATACACAGAGGGAGCAATCAGGGAATGGGAGACAGGAGGGAAACACAGCTGGAACAAATCAGGGCTAACGAGACAAGGGAAGCAAAATCAGATACATTAATATGAGACGCAGACTTTCAAAGTAAAACAGGAAACATAACACAGAGACACGGACAAGAGGATACAGCCAACAGGGGAGACAGCAACTCTGGAGCACAGACAGAAACCAGAAGACTAAAACTCTAACATAAACACACAGAGAACCTAAACTTAGAACAGTCCTGTAACGCATTAGACAAAGAAAGCTAGAATATAATCAAATAAACAAAATGAAAGAAGCAAACACACAAAACACTGGGTCGAGGCCCAGGCACCCTAACACCTGTAGATGATGAGCTATTCAAAGTCTTCTCAGTTTTATGTTGAGGAACGTTCTGAAATTGTTCCACAATTTGTAGATGAAGGGTTTTTTTTGCAAATTGATAAACCTCAGCTCGTCTTTATTTCTGGGAAAACTTCCCTGTTGCCATTTAACCAAATTAGTTGCAAAGCATTCTTCTCAGTTTAAACACTTGATATGTTTTCTATGTTCTACTGTGAATGAAAGATTGATAGATTTATGATTTTGTTTTTATTTATATTTTATTCAGTATTCCAGTATTTTGTAGGAAATGGGGTTCCTTCAGTACCATATGTTTAAAAACTGCTTTACAGTGAGACACTTTTTAAATGTCTATGGAAAAAAAAAATCAATATTTTTACACTAACAATCTTTCAGTTTTGTGTAATATGAAAAAAGTCAAATATATTTTACAGCTCCACACACTTTTGTGGAGAACTTCTGAAACTTTTATAGCTAATTTTAGTTTTCGACCTTCATTGTCACTGTTCTCACTCTCAGCAGCTTCTCTAGCAGGGAGCCATGATAACATCACTGTATGCCATTTGCCCAGCAGCAAACAGCAATAAGGTGAAAGTTAGTCACTAGCGGGGGAGCATAATTAGCAGATTAAGGGCCCGATCTTTTTCTCGGGACCTAGTGAAGACGGAATTAGAGCTAAGTGGATGGTGAATGCTGTAGTTTAATTTGCCGGATGGCCAGATGATGCAATGAACGTTTTGAGTTAAGAGTGCAACTCTTACCTTAGGATGAAAACGATCAGGTCGTTGTGGACACTATGCTGTATTTAGATTTTGTAATAATTCATGTAACCTGACTGATATTAATAGGGCCTTACTCGTCACTGAGCTCAGTGTTCTGTCAGGAGAGATCCAGTGGCGCTTTATCACACTGCTAACAGCTGTAACTGTGCTGCTGCTAAGCAGAATAGTACGGTTCAGCTTCTGTGCAGCTCAGGTCTCACTTCAGTTTCTTGCCTCGCAATATCAGGCAACAGCTGCAAGTTTCACAGAAAGCTTCCTCTTGGCGATAACCTGACTACAGTAACTTGTCAAGATGTAACATTTGCTCCACATCCTTCTCTTATGTCTGCAGGCTTGTCAGGTTCTCCTCCTCTGCAAAAACACAGCCACAAACACTGGGCGCATCCGCCTGAGACAAGACGCCACAATAAGAAATGCACTTTTATCTAATCTAAGCTCCATTTATAGTGGGAGCAGCCTAGTTTTAATCAGGTTTAGGGGTTTCTTTTCCTCTCCGCTTGCGTGCGTGCTTCACTGCAGTTTGATGGCTAATCTGCCTGAATGTCTCTCCTCTGCCTCGCTGGGTTCCATGTGTTATATAACTGTTTTTTTCCAACTGACTCGTCTGCTTTACAAAGAAATGAGCTATGAATCTCCTCCAACTTTGCATCATCACGGCTGCGTCGCTGAATTATTTGCCAGCGATTTCTGTCCCACCCGGCATGGGTAACTCGATCTTATGCAAATCGGGTTTAACAGATTCCTAGCTGTTATAAGAAAAAAGAAAATCACAGTGGAACAACTTTGAAGTGTCACAGTAATAACAGCTCTAGTTTTTCATCCTCATCGATGTGACACTGCTTTCCATCCGTGGTTCATTTTGCCTGAGGTCTGACGCTGATTAGTGTGAACATGGAAAAGTAGAAAAGCATCATATTGTTAAATATTGGATCAGATTCATCTGTGCCCTCAGCATCTAATCCTGATGCTTACATGCCATATACTGTAGTCTGCTCAGTGAACTAACTCAAACTCTCCATAGATACTGCTGATAATCTTTTACTCACTTTAGGCTGTGTTAAACAATTCATAGCCTGACAGCTTTTTCAGTGTCTTATCATCTGGATTACTGTAAACACACTACTGATATATTATCATCAGAACTAATCTCGAGAAAGCATTTCCTGGTTTTTTTTTGTTGTTTTTTTTGTTTTTTTTTTTAAATCTTTATACCAAAGCTTCAGGACGCTCACGAGATAGTCCGCTATTGATAGATACGTATAAAGCTAAATGACTAGAATAATTAAATACATGGTAAATGGACTGGTACTTACATAGTGCTTTTCCACTCTAATAGATTGCCCAAAGCACTTTCTACTACAAATCTCACTCACCCTTTCATCAATTCTATCTGTGAAGCACCAAACTGTCACCTCATGGTGCTTTATATTGGAAGTTAAAGACAGAGAAATACGATTAGACGAGGAAGGGGGGGAAAAAGTTATCTTCCTGGTTAAAATTGTGCATTTTAACATAAGAGTCTGTTGAGTTTGACTTCATTTAGGAGCAAACCTCAAGTTGCCATTGGAGGAGCTGCAGTCAAGTTTGCATCATTCTGTTAATGTGCTCTCATTTTGAGAGAGGGGGTTTGAACCTATGTTGTTCTGTTGTGACCCTGTTTGCTCAGTGTGGGGAAGCACCAAACAGTTCTCTGTGCCATGACTATCATTGTCACTGTGGTTTAGTACATCCTCCATCATGATCATCATCTAGTTGCTAATTGTGTGATAAACTCATTTTGTACATTTTTATCAGAGCTGTTTTTGCTTGATTAGCTGCCTGCTGGAGCAGGAAACATGGCTGATTAGAGCAGTTAGTCTGAATCAAAACATTAATTTTGCTGGCTGCAAGCAATTACCCAGAAGAAGTTAAAATGCTTCTGTAGCACTGGGGGATTTTCTGTGAATACGTCAATTCAGAATGCGACCAAAGAGACAACCACCCCATCAGAGATTGGTGTAGCTTGTATGTTGGACTAACACAACATCAGCCATAGACAGCACTAAAAAGTGAGCCTGAGCTCGCTTCTTGTGTTTTGAATCTTCTCTTCTTTTTCAGGACTACAGGCGTTCTTCCCTCTCACCTCTGGCCTGACTGACCCACCAGCCCATCACCATGAACTACCTTCGCCGGCGCCTGTCAGACAGCAGCTTTGTGGCCAACCTCCCCAACGGCTACATGATGGATCTGCAGAGGCCGACCCCGCCAGGCTCATCAACTTCTTCTCCTGCCTCCCCAGCCACAGAGAGGCGGCAGCCCCCGAGCGTCCCAAGCCAGCCTCAAGCCTCGGGCGTATCCTCTGGCTCAGCCTCTGGTCCGGCCTCAGGCTCAGGGAGCTTCCTCAGCTCCTTCTCCAGTGTGGTGAAGAGTGCACAGATGGCCCAGAATGTGGCGGCTGCCGCGCATGCTAAGTCAGCAGCGGCAGCGGCGGCTGCTGAAGGCGCCTCTGCAGGAGGTGTTCAGCCGGCCAAGCCTGTGATACGCAAGCCTAAGATCCTGCTGGTGATTGATGATCAGCACACAGACTGGTGAGCAGAAGCCTTTTAATGTAGTAGCACAAGTGTGGGTTTATATTTGAGCAGAAAACATTTCACATCACAGTGCTTGCTCTCTGAAGTCTGAAATGACTCATCTGAGATCACTTCAAGTTCCAGCAAATAATGAACTGAAGTGTGACTGATTTGTTTGTCAGAGTACTAGAACTCTTCCATGTCATTTACAGTCGTGCTTCCCTTAAAATTTCCACAGCGGATCACAAAAACCAATGAGCAGTTAAGTGGAAGTAACCTTCTTACTAGAGATGGACCGATCCGATATTACGTATCGGTATCGGTCCGATACTGACCTAAATTACTGGATCGGATATCGGAGAAAAATAAAAAATGTAATCCGATCCATTAAATATCACGAAAGCACCTCACAAAACTTGCAACACACCGTAACTCACCTCAGGTTAGCACGTTGGAGTAGTATGCATCACGTGATAGAGCGGCTGTGGCATGCGGGACCTGTCGGTGGTCTGGATAGCATTTGGAGCTTCGCTAGCAACCCGGCATTTCATCTCCGACAAAGTTATCCCGAGAGAAGTAAAGCAAGTGTGTAAGTCCATCTCTGAATGTTTGTAAAGCATTCCTGCGTTAAGCTTAACAAGCGACTGCGTCTTCTTGCTGCTACTTCAATCATGAAACTGCTTAACGATCAGCTGATCGGCTTTTCTGTCGCGAGTCCGTGTCTCTTGTTTGCTTTTGGCCCACTTTGCACCAGAAAGAGGAAACCAGCGGCTGAACAACAGCAGCACGTTTAAGCTTGATCAGCTATTGTTAGAATGTATTTAATATTACTTTCTACTCGAGGATCTTTTTCTACGTAGCTTGACGGCTGGTAACTGTGCAGGGGCGGATCTAGCAAAGTTTAGCCAGGGGGGCCGATAGGGCATGAACAGGGAAAAGGGGGCACAAAGACATACTTTTCTTTCTTATTCTCATTTAAAATGTCTAGCTTTTAATAAATAATTATCTGACAGCCAAAGTTTTAATTTGATGCAAAATGAATAGAAGTCCATTACTGTATATAGTAACTATTAAGTCTAATATACCCTAGTAAGCTATAGTACTTTTTCCTTTGGGAAGGTACCATCTGTGCAGTCTGCAATTTTGTTGAAGAAAGATGTTGAATCTATTTAATATTTCTTGAAAAATAATTGATTTCTGTGCATTTTTTTTTCACACTGCATCAAATTAAGGTTGATTACGGCGATTAAGCATCATGAGGTGGAGCGTGAGGGGTGGTTCCCTATTTTTTATTTATTTATTTTTGTTGTTGCTGGGAGTTGGAACCCTATTAGTTAGGTTGCTTAATATTTATGCTAAGTACTCTTTAAAATACCAGAATAGGGAGGATGGTGTAGGTTTAAGTTTATTAGATTGATCAGTATTGCTGTACTATGAAATATTTTTTTTTGCATACAGGTATAACAGAATAGCTTTAGTGTAGTTGTTGTTTTAAACTTGAGTATGAACTTATACAAAATGCAGCAAGATATTTAAAAAACAGTTTTGTTGATTAAAAAACACTATATCGGATTCATATCGGTATCGGCAGATATCCAAATTTATGATATCGGTATCGGTATCGGACATAAAAAAGTGGTATCGTGCCATCTCTACTTCTTACTGCTGTATAAAGTGTAGTAGTATAAGTGGGACATGGCAAATTAAACTTAAGAGTGAACTTCTTTGATACATCACCAGACCTTCTAAAAGCAAGTCTACATTTACATTGACTGTTTGATTATTAAACTATAAATTAGCATGTTTTTAAAATGTATATAATTACAGAAAAGGTGTACATACTTTGTAAAACAGGACTGCTGTCATGGATGTAAGAGTGAAGCTGGACTAAGTTGGCATTAGAGTAAAATGAAGATAGGAAACAGCTAGCATAGCATTGCAAACTGACAAAATATAGTTTTTATTCATAAAGAAATACATAAATATAAATATATAAGTAAAATATAAAGTGACAATTTCTTGCCGTGTATTGTTTTTGTTGCTGTAGTTCATATAATTCAAGTAATTCTGAAAAGTGCTAGGCTAACTGTTTCTAATGTTTATGCTAAGTTAGGCTATCTACTTCTAGCTCCGGTTCCATACTTTTAATGCTATGATGTTAACAGTAGTACTAATCCGACACTCTTGTCTGGAAGCACGTAGGTGTATTTAGAAAAACATCTGTATTCCTTTAAGATGCTACTTTCAAAACATCTCATTGTCAGTAAGCTAATTAGCCACCAAAATCTTTAGCATCTAAAAAGAAGATATTGCTAAGATTAAAAAAAGGTCAACTTTGATAGCTTGTATTTCTCCTTCTACTCTCCTGCCAAATGGAAAACATTCTTGTGCTTCAGTTTGAATGAAGTGAGATGTGTTATTGTTTATGATAGATTTGTACGTCCTTGGTCTTAGCCGGCGTTTGCATTAGCGTTCTTTGCTGGAATTAAAATTGTCATGGTAACAAGGAAAAGGAACGATGGAATGTGACAGGGAAAAAAAAAGTGATTTAATCAGAAGAAATGAGCTCTTCTTTCGCTGACAGCCCATACATGAATTTTTGAAGCCGACTTCAGCTGCCTTTTACTCCCAACGCCGGAGGAATTGATTTCCTGAGCTGCAGTGAAGACACGCAGCAGCCAGTTTATCGTGTTTGTCTTACGGAATCAATAAACCACTCATCCATTTCATGAATTGTTATTCTGTTGCCTGACATTTGCTGGTAGACCGACCTCAGCTGGGCTGTTATTAGCCATTTCCAGCCGCTCAAGCTGCACCCACAGAATTAGTAGGGATCATTATGTGCGGAGGCAATCCTCTACTAGGAGATCAGGCAGGAGTCTAAAAATGATCCCTAAATTAAAGCGCCCCACTGACAGCCGTGTCAAAAGCACCAAGATTGCTCTCAATTTCCCTCAAAGCCGGGTGGCCTCTTTTCCTTAAGCTGCAATCCCAAGAGGACCCATTTCTTTTCACACCCTGGTGTTTTTGAAATGAGTCGTCAGGGGATCATCCACCCTCTGAGGCACAAAAGCTCACTCAGCCACTCAGATGGAGCATCCTCACTCTTTGAGAGAACAGCGGCTTTTTTTTTTATTTTTAAATCACCAACTCTGTTAGTTAAATAAAGAGAGAAGAATGGAAGTTTTTTTTTTAAAGTGCGGTTGATTTATTGATTTTTTTTTGTGAGCTTTTGCAGCAACAGGAACATCTGAGCAATATAAAGCAATCCAGGGTAACGAAACCTTACCTTCAAACGAGATTTTAGTATTCAAACTTTGATCATATGAGTTAACTCTGTCAAAATAGCTTGCGGCACTGTTGTAGTGGGTTAGATTATGTGTGATGGATTGCAATTTTGAAGTCCAGGTGTCCATCTATGCTCCATAGTTTCGCTTTGCTTATTGTCATTTATTGGTTGCAGCTTTTATTCAAAGTTTGAGCTTTTTTCTGCACAGTTTGACACGACAGTGCTGAGTTTAGGGCCCACATTTTAAGCACAAGCAGGATTTCTGTGATGCCACAGCTTGCTTTGAAGCCTTAAGCAAAACAGCATAACACCTACACACGTGAGATGTAGAAACACATCATTTTTTAATCATTTCTTACATCTTTTTAAACATTGCAACAGACTGGCGACCTGGCCAGGAGACCTCACATACCCAGCCACCCTCAATTTGATAAAAGGGATTTACTTAAAGCTTCCAAGCAACATTTTAATAACACATTATTTTTTTAAATATTGGTAGGCGTGGGTTCTCTCCGGGTACTCCGGCTTCCTCCCACCGTCCAAAGACATGCAGCTTGTGGGGATAGGTTAATTGGATAATCCAAATTATCACTAGGTGTGAATGTGCGAATGAATGTGAGTGCGAATGGTTGTCTGTCCCTGTGTGTTGGCCCTGCGACAGACTGGCGACCTGTCCAGGGTGTACCCCGCCTCTCGCCCTATGACAGCTGGGATAGGCTCCAGCGCCCCCCGCGACCCTGAAAAGGACAAGCGGAAGCGAATGGATGGATGGATGGATGGTAGGCACTGCTTTATTTTTGGCACATTTTCTGCAATAACTTTTCAGAATTGTGCAATTTAAGTGCTCTGAGAGGAAACTGCATTTCTGTCTACTCTAGGATGTCTTCAGAGGTAGGAGACAAAGAGACTGTTCCTGTTGGTTATCAATGCAAATGTCCATGGATGTCACTTCACAGGGCAAAGAGTCTCGTTCAGTGTGAGGAAATAGAGCAGGAAAACATGATATTGCTTTTAACTGCTGAATTCAAAGCGTGTCAAGCTGCTGTTAAACGCTGTTAAATGTAGAACTGTTCCTGAGTTAACCACTGGGTGGCACTGTAGCTTACTTAAAGCCTCATAGACGGCTGCTTATCATTTCCCTTGACGCTTCAATGTTTCTATGTAGGAGTGATGAGCTTTGACCAGCAGATGGAGTTATCTGATAGACTATAAATTTTATCTGAAGCACTTCCTCTTGCAGTCTTGTAGCGTTTGAGCCTACAGATGTTCTCAGAGTATTAGTCTTTACATCATCACTTATCACTTTGATTTCATTTCAAACCAGTGTTATCTCTAGAGATGAAGGTCATGTCTTTTCCATTTAGATAACAGACTGAAAGCAGTAATTAATTGATATCCAATTCAAGATGATTTTTTTTAGATTCACTTAACACTTTGGACTGTTATCACTGATGTCCATTGTTAGTGAATATACCTAAAATTGGCTCCAAAGCTGCCTGAACAACATCACATCCATGGAAACTGATACTGTTGTTGGACTAGTCGTGTCAAACATGAGGCCTGGGGGCCTGAATTGGCCAGGCAAAAACTCCAATTTGGGCCACTGGATGACTTTGGAAATGTGAAGGAAATTTTGGACTTTGGACCGACAGATCTTTCATTTACTGCAGCAGGATTTCTTCATTGTGTAGATGTACCTTTGAAATTGCATCTTTTTCTTATGATAAGATATCTCAGGGGTTAGTTAAACTTATTTACACTGAGAGAAAGGAGTTTCATCGATTAAGATCAAAGTGGGCTGCGTGAGGCATGTAACATGAGCTTGACATCCCTGATTTGAAGCTTGAATTTGCTTGATGGATGTCCTGAGAGTAAAGACAACTGTTACTCATTCTGCAGGAGTTTATAAATGTTCATCTCCAGCTCCTCTCTGGTATGTTTGCATGTTATCATTGACCAATGGCAGCTTTAAGAGTGTCAGTCATGGTGCTGCTGCTAACAATAAAACTGAACCAGCACTGAAGTGGTGACTGTGAATGTCCACAAGATCAGCTCAGGAGGTGGCTGTCGACTTGAGACTTGAGCCACTTCAGCCAGCAGTCGAACAGTTAACGCTCGACTCTCAGATGCAGATTGAGGGGGAAAAAATTTGGCTGCTCTTTTTGCAACATGTCTTCAACTAAACCTTGTCGCTGGATTTCATTTATAACCGTTGGGAAAGTGATGTATTGTGTGCTGCTTTGCTGTTGAAATCTTTAGGTTGCTCAAATGACAAAGTGAAGATAAGAGTTCCAATTGTGTTGGCGAGGTTTATGATTGGCTTTATGACCCTTTATTGACTCATGATGTACTCTTGATTTTTTTTAAGCCCCAGGAGTCCAATGGTCTTTCAACATCGCGTTCTAAATAGATGCAATGTGGTTTTCATGTATTTACATAGTAAAAATTGAGCTTATTCTATATATGGTCACAAGTTTAGACGCTAACGTAATGTTTTTTGCATGGAAGAAGTGCGATTGCTAAAAAAACACAACTTTAGCTCTTTGACAGACATTCAGCAGGTATATGGCCATCCATCCACTTTCCTTTGCTTACTCCATTTTCCAATTTCTGATGGGGGATTGCAAAATGATCCCAGGACAGTTAAGATGTGTAATATCTCCAGTAGACTGGGCCTACTTTAAAGTTTCCCTTCAGCTTGTTGTGCCTAGAAAACACCCCAGAGGTTTCTCAGTGAGACGTTATAACCAATTCAGTTGGTTTGGTCCAGACGCCCTAGGACAGGGGTGTCCAACTCCAGGCCTCGAGGGCCAGTGTCCTGCAGGTTTTAGATCTCACCCTGGGTCAACACACCTGAATCAAATGATTAGTTCATTACCTGGCCTCTGGAGAACTTCAAGACATGTTGAGGAGGTCATTTAGCCATTTAAACCAGCTGTGTTGGATCAAGGACACATCTAATACCTGCAGGACACCGGCCCTCGGGGCCTGGAGTTGGACACTCCTGTCCCAGGGAGAAAAAGGCTTTGTGGCCTTTTGGATCTGATATCTCATACCGTCTATCATAACCCAAAGCTCCTGGCCTTAGCTACAGGTTGGTATTGGCTGGAAAAATTGAAAGATTACATGTTTACTGGTGAAAATCCAAATAATTTTGTACTTGAGTGAAAATAGCTTTGGCTAGAAACCCAACTAAACACAACCAGCGCAGATTGTCAGGCTGCATGAAAAACGATGAATTCACTTGCAGCTTTTCTTACTGAATTACTGCTGGACAGCGATGTGTTTATGTACAGTTGGGAAAAGGGGAACCGATTGCCCTGATCATCGGCCATCAATCTTTGAACCGAACTAAACAAAGTGACTGGGGCAGGCAAAGGAATATGTGATTTCCACAACAGCTGCTTTACTCTGCTGCCCGAACCTGATTGTTCTTGTTGGAAAACAAACAAACAAACAAAAAAATTCATTCATGTCATTCATCCAGCCCGTTTGTATACAGTCATGTGGTCCATAAATGAAATGAAACTGTAGTTTTCATTGGGTTGTGCAGGAACATAGTGAAGCTATCTCTGAGTGTAGTAGGAACACCAGAACTTGTGCTGTGATTTCAGACAGGTTGCTCAATAGCTTGTCCAGTCTTTCTGAGCAGCCCTGACTCGAGAGCGCTGTGAACATATCGGGTGTCCGTTGATCTATCCTTTCCCCCCCGGGGCTGAATTTCCTCCTGGGCATTCCAGCAGAGAGGCTGGGGTCTCTGGGGAAACCCTGCTCTGTCCTGACAGACTTGGCCTCCAGCAATGACTCATGCACAATAGCAGTACACAGCACTGAGAGCATCACCGCAACCACCAACAATCCTTCCTTTTCTGCCTCTCCCGCTGCCTCTCTTTCAGGGTGACTCGTAAGACGGCGGGCCAAGTAGCTGTCAGTCTGTTTGCTTTGTGTTCTGAATGATATGAGCATCTGATTGCTCAATTCAGCCCCATGCTGGCATACTGCTTACTTCTAGAGTAGCCCAGTACTATTGACATCCCCTGGTCATCTCGAACCACATGAAGAAGATTAAAATTTTCTGTTTTGTCTGCAGAAGAAGCACAGAGGCCACACACTGGCACAAAAAAAGCTAAACATCCTCTCGCTGCATTTGTTAATCTATGCTTTGTCTCACAAAGAGTTCAGAAAGTGCAAAATGAATTCATTAGAAGGCCACTGGGTTTATAAAGCACTCAAAGGGTAAAGACAGTAATTTACTTTTGGAACGTTTAGTGCTAAAAGGTCCAGATAAAAACGTCCCAGACAGTTTGATTCATTTTATTTGATCACGTTTAGATACAGATTTCTGGGGAAAAACCCTTTAAAGTGCGCACCTTACAAAACAGGCACGTTTATTTTGGAGAATTCTCTAAAAATTAACAACATGAGAAAAGAAGCGTGAAGTCGCTCACCTGCTTTCAGTCTCTGAGATTAGTAATCAGAGGCAAAGCCTCGCAGTCACTCCTTTATAAAAAAGACAAATACATTTACATTTTTTTCTGCATACACGGCAAAATGTGACCATCAGAACGTTTCTACTTTCAGCATCAGCTCTGGTACATAAACCTCACAGTAAATGCAGATGGCACACTTTCTGTGTTTCAACTTACTGGAGGCCACGACGGCCACTCCACTCGATTCAGTCAGTCTATGTCCCACCCTCAGCTATCGCCACCAGCTCTGGGTAGTGACCAAAAGAATGAGACGGCAGGTACAAGTGACAGAAATGACCTTCCTCCAAAGGATGTCTGGCTTCACCCTTAGAGAGAGGGTGATGGGGGCGATTATATGGGAGGGATTGCTGCCCCATCCACATCAAAAGTAGTCAGGTGAGATGCTTCCTCAGCCTCCTGGACGTCTACTAAGTGAAGTGTTTTGGGCATGAGGAAGCCCCGGGGCAGACCCATGACAATACTTGCAGGGTTACATCTCTGTGCTGGTTTAAGCTGCGTACATACTGGCAGCGATCGTTTTGCAGCTGCCAGCTGGTTGCTTGCAGACATTCCAGGCTCTGGTTGCCTAGGCGACCTTCTACTGTATTTACTAGCAGGTCAATTCAAGTTATTTATATACCGCCCAATCACAACAGTCACCTCAAGGTGCTTTATATTGTAAGATAGAGAGCCTTAGGGCTGCTCGATTATGGCAAAAATGATAATCACGATTATTTTCACTGAAATTGCGATCTCGATTATTTGACGATATTTATTTAACAATAACAATGTGTTGAATAATGACTTTAAAGATTGTCAAAAAATAATATAAAATAGTGTGCAAATACTGATAACAGTGCAAATGTTTGCAATATAAAAAATAAATGAAAAATGTAAACATCTATGTTTAGTGAACTTTGCAGTGTTGCTCTGTGGTGCAGCTACACTGTAGCAAAGTTTACACACTGTGTCTACTTGATCCACGTCTGACTCCGCGAACCCATAATGTTTCCACACCACTGAAGTTTTTTTTACCTCTCTTTTCAACCAACAGCAGTCACTCTCCTCTCCAAATAACTTCTGCTTAGCTTTCCGAGCTTCCCTCGGGTCCTCTTAATTGTTGTGACGCGTGTTCGAAATGCAGAGAGGTGCGCTTGATTTGCCACACGGAGCAGCGTGAGAGTAAAGCACGAGGGAGGGGCTAATAATCGGCTCAGTCATTTTTAATGATTGTTGAAAGCCCAGATCGTAATCGAGATTAAAATTCAATTAATTGAGCAGCCCTAGAGAGCCTACAATACAATATTGTAAAGGCTTACAGTAATATAGAGAAAATTCCAAAATTCAGTTGATCCTCTATGAGCAAGCACTTTGGCAACAGTGGGACAAAAAAACTCCATTTTAACAGGAAGAAACCTAGAGGGGAGCGAGGGAGGACAAAAGAGCCAGAGAGTAATGATAATAAATGATTAAATGCAGGTCATATGCCAATCAACAGTATTTTTCACTCTCATTGGTATCCTCAGTTGCTTGCCTATAAAGTTTGTTGCAGATCCCGCCCACTTTGCGTTGCCATCATTTATTTTTTATGAATGCCTTGGAAAAGCTGGAGAAGGTGTCCAGGGAGGGTCTTAGACTGTTGCTGCCACAACCTGCAGCCCAGTGGAGCTACAGTTACACTTCTATTACAGATTAAAAATGAGTGGTGAAGTGGAGTTGCGACTCACCAGTAATTGCCACAATCCAGCTGTTGATGACACATTAACAGGAGATTATGTGAGTTTGGTGCTTCAGTTATTTGTAGTGTTTTTTTCTGAGTTTATTACAAACCTGCTGCATAAAACAAAAACAGGATCCATCCATGATCTCAACATACAACAGAGCTGTATGTGTAGCTGTAACGTAAAATAATACCATCCATGCATCCATTTATCCACCCACCCATCCATCCACCCGCCCCCTTTGAGTCCAGGGGCCAGCACATTGAGAAGCCCAGACTTCCCTCACCAGTTCCACCTCTTCTAGCTTATCCCGGGGGACACAGAGTCAATTCCAGGCCAGCTGAGAGATATATTCTCTCCGGGGAGTCCGGGGCCTCCTCCCAGTAGGATATGTCCAAAATACCTCACCTAGGAAGCTTCCAGGAGGCGTACTAGTCAGATGCCCGAACCACCTGAACTGGCTCGTGGTGGAAGACCAGCGGCTCCGAGTCATTCTGGAATAACTGAGCTCGTCACCCTACCTCCAAGAGAGCCCAGCCATCCTTCGAAGGAAACTCATTTCCTCCAAGAATTACTTAGAATAAATTTCCCAGACACAGCAAAACAGTTGTATGAAGCGCTATCATCAAATGAAACCATGTACTTCACTTCAGAGAGGTCACAGTCTTTCAGCTGCAGTTTAATAAGTTTGTATGGGTGCATTTCCCACAAGGTGGCCTTTCAAATCATCAAAGTAACTTTCAAAAAATAGCCACAAAGAAAACTCATTCCCTCAACGTCTGAATGAACTGTGAAGAACACAAACATATATGTAACCTATGTCTGAATGAAGAATGCTACTTTAATTTAAAGCCATTGTTCCTAGACTGACATTTTTGTTGAAGCACACATGGCTGATCATCTGTGCCCACTAAGATGGGTGTGGCCTTTGCTCTCTGATCATTCACCTGTTTGATACTTGATAGTGCTGATCACAGCGGATGTTCTTTCTGTGTGCAGAGAGGCACAATCTGATCTTGGCAGGCTTTTTCTAATCCAGATAACTTTTTATAGTTCCATTTTTATTTTTACTTCTAAAAAAGTTCACATAGCTGCCTTGGACATAGTGTTACAGCAGATGTGACGCTACTGACATCTATATTCTGCTGTCTCCAAGTGGCTAAAGAAATCACTATTTGCAGGTTTAAAGCTTAAGATATTGTGATGGTCTTGTTATGCATCCCTATTGCGCCTTCGTGGGAGTCCCTCCTACAGCGGATGTCTCCAGTGGCCCATGTTTGCCCTCGCCGCACACATGTGCACAATCGAATGGTGAAAACAACACCAGCTACAACCTTCTTTTTTTTTTTTTTTTTTTAAACGAGCTAAACCAGCACATTTTAAATTTTTATCTGCTTGTAAAAATATGAGGCCACTATAGAAAATCTCCTTTAAAAACAGAGCGGTATTAGCACATCATCAGCTCTGATGGAGTTCCTCCTAATAAAAGCAGCGATAACACATGCATGACTCATACGCCTTCTATGAGTGGTACACAAAAAGAAGTAACTTATTCTCATGGTTACAAAAATAAAAGAAGTCGTTAAGCCTCGTGGTGTTTATGTAGTGGGCGTATGCACGACCGAGGGATGGAAAGCCCAGGCCTCTGTGCAGCGCTTCTACATGTGATCACATCTAAAACACTCATTCAAACCACAGAGCCCAGTGGTCTGTAAATGAAATTGATGTAAATTAAACCAGTGAATGAATATTGGAATTGTACAGCGCTTTGAGGGCCCTGAAAAGCGCTATATAAATGCAATCCATTAATATTATTATTATTATTATTATTATTAAATGTTTTGCAATACCTTAAACATATACCGGGCTTTTTTTGTTTTTGTTTGGGCCATTCAGCATGCCTCCCGCTCTGAGGCAGCGGTGGTCCTGACTGCCAGGGGGCATTGCCTGTCTAGTATGTAGGTCAGTCATGAAGAATCCCAGCTTCCACAATTACAGAGAATGAGACGGCTTGGGACCCAAAACTATCAAGCCCAACAGCTGGGAGATGTTAGGAAAAAAGATCCTCCTCAGTGACTGTAATGAACATTAATGAATGGAGCTAAAAGGACACATGTGGGCAGATGAAAAACAAAAGAAGGCGGACAGGCAGAAGAGGAAAGAGGCTTTCTGTTTGGTGGAAGAGAAAAAAAATGTTGCAAAAAGGGAAATGTGTTTCAGTCTGAGGAGGTTGCAAAGCATATGTTGGATCAGAAAGCACTGCACATTTTATACTGTGCTTTACTACTGCCATATATGAGCTACTGTGTAGAGGTCTGGGGAAACACATACAAAAGTAACACACAAACAATAACTATAATACAGAAAAGGGCCATTAGATTAATAAATAATGTAGGGTACAGGGACCATACAAATGCACTCTTTGTCAAAATGCAAGCTATTAAATTCCAAGACTTGGTGAAGCTTAAAACAGCGCAAATAATGTATAAAGTCAGAAATAAATTGCTTCCCAAAGAAATCTGTAAATTGTTCATAGAAAGAGAAGGTGGGTATAACTTAAGAGGGAAATGGAATTTAAAAATACAAAGTGCTAGAACAACTTTAAGAACTATGTCAATCTCAATTGCAGGAGTTAAATTATGGAACAGTCTAACAGAAGAAATAAAAGACAGTCAAAACATAAAACAGTTTAAAGTAAAATATAAAAACCTCATTTTAAATAAGTATAAGAATGAAGAAAACGGGGTTAACCCAGGATGGTAATGTTGCTGGTAATGGTGTTGCGGTTCTTTTTTGGTTGTTTTTTTGTTTTTTTGTTTTGTTTTGGTTTGTTGTTTTTCCATAACTTGTGTATCTGCAAATATACACATTCTGTATTTTTCATATGAAAGAAACTATACTGTGGTGGGGCTTGCTAATTTCTTGTTTTTGATTTATGTATGTTATGTTTTGTTTTACTTCATATGTTTATATGTTTCATATGTTGTTTGTTTAATTTAAGACAAAAAAAAAATTTAATGAATGAGAGGTAAAACTTGAGGGGGTAGGGACAAATAAGTAAATACTTCAGCCTACTCCTTTTCAAACAAATAATGGAATGATATTTTGTAATGATTGTGAAGGCACATGTTTGAAATGTTTGAAATAAAAATGAACTGAACTGAACTGAACTGAACTGAAAGCCCGTCCCAGTAACAGAAGGCCTGTAGCATGTAGCCCAGATCCTCAGCTCCTCAAGGGTCCAGCCCGGAGCCTTTGACAGATTGTTCACTGTCCCACGTCTGAGAGTTCAGCAGCGTCACCTGCAGCTATAAAACAAAAACAATAACCAAAGATCTACGCTTAAGAAAGGAGAGCTGACTTATATCAGATAATGGTGCTCTTATTTTGAGTTGTGTATCGTTAAATACTTTAATAACTGTAAGGTTGTTGCAAATGATTGCGAGAAACCCCCTCTTCAGTTATATTCGCCATATATCATTACCCAACATGCACTGGGCAATTATGTATGCAAGACAAACTGGACGTATTTTTATTCACATTAATGTAGTCATAGATAAGTTGATACTATGAAAGTCTCAGTATACAATAAAACTAGAGCATGATGTTGTTGACACTGTGGCAGGTGTTGGGTCAGTCCACCAAATGAATAGACTGAAACAGCCGGATGGATGGAAACATATTCCAATTACAGTTTTATAATTGACATGGACATAATGTGTAGACGCTTAGCTTTCATTTGCGGGTCTCCAGATTCAAATTGGATCAAAAGTTTGGGAGTTTCAGATCCTGAACATGTGCCACCCTCTTTTTAAAGGGACCAAATGTAATTGGATCAACTGACTCAAAGGCTATTTCATGGGTAGGTGTTCCTTTGTTATTATATGCCATTATCAATTAAACAGATAAAAGGTCTGGAGTTGATTTGAGGTGTGAAGATTTTTGTTGTGAAAAACATGCAGCTAAAGGAGCTCTCCACGCAGGTGAAATAAGTCGTCCTTAACCTGCAAAAAGAGAAAAAAAAAACATCCAAGAAATGGCTAGAATAGCTGGATTGGCAAAATCTACACTTTGGTAAATCCTGAGACTCAAGGGAAGCGCTGGTGAACTCGGTGCAAAAAGACCTGGATGTCCACAGAAGAAAACAGCAGCGGATGATCAAAGCAGATAAACCCCCTCAGAACAGCCAACCAAGTGAACAACACTCTCCAGGAGTCTGCGTATTGATATCCAAATCTACAATAAAGAGAAGACTGCATGAAAGTAAATACAGAGAGTTCACTGGAAGGCACTCATAAGCCTCAAGAACAGAAAAAAGCCAGCACAGTTCTGCAAAAGCATTCTTTGGACAGATGAAAGCAAGACCTCTGTCAGAATGATGGCAAGTAAAAGTTTGGAGAAGGCAGCTCATGATCCAAAGGATACCACATCATTTGTAAAACATACCAGAGGTAGTGTGATGGTTTGGGCGTGCATGGCTGCCAGTGGCACTGGGACACGAGTGTTTACTGATGATGTGACACAAGACAGAAGCAGCCGAATGAACTCTGAAGCGTTCGGAGACAGACTGTCTGCTCAAATCCAGCTAAATGCAGCAAATTGATTGAGGAGTGTCTCATAATACAGAAGGACAGTGATCCTAGACATACAGCCAAAGCAACCCAGGAGTTTATTAAAGCAAAGCAGTGGAATATTCCAAGAAAGTCACCTGATCTCGACCCAGCATGCATTTCACTTGTTGAAGTCTAAACTTCAGACAGAAAGGCAAACAAACAGCAACTGAACGCCGCTGCAGTCAAAGCCTGCTCGAGCATTAAAAAGAAGGAAAGCCAGCGTCTGGTGATGTCCATGAGTTCAAGACTTCAGGCTGTCATTGCGGGCAAAGAGTTTTCAACCAAGTATTAGAAACGAACATTTCATTTTCAGTTATTACTTTCGGGCCCTGAAATAAAGGGATTGTGTTGAAAAATGTTTTAGTTCCTCACATGTTTATCTTTTGTTTAACCCACTGGATTAAAGCTGGAAGTCAACGGCATCTTAGTTGTTTCATTTAAAATTCTTTGTGGTCATGTACAGAACCAAAATGAGAAAAAAGTTGTCTCTGTCCAAATGTATATGGGCCTAATTGTAGCTGCTCTGTGTCCTTTTTTAGGCTTTTTTAAAACTGTTTTTTTTTTTTTACCGGTTTAGCCGTGCATTGTACATTCAAATTAACCAAAGAGAAAAAGTTCACGTTTCACTTTTCTGTACACAAACATCTTGAAATAGCTCACAGAAGCCACGTGCCTCTTGGTAAATCTAAATTCTGCAAGTCTGACAGGACAAAGTCTGATGGGATGTAAGATAACTCTTCTGGTAACTGGAACTTAATTGTGTCAGACCTGAAGGAAACTGCTGCACATCAGGACAAGATGATTCCTGTTTTTTTCCCGTGTGACTGTCACGTGACTTCTAAACTTAGTTTAGTGAGTAAGTGCTCAATATGTAGCAACCGCAGTGCAGTTTCACCTGCTCTACAAACTGCTGCCACAAACACATGAGAAAAAGCAACACGCAGCTACTCATTCATTGTGCTGCCTTTATTAAAAGCACTTTTTTTCACCCTTAGCCAAGGGATTGTGTTTACTTGAAGCCCCGCAAGGTCAGATTCTGTAATCATGGAAAATGTGAGTCATTATTTTGCCTACTTGCAAGGTATTTTGGAAGGTCTGTTGAAATTTCAGCCCTCTTTCTATCAAATAAACAAAGATATTTTAAGGTTGTTTTCACTGTTAGGAGTGTTTAGAGCACGTACATTATTCTGCAGGAGAGGAATCAGTGCATATGACCTATAGTAACAAATCATTTTGTGTTGGAATAGTGATTTATACCCTCTGAGTATCGGCTGAAATCAGAATTCCACTGTAGAAATGCCAAATGTGCATAATGCAAACAAAAGAAATCATCTGATATGGATCAAAAGCAAATCTATTATCATTTCTTTTACAAATTCTCTCTTTTATTTCATCTAGGGCCAAGTATTTCCGAGGGAAAAAGCTGAACGGGGAGTACGAGATCCGTGTCGAGCAGGTACAGTGTATTTAATAACGCTATTCTGCCTATTCATTATTTTAAAGTCATCATTGATAGCTATTGTGTTATGTACTCATTGATCCTTTAAACATAAATATTTTGCCTCTTAACAGCTTCGTACTGATTGCGCAGCAACATGTCACTAAAATATTTGTAATAAATGATATGAAATGATTTACAAAATGTTTGGTTTTTTATCTGTTCAAAACCAAAACTGTATAATAATGAATAATGCACACCAAGGTTATTGTCCATTTAATAAGAATGTAATAAATGTTGACAGACTATGGCAGTCCTGACGAGCTACATGTCGTCTTCCATTTAAAGTTTTTGTAAATCATCAGTTTGGCACTTTGTGACATGTGTGCAGTGGTCCCTTGTTTATCGCAGGAGTTACGTTCCAAAAATAACCTGTGTTACGGGTCCCAGATGTGAAGACCACAATAACAAAAAGAATACAAATCTGTAAAAATAAAGGTAGAGTCTCAGAGAAAGAATCACAGGAGCACTCGTGTCTTTTCCCGAATTGCATCTCTTATTTCAGATCAACAAATATAATTTACATCCAGTGCTTTCACTTGTCAGATATGCTCAATAACTGTAAAAGGTAAATAAAAGGCATTTGGCAAATATATGCATCTATGGTCATTACATTTCTCCAGTTTACACTGTTAACCACACTATTCCTTCACTCATTTACATCAGCAGTGCAGATAGCATATAATGCCTTAAACGTCTTAGTGCTCTTTCTCACATATAGGGCAAACTCAAAATAGCTTATCCACAAATCTGATATAAGTGCATAAATCTTACTAGATTAGACAAAACACACCTGGATGTATTACTTTGCAATGTAACAACATAAATGTACATTCATTCTTAGCTTATTCTTAACATTTCCACATCACTTGAACCATAAAGTATATATAAGATATTTTAATCTCAAATAATCTGATGTCAGGGCCTTTACAGTTAAATTGGAGCACCACACACACATATTTGCTTGTTAAATGGAGTTTACCAAGTTTAAATACATCCCGCGGGCTGGCGAACTCTCGCGGTAACTCTCGCGATAACTCGCGGTAACTCTCGCGATAACTTGGGGCTGCGCGGCTCGGCTTTACCACCGCTGCGGTGCCGCGCTTCAGTAATTTTCAACTAAACCCCGCTTAAGGTTACATCGGCGGTGTCAACATAACTCTCAGTAAACACCGAAGTAGAACAAGGCACAAAACCCTCATACACTGTATTTTTAAGACGATACTGACCTGTAAAAATAAAGGTAGAGTCTCAGAGAAAGAATCACAGGAGCACTCGTGTCTTTTCCCGAATTGCATCTGAGAGGACAGGAAGTTGGTCCGCTCTAGGCAACCGCGGGCGAACGACTACAGTGTCAACAGTTCCGTTTATTATTTCTCACTTTTACTCTCCTCAATTGTTATGGACTACACGTAATGAATGTAAAATAATAATTGTCTTAATTGCTGACATATGTTTTTCTTAAAAATAATAAAATTTCCCAAAATGTGGTAGCACATTTGTGTTCACCACACCTGCAACAGACGAAATCCGCGAAGTAGTCAGCTTAATTATTTTACAGTTATTATAGATATTTTAAGGCTATAAAAAAAACATTACACACTTTATGCACTTTTCTCAGACAGACATGAACATTTTCACACGTTTCTCTCTTGTTTAAACACTCGCAAAGTTCAAACCTTCGTAGAAAAATAAGTCCAGTATTATAAAATGAAACCTTTATTGTATTTTTCTTTCGAACATGAGGGTTTGAGGTCTTACTTTTCATGTTTTCTTCAAGCTAAAACTACACCGCTAGCTTAACGGCTAATTTAAGTTAATGAAGTTGTTCTTTGTCTTAATGGACACTTAAAATTTCTTCTCAGTCTTGAAATCTAAATGATAAGAGTTTTTTTTTTTTTTTAATTAACAGCGTATAACATTTAAGTGAATGCTTTAGTTGTTTAGGGGAAAAAACCTCCTAACGCTTCCACTCATGTGTCACCATATTCAATTATTCCTGTAAGGAAGAAAGCGTACGTTAATTCAGCACAGTTATGAAATTACCGCTTATATGTCTAGACATACGGTATTTACAGTGTGTAGATACCATCTAATTTACCTTAAAAAAGCTGTTCAGTTTGACATGTGCAAGCCATTGTTGAGACTGAAGCTGTCTTTGAAATGGAGTGGTGTGTTTTTATGTGAGAAGGGAAAGAAACCGCAGAAAGCTGGAACGCTGATTTTATAGCCTGTTTGCTTTACTCTCAACTGTTGTGGTCACATCCTCCTTCCAGGACGGCGTGGGAGCTGGAATGAATCAACACTTTCTTTTGAAAATCGATTTTTCTTTTTTTTTAATCTTGCGGCCTCATAATTATTGAACTCCAATAAAAATGCAGCTGATTTAATAATAAGCTCCCTTAAGAGAATAGTGAGGGTGAAGCGACGTATGAGCACCCCTCCACCCCCCACATAGCTCAGCTATAGCTTGAACTGACCTACTTGGATTTTGTTCGACCCTCTTTCCCAGAAGCCCCCTGCACTGACAAATACAAGTCGGTTGCTAATTGCCTTCAGCAGCCAGATTCTTCATCGGCTGTTTGGAGCCTCAGAATGATGGAAACACGATCTCTGTGTGAAAACTTTGCGACATGCTGCGATGAACCATTTTAGGGAACAACAATAAAAGCAGAGAGTCCCACTGCACTGGCTTCTGCTCTCTTGAATTCCACTGTTGTTGGCTTCTTATATAAATGTCCTTTCTTGAGTGACTTTGGGCTTTGGGGAGGCCAATCAATGTCTGATAGGTTTCCACTGTGTGCTTTTCTATCCAGGAATGTTTTTACACACTGCACTGGGAGTGTGTTTGGGATAATTGCTGTTGCCAGTCAAACACTTTCCAGATGATATTACTTGGCAGATAAGAAAAATCTAACTGCACTTTTCTGCTTTCATATTTCCATCCAGTGTGACAGTTTGGGAGCTGAAATGCAGTTCCACACCATGACAGAGCCTCCTCTGTGATCGACTGAAGGGCCAGATGCATCTCTTAAGTCTTTGTTGTATTTTTTTTTTGTCATTTTTGAAGAACATGACATTTAGATTATATTCAGTTGCTTCAGATTTAGTTTTTGGGGCCTGCCACTTCCTTTTTTGTCCTCCGCTTGTTCAGTTTTCCTCAATTTTCTTTAACAAAATGTACACCATGCCAAGATATGTCAAGTATTTAGCTAATAGCTCTTTGGGAATCACTTTGTTGGTGCAAAAATACTTTTTTATGCCTGTCAAACTGTGTTATCTTTGGCACTTTTACAACTAAAGAAATGGGAATAAATGGTGTGACGGGCTGCTAGTGACAAAGTGCCTAAAGATACAATTTAAATGAGCTCTTTGCTAATTTGTCTGCTTTGTATAGACACAGCACTGGTAAAAAAAGGGGGCCAATGTTCAAAGTAAGAGCGGCTGCTCAAGACTGCATTGAAAAATTACAAGACAGTGTGGCTTTTCAGAAGCAAAACATAAAGAAATCAAGGGTGGCTCAAGATTTTTGCCCAGTACTGAAAATAGCCTCTTTGTTTTTTTCACCAGAGTTGAAAGATAGCTCAACATGAAGGCCGTTTAGGTGCTCCCTGAGCTGTTTTTTCTCTGTTATAATGTAATTACAAACTGCATGCCTTACATGGATGGACATTTAGTTTGCTAGTTGCCATGCATCATGTTCATGCTGGTTAAGCTTTCTAAAGCAATGCCAAACCTTCATAACTCTTCTCTGACTTGCTTGCTGCCATATAAGGTACCATCTTTAGACTCGCAGAGCACACACTCACCACAGCGTGTGATGGTGCACTAAAGGAGGCCGGGTGCCAGTCCGAACTTGTCCGAAAGAGAACCAGGAGAGACTGGCTTTGATTCTCAGATGTGATCTCTCATTAAAGTGTGCTGCCTCTTATTTACACGACTCACTTCGAACTTCAGTTTAGTTGATGCTCACAGCCCCGTGTACACTGGCTAATCCCATTTTTCTTTTTTTAACCACTAAACAGATGCTTGTGGCAGTGCTGCTGGTGGCTTATTTGTGCTCCTAAGTGACTCATAAAACAAGCTTGAACCCATTGCTTTCTCACAAAATCATTACATGCAGCTTGTTCAGTAGTATTTCTTGATTCTGTTGGGGTTGAGGGTAACTGTAAGTCAGCATACCTTCTGGATTACAAACACACAAACAGTCCTGACTGCAGAGAGCCTGTTTCTGTGTAACTTCTTCACTGCACTCGGCAGTCATCGGGCTGGGAGTTGTAGATTTCTTTCTTTCATTGAAGCAGTTAGGCAGCACAGTGGCACCGTGGTTAGCACTGTTGCCGCACAGCAAGAAGGTCCTGAGTTCAATTCCACCATCAGGCCGGGGTCTTTCTGTGTGGAGTTTACATGTTCTCCCCGTGTTTGCGTGGGTTCCCTCCGGGTACTCCGGCTTCCTCCCACCGTCTAAAGACATGCAGCTTGTGGGGATAGGTTAATTGATTAATCCAAATTGCCCATAGGAGTGAATGTGAATGGTTGTCTGTCTCTGTGTGTTAGCCCTGCGACAGACTGGCGACCTTTCCAGGGTGTACCCTGCCTCAACAGACCCAGCCTTTCTGATGAGTTTGTTCAGTTTGTTTGCGTCCTTTGCTTGATGCCTCGCCCCCTGCATGCCGCAGCAAAGAAGATGGTGCTCACAACAACAGACTGATAAAACATTTAGAGCAGCCAGCTGCATACATTGAAGTATCTGAGCTTTTGTAGAAAGTAAGTCCAGCTCAGACCCTTTTTGTAGGCAGCGTCAGTGTTAGCAGACCACTGCAGCCTGTGGTCCAGTTGATACTTATGTAAATGGTAAACTGCCTGTATTTGTATAGCGCTTTACTTAGTCCCTATGGACCCCAAAGCACTTTACACTACATCCACCCATTCACACACTGGTGATGGCAGCTACATTGTAGCCACAGCCACCCTGGGGCGCACTGACAGAGGCGAGGCTGCCAGACACTGGCGCCACCGGGCCCTCTGACCACCACCAGTAGGCAACGGGAAGTGTCTTGCCCAAGGACACAACGACCGAGACTGTCGGAGCCGGGCTCGAACCGGCAACCTTCTGATAACAAGACGAACTGCCAACTCTTGAGCCACGATCGCCCCAAATTTTATATTGTGAATATTTCAACATCAGTCCCACCAATGCAGACGGGGGAGGGTCGGGATCTGTTCCTGCCAAAGTCCTCCACCAGCTCCTTTGTTTTGGCCACATTTAGCTGCAGGTGATTCACCTCACACACCGATCAGTCAGTCCTCTGTACGCCTCTTCCTATCCCATCTCCATACTTCCAGTAATGGCTGTGTCATCAGAGAATTTCTGCAGGAGACGAGTTTCTTTGATGTACTTGAAGTCGGCTCTATAGATGATGAAGAGAAAAGGGGAGAGCACAGTTCCCTGCATTTCCATCCCAATCTTTAATCACTCTAACCTGTTGCACATCCTTAGTGTTCGGCCTCACGTACAACTCACTACAAACCATTTCCTTTGCAACCCCCCACTGAACATTAATGAAATTTGCTAAATACTAAAAGGGTAAAAACAGTTATGACAAAGGCTACATATCTACAGATTTCCCAGATATTTCTACCTCACTGTGGTCCTGTCTAACCAAGCAAGGCCCAAACAGGGAAACATCAGAAATCAATTATATCCCTAACATAACCCCGTCTTCTGACCTGCGTCTGTATTATATCCTTCATAGATGTTAACTTGAGGAGTTTTATCTCGCAGTAGGTGGCTGTAGATTATTCGACCCACTGACTCAGTCAATTTGTTATTTGAACACTTGCCTGCTGTTTTACATTTAGACTCAAGAGCTGTGTTCATTCAGACGAGTGGTACATTCCACAGATCTCTGGAGCTTGTGGGATATCCATCTCCTACAATGCCTTTTGTATGTGTCTGAAGGGTCTTGGATGTGTTGCAGCCTTGTGGCAGTGCCAAGTTCAAGACCTTCTTATTTAGTTTCTCGTGCACTGGCAGTTTTTTTTACCGTGCCTGTTTCACTTTTAGATATTTAGAAAATTCTGACAGTCTGCTGCAAGATTTTTGTAAAGTTCAACAGCTACAATCAATGTTGATCACAGACGTAATGACACCCAACAACAGGCTGGCAGACAAACTGCCTGTTTACTACCCACAACTCATAAACACTGTAATTTACACAATTGGACAGATTAAACAGAACTGAAGAGGTCTGTTGTTTGCAAAAGAACAAGAGGCACTTCTGTAGGGTTGCCGGCTCGTGTGGTTTGGGTCGCGCGGGGCAACATCTGCTGGGCAGGCATATGACCTCAGCGCCGTCCACGCTCCTTTCCGCTGCAGTCATGGCAGCTCACAGGCAGTTGGCTGTATGTTATCCGTACCATTTTTTTGGCTCGTACTTGCCCATGACATAGGGCATGTGAGGAGAGCTTTCAGAAGACGGATGGTTTGGTGTGTAACTTGCTGCCTTCTGTTGCTCCGTTGCACTTAGCATCTGTCGTGAATTTCAGCCGTCAATGCCTCAGTGGATTATTTCACTGTTGCACAAGGTGGTAGCTATTAGCAACAAATACCTCTCTGTGGTGCATATGAATAGTCCACTGTACTTCAGGCTTCTCAATTGCATCAGCATGGGATTCAGCCGAGCTTATCGAGAACGACGAAAACATTAAACAAAGTATCTGCCCCGCAACTACTGCGTGTTCCCCATGTGCTGAGTCAAGTCACGCAGTTTTGTTCTGACTGCAGCGTAAAACTGAACAGCTCGACCTCAAATAACAAAAACAGCGCATCACATGCCAGATAATGTGGGATTAATAAAACTGCTATATTTATGTAACGTTTTCTATTTAGAGTTGTTTTTAAACTAGGTGTCAGTTTGTCAAGGTTTTCCCCCATTGAAACCAGAGATGTAAAGCAATAAAAGAAGCAGTTTGGAGCAGAAAAACATCTATTTTGAGGTGAAAAGAAATCACACAATTGGAGCTAGGGGTAGTGAGAGGCAGTTTTTATTCACTGGCAGAAAACGAACTTAGAAACACAATACATGAGCACTAGAAACAAAACCAAAATCCAAACTGGGAAGGATGACCTCAACTGGGAGTTCATGACATAACCTGACAAAACATGACGACTGAGGAACACACAGCTAACACGGAGGACACGTGGGAAAAACACAGGGCTTAAATACATGCTGGCATAATCAGGGAATGGGAGACAAGAGGGAAACACAGCTGGGATAATGCACTCATGACGAGACGCTGGGAAGCAGAACTGAAACCATAAACATGGGACCAGGACTACCAAAGTAAAACAGGAAACTGAGACAAAGCACCAAGATGCAGACTAGACACTAAGACGTGGAAACATAGAAACCTGAAGCACAGAGATGATACAAAACAGAAACCACAATCCAAGGACTGACGATGTAACATAAGCAGAAAACCATAAATCATAATGATAATCAGAACTATCAGTTCACCAAAAAACACAAAGCATTGGGTCTGTGACCAAGTACCGTGACAGTTACTGAGACTTCACCGCTTACGCTTAAGATGACAGTTCAGTTTGTCCTGGAGACTTGCGAACTTAAAGACCCAAAATTTCCATTGCACGTGTTACACTTCAAATAAATTCAGACAATTTCAGCTTTAATACTTCAACTAATCTCTGGTTTGCTCCTTCAGTCAAAACTGGAAATCATGAAATATTTTATGTAAAAAATTATCAAATGTTTTTACCTTCAAGAAAAAAAAAATTGTCGTTTTGGACATTTTTGCAAATCAAAGATTTAGGTGTAACGTGGCTGGTCCGTTTAAGTTGTTTTTGATTCAGGACCAAGCAAAATGCACCTTTACCCACGTGAAAGTTAATAACCTTCCTTAGTCCGGATCTAAAAATACCAACAAAGATTCCAGATGAGCTGCTGTCAGATGGTGTTTACTGTAAACAGTATCCATGGGTTAATGTAACTTGGCATAAGTTGACAGAGCGCACAAATAAATACTCCTTGTTGCCTTTCACCACAGCAGTGTTTGCCTAGTATGAGACTTTATCAGTCAGGAAGAGGCTGTATGTGATTCAAAGGCCAGTTAGACGTTAGCTGTGTGCTAAAAAGAAGAAAAGATCACAAGTTTGGATGACTGTGATGAAAGTAGCTGTGAGTAGAGGGAATGACAATGAAACTGAAAGTGCAGAAATTCAAACAAGCTTAAGTAAGCAAGATTTGTTGTTCTCAGCTTTGAGCCATAGTTAAACTTAATCGTAAATCAACTTTCTCCCAAACTGTGTTTCTGCTATAGCAGTTTGACTGCACAACATTCTTAATTCAGCCTGGATGCAGGTCAACAGATGAGAAGAATCAGTTCTGGAGGCAGTTGTCCTGTGTATCACTTCCTGTTTTCCTTTCCCAGGGCAAGAGCTGTTCCAAGACAAGTGTCTGAATGTGGTACCGTGATGGTAACCATGGCACTGTGAAAAGCCTCCTGCCCTGGCTTCTGGGCCTGTGCCCTGTACCAGCTTCTTTATCCATTACTACCCAGTGACACTGGCTGTTAGCACTCCTTTTAAATGTAACCAGCCAATTGGAGATGGTGTGTAATTCTTGAAGCTTGCCAAAATGTTGCCCACTCTCTGGTTTTATCAGGTCACCACACAAGCCACTGTAGGCCCTGGTGTTTGGGATGGGATTTGTTTAGAAGCAGCACGGTGCATTAGTGCGTACATGTGCATGGGAGTGTCACGCAGTCAGTGTGCATTTGGGTGTGTTGTGCATTTAGGAGCCTTTCTTGGCACGGCATGTGCTGCAAAGCACACAGATGTTTCTTTTGGGAATGGGTATCAGTAAGAGGGGAGCTGAGAAAAGCACCAGAGCCAAATACATGTCCTTCAGGCACAGTGAGCAAGAGTGGCGCCTCGTTGTCCCTGAAATAAGATTATGGTATTTATTCGCCCCCTGCTCTTCCTCTGAGAGTGCAAAACAATAAATTAAAAGAGGTGGGTGTTTCTTTTTTTCCCTCCCTCTCGCTCTTGCCCCTCCAACCCCACCCAAAAAAACCTGAACAGTTTTGTTACTCAGCAAATTCTTTTTAAAGGAAGTTTACTCCCCCATACAAGGTTTACATGGGCCACAGAGCTATCCTATCCTGATAATAGTCCTTTTTATGTAGATGAAAGCCCGTGTGAGTCTCAATAAAGTTTGGCAAAGCCTCAGATGAAAAACACAGCTTGAGGATGTCCAGATACCAATTTGCTTAACTAGCAATGCAAGCTTATTTGTTTATTAAATTACGCAAATACTGGACTGAAAATGAGTGATGAATCCACATTTTACATTTTTTTTGGTTAAAATCAGCTTTAATATGTAAGAGAAAGGTATAACCATCAAAACACAGTGGAGGCTGTCGTGGTTTTTGGCTGAATTCATCCAGTGATGATCTTATCAAAAGTGATGGAAGAATGAATGCAGGAAAATACTGCTCTGGAAAGCAACTGATTGGTAATAGCGTCACGTTTCGGTCTGACAGTGATTCCAAATCTAGTTCCAGTCCAGTAAAAGCAAACCCGGATAGAAAAAGACATAATGGGACACTACCAGTCATGGACTGGCCACCCCAGAGCCCGAACCTTAACATTATGTAGGCAGTGTGTGATCAAGCTTGTTAGAATTGTAAACTAAATCTGATATTGACTTTTTTTTTTATCTGTACTGTTGTCTGCCAACACCTAAGGGGGAATGTCTTAGGTGCTAAATGCCCAATTGTGTTTCTGTAATGTGTAATGAATTTGGGATTTTGTAAGAGTTCTACACTGGTAGAATAAAAGCAGTCTACCAGTGACACTGTGAATAAAGAAAAAAAATGGTTTGCTGACCATTCTTGCAGTTAACTACAACTTTCTCCAAGCTGTGAACTGTGACATACCTTAATGCAGATCTGTCAGACCAGCTGCAAAGGGTTTCTTGCATCTAACAAGTCCATGATTTAGACCGTCAGCCCTCGAGTCATAAACGTATTTGATTAGCTGAATGCCATATGTCATTAGCCATGTGCTGTACATGTGTTCTGGGATTTATTCCAAAGGCCAGATATCACTGTGGGAAGGTGTTTTTCACCCCATGAGTGTCCTTGGGAAACATTTGAATTGTAAAAATAAGAAGAATTTTCTTTTTCAGAATAATAATAATAGTATCTTCAAATGGTAAATGGCCTGTATTTGTATAGTGCTTTACTAGTCCCTAAGGACCCCAAAGCGCTTTACACAACCAGTCATCCACCCATTCACACACACATTCACACACTGGTGATGGCAGCTACATTGTAGCCACAGCCACCCTGGGGCGCACTGACAGAGGCTTCAGATGTAGCCCATTAGGTGTGCTACATTTTGATATGCTTTTTGGGTCCGGCTCTCCAGCCAAAAGCAGTGTTTTCAGTATCTCGTCCTCGTGGCGTAATCATGCAGCAGTTAAAGCAGAGCTGAGAACCAAACAAACGCTTGGCTCTCCGTTTGACACTTTTGTGAAATGGTTATGAAATGGTCGCTTGGTTATTATTTCATTTTTACTCACCGAGCCACAGCCAAGCCACAGCTGGCTTGGGATTAGCACACCAGGAAATGCAGCCGTGTTTCCTGTGAAATGTGGCGCTCGAGAGTCGACCACGTCACTTCAGATTGACTTTTTGCTTTTCCACAGAGAGCAGGCTACTTGTTTAGGGCCCATTTAATCCACTACATGAGTGTCATGTCTCATACTTGAAAGTGATGTGACGACTACCAAACGGCAGCGTTTCGTGTCTGAGGTCAACCGACTGCTGTTTAGTGTCCCTCCAGGGGCGTTCTGTACCTGCGGCAGATGGAAGTTTACAGTGACACAGCTTGACAGACTCTCCTCTGAGGGAAAGCAGAGAGCATGTTCAGAGTGAGGAATGAGGTCTGACAAACAGGCTGGAGCTGCATATTTAGGGTGTAGCTTTGGTTATATTACGCAGACATATTGTTTCTGCTGTATAATGCAATTCAATTCAACTCGTTATAACTGACTACAGTAGCTGTAGGGGCACCAATGACTGTAAATGTGTGTTGTGTTTTTTAAGTGGATATGATGTATTTGTACAAGAAGGTACAGCTGGAGAATTTTTAGCTAATCCTAGTTAGCATGAGTAATTCACGACACAAAGAGGTATTAATGTTGGCTAGCAAAGAACAGAAATTTATTTTTTTGACAAACTTGCTCAGGAGGTAGAGAAAGTTATCTACGTACTGGAAGTTTGGTGTTTTGGTCTCTGGCTGTTCCAGTTTGTTTGCCAAAGTGTCTTTGGGTGAGATACTGAATGGCAATGCCTCAAGATACTCTGAGGCATTCATCGGAGAATTGGATGAATGAAGCATGTCGTGCACTCAGAGTGCTTTGCTTCGAGTGATCACGTAGAGTAGAAAAACTACATAAGAACTAGTCCATTTACTATTTAATTAGAGGATATGGGAATTCTTGGGGAGAACATGAGGCCCAAGTGGAGCTGAACCACAATTTGTGGTTGAATTTTAAGTCCTGGAGTTTGCCATATGGGTGAGTGCCACAGTTGACAGTAAAGGTCTAAGCATAACTTCATAACCATTCGTCTAATGGTTAGAGGTAGATATACACTCAGCAGTAACTTTAGTAGAAACTGGGTTGGATCCACTTTTGGGTTGGCAGAGATTCAATAAGATGCTGGAAACATCCTTCAGAGATGCTGCTCCATATGGACATGATACCATCACACAGTTGTTGCACACCCATGATTCAAATCTACTGTTCCACTCACGGTTGCTCTATTGGATTGAGATCTGATGACTGTGATGGTTATTTGAGTACAATTATTATTTTGAACTCTTTGTCGTGTTCATAAAACCACTTTAGGATGTTCTGAGCATCGTGACCTGGTGCATTGTCCTGCTTTAAGCAGCAGTCAGAAGATGGATATACTGTGGTCATAGAGGGAATGGCATGATTAGCAAAAATACTGAGATAAGCAGCGGCATTGAAACGATTCCGACTTGGTAGGAAGAGGCCCAAAGTGTGCCAAGAAAATATTTCCCACACCATTACACCACCAGCAGCCTGAGCTGTTGACTGAGCAAACAAGGCATGCTTTCATGTTGTTTATGCCAAATTCTGACCCCACCACAGATATTAGGTCACCAAGGTCTGGACCTCAGTAATTTCTCTTCCAAAACAAGACAATAAAACTGAGACAAATCAGTGTTCATTTGCCACATGACTTTTAATTTGAAAGTTTTATGAAGTCCTTGCCTGTCCTACAGTCCCTCTTACTGGGATGTATTGAGAAGGTTAGGTTGATAAATCACCCACAAGGAAGGATAATAGATTGATTTAGGAGCGATGGGCGAATCAGAGGCACAGTAGGGCCAGAGCCACTGAGTAAGGAACTTTTTCCTTTGTGCAGTTTTAATTTCAGTATTTACTTTCAGTATTATGCTATACGTATAGCTCACGTTTCTTTTTACTCCCACAAAAGAAGGAAGATGATAAAATATAGTTTTTTACAGCTTTCAAAATTTCTGGTTTTGATTATTTGCAACTCTAGGAGCCCGTCTCCTCTGAAGTGTAGCCTTTTCTGTTGGTTATTAGACGTGCTTCACCTTAAACATAAGATATTAGCAAAAACAAATTTGGACCTGATTGATTTCTAAACCTGAGCATGATGCTGAACGTGACCTCCACGCTCTAATCCAAAAGGCACATATGATGTTGTTTTCCCATTTTAGCAGGTTTGCCTGGGTTTTGTGTAAGTTCTGGTCTACAAAGAGTTTCTTTATGAGCTTTTCTTTGCCTGCATATGTGCTGAGATCATTCTCTAATGGTTGGAGCTTGTTTGGGGAAAGGAAGGTCTGATGTACCTCTGACCAGCATCACTGAATGGTGCAGTCAGAAGTATGCGCACACCCATTAATGATGTTATGGTATTCTGGCACACACTGGAGTAATTTCCTATTTCCTCATTGCTGTCTAGCTGCAACAAAGTTTCTTACTATTTTGCTCATTTTTTTTAGGAAACCTTGAGAAATCCTTTGCAGTAACTTGGTTATCAATCTGATAGAATTACTCTTACTCTACTCTGAAATTTGGTCCAAAGCAGTAAACATGAATAGATTTATGGGCTGTTGTGACAATCAGTACAAGGACATTTGAATCATCCCTCCCAATCGTGCACAAAGTCCATTCCCAGAAGTCAACTGTCGCCTTTCGTTCTGAGTATTTCTGGAAGTTTGACTGAGTCATTAGGTAGCCAGGCTACGGCCTTTCACAAGGCCCTCACTGTCCAGGAGGCCACTGACTGGGAATAACTCAATTAGCCTTCTCTCACCAGCTCACTTTGTCACTCTGTATTTTGCTCATTTCCATGAGAGTGCAGAAATGTAAAATGGAGGTGAAAGAGTGTGTTGTAGCACTATCTTGTTGATTTTTGGTACTTTTCACAAACAACATAAAGTCAAATTTGAATGCAGTCTAACGCAGTGTCCACATTTCTTCCAGCTTGCAGACACTGATTCAAAGGGACTGTGAAATGCTCTATGTTTGTGCATGTCGCTGTATGATCTTGACATGCCTTGTCTTCGTTACTCCTAGGCAGAGTTCTCAGAGATCAACTTGGCTTCCTACGTTAACTCGGGATGTATGGTGGACATGCAGGTCAATAAAGGTGGCACCAAAGTGATCAGGTAAGACACTCGAAGGGAAGTCGTTTGAGGCACTGGGCCATCCAATATATACTGTGCCACAGTGAGCCTGCACACTTCTTTTCTCTCAGTGCTGTTAAGCATGGCTCTGTGTTTCCCCCGGCATGAGTGAGACTCTATAAAATCAATGCTTTAATGCGATTTAGCCTTTGAAAAAACTAAAAACGGCTTGCTTACTAATTTTTATCCTTGCAGGAAAATCTGTGTGACAGTGGAAAACTGTTTAATCTTTTCACTTTGGTCACAGTTTTCATGTGCGTTTGAGCTTTCTTTTATCTCTGGCTCTCACAGCGTCACCGTGAGGTTTTTCCACCCTGCAAATGCACGTTAAACCCACAGGAGTTGTAGCTAAGTGACCGAATTAGAACTCGGGCAAAACTGACAGTTGCTATTAATCTACTTGTACTAGTTTTTTGCATAAATGTTTCTAAATAACATGTAGACCTCATGTTGCTTTTACTTCATGAAACCTTTCAGTACAGCTGTTGTGGGCTGATGATGGTGACAAGCTTGGACTCCACACAAGTCACGTCTTTGGTGTTTTTAGTGACGTACTGAGCAGTTGGGTCAAAAATGAAAATATTAGCAAACTTTTCATTCTTTAGCTCGCAAGAAGGGCTTCTCTTCCTGTAGTACTGGTTACATTTTAGGAAAACTTGCACACAATGATCAACGAATGGCTCTTGACCAAACGTTTTTGTTCGATGTCAAGGCCATTTTTGTTGTTTTATCGACCCTGTTCCAAGAATCACAAGAATGGGCTCCTAAAAGAGTCGGTCTGGATTATGATTAATTTCATAAATGAAATGTATGCTGTGAGATAACATTGCCTCCAGTCTAAACCATTTCCACATGGGACAGGATTTAGTCTTAGTCTTAACTAACCTCTAGAGACCCATATACAAGGATAAATCCAACTTAATTTTAAGTTAAGATATTTTGCTCATGTAGGCGGTTCTATGATTGCCATGTTGATATTACACCTCTGTCTACTTATTGTTCTTCCGTTTTACGCCTTAGCTGTAAAAGCCTGATAGTGTATCCTTGTTTCCCTGGCGGGTAGGCGGGCAATGCGGACACATCGTTTTGAAAATGCAATAACTTCAGAACAAAGCAATGTGGAACTTTCAAGTTGACATAATAGGTGTGTACTAAAACTCTCAGAATCTTAGTGACCTCAACCTCAAGGTCAAGGTCAGAGGTCAAGTTTCCTATAAGTGTGGTAACTGCGATAACTCCAGAAGGAAGTCACCTAGGCTTTTGACATAGGTACCAGCAGTGGTACCTGAGGGGGTACCAGTAATTTCAGTTATTACTCTTCCTGGGTTTTAGCTTGGATGGCACTAATTGGCTAATCATTTGTCTTTCTTAGGCAATCATTGGAACAACCAATGAAGTGGTCTGAACCCAAGCAGTGCACTTTAGATGGTAGTTAAAAATGTTACTTTTCCAATGGACCTTTCAGCAGTTGGACTGCACTGTTTCCAATCCTAAGCAAAACAAACCAAAGCGTAGGTACTTCCTATTAGCTGCTAACATCCAGCTAATATTTAGCAGCAGTGGAGCAAAATGGGATTCGGAGGAGACAAAACAAAATGATAGTAATAACAAAAATGATATTAATAATAACTATCGTTGTGATACTGTAGCTATAGAAAATTTAAAAATGAAATAAAATAGTAGCAATAACTGTACGGTGTTAAAAATAAAAGAGAATCCTTAAATGTAACCTAAACTGTGCAAAATCATCCAAAAAGAACAATTACATGTGCGTATTATACACACAATATCGATGTTTTATTTTTAATTAGCAGCGTTACCATCTATGTTTGTTATCTCATTAAATTCATTTTCCTCTCGAAATATTTTTGCGTATGGGGAGTTATGGGAAGAAGTCTGACCATGTTACAAATCAAGTGAGAATAACTGCCGACCGAGAAGGCGAATGGTGCTGCTGTTACAATGCCACCTGTTGTCAGAGTTGACACTGAGGTTATTGTGGGGGTTGAATATTTTTCATGATGTTGCTGTAATGGTGGAGAAGCCAAATTGGTTACAGATGGTGTTACTCGCTCACAAACACTGACATTCACTGCCAGATTATTTGGGCTTAGCTTATCATTTATTATTCTGAATCTTATTCTTGTAACTCAAGAAGCCATTCTTAAGGAATGACTTCTTGACAGGGAAACTAAGATACGGAGAAGGCTGTGTTATGGCTTGGTGCTGTATATCAGCGAGTGGTGTTGGAAATTTTGTCAATTATGAATGCAGGAAAGTACTATCCACCACGGAAGTCGATTTACTAAGGAAAGAGTGATTGGCAGTGGCATGATAATGGCTCTAAACACACTGCCCGTGCAGAAAAATCATACCTGGATAGAAAAAGACACAGAGGAACAGAATCAGTCAAGGACCCGTCTCCCCAGAGCCGGGACCTCAATATTATTAATGCAGTGTGGGATCGTGTTGACCGAAAACGGAGCAAACTCCAAAGAAGAGCTTTGAATGACCCTCAAGAAGTCTGAAGAACTATTCCTGAAGCCTTTAAAGAAGATTTAAAGAAACAAAAAGAAAGCTAGCCTAAGAGAGTCCAGGCTGTGATACAAAATTTGACAAGCCAAATGTGGTGCCGAATATTGACTTTCAAGCTTGTTAGAATTGTACAAATCTGTGGATTTGTGCATATTTCAATACATTTCTGCACCTGTTTCCCATTTTGCAAAATAGAAAAAAGAGGGACAGCCCAAGGTTTTTGCACAGTCCGCTCTAAGCTGTAGAAGATGGACTTTACATGTTGGGCTTATGTGGTATAACAAGGCAAATCTGACCTGATATATCCATGTGCATGAAAATAAAAGATATTAATCAGTTCACACATGGATTTATTTTGCTCTTCAGCTCTTTAATCTGTTTTTATCTCTTAAGAGATTCAAGTTTGATTTGATAGTTTACTATTTGAAGTGTGGTTATATTAGTTATATTTCATGGAAAAGAGACTGTATCTGAAAACAAAATGTTTGTCATCTGGTGAGTATGATTAGAGATTAGCAGGGCAGTCATGTAATCTTTCAACTGTCTTTATACTTTCAACTGGGAATGCAGTAAATATCAGTGCTGAGATGCATTTTAAATCTTAACATGAGTGATGAACACACACTTTTTGTTCATATGACCTCATCCATCCATATTCATTTGTTGACTCTAAAACAAGCTAGTAGTAAAACACTGTAGATTTAGATGTAATCGATTACATTTTATTGAGTTATTTACAGCTGTTTATAACTGTTTACAGTGAAACAGTGAAGCAAAATGGAGGGACGGAGGGAGGGTAAAGGGTATTGTGTAAGGAAAAAGGGTTGGGGGATAAAGGATCAAGGTGTGATGGGGATAAAATGGAGGAGATGTAGGATTCTGGTTTGCTGTCTCCTGAATCCTTCACACAGTGTTCTGGATGTGGTGGAGCAATGGGAGAGCCGGTGCTGGAGGATAGAGGCAGTTTCTGAGAGGGATGAGTTAGGGGACAGATGGAGGAAGGTGGAGAGGGGAAACTGTAGGAATCAAAGTTGCTTTCTCCACACTCCTCTGTGCCTCCTCCCTCTTTCATTGTCTTTCCTCTGCATTTTCCTCTTCCCTCCATCTCCCCCAAGTCTTTCTCTTCCTTTCTTCTCCTCCTCTCCTTCCTGCTCCTTTTCTAAAGTGCAAGCTGTTTGACAAAAAAAAATCACTAAGGATTCTGCATTAAAGTTTGAAACATTCTGAAACCGCTTTTGGGATCCAACAGAACATTATCGTGAAATCAAACGATCAGCTCAGGCTGCGCACCTGAAGCTGTTGGATCCTGCTGATGAAGAGTTTTGTGTCTTTTTCTGCCTCTCTTGCTTTTCCATCTCACTGATTCCCTTCATCCAGAAATTCTCAGAGAGAATGTTTCTCTCCTTCTCCTCCTTTTGGACTTTGGTTATGCAGGATTCCTCCTGACGAGCAACGTTATCTTGAAGAGCAGCACAGGCGTCGTTCCATTCTACTTCTTTTCTCGCGGTGGACGAGGTCAGTGTGTGCTTTCACCCGAGGTGTTGGTTTTTCGTGGACCTCGTCTTTTTGTGTGAGGTTGTTGTGGAGCTGTCTTACCTTTGTTTTATGCCCATCTTCTTGGATAGCGATCTTTTCTTTGGGAGAGCTGCGTCTCGTAGCTCTTGCACGGTTGCTGATTGCAGCAGCTGGTTTGTGGGTTGCTGCTGACTGAGTGCAGTGTTGTCTCAGCTGATGCTCGCTGTAAAAGGCAACACAAATGTGAACTAGGCCTAAAGCCTGAAAGCATAAATGTAGCTATTGCAAAAATCCAGCCTCATTCTTATCATTAGATACACATAAAAACACAATGTGTCTACTTATGTATGCACCACATTCACTCCAGCACGCCACACTTGGCTATAGGACCTGCTGTTATCCAAGGACAGCAGTTGTTGCTGCCAAATGGGATTCTTAGGCTTCTTATTTCCACACTTACACGGGTATTTTTTTAAATGTGGATTTTTCCAAGTTTGATTTGAAACACGAAAACTCAAGAAATGATCTCAAGTGATTTCAAGTTCATGGCAGAGCGACAGGTGGCGCTATAACGCACACTGTGAAGAAATGTTAGCCAATTAAAAACCTGCAAATGATAACATGCCGTGTAATGTGACATCACAAAAGGAGCTAAAGGCACCTTTGAAGTTGGGGAATTAAATCTCAATTTTCCATATCCTCATGTAAATGCAAGAATGGAAAATCTTCACCCTGTTAGATTTTCATAAGCGATTCAAAATCTGTTTATTTAGACTTTCCACGACACTTTTGCCACTGCACAAGCAAAGCAGGATAAGATGCACATTGGCTTTGACAAGATCCTTAACCAAGATCAAGATTTGGCAAGAAAGCGATGACGCCAACCTGGTGATTTAGCCGGCTGAACCTTAGTGTCCAACAAATGCACGTGATTAGTCTTGGTGCTTTATGGACTTCCTGCCTAAACATAGGAAATGTTAAGAATGCCGGTCTGGTGTCACGGTGTGAGGACAACAACCCTCAACACTGATAAAACAAAGGAGATGCTTGTGGACATGAGGAAGAAGAAGAGGCCTCACCAGCCGCTGTTTGTCCAGGAGTGTGAGGTGGAGAGGGTGAGCAGCTTTAGGTACCTGGGCATCCACATCAGCGAGGACCTCACCTGGACACTGAACACCACACAGCTGCCCTCTCTGCAGAGCATCTACCATCGCAGAGTCCAGAGGAGCGTCGCCTCCATCCTCAAAGACCCCACACACCCCCAACACGGACTGTTCACACTTCTGCCCTCCAGAGTGTGTGTGGAGTGTGAAACCCAGAACGTCCCGACTCAACAGCTCCTTCTTCCCCCCTGCTGTCAGACTCCTGAACAGCTGACCTACCTCAACTGCAATTTGCACATCAGACACTTTGCACACTAACTTCATTTTGCACATTAAGCTCCATCTATATCAACATTTGCAAACCACACTCGTCTTCCTTTACTTATTTTTGTACTTATTTATCTTCCATTATTTTTTATCCTTATTTCTCTTGTTCTTTGAACCCTCGCCTAACTTGGCATTTGTGCATGGACAGCAAAGGAAAAACGTGCAACGTGGCACAAGCTGTACAGCCTACAGTAGAGCAGAGTGACACACCACAAGGTACAGTAGTTCTGGCATTTTATTCCCTGCTGCTCTGCTGTAGTCAGCCCTTTGGCTTCTCTGCTCTCTGCTGCCAAAACCTCCAGCCAGGCTGCTCGGCTCAAAGTGGGAACACTGGTCGCGGCAGCCAAAGTTTGATAAGCCAGGGAGCAGTGTTCCTCTCCTCTGCCATCTTCACAGAGCTCTGACTGTGGTTAATAAAGGCAGATGATTCATTAGTGGTGATTAATATTGGGCTATGGGGACGTTAACTGCTGGCGGTTGAGTATTTTATTGAGCTTGTTTTACTGTTGCACTCACTGGAAGTAGTTTGGGGCTGGAGCCAGATGCTTAAAATATAAATGTACAATTAGAGTGGACGTGGAGGACTGAGAAGCGTTGGCGTGTTCTCTGTAATGCAACACTGAACCGTCATCGTGGCGAGGATCACAGTTTTATAAAAAAATATTTTACTAGTCTTGGAGGATCTAATTAATACTTCTGCACACATTATTATACCCTCGAGGACACTGATACTTACAGTAACACTAGATCTCACAAGTGAACCACTCCAAATGCCCTTTTACATAAAGTTCAGCAAATACATTTAGTAGATGATGAAATGGTGAGTATTATTAACCCACTTAGCTCCAGACAAAAGCAGCAGTTGTATGGACAGAATAGCAGCGACATTCAGAGTCCAACCAGAACCTCGTAGATTAGAAAGAGCAATTCAGAAGTTCCTCCATACTTAGTGATGTTAGCTGCAAAAAGACACAGGTGCTCAGCAACCTCGCTTTAATGTAGCACTATAACTGAGCTGTCCTCGTGGGTGCAGATTGGCAACATGTTGCAACCAATCTGTCTGTGTTTATAAAGGAGTGGGTTAGGGCTGTTCGATATAACGACATATATCGGATATGAAAACATCTATCGTTTCATATTATACCCTTTCGTTTGTTTCGTGGTGTTGCAAAATAAACTGTTTACGGCAATATGTTTTCATGGTTTGATGGTCACTGTAGCAGCTATATTCATTTCTTGAAGTTCCCTATTTCTCTTTTATGTATTTATTATTTATTACACTACAGCTGGACAAGCGAATGTTTTTATGTGTTGTCGTTAGCAACAACGACGGTAAACCCAGCGTGTGGCTCCGCTGTCCGCTTCTTTATTTTCCACATAAACCTTTCACAATAAAGCTGAAGATCGTGTTGAGATTTTTCAAAATAAACTGAAATGACATGCATTGTTCTCAAACACCAAATTTCAGAAGATGCATCAAACAAATTACCTCAAATAAAAACATGAAGTAACTATAAATGGCGGTTATAGTAACCACGTGGATGCAGGCACAGAGAATACCAGCATGGCCAGTGAAGATGACGCAGAGCCAGGTAGCTCCAAACAGAAGGACCAGTCAAAACAAACCGAGGACTTTATTCCTAAATGAGGTGCTACCTCTGTAGCATGGAATGAGAATAGAATAGAATAGAATTCAACTTTATTGTCATTGCACGTCACAAGTACAAGGCAACGAAATGCAGTTTGCATCCATCTAGAATCCATCTAGAAGTGCTTTAGCCATAATATAGATATATTACAAAATATATATTAGCAATAACATAGATATATAGATATATTACAGAAATGGGTCTGTTATAGATATGAGGGTACAAAATATGGGTCTATTATGGGTATGTTACAATGTACACGGTATGAAGGTCTGTTATGAATCTGCTATAAGTATGTACAGGCTATGGACAGGATATAAATATTAAAACAAGTTATAAACAGTTGTAAACAGTTGTAGAATTATAATCATCTTATTTTACAGAATGATTGTCTATACAGCATTTACAGTAGTGCAGTTAAGTTCACCAGGATGTCTCAGAGTCCTCAGGAAGAAGAGGCGCTGGTGAGCCTTCTCGACCAGCTTGGAGCAGTTGGTCGTCCAGGTGAGATCCTCGGAGATGTGGACACCCAGGAACTTGAAGCTGCTCACACGCTCCACAGCCGTCCCTTTAATGTAGATGGGTGGATGGACAATGGTTTGGTTATGAAAAGTCTGACACGGACCAGAAAACTGTACTATGCAAGTTATGCCGCAAACCGGCCCCCACCACAGACTCAGACATGGCAAAATAAATGTCTCATCAGGATGTGAGATTTTGGTCATATCACACATCCCTAGAGTGATTAGTTATCTGCAAACCGTTGCTAGTCTGTCTGGGAGTGATTGCAGTCAGTCCAAGTTGGAATGCAATTCTTTGGAGATTGGCTGTCCTGTGCAGGCTACCAGAGGGTGTGGCTATTTCACGAGCAAAGAGGCGAGACGGGCATTTGGATAAAAGGTTATCCTCTAAGCTAATGTTGGGCTCAAGTGTCCTAAAAATCACACTTTCCCTCTGAGAATGTCACGGTCTGGCTGGGGCAGACCGTAAGTGTTGCAGAGGAGGACTCAAACGCAGACCAAAACGTGGTGTGGATTAACAAAACAAGCCGTTTATTGAGGTTAGCAACGAGGGTACAAAATAATAGGGCATCGGTGAAAACTAAACAATAACCTAAACTGGGTGAACTAATAACAAAACATGAAAAACCTTAAACATAATGAACTGACATGGGTACCTGGAGATGAGACATGGATGAGCAGACGACCTGACAATGGCATGAAGAAAACAAAAGGCTTAAATACAGACATGAGGTGATCAGGGGAAGTGGCGACACATGGGGGAAAACAGCTGACAGACATAAACCTAATGACAGGACCAGGAGAGGAAAGCTAAATACAATAAACAAAGAACACATGACATTGTCAGAATAAAACAGGAAATACTAAAACATGACAACACAACTTAACAGACCTAATATGTGATGAATAAATACAAAACCCCAAAACATAGAAAACCCAGGAACAATAACTGCCTAAACTAAAGGCAGATAGGAAATAACACAAACTAAATCACATAACAAAATGAGACAAATACAAACATGAACTCAGAGCGCTGGGTCAGAGACCCAGCCTGTGACAGAGAAGTTTTATTACATGCTGACTAGGGCTGGGCCATATTATACCGTTCACGGTAATACCGGTATAATGTTAGGCAACAATAGGAAAATGAAATATCGCGATAGAATATGAGTAAAACGGGCATGCGCAGTGCCTTTGTTTTCATACGCACATGGCCGATTGTTGAGTGAAACAGATGAACCAGAATTGATTTGTAAAAATGGTGCAACTTCAGTGATGTGGAACTGGTTTGGTGTTTGTCCGTCAGATACACGACAAAGCACATTTTTTTGCAGAACATGCAAGCGGCCATCGTTATTGTCGTATTTGTCGGACTAAGATGCTCTTAAATCTGGGAGTAATCTGGGTCCTAAACTCCGTATGCTTCAGGTCAAACAACACTGCAGCATCACTGAGCGTTAAAAACTGTCTAAATTCTTTCATCTTTAATAAAACGATCAGCATTGCTGCTTTACCAGGTGTAACTATGAAGTTTAACTTCCAGGCATCCATTAAAACAAAATTTATTACATTTAACAGAGTTAGAAGTTAGCGGGAAGCTAGCGGAAGTTAGCTCGCTAGTTACCTAAGCATGATATTGCATGTTCTGACTGAGAGATTTCTGAAAAAAATCAAACGTACAGCTCTGCTATCACTTCCAACATAAATGAAGACAGGAAACTAAACAGCAGTGACGTTTGTAGGGTTACTGAAGTTGGGCTAGCTGGTATATAATGATGTGCTACGTGATCACTAGCGACACAGCTATGTTAGCATAACATAAACAGTGAAGCTGGAGGACGAACACTAACACTTTTCCACTTATAAAAGTTAACGTTAAGGTTCCTCATGGTTAGAGACAAATGCAATCGCATGGCAGGATGCTGTAAACGGACCAAACTTCAGTCAGGAGAACAACTGAGATAATCCATCCACAATACGAGGTTAGTCATTAATATACTGCAACAACATGGGAATAGAGCAGCTGCTAGAGAATTCAACATTAATGAACCAATGGTACAGAAGTGGAGGAAGCAAGAAGAATGAGTTTAATAAAGTTTGATTTATCTGACTGCTTTGTTTCGCTTAATGTGCCTTATAATCCCGTGCACCTTATGGTCCGAAAAATACGTATTGCATACTGCAGTTTAATTTTGCAAAGCACCTCTTTTTAACTTCAGTGGATATTATATATGGTTATGTTCAGGATATGTCAGCCCATTTCTACTGGAAATGCCTTTTGGTTAAACTTTCAGCAAGGAATTTGTATTTGCACTGTTACATTTTTATAAAGCTTTAATGTACATAAAAACCAGCTTCTTATTTAAGTGAAAATAAATGGAAGGTTGTCTTTTTGCGCTAGTAATGTTGTGGAGTTGTATTTTGTCTCGCATCAATTATATCGTCAGTTATATCGTTATCGCAAATTTTCAAATATATATCGTGATAAATATTTTTGGCCATATCGCCCTGCTATAATGCTGACATTACATGAGAGTTCATTCACTGTGTCCCACTTCAAAGAAAGTTTCACTAACGCTGGCGAACAGCAGCAAAAACAGCAGCGCTTACCAAAAGAAAGGTTCTGGATATTCTCAACAACTCGCCTCAGTATCGCTGTCTTTGGTCAGAATTGAGCTTCACTGACTCACTGACTCTTTTCACAAAGTCTCCAGAGACATGGACACATGACTCTAAGGTAAACGGACTATGTACTCAAATTGGGAGGGGTAAGAAAACTGAATTCAGCTGCCGGCTACCAACCTAAAAGTTCACGTTTCTATTAATCATTATTCTTACCCATAAGCGTTGTTTTTTTTTGTTTTTTTTTCAGGGATATAGTCCTTTAAAACAGTGGTCCCGAACCTTTTTTGCACCACGGACTGGCCATTAAAGTGTCGCGGATAAATACAACAAAATAAACGACTCACGGACCGGTACCGGGCCAATGTCTCAATGCATGCTCAATCATCCAGATAAGTAAATCCCATCATCCGGACGTAGCATTTTCAGTGGGAGAAACATTTCATCACTCATCCAAGTGACTCTTCAGAAAGTCGCTTCTGGTCACACCTCATTGCTGTGATTGGTCAAACTTTGCTCCGTTCAGCGGCCATTACACCAGACTTCAGGTGGTGATGCAGAGGTCTAGAAAACAGACTGACTTACGTTTTAATATTACTTAAAAATGTCCTGTGGAATCTTTTTGTAGATAAACACAAGTTCACACAAAAAAAAACCCCAAACTGATCAATAACTCCACTATTTAAAATGAGCTTATTTAAAGGATGTAAAATATGCTATTGTTATTCGTCACCAAGAGCCCAGGTGAGGGCAGTCATGGGTAAATACACATACATACAAATGATCACGTTCTCGTTTGGGCCCAAATTGCAGTTCTGTCATTTTCTGTCAATGAAAAACCTAATTTTGGACGAACTGTCAGGGCTGGAGGTGATGCTCTGAATCGGTTTCAACATTAGATCCAGACTTCTCTTTAATTCTGCGCTTTTTTCACTCTCTGTCTCAAATGGCTGAATTGGCTCGTCACATTCCTCCCCATTCTCAACCACACAGATGGACAGAGGGAGGGAGGCCGCCAGATTACATTAGCAGATCCTTGTCCTGTTTCTTTCTTCTTTTTTTTTTACCCCCTCTTTTCATTTAATTTTCTATGCTGCGAGCTACCCGCCAAAGAAGGCCACCCCCGCTTTCCAAATCCCTTCTGCACATATAACAAGACTCTCCGCCTTTGGTTACCTCAGGTGACAATTTACAATTTAGACCACACAGAGGCTGTTCACACACGCACACACACACACACATTGGCTAGCCAAGAATCCTTAGCATCCCGCCCCCCTTCTGCTGACCCCCTTAAAAACCCATTTTAATCAGGGAAGGAACTGTCTGCCCAGAGCAGCCTGAACACTTAATACCTCAAACAGGTTCATCTTGTTACCGAGCAAATAAATCCCGCTCACAGACACGCTGAGTTGAGACGTGGCTTTAGGAGGCCTGAGGGTGGTTTCTTTTGACTGCAGTGAAAGCATGCAGCGGCCGTGAGGCCCGATCCACCATCTCTGCTTTTGTAATATAGCCATGAATACAAATGGCCCCGCTAATTCACTCAAACTCCTAACAACGCTCATTTCCCCTCCTGCCAGAGGTCATTTGGCGCTGTGTTCCTCTCGCAGCTCCTTTTCCTCATTACATCTGCCTCCTGTGGGACTCTTTTTCCTAATCTTCAACAACTAAACATTCTCAAAATTGCGGCACGCTAAAGTTACTCCCACTCCTGTTTAGATTTAACACACGTGTGAAGTTTTATTTTTTTGTTGCTGGGCCCCGTTTCTTTTTTTGGGTTGTTTTCTGTGTGACCTCAGTGTCGTGTCAAGATCAGCCTCGGATTGCGAGCTCAGCTGGAGACAATCCAGACCTCTGGCAGCCCTGACAGCAACTTCCCAGGATCTGAGATGCTGCCAGGTCACTCTGGTGCCACCAGGCCTGGAGCCACGGCCGCAACCACAAGGAGTCCTAGAGTCAGACTGGGGGACCACAACAAGATGCTCGGCTACAGGGAGAGACGGGACACAGAGAGAAATAAGAGTTCTTCAGAGCCTTTGGATATGGTAGCGTCATGTGTTCTGTCCTTAGTAAAAATCCAAAACAGCAAACTGAATCAATTGTTTTAACTTCATAAAAGTGGCTTTATTAATTATTCAATCTCATCAGTGTTCAGGTTCACGTTTTTGCTTCTGCTGTTTCAAACTGTTTTTAGTTGAACATAGATTTTCTAAAACTCAGGAACCTTTTCTGTCTGTGCTGCACTCGAGTGCAGTGGGTCCTCTGAAATGTCCTGCAGCTACAGACGCCAACGAGCGCTGCGACACCAAACGGTAGAATTCTGCACAGAACATACATTTTATTATAAAATAATTTGTTTCATTGTATTGATCACTTAGAGCTTATTTAAATCATGCAATCTCTAACATGTTAAGCTAACTGTGTTTTTCAGCTATGAGCTAATTGGCTCGCAGAGCCGTCTCTGTGCTGGTTGAGACTGTATATAAAAGATGAACAGCAGCTGTGATACCTCTTACGCGCTGCTGTTTTGAACCTTTAGATTAGCGTTTTGGCTATTATTATTATTATTTTTATATATATTTATTTATTTTTTTATATAATGACCAAACGTGACTATATTCTGATGAGGATGCAAACGTCGGGACCTCTGAGCTAATGCTGGCTAGTTTTGTTAGAACAATGCGCCTGCAGTCCACTGATTAAATGTGACGCTGATTTTAACTAGCGAAAAACAAAATGTACTCGCCAGGGAAACAGAAAAGCCAGCTCCAGTGGTTTCCAAAGTGTGGACCGGTGCCCCCTGATGGGACGCAAAAAGTACTGCAGGTGGGCCGCAGTGATACAAAAACTGAAATTCAGTTTTAAATTACTCACAATTATTTACATTCACAGATTTATATAAATGTAGTTATTTATGTAAAAAGCAAATTAAAACTGGTAATAGGAGGGGGTTAGTTTGTGATATCGCTCATTACTCCGACCTAAATTTACTGCTCTTGGTTGGGTCACTCATTCGCCTTAACACTTTGAATATGACTGGTAGCATTAGTGGTTTTTAGCCAGCACCCTGTGTTAGGTTCCCATTGACTTAAGGAAAAACTGCCTTAGTGTGTTCAGTCAAGTCAAGTGACAGAGAGCTATACCTCATGAAAAATGTAAAAGTTGTAAAGAAAAGCATCAGTCCTGTAGTTGTCTTGAAGTAGGAAATGTTCCCCATATATACACATAAAACGATTGTGGCCTGATTGAGAGTTTTTGCTCTGGAGTGCGTCCTCCTAACAGGAAAGCACAGACTTTCTCTAAGGTGCATTTCCCTCTGATGACAGGGAGCCAGCGCGGCACAATGCACCATTGTGTACGAGCGCTGTGCTGATCCTCGGTATGTACTGTTTGACATTTGTGGCATTCCCGCCGAGTTCTACCCCGATTATGCTTATCAATGAGAGACAGACTGATGGTGGAAGATAAGGCCCTCACCAGCTTTTGAAACAGCCGCAGGACCGTTTCGAGAACAAGTGTTCCCCACAATTCAGACATCCCTTTGGAGCCTATTAGAAGGTCAGAGATTCTGTATGATAAATGGATCTGGAGACCAAACGGCAGCATATTGTCCTGAGTTTTGAATACTTTCCTGCTCCAAGAATGCTGATGAAAACATCCTGTTGGCGCCGTTGTGCGGTACATTTTATGATGGGCTTACGTAACTGCCAGGCTCGATGTGTATTCACAGCCACTATAAAGTGTCCTGTTTTAAACATGTTTATCTGTGCTTTGAGGATTACCTGCCTTGTGCTATGACTCTTTCTGTCCTATAGAATTTGCACCTTTTCTCACTGGAGCAGTGAAAACGCAAACACAGCACAAGCTCATAGCGTTGGCTGTGTTTTTTGGGGGTTACTCATGAAACCGAAGCAGAGCAAATATTACTTTGGAGATGTTAGTCTGTCTGTGTGACAAATTAGTAATCACCCTTCATCTGGATCTATTTTCTGTCACCCGTTTCAAGGGGAAATATTTTACCGTTGGAGCAACCAAATGTTCCCGTGTTCCCCAGCTAGCTGTTGACCTGTGTTTAAAGGGTTGTGTGATGGATCTTACTCAGATCAGAGCTGTAACCATTTAACGAAATATTCAATTCAGATGTGGGTGAGTATTCAGATGCTGAAACTCACCCACAAAGCTGGGGGAAACTGCAGAGTCAGGCAGTTTTTCTCTGTGGGTTCGTCACTGGGAGTGGCTGCATTCACGAGCAAGGAGTCATGAGATGGAGATGTTGACTTAAAATAATGTGAGTAGCAGCTCCCAAACATTTTCTATGACTTATAATCAGCACATACTTTAGCTCATATTTGCACACAGCTCCTGTTGTGCAGTGACACCTCCCTGTTCTGGGGGCTTTTGTGAAGTGACTGTAAGAGTGACCTGTTGATACTGGACAAGTCACCAGTCTATACCAGGCGAACACACAGAAAGTGAGAAGACCTCAAACTCTCACATCCACAGCTAGAGCCAGATGAGAGTCAACAGTTAACCGTATCATTCTGTGGGAGGAGCACCTGCACAGACAGGTAGCAATAACATGCACGCGCCACACAGAACCACCCACTCGGTCCCTGTCTGGCTTACTTTACAAATCCTGTCTTATCTGTGGCCTTATGAATCCACACGGATCCTTTCTGTCCTCACCTCCTAATCTATATCTGTGCTCTTCCCCTATCTGAGCCTCTTATTAGCCTTTTATTGCACTGTAACCTATTCAAAGGCCACATTAGAATATCGCCTGTGAAGCAGTGAGTCTCAGGGCCCGAGGTATTCGCATCGTAAAACATAAACGTGCTGCTTCAGGGTTAATCCGTGGCTCGCAGGAAGCAGTACTTTAACAGGATGAGTCCAGGTGAAGACACACAAAAGCAAAGTTAATGGGTGACAAACTTCAGTGATGCTCTGCTGCTCCTGCCGTCATTAACTCTAGCCCAGTGAAATCCCACTGTGCTGAACGACCGCTGCGTCTGCCCGTTCTGTTATAATCAAGTAGTGTAATCAAGTAGGTTGTTTGAGGCTAATAAGGTGTTCTTTGATTAAACTGCTCGTGCACAGTTGTAACCAGGATGGAGTTTGCTTGGAACAGCACGTCCCGTGTTTAGGAAGCAGTCGAGTCTGGTCGGGTTCTGGGCTTCAATAAACAGCTCCATCCAGTATAAATAGCAGAGCCTTTGGTCTGTTGCCACTGCGGCCGAGCGCAGCAGCAGCAGGGAGGAACAGCTGTAGTCGCTCTGTCGCCGAGGACAGATCACTCCTCAGCCATCCTGCCAGTCTTCTCTGTGCAGTCTAACATGAGCAGCGCTTGAGGACCACAGAGTCTGCTGGAGGGCCTTGCTGTAATTTCAGCCCTCTACCTACTGCACGCACCTGTGTCTGTAACTGCAGGTAATCCAGTGGCTTGCTGTGTACCTTTGTGTTCTGTTTTAATACGTTTAAGTATATGTCACAAGGGGAATGTGTCAAAAGGCGTCTCCCTTAGCAACAAAGAATTTTCCCACTCTGTAGTTTCCATCAGCTTTATATTGCCTCAATGTCTTTCATTGTTTTGGTTTTATATCCCACAACTTTGTTTGGGTTTAGTCTCACCGCTCTCATCAGCTTGGTTTCCACCTGCAGCGGGCTGATGCTTCCTGTCGGAGCATGTCAGATTTGGTACTAACCACGGAAACATGAGTGCGAGGATTTTACCAGTCTCAGTGTGTCGAATCTTTGTTTCAAAGCCACTGGAATCTCACAAGTATATACAATGTGCCATTTTACATTAGTGTCATTATGCACCAAGTTCTGGAAATGGGTCGGTGAGTCTCTCATGACCAATTTACTAAATATGGACACTTTGTGTGCAAGCCAGACGTCACTGTATGATTGAGATCAATTTTAGAGCCTGATCAAATTAATGGGCGGGGCTGATAAATTGGCTGTTTGCCTGTATGTCTGTATCGGCTTTTATAACGGCTGATAAATTAATGAATATTGGAAAAAGTAAAGAACAGGCGGGAGAAACACCCTTATGAATGTCGTTATGAATGTCGATGTTGCACAATTTGTCCACTAGAGGGCACCCTGCAGCATCCCGTATGGTTAGAACACTAAAACCTGATGTTCTGAGCAGAGTGCGGCACAGCGTAAACTATTCATCCGTAACTTGTTGTCATAATAAAACAAGATCTTCATTGCCAAAGTAAGGACTCAGAAATTCACATAACAAATGTTCATTTCCCATGTCCCAAAAAAAATATCCCCTAACATGTCAGGTTTTCAAATGAGCAAATATTGGTCTTATAGTGGCCGGGCTCTAATAATTTTTACATCAATGTAGCAATTGGCAGGAACATTTGTTTAGAACTTTAAAGTTTCCAGGTAAATAAATAAATAAAAGTCAAACTGAATTCTCCTTGTTACTATGAAATGTGGGCTAGTTTAAAAGAGGCTTTCAGGTGGGTGATGGGGCACTTGGCTCTGATCCCAGAAAAGTGTCTAAAAAGGAAGGATTAGGCTGGGTTAATTGGATAGATGGTTCAAAAAGATTAGGTGCTGCAAGGAGCATTACTTTACCCCATCAGCTCGATGCACTGAACAACAGAGGGCCTGACTGTAAACACAGCGTCCAGATATAGTGTGTTAATAATGTGCCAACAGAGCTGTCAGCCTGCAAGGAGACACTATGCTGGAGATGTTTGCCCTCAGTGCTGTTAGGTTAGGTGTTAAACAGGAAGTTGATTGTTACATGGAGGAGTGGGTGGATGGTTACGATCTGCCAAAAGAGTCACATATACGTGTATATGTGTAGATGTATAGATAAAGAGAAGTACTGGACAAACTAAACTGGATCCTATAACGACACTAGATGAATATTTATCAAATACCATGATTACTTTTTTGTCCAACAGTTTTTGATACAGTTTACTTTTGGTGAAAAGGAAATCACTAAAGTCTGTAGATGTCTGGCACGTCTGGGTGCAAAAGCTTGCAAAGATTTCATGTTGATCAGTCAGACCAGGTATGCTGCTTCCTGCTTTTTCTGAACACTCAAGCCACACTATGTAGGCATTAAGGACATGTATAACACAACCACAGGCTAGAAGGAGCCCGGGATTGAACCACCAACCTTGCTTTACTTCTACCTATTGAGTCAAAGCTGCCTGGAATTCTTCGCTACTCTAACCCTCAACAGCCTAACTGTATGCTTAACCTTGACAACAGGCCCAGTCTGATGGTTCCTTTTCCATATCCGTCCTGCTGCAGGTCCTTCAAGCCAGACTTTGTTCTGATTCGCCAGCACGCCTACAGCATGATTCCCGGTGAGGACTTCAGGAATCTTGTCATCGGCCTCCATTTTGGCGGCGTCCCGAGCGTCAACTCCATCTTCTCCATATACAACTTCTGCAGCAAACCCTGGGTGGTAAGCGCTCCGTAACGGCTCTCTTTGCTATACTTTCACCCACACAAAGGTGTCGCAAAGTCCCTCCCTCGGCAGCTGCCTCCGACTGATTTATTTGTGCTAATAAATGGAGCTGCAACACCTGTGATTTGAGCTGGCCAGCAGAGCGGGCGGCCTCGGCCACCACGTGTTTTTAGTCACTTTGTGCTGAGAAAAGCTACAAAACTGCAGTGAAAAGTATGTAGATGCTTGGCTTTGAAAGAGGTCTTAAATTTAGGTTTAAAGCAGGAAATATGCAGCACAGTTTTGTTAAAGGTGCCATTCTTCACTATATATTTACAGTTCTGTTACTCATTCTACAAAGCACAAGTTAAAAAATGAGGTGGTTGATCACCAGTAAGGCACCTATCATGCTGTATATGTTAACCAACTGCTGAATGCGACACGTTTAAAACAATGAACCGAAGCAGGTCTGAAGACAAATCTATTGGAAAGGAAATTCCAGCACCTCAAGAATAAATAACTCCAAGAAAGTATTACCTCGGGGTGTAAGCAAATGGATTATTGATTTTAGAAGAACAGGTGTTCAAACCCTCACACTAACAGGTGGGTCTAACTGTACCAGGCCACATTTTATAAACAAAAAAAAACCAAACAAACCTGGAGTTTCAGACGATCCATATCCTCTGCTCCTAAAAGTCGTTAACACGCATGAATCTTATAGAAGTTTCTGTTTGTCCTCCTTGAATAATGACGTCTTCCTGTCTTGTTTATTTCTGCTTGCAGTTTTCTCAAATGATTAAGCTGTACCGCTCCCTCGGCCCTGAGAAATTCCCCCTGAATGAACAAACTTTTTATCCCAACCACACACAGATGGTGAGTGCCCCGCAGATATTATTCTTTATTCCAACGGGGGGGGGTCCACTCTCACGGATGTGCACAAAAATCACCCAAGACCTCCTGTGGAGCATTTTTCATTAAGTCTTTATTATAAAAATATAAAACACAGAAATTAAGTCAAACATTTCTACAACCCCAACAAGGAAATATCCCCAACCCACATAATTCATAAATCAGTGTTTACACACAGACTGTACACAGCTTCCTTGATTGGATTTTTTTTCCTTTTGACTGATTTCTGTGTTAAGCAGATAGTATATTTACATAAACATGAACCACAGAAATAATGACACAGAAATGCCACAGCTGGAGGAAGAGCTCATTATGTATGGAGGTGAAGAACGATAAACTAAATACTGCTGAAAGATTCAGTCATAAAAAAAAAAAGAAAAAAAAAGTGAGCCTTCGCTCAAAATGCTGTTTAAAAAAAACAAACAAAAAAACCCAAAAAAAAACAGAGAACCGAAAAACCCCCCCAAAAACAACAAATAAGAGAAAATATAGAATTTCGTAGAAATTAAAGGGATTAAAAAAAAAAAAAAAAAAAAAAAAAAAAGTGACACAGATAACCAGAAATGGACCATAAATGAAACACAACCTAGTTAGCCTAGCTTCACATAGTCTGGAAATAGCACAGCTAGCATAACCATCTCAACATATGAAACATACACAGTAGTGTTTGAACGAATTTTAAACCACCGTAGTTTGTCCTTCCTCTCTACTATGCTATGCGAGGCAGTTTACAGTATCCTGCTTTAAGCTGCCATAAACTAGGCTAAATCACTGCCAAAAATAGATGCATAATTAGCACAAACATGTCAGAGTGATATCAGTATTCTTTTAGCAAACCAACAGTTTCTGTGCTTGGCGCTCTCTTAGCATAAATTACGAATGGGCTCTTCCTCTTTGTGAGGCCAGTCTGTGTCCGTTATTGGAATGGAATGAAGGGAAGTAAAAATAAGAGAAAACCCCAGACGGGAACAGGCGAACAAGAATGAATTTAGTGACAATATATTGTTACTTTCATTTATATATAATGTTCATCTCAAATAGTTAAATAAAAAAGATTGAATATACACTTACAAAATATGTCCTTCTCTGAAACCTCTGTTATAGTTTTAATTTTATCGGATTGGTAACGAGTACCAGCTTGGGGGGGTGGGGGGGATTATAATGAAGCCAAAAAAACCAAACTACCATAATAGTACCATAATGTTGAATTTGCTGATGCTGGTGCTTCATTTAATACACTGCAGTGAGTTCACGATATTATTTGGCCTGTTTTTCTTTTATGCACATATACCACATAGTATAACCCAATAAACATAAATAAATGTAATAGAGGTTTCAGATGAGTTGATTTCTGTAGCTTATTTTATATACAGCAACAAATAAAATATCACCATCTCTGCAAGAAATCTGGCGCTTCCCCGCGCTGGCACTGTGTTACTTTTGTGAAGCAGTGCGCAACAGTCGCGTTAAAAACAGGAAGCAGACTTACTACCATTATAAAGACGTGTGTGACAGTTCAAACTGAACATAACCGATACTTCACTGTGAAATATTGTCCATTTCACAAAGGGGTTTGAAGCCAAAATAGACGTGTATCGTTAACATATATAATATGTTGGCGCTGTTTCGGCCATGTTCGGTATATTGATAGCAACAAGCTAGCTTTACTCAGCAAATTTACAAAGGATCATCTTCGTAGTATACTTCGTCTGACACCTCCTGGCTTTTGCTTTAGAGACTTCTCCTCGTTCAAATGATCCTGACACTAGCTACTAGCTAAACTGCAGGTTGCTAATTGAAGCCAATGATACTGATGCTGTAAATAATACTTATGATTAAATCTTTTCAGAAGCTCTCAGTAGGTTGAGCGAGGTCTTACACTTTTTATTGGCCCTTTCTGTCTTTGTCACCGATGTCAACTTGGTGCAAAGGACGGAGTTTGTAGTACAAGGAAAAAGGAGCCACAGGACAAGCTGTACAAATAAAGGGAGGGTGGGGGGTATTATTTTCTATCAGAAGTGCTACAAACAGGCACTGTAATAGATTTGCTCTTTTTTTTCCTTTAAAAAGGGGGACATCACCCAGGCAGGTGAGCTCGAACAGTCCTGTAATACTCTAAACGTGACCAGGGATGGGACGGAGTTTGGGAGGCGGCAGCGAGTTTCAGTCAGAGGGCGTTTGTGTTCAGGGGTCAGTGGCATTGATGGTGGTTTTATCACGGGTGGTCATGCCTCGGTACCAGCTGCAGTAGCCCTCCTTCTGCTGGATGCAGGCGTAGTGCCGGGACTGGTAGCCGGGATAACCGAAGTGGGACAGCATGTCCGTCCATAAGCACTCGTTCTTGGAGGTCACGAAGCAGGGCAGGTAGTGGCAGGGCTTAATCTACAGAGAAAGGAGAAAAACCCGAGATGAAGCCTGACAAGCACTATCCCATGATTTGGCATGTTGCTAGAACATACATGATACTGAGTTATAACAGCTTTTTATTAGTGCTGTCAGCGTTAACCTCGTTAAAATGATGTTAACGCCATAACCACATTAACGCGGCAAATCTCCGTTAGCAAGTTAACGCGGATGGCCCCGTGCGTGGGGCTGCACGGCGTCAATGCGTTCGCGCGGTTAGCACGTTAATAAGTTAACGCCGTCATTTTAACGCTGACAGCACTACTTTTTATATTATAACTAAATATCATACCATAGCGCTAATTAGCTTAGCACTTATTAGCTTTGAAAGAAGAGGTTAAAAATGGCGGAAAATGGTTACACTAGTTGAGCTTGGATCTGGCTTCCTAGGTAGCATAGCAAAAAGACAAATAAGCAGATTTTGGCAGTATGAAAGATGTTCCCTGAATACTTAAACAATTTACCGACTGCGTTTTCTCAAATCCTAAAGTACTTTGAATTTACAGTATTTAGGTTTATTTATGGTTCATTATGAATTAGCTTAATGAGTGCTAAGAAAAATAGCTTGGATCTTCAAAAACACTTGACATGAAATACATGCTTGGTGAAACAAGCAAAACATGCATCTTTGCTCTACTGCCTTTCAGCGTTTGCTTTCAGGGATTTACTGCAGAAGATTTATTGATCTGATGGGACTGGAGGAAAAAATGGCAGCTCTCTAAATAACTAAGCTCAAACCCAGTAAGTCTACACTGGCACGTGCTGCTTTGTGCGACGGAACGTTGACATCTTCCTGAAGCAGCGAGAGTTTTTTGTAGTTTGTCAAGGATTCAGTTCGATGTTAGCCTTTCGTGCGTCACCACTCCAGGTGCTCACACAAAAAGCAGCTTCACAGATGAATATACAGCCTGAAGTGACAGGAAGATTCACATAACTAACCGAGTCGTCACACTTATCTGGATATGAATTCAGCAGCAAATTCAATTAGTACATTAAAGGCCACGTTTGCCATTTTTGGCTGCTTTTGTTACTCAGGCCAAGAAAGTTCATCCTCCGTGGCTCAGAGATGTCTGACATAACTTCTCAGTTCGAGTGCTTCTAATGATCTGTAGAGAGTAATAAAACTGCCACGACATGCTTCTTCGCGCTCCAGTGCCGTAAGTCCTCATTTGTGAAGGAATGCGAAGGACAGAGGAGCTGGTTTTTTAAAACAGTGCAGTGATTTCTGTGTCTGCTTTGCGCTTAAGGGCCGTCACCATGACGCCTCAGCTGACTGATTGCCTCCTTCGATTGCCTCTGGGCTGCTGCCACGTACAATCTGAGCACAGTTTACTTGCTTTGGCCCGTATTGGGAACAAACAGGTCTCCCTGCTAATCCACTTATACTGATAGGGGCCCGGCGCGTTAGCAGATGTCCGCGGCGCCGCTGTACAGTAGGATGTTTATGAGGCGTTTCGGCAGCTGCGCAGCAGCAAGCTACATGTGTGAGTCACATGAAATGGGAGGCTTGAGCTGATTCCAGACCTGTTACTTAATTCCCTGTGACAGTAGTAAAACTTGTTTTTTTCTCCATTTCTATCCCAGCTAAACATCCGTGATGAATAATAGTGGGAATTAGACACTTAAAAAGGAGCTCATATTTCAGTCTTGATAAAAAATAATCCGTTCAATGGCTTGCAGTAGAATTAATGATTGATTTGATTCTTCACACAGAGCCACCATAACTAAGTATACACATCCTTCCTCCTGTACTGTTTAAATCCTGTTATATTAATCAACTTTATAAGTGGTCATCCAGCAGGATAACATTTGGTTGCCTTTGCAAAAATGAGCAGCAGTAAGCTCCTCTTGAGCCTCGTCTTTCCTCATCTATCATATCCTTGTTGGGACAAAGGTTGCCTGTTGACACTCACCCTGCAGTTGCAGCCCAGCTGGTAGCGATGGTTGATGCCTTTCTTCTGCGACAGCGAGAGGCGCTCCCACCGCTCGTTCAGGTTGCACAGCCCCGTGTAAACCTTGCCGTCGTAGACTCGTCCTGTGGAAGCACAGGATATTTGGATGTCACTCTTAGATTGTGTTCTCACCTCTGTATAAAACGATGTTTAAGTACCTCTTAGTCTTTAAAACGGACTCTGGAGTCATGCAAACAGATGTGAGGATTTGGCGTTTTTCTTTGCCAGACACACACATGACAAACTGAATCTTCGACTTTGGACGAACCAACAGAACGACATTATCGACCTAATTCACAGAAATTTTAATATTTTCCAAGGCCTTAAGGAGCGTATTTACTTTGCTCTCTCTGGCGCCCAATAAAAGCATCTGTACTTGATTAATGTGTAAAGACCCACACATTAATCCCGACTCAGGTCACGATGCATGCATGCCACTTATTTTGTAATCGTTTCAATATAACACAGGATACTGTAGTCCCATCACTCAACCAGTCCAACTTATTTGCCCATGGTAAGACAATATCATACAGTAAGCCCATATTAAACCAGCACCTCTATTTCTGGATATCCAAATGTCAGCAGACATCTATTTTTAGTGCTGGACCATTTGCACCTTACGGACTCCCGAGACAGGTGCACAATGGCACACTGCATGTGCTCGGGAACGTTTCGATGTCATCAGTGTTGTCACCTCATGGGAATGTGACAGCTCACAAATATGTGCATCTTCGACCCCCAGTGCACCTCCCAATCGGCCTGCATCGTTGCACTGGGATTACTGGAGTCGCTTGCGGGTTTATTACATGGTGCAGAGTGTGCGACACGCACCTAAAATACTAATCGGGGTCAGCGCCCTTATGCTTGATCAAAAGAGATTTTTGCAGCTCACGCTGGAGGCCTCGGTGTGTTTAAATTGTTCTTAATACAATCCTAATTATATGGAGTTCTTTCTATAGATGCCCTGGCAGGAGCGAAAGACACTGATGTCCCCTCGCACCCGGACTGGGTAAACATAGCAGTCACTGCCCAGCAACGCCAGCTCGTTGGCTTGCACTGTGCGGTGCAGTTAGAGTATTTACAGGTCGGGACTTAGCGACAGTTATATACACCAAGCACAGCAGGGTCCAAAGTAAACTGCACCTCTGTTAGAAATAGCAACTCATAAAGTGCTTCTGCTGGAAAATGCCAGTCGCTTCCTGCTGGCTGCTAATTACGAGTTGTGTGTGAGAGGAAAAAACAAAACAAAACTGCAGTTTCTAGACGGCGAAGCTAAGGGAAATGAGTTTTAAGAGGGCCATTCCTTTGCCACCTTGCACGGTGGCAAACAGTAGGTTGTAATTAGTGGGAAACTTTGTGTGACAGGACAAACCAAGAAATCCTTGGGGAGGAGAAGTGTGTGTATCTTGCAGTGATGCTGGCTGGAAGGCCTCTGAATGTTTTCAGCACCCATTTGGTGATAAAATGGATTCAGTTTGGATTTAATCATGCCACAAGCTCAAAAAAGGATATATTGAGAAAGAGTGTTGCTAACAGTTACACGTCCTCTGAGACTGTCACATACAAGCAGTCGCTAAGTTTATGTTATTACGAAACAGACCGCGAGTGGTCAGTTATAACTTTCTCTGGTGCTATCACAAATGATTACCTGAAGCCATTTATCAGAAATGCCAAAGGCAGTAAAATCAAATAAAAACAGTTATTTTGGACAATCAAAGACCTTCACAATGAGGATATTTTGTAAAAGCAACTTTCAGCTCTTATCCCACCTCCATACCCTTTAAAAGGCCTGTTTGATGTTTGATGGCTGAGAGTTAAGTCAGAATTAGGTGCCAGTTACACTCGGGGTAAAGCTTTGGCACTTAGCTGTGAACATTCAACTCGGGGGAGGAGTCTTTGGAATGCACCAATTAATCTCCTCATGAAGACTCTGAGCCCCTCCCCCTACACACAGAGTGGAGCAGCCACTCCAGAATGCTTTTTAACCGAAAACTAATTTTAACCAAAACTTAATCATTGCTTGTTCCACTTACATTAAACTCGGCACTAAAAATGACTCTGAGGAGCAGACAGCCATCGAGCAAAGCTGGATAGCTTAGCTTAGAGTTTCCTTCATATAATTTGATTACGGTGACATTTTCTCCCTTAGCACAGATTTCTGTAAACGTTGCATAGCCTCGCTTTGAGAGGGTTTCTCACACTTAACGTTGATTATTTCAACAGTCTGAGTAAAAATCAGTCAGAGCAACGCTCAAAACCACGGCTCACCTGTGATCAGGTACTGGTATTTGTTGATGTCAAACTTCACACCGCACAAACTCTCCGAGGCGTCTGTGTAAATGTGCTGCACATGCTGGACTTTTTCAAATCCTTTGTACATCTGTAAGACATGAGAATCAAACATGGAATTACACCCCCATGCTCTTTAAAAATAGGAAAGTGTAATGTTTCTGCACCATGGCACTCCATCTCTTCCTCAACCTCCACATATAAATAATGACGAATGGAAACAGCACACTGGCTTTATCAGATGACATTTCTTAAGGAGCGCCTCAGGGGAGAAGGAGTATTTGGCTCTGCCCTCAACCTAATCATAGATAACATAGCTACGTTGTGTAATATGCTTTCACTTTGATGGCGTTTTGGCAAGGTCACTGCTAAAATCCAGTCCTTCCATTCAGCTCAGTCATGTAGAGCCCGAAGTGAATGTTTGCTCTGAGAACTTTCTGGATTTTTCTTCCCCTGGCAGTGTAATCTATTTGTCTGGGAACAACAGGAAATCCCTGTTTAGATGCGGCGTTCTGAGAAAAGCAGAACAAACTGTTACTTAAGCCAGAAACTGTGGCACTTTGGGAAAGCCAAAGGCACAAGTCTCATAGGATCTGTTGAAATTTGAAAGGAATTGTGTAAGTTATTAGAGCAAAGCACTGTTTTCAGTACAAACCAGCAGACTGAAATACAAATAAATAAACCAAGAGGCTCAAAGGCCACGTCTAATTGCTGAGGATAATCCCAGAGTGGCACCTGCTATGCTTCGCCATCAACAGGCCACTTGATGTTTTTGTTACAACCTGGGATTTTACTGATGCATCGCATGACTCTACTGAAATATTTACACTCAGAGTGAGGAGTTTGGTTGAGCTCTAATGCCCGAAAGCCTGCTAATCCTCCAGCCTGGCTTCTATCTGAGCAGCAGGCCGATGTCAGCATCTGTCAGAAATATGCAGCGTTATGTAAGAATATAGAGGAAGTAAAGAATGAGCTTTCAGGGCAAAAGATGCAGAAATTTTACAATTTATTTGCTTCAGATTAAAAAAAACAAAAACCTTAAATAAGTGACAACACTGGGGGAAAAGCCAATCTTTACTAATAATAATCAGCATATTTCTTTCCTGTAGTGTGACAAAAGAAAACTAGACAGGCAAGCCTCATATATACATGTATGTGTGGATATTTTCAGGCTATACAGGTAACGTCCCATGTCAGCAGATGTCATGGTTTCATGGAGCTCAGGATTAACTTGTCATCACTAGCTAGTACATATCATTAGCTAATAATAGCAAAATTCTTTTTCTCTGTTCATGAGAGCTAAAGAAAAATGTATATAAATCTTATATAGAGACCATTTTAGAATATTTAGATAGTTTGTGATTGGCTTAGTTTAGCAGAAGAACTGGAAACAACCAGCCATTTCTGTAAATGTCCAGTCAGTTGCTAATATGACTTTGAGTTAAATATGGCGCTGTAGTATAGTTAGCTATACTACAGCGGGAAAAAAAACAAAACTTCGATATTGTTAAACTACTCTGTTATTTGTATAACATGTTATTTGATCCTGTTTTTGAAATGTAAACAAAAGCAAGATTAGATGTTTCGTTCCTTTTGGTCGTTTGCTAGGTGTCCTGGAAATCTCTTCTTGGTCATGTTATTGCACAAACACAGGGATTAAACTGAAACTTGCCATAAAAGGATTTTGCTTTCTGTAGCTTTGTATTTAACTCAGGCAAACAGCATCGGATTAAGCAGATGTTTGTTCTCACCTTCATTTGCTTGACAGTGTAGCGCATGGTTCCAAACGGTCCATCTCTCAGGAGCTTCTTGCCCACCACTTTAGCTCGAATCACTGTGAAGAGAGCACACAGGTGCATTCCTTTTAGCGTACAACTTTCCAAGCAAATAAACACATTGCTTCTGTTAAATGCCGTTTCAGGACCAGGTTGGCACCACAGTTAACCATTTATGCATTACTTCCATTTGCTGAGAAAGCCAATAGAGAAAAATCACTAAAGGAAAGAATGAGTTTGATACAGAAATGGAAGGAAAAGAGTCTGAACTAGAAAGACATGGATGTCTGCAAATAACTACTCTAGGGTGGGAGTGGAAAAAAAACATTCATGTTCACTGTTATTAACTTTTGACAATCTGAATACTAAATCTTCACATAATTAGGAAAAAGTGACTTTAAACAAAAACAGGGTCCCATCTTTGGGAGTACAGCTTGACAACGATCTTATCAGAGTGCAGGACCCTCATGTAAATGTTGGCGAGGTGAAAATGCTTAGCGGCAAGTTTGATTTGTTTGCTTTCACTTGTGTTGGCGTAAGGGGGCTTATTATGAAAGGCCAGGAACTGGGAGTGTACAAAACGAGTGATCATTTGAGCTGCTGCTTCAGCGCCTGCCTCGAGCTGCGGGCCCTGCATGAGCTTTCAGTCCCGCTCTGAAGTTCACCTGCTGCCCAAAGCCCAACAGCCACAGACACAACTAACACTGACTATGTTTGTTATCTTCTCCCTGTGGAATTTCCTTCCCAGATTCTTTGGGGTTTCACATTCCCCAGAAAGGGGGGAGAAAGAAATGAGGCATGTGGCATCTTCTGTTGGATTTCTGTTTGTCTAGCTGTCCTGCTAAAAGGCAAAAGGAAATTGGGCATAAAACTACAAGTCAAATAGGAAGCTATTACAGCATGGCCACCCAAAAGTGGTGACCACAGATTTATTTTAGTTATACGGTCCCCTATTTGAACCGAGACTTTATTTATGCAACACACCAAATCCTATTTTGAAGCAGTAAATTGAGCAATGCAGCCATCCAGGAGCCTCAAACAGATTTTGTGTTACTTTTCATTCATTTCAGTCTTCTTTAGTAGAAAGCGGTGGCATTTTGTTAACTGTCACTGTTAATGTCACCAAATAAAAGATTAAATCACATTAAATCGTAAATTAATAAAAAAAACAAAAAAACATGGGTCACTCCTTCCAGATTCCAGCCCCTGCCTGCCCTCTACTTTCTGAACTTTTGCAATAACTTGGTGCACAGCATTTGATCCATTAACCTGTCAGCTCGCTCTATATGAACTCAGGAGCGCTGCTATGTGATCAACCTCTGCTAAATGCTGTCTGACAGACGTCTGCAGCTGCAATTACAACAGCACAGGAGCACAATTACACAGGAATGTGCAGATATAACTGGATACTTTTGCCTCATTTCAGTACACTGCCGCCATTATTTTCAAATGCCACCCGAAAACGCAGTTTCATTCTCTGCCCCGGCCTCAAAACCAACCCTCAGGACTAACAAATGTTTGTGTTTGACGAGTCACAGGTCAGCTGATTTAGCTGAAGTACATCCAGATAGGACCCCTTCGTTTTTCTTTAGACGAAGGCCACTAATTGGCCTGTGATAATAAGTGTGACGCACCAAAGACAGGATTTCCTCGAATTGACCTCCTCTGCATTCAGCAGTTATATTTGCAAATGACCGCAGAGTTGCCAGCTCACATATTTAAACCCATTTCTCACATTACCCTGGTTCATCTGGAAACTACAGGTATACTAAGTAGGTACTTTCTAAACTTCTTTTAGTGTTTTTCATTGACTCAAAGTTAGCAAACTACGCTAGCTAACCTAGCCTGGCTTCCAGGTCTAAAAAAGGAAGTCAACAGCACTTCCAGCCTTAAATGTGTATTCTTTTTAATGGCCAGCAGGAGGCGATCATCTGATTGCAAAATATAATTTGTATAAAAACATTTAGTTTATCAAAGCTAATATTTTAGTAAAACACTTTTATTAGTTTATGGGGATCATCACCAGGTTCAATAAAACCTGAAGTTAGATTCAAATAAAGAACATAATTTACAAAATTACAGCCATCGTTTCTACGGTTAATGAGTGGAAGCTAGGTAACCTAGCTAAGAGTGATAATGATTGAAGAAAAAAAAAAAAAGTTTGGCTTTAACAACTTTTGAACTAAACCAAGTAAAATAACACGTGTAATAGTTTTGTTACAAAAATGTATTTTAATATCAGTCATGTATTACCTGGCTGAAGGTTCACTCCATCTTGTGAGGTAAATATATTAACTATTACACCATAGCCATGTCTGTCATGTTAAGTTTAGGTTAGCGAAACCTAACCCGGGCTTATGCAGTGTTCTTGCTATTGGAACTGTCAGTGACGAGTGAGGAGGAGGAGTCTTTCCCTGTGGTTGTCACTGCAACTGCAAGTGTAACTAAAATATGTATGAAGAAAATTTTGATCTGGAAGCACCCTCATGAGAAGAAATTAATCTCTTTGCGCAACAAAAGCAGTAGGCTAGGCCCAGAAAGGAAAGAAAGTTGACCTCAAGTAGTTCACCAACCTATTGTTATTCAAAACAGGCTATAACCCCCCACCCTCTTCCGCCACTACCTCCCCTCAGAACACTTTCCTTGTGACGCACAGGGATTCATCTTCTGCTGAAGACCTGACACACATTTTCAACAGTGGGAGTCTTTTTGTCATAAGAGAGGTAAACAGGAAATAACCTGAAAAAAAAAAAAGAAGAAAAAAAAATCCCCCTCCACTCTCTTGCCTGAAGCAGGCGATTACACAAGCATGGATGCAAATGCTAAGTCTTAAGGTGAGCGTGTAATTTAGTTAAACATTTAGCCAGCCTACGTACAATGTGGCAAACTGCAAGCATGGCAAGAATAAGGCTAGTCGTTTGAGTGTGTCTGTGGATGTGTGAGGGAGAGGAGGAAAGCAAGGCACGGGGCGCGTGACGCCGATTTTGGTATGCAGAAAGTTGTCCAAGCTTGAGGAGGCGAGTAGGAGGAAGAGGAATTCTCAGGACGACACACTACCACGCTCAAAAATAAACACTGAAACCGAATCCCCAATGCAGAGCTTTATGTCAGGTGAAAAACACTGGCGCAGAGAGCATGCAGCGCTCGCTCACATGCCAAATGGAGGGAAGCTTATGAAGCACAGGGATTTTTCTTTCCTATCACTCTGATACCATGATGGTCGATTTCTGCCAAATCAAATATAAGAACCTAACAGTCTTTAAATTTGGCTTAAATGTGCTCAAACGTAGCAGACTTCTTAAAAAGTACCCAACTGTAATGTCAGTCATCAAGCTTCTAGCTAATATTTAAGCTAAGTGAATACCAACACACAGCTGGTAATGCCAGACAAAGCAAAGTGCAGTGCATGAAAACGAAAATCCATTTAACTGCCTGTGAATTCAACTTCTTATTCACCAAATTAGAAAGTTGATTTCCCTTCATTAGAGGCTCCTGCGGGATCGAGCGACAGGAACCTTGAACCAACTACTCGTTTTAATGTTGCCGTCACGCTAGCAGACCTCAAAAATGCTAGTTGCCAGAGTTAAAATTGGTACCCTTTTGCACACTTTGGCCAAAGTATCTAAAACACAGCATCGTGCTCTACAATGAAACCTTGTATCTAAATTAGGGAGTATGCTGAGAAAGCTCTGGGAAAGGCAGTCACAACCCAACACTGGGTGCTATCTGTGCATCGTACTACCTTTGCACCTGCTTTGCATTTTCCTCTTCTTGCTTTTTATCTTTGCCACTCACCGACTTGCTGTTACTCACTCAAATCACCAGCTGCCTTTCACCTTTTTACCTGTTAGACTGCAAGTGTTGCGTAAATCTTGGTAACACTGACAGTTAGAGGTCAGTACAGATCAAACAGTACTTGTTACTATTCTTTCAAGTTCGCTAACCTTTAATAAACATACTGAAGCTGAATAAATGACAGTTTTTTGGTTTATTCTTCATTGTGTTTTCATGTATGAGTGTTGTACCATTGTGCGTCGCCCCTGTATTGGCCTCTTGTTTTGGAACAGTTAACCTCTGGGTGGCTGTGTGGTCATTAGAAGGGAAGGGCGGGCTGGACATTCGATACGCCTGGCTCAGGGGACGAACATCCCAAGCTTGTATGGAATCCAGACTCTTTGACATCTCCTCGAATTTTAACTCACTTGAGGAAAAGTATAAAAATCTGATCCAAGCTTACATAATTCAACGGTGGGGGGAGAGAGCAGATGCTGCTAAAGGGAGTAGCTATTTACCTGAATGCTACATAACTCATTAATAGGAGGATGAGGTCACAAAGCTCAATGCCATGCATCGCTCTAAACCCACTATGCTTTGCTTGTTTCACTAAGCTCCTCTATGGATAGCAAACATCCACAGTGGGGAAGGATCCTTTCTTTCAATGGCCTGATCCCCAATCCCAAACCGAGCATAAACGCATATCACGCTAATCCTCAGCTTCTAACTCGGTTTACAGCGCAAGCATGTAAAAGTTTGCTCCTGTCACCTCCAAGCATTTTGGGAATGAGCGGCATTACGAAGCAATATTGAATTTCATGGTCAAAGCTTACTCCCAGACCTCTAATCTTGCTTCGGGAGGGCTTTGGAAAAACAAGTGCTGCACATTTCCTCCTTGTGAATGGGCTGCTTTAACCCAGCTGCCTAGTAGAGGCCAACAAGGTCTTTGCATAAGGCAGCAGCCAGGTCATTGCCCAGTGCTCAGGTATGTAGCAGGGGAAAAAAGAAAACAACAAAAAACAACCAGCTACAACTCTGCCAACTCTAACAGTAGGCAATACATTTTGGGCCTTTCTATCACATGACCACAGAATAAAGTCCAACACAGACAGGAAACTGCAGCACATGCATGCTTTTGTATGTCACAGTTTTAGATTTGTCAAGTAAAAAGGAGACATTCTGCAATAACCTAATTTTCAACCCCTTTAACCTAATTGTGATTCATCCAGTGGAGTGCCTGCGGGTGATTGTGGGTCAGGGCCAAGAAACCAAGAGGGAAAATGCTTTGAACTCCACTGATGGTCTTAAATTTGGAAGATACAGGCTTTGATGTTGACGTTGAGAATTACAGCCCTTCTCTCCTGTCAAATGAGCATTTCAACCCTATGCCGTGTTGTTTTCCACGTCTCCGAGTCCAGCGAAGAAAGCAGGTTTCAGTTTGAGTTGACAGAAAGAAAAAAAAGACATTCAGCCTAAAACAACAACAATAAAAAGATCTCTACACCAGTTATACAGTTAAATTGTCCATGATTTGGTAATTGCACATGCTGGGAGGCTACACTTGACCCAGAATATCCTGTGAGCATGTGACCTTTTAGTGTTTCTGAAGCGCTTCTCATCGAGGGACTGGAGGTGCGCAAGCAAACCGCAAGCATTCAAAGCACAACCCAAGCTAAGCCCAGGGCCTTGGAAATGGGATTTGTGGGGCTCACAACTGATCGCTGGCCCCCATTGAAGTCAGTCCCAGATTCTACACTGCAAGTCTCATGGGGTGCCAACACCACAAGCTATCCAAAAGATCTGAAGGACTGTGAAAGGCATCGCTTGAGCGTTTGTCAAACGGGGTCACTTGGCTGAAGACACACCCACAGGCTCTGTGATCAGTCCCCACCAAAGAGAAAACGGCCATTTTGGGGCTGTAATGTCACAGTTTCTGTTATCTCCCCTTATAAACAGTGGGATCCTCTAAAGTATGACAGGCTAAACCTGCACCACCTCCTCCTCCTCCTCTAAGATGCTGCAGAGGATTCACCAAACCATCATTGTGAGTTGCTGCCCACGTCAGAGCTAAATGAAGTGACTTCCACCTACAGAGGCACGCTGGTTCTGTCCTCGGAATCTGAGCAAAGAGAAGCCTCCTTTTCACAGGCAAGTCTGGCAAAGCCTTAGGAAAAGCAAAGTCTTGTGGAGCGATTATGACACTCTGAGACTGGAAAAAGGAAACTGCAAATGAAATGGCATTTTTAAAGTTACACCGTGTCCTCGATGTGACGTTTTTCTTGCTGCCAAGGGGTAATAAAAATATGTGAACTGAACAGGATGTCAATCGACGAGAGAAAAGCAGGTTTATGAGAGCTGCTGGATTCTGGAAATATGAGCTTTATTATTGTTTATTGATGGTGATCCATATGCTAAATCGTTAAGGTTAACAGAGCATTTCAATGGGAAAATCTACTTTCAGAGTTAGCTGACACCACTAGCTTTGTGCCGGTATGAATACCATGCTGTACATTGAAGATAACCAACGCTAAAGCTTCAAGCTTAGCAATTTAGGCATTGCTACCTTGATGTTTTGAAACGTGATGTAATGCCTCCAGGCTCATCCTAAACCAAATCCTCCTCTGAGACTAATGGGGACCTCAGACCCCCCAGTACACCTCTACAGAGTTGGATGCTTTATAAGAGTCAGAGGAGTCACCGCCTGCTGGCTGCTGAAGAGAATGCAAGTTCAAGGCACTTAAGCCTTTAAAGTATGAACTAGAGATGGCACGATACCACTTTTTTATGTCCGATACAGATACCGATATCATAAATTTGGATATCTGCCGATACCGATATGAATCCGATATAGTGTTTTTTAATCAACAAAACTGTTTTTTTAAATATCTTGCTGCATTTTGTATAAGTTCATACTCAAGTTTAAAACAACAACTACACTAAAGCTATTCTGTTATACCTGTATGCAAAAAAAAAAAAAATTTCATAGTTCAGCAATACTGATCAATCTAATAAACTTAAACCTACACCATCCTCCCTATTCTGGTATTTTAAAGAGTACTTGGTGTAAATATTAAGCAACCTAACTAATAGGGTTCCAACTCCCAGCAACAAAAATAAATAAATAAAAAATAGGGAACCACCCCTCACGCTCCACCTCATGATGCTTAATCGACGTAATCAACCTTAATTTGATGCAGTGTGAAAAAAAATACACAGAAATCAATTATTTTTCAAGAAATATTAAATAGATTCAACATCTTTCTTCAACAAAATTGCAGACTGCACAGATGGTACCTTCCCAAAGGAAAAAGTACTATAGCTTACTAGGGTATATATATTAGACTTAATAGTTACTATATACAGTAATTGACTTCTATTCATTTTACATCAAATTAAAACTTTGGGTGTCAGATAATTATTTATTAAAAGCTAGACATTTTAAATGAGAATAAGAAAGAAAAGTATGTCTTTGTGCCCCCTTTTCCCTGTTAATGCCCTATCGGCCCCCCTGGCTAAACTTTGCTAGATCCGCCCCTGCACAGTTACCAGCGTCAGCTACGTAGAAAAAGATCCTTGAGTAGAAAGTAATATTAAATACGTTCTAACAACAGCTGATCAAGCTTAAACGTGCTGCTGTTGTTCAGCCGCTGGTTTCCTCTTTCTGGTGCAAAGTGGGCCAAAAACAAACAAGAGACAGACTCGCGACAGAAAAGCCGATCAGCTGATCATTAAGCAGTTTCACCATTGAAGTAGCAGCAGGAGAGGCAGTCGCTTGTTAAGCTTAAAGCAGGAATGCTTTACAAACATTCAGAGATGGACTTACACACTTGCTGTACTTCTCTCGGGATAACTTTGTCGGAGATGAAATGCCGGGTTGCTAGCGAAGCTCCAAATGCTATCCAGACCACCGACAGGTCCTGCATGCCACAGCCGCTCTATCACGTGATGCATACTGCTCCGACGTGCTAACGTTCTGAGGTGAGTTACGGCGTGTTGCAAGTTTTGTGAGGTGCTTTCGTGATATTTAATGGATCGGATTACATTTTTTTTTTTTTCTCCGATATCCGATCCAGTAATTTAGGTCAGTATCGGACCGATACCGATACGTAATATCGGATCGGTCCATCTCTAGTATGAACCATCAAATAATTGCCAAAAAATAAAATCTAACAAAATTACAAATACACCTGTATATTAATTTGGATATATGAGTTTTAGTTTGTGTCATATTTGTTACATACAGCTTTGTTATACTATTTATTGCTTAAATATATATTGTGAATTTAATTGTTTCAGGTTGGGGTGTGTGTTCAAAAATGAAATCACACTGATGATGTAGAAGTCTCAAAAAGTCATGTATCAAATATGGTACACTTTGCATTGCAGGTGTATTATTGAATTCTGACCAATAAGCTGTGTCCATCTTTTATCTACAGTTTATGTTCACTACCTTCAAGTTAGTTCGCTTAGCTTAACTTAGCATAAAGACAATGAAAAAAGGAGGAACCAGCCAGCCTGGTTATGTCCAAAGACTCAGCTATAATTATAAAGTTGAATAAATAATGTCTTCTTTGCTTAATTCATACAAAAGCTTTGGCTGCAGACATCTAAATGTAGTCAAAAGGGCACTTTTAGGAAGTCTGCTTCACCTTTAAGAATAATGGGTATCATTTGTGCAGTAAATTATGATTTGGTGTGTGTATTTAACATGAAGAAGTCTCCAGTTTCATTAAGATTTTAAGGCATCAGTAACTAATGTTCTCTATAATCGTTTTCAGCCTCTACTGGTTACTAGTAGCAAGTACAAGATCATTAACAATGATGTCAGAGTGTGTTCATGTGAATTAGCTGACAGTAGGTGTTAGGGCAAACACGTGGGTTTACACACATGGTAGCTGTGTGTGTGTGTGTGTGTGTGTGTGTGTGTGTGTGTGTGTGTGTGTTCTGAACTGAGAGATTATTGTTTGAGCTCGGGCTAAGGATTTTAGAGTGCCTCATGACGGTTCACACATTTTCAGGTCAAATGAGATTAAAACAAAATATCGGCTCCAGTCAGAAACCCAAATGCGAGTCTGCGCTCCTCGTCTGCAATAAAAACCGCCTTTCTGTCCCATCTGAAACACTTCAGCCCTCTCTCCCCCTACAGCAGAGATCAAATGATCCTCGGGTCTTTACTGGTGTTATCCAACCACAGAGGTCAGGTTGGACCGGCGTTCCAGGCTAAGCCAGATCCTAAATTCATATTATTCTGGGCAGTCAGAGAAAGCACACCCAGGCCAGTAAAACAAGCCATGTACACCTCGACCCTCCACTGCTGCTTTATCAACCCGAGGCCGGGGGTACTGAGCCACTCAACACAGAAATACCAGAGCGTGCAGATAAATAAACAGTATTTGAAACATGTAAACTCACTGTGGGTCTTGTTTTCAACTGGTTCCAATTCACACCAATCAAAGCACATTCCCCCTCACCCACCCATCCTCCCACCAGAGCACAGCTTTGGGAAGAATGTGCAGACATTTGTGTCCCGAGCAAAAGCGGAATATTTGAAGTAAATTAAAAGTCAAACAGTTTTCTGACACACAGACACGCACAGAGCAACAACATTCAATCATCTGTGTGGGGAAGCCTGCTAAGGATCATCAAGGCAGATGCTGGAGGAGAACTCTGCACTCGCTCCGATTTAAACAGGTGGGACCACGAGGTGAATTGAATCAGGTGATTCTTATACTCAGGTCCTCAAGCGTCTTCATCAGTTTGGGACATTTTAAGCTCTCTCACTTTAATCAGCATCCTGCACTGACCAAAAACTACCAGAGTTTATTAAAAATGTCCAATTCACAGTGAGAGATCCGCATGCGAAAACCCAGAAAGGACTGGAAGGAACCAGTTTTTTCACGCTCCTGTGACAAGCAAAGCTTTTATTTTAACATCTGACCTCCGTGCAGTGGTTAGAATAAAGTCACACTAATTTTCATGAGTATGAGAGGGGGGGAAAAAAATCGGGGTTACCCACCTATGTCGGAGTTGCAGAAGGCGTCTTGGGGGTGCGTGAGAGCGCACGAGCAGCCCTCCGTCAGCTGGTTAACATGCAGGGTGCTGAAGATAAACAGCAGGCTGACCAGGTACACTGAGTGCATTTCTCCAAACTTTCTCACTCCCTCTCTGGAATAAAACTGTCCGACTAAGTCCGCTGAATCACCACCACACGCTGGCTGCTGCTTCAGTAAGTAGTCAGTAGATGTAGCAGGTTCTGCGAGTACCGTCCACGTCTGTAGTGCTGCTCGTCTGTCACAGCTCGCTTCTCTCTGCTCGAGCGTTTCTCCCTGATCCCGCGGAGGAGCACACGCGCACATATAAGCGCGCGACGAAAGGTTCACGCCCCTCCCTCTTCAGAGCTCGCAACCAGTGCGGCCAATCACACGCTATTAGGAATAGCAGACACGATGACATACTGGAACATTTCCCCCTCTTCATCTTATTTTCCCATACAGACCTAAATATAATAAAAACAACAACAACAATAATAATACAGAAACATAAAGTACAGAATGAGATGTTAGCTAAAAAAAATATGCGTGCAACTGTTTGATGTTGATCACAGAAGGGAAAGTGGGGTGAGATAAGTGAAGCTCAACTAGTAAAAATGTCGTCTAGCGTCATGTTCATTACAAACAGGATTTAGTTATGTAATAACTAATGAAAGACATGTAGATAGCCAGTATGAACTCACATGTCATACTGGTACATAAAAAAAACAAACAATTAACACAGTTTCTAAGTAGAAATGAGCAACTAATGAATTTAAAGAGTTGTTTATCAAATCTCATTCACTAGATTAATTCCAGAAATACTTTATCTCCCCCTCTCCTCACCCCCTTCTGACTGCAAGAAGAATAACTAAATAATGAACAATGTCTCCTTTATTCTTTTGTTTCCTTTTTGCTCATTTCTCACCGAGGAGCCTCACTTAGTCATCCTGCCCACCCTCTGACGCCCCCTTTAATTACTAATGCTGAGTAATAGCAAACACAGTCTGCAGCGGCAATCCGAGGCAACCAGATGACTCTTCATCTCTGCACAGTAAAATCAACAGATGTGAGGGCAGAGAAAGCCACTCTCTTCTTTTTTCTCTCCCTCTTTAAGGTTGATCATCACTGTGCTTGAAGATTCATGTGGACCTGTGGATAGCTTCACTTTGTTTTGCAAAGGCTTTACTCAAGCCACCTGTTAGGCACATTCAGTTATATTAGCCAGTTAAAGCCTCTTTCCTCTCCCTCCTGACTGCTTCACAGATCCGCTGCTCTGTCGCCACCGGGGCTTATCTGCTGAGAGACTGAGCGAGCTATGTTAAGTGTTCACGCTGCTCGTGGTTACATAAGCGCGGCACAAATAATCATGTCGGGGAACTCTGACCCTAGATGGGCCTTCATTAATGGTTATCACGCTTTAAAGAGACATCGCAGGCACACCAAGGCTTAATTTTGTAATTAGCAGGGTACTGATAAGCATGTGAAATTTCAGTTTTAAACTTTTAATCATAAAATTTAAAGCTGACTGTTTGCCTTGTACATGTGGTCCCATTATGCTCGTTTCTTGGATTCTGTTAGAGTAAATTTGCACAACTCTAAACTCTTTAAATGCTGTTTTAGCACCTCTTTAAGCCAGCTTACTTCTGATTGCCTGCCCCTGGCAAACTGAAGGTTTGAACAGCCAGTGGGGGCGGGCCTTGTGTAACTGCTACATTAAGGACATCCCATCTTTTTGACATCATGTAGATCAAAAAGTTGAGAAGTTGTTGGCAGCATCCATTGATTTTACTGCAGAGAGATTGCTTGTTCTTGGAAAAGCATATGCCAACTTTGAGAAAATTCAGTCATTTAAAGGCCACTTAATGGATGCTTTTGTTAATGTGTCACACTCAGAAATACTAACAGGCTGAAATACTGCACAGGCACCTCAGGACTTTCTGTTTTATCCCTCACCCATGACTCGCATCAAGAACTCATCAAAAGAAGTCAGTGTTTGTTCAGCGGTACATTCAGGTGTAACGCGTCAACGCATTTCAGCCAGCAGGACATTAACCATCTGCGGAAATTCATTTTCACAGTGTGTTATCAGAGGTACAGCCTCATCCGATGGTCAACAGCAGCTACATTTCCAGCACACATTATTGAAAACACGTCAGCTGCGTAATTGTATTCAAGCACAGAAAATGCCCATGCTGTTAGTACTGTTAGTTCAGTCTCCGACCTCAAATCCAAGCCAAATTTATTGGCATCCCCTACTGAAGCAGTGAATCTGCATGTGTCATTTGTGGCTTTGGCGATGAAAACGGGAAGGTCCAGACTAGCAGGAAGTTAAGGCCGGCTGCAGAAAGGAGTGATTCACTTGGGCCAAATGACATATGACTTCATAGCAGTGGAACAGCTCTGCATTTCTAACATATTGTATAAGATAACAACATGAATCAGGGCCAAAGAATGCACAAACCTAATATGGTGATTATTGGCATAGACTGCTTTAAAATATAAATTGTCCTTAAAGTTGTCAGAAGTGATTGTCAGCTCAGAGCCAGTTGTGCCATACTATGAGAGGCTGAGGACTGACCATTTTCTTTTCTTTCTTTTTCTTCTTCTCAAGTCCCTCGAGTTTGTAGGTTCTCTGTCATCCAGGAAATGGTAGTCCTAAGTCAGGAACTCCAGGCCTCAAGGGCCGGTGTCCTGCAGGTTTTAGATTTCAACCTGGGTCAACACACCTGAACTAAATGAGTCATTCATTACCAGGCTTCTCTAGAATTCAAGACATGTTGAGGAGGTCATTTAGCCATTTAAATCAGCTGTGTTGGATCAAGGACACACCTAAAACCTACAGGACACCGGCCCTCAAGGCCTGGAGTTCGACACCTGTGTCCTAAGTGCTTGAAATTATGGCATCTGGACTAGAAGAGCACAAATCACAACAGGTGTTTGCAACTGTTGAAAATTTCCACCAATAAGAAGGGAGCTTTTTCAGTAGGGCTTTATAGATAAAAATATACTAAGTGCTATTGTCTCTTTACACTCAATGAAAGAATAAAAATATACAAGTCATCGAATTTAATATGAAATACAGAACTGTGAGAGTCTATTCAACTGAATTAAATTCAGTTTTATTTATGTAGTGCTAAATCACAACAGGAGTCACCTAAAAGTGCTTTATATTGTAAATAATACAGAGAAAACCCCATCCATCAAGAACTCCCTCATGAGCACTTACATGGTGACAGTGGGAAGGAAAAACTCCTTTTAACAGAAAGAAACATCCAGCAGAGCCAGGCTCAGGGAGGGGCGGGGCCATCTGCAGTGACCGGTTGGCGGTGGTGTGCGGTGAACACACTCGCACGTTGTCATGACCATTTAAGTCGTGGCACACAGTGCTCACTGAGCCCATACAATGACTTTGGACTCCTGTCGGGCACCGTGACGTCATTCTGGGATTGATTGTCCCTTCTTTGTTTTGTCCTTGCAGAGTCGTCTGCAGATGTACGTATGATAAGAAGCTATAAATGAACTTGAATGAGCCCCGCCCTCCTCTTCCTTTTGGGTCTGTTTCTCTCACTCTAATCTGGGCAGAAAGCAACATGCAAACTTTGTCCTTTGGTTTCTGTCAACAGGAATTCTTGAAAATGTAGGAAGTTGCAGAGTGAATGTTTACGAGGGTGGCCGACGGGAGGCGGCTCGAAAATGAAAAGCGCAACACTTCACTGCAAAATATTTCTCGGAATGTAGCAAGCATCAAAAAAGTGATTTATTATGTGTAGCGCAGAGCATGTGAAGGTAAATTTTCCTTTTTGGAGTGAGCAGCTGAATAGAGAGAGCTGTTCACCATATGTGTGTGGGTTCAATGTGTCTTTTTGGCTTGAGACGCTCTCGCTGGATAGTCGAGAGAGTAAGACAGATGCGGTGGGGATGCTCGAGTTCAACAATAAGTTTATGTTTGAAGATTGTAGGTGCACTATTAAAAATGATAGGCCCATGCTATGCAAGCATCGTGTTCTACTTTAACTTTACTGTCAGAAATGGGACAAGATAAAACAGACGATGGCCTCCAGAATATTCTGGTTATGTGTGTCTCTCACAGTCTGTCACTGTGACTTGATCCATGCAACTGAAGGGAAAAAAAACCCTCAACACCCTCTGGAAATCATGCTGCTAAAAGTAGGCCAGCATCCTGTAAGAATAATGCAGAGCATAGTGCATTTCATCTGAAAAAGTCCAATTATAGAAAAAGGTTTGTTGTGAGGCTGGCCGTTCGCCGGGGGAGCAGACAACAGCTTTGTATACCGGAGGTCTTTAAGCCATGGTTGACAAAAGAGAACATAGTGGTGACTCAGAGGAAATACCTTTCATCCGACTGACAGGCCTCTAGAGAGGCACAGGAAGAGTTGGAACTTGAAAAGATAGCACCGCTGGGAGAGACGGTCGCCGAGGGACAGTATCCAGCCCTCACTCACCCGGCCCTGGTGTTCGGCTTACATGCCATTCCACTTAAATGGGACACACAGGATGATCTCTGCTCTGCAGCTCGACACTGTAAGGAGGACCGGCAGTGAAAGTTGTGACACGGCAGGCGCACTGGCCGTATTTCGCAGGAGGATTTGGGATCTTGCGGTTTGGCGAAGGATCTTTCTCCAACTCGCTGGGTGGCTGCGTGGACACAAAGGAAACACCTGTTGTCCAGTGAAACTCCACTGGGTGGTAAACTGAACCGCAGGTGGAGTGTGGTTATTAGGAAGGGACTGGAAGTTATTTCACACAGTTTACCCAAACCAGTGCAGTTGGTACAAGCAGATGCTTTATCACAGGCATTTAATGTTTCTATTTTCAAGTCAGCATTGACACTATAAAGTAAAAGTATTGTTTGGCTTGTAGGCATAAAGGAAAAGTCATCCAAAGGTTGCCAGTTTGAGGCCAGATGCACGTTATTCCTCCTATCTCACAGTTTCTGTTTTCTGTACTAAAAATTTCGAGGATTGATTTGCTTAGTTCTGTACAGGGTTATGCTTCAGGTTCACCAAACATGTAAGCCTTTGATGACTGCTCCTGGGTCAGATGTGCCACGGATTGTATGGAATGCATATTTATAGTGGTTACACCTGCAGCGCGCGTTTGATGTGGAGCTGTCTGATTCACAGGCAGAGCAAGTTTGGTGAGCTTTTCTTCTGTATTCTGTGGTGTTTTCAGGTTTAAGAGTTGCTACACTGTTGCAAAACTGTGTAACAGGAGTGTGTTAACAACTACAGGTTTAAGTTACTAAGCAACCTCCAGCTCAGGGGTCAGTGGTTACTTTTCTCAAGGGGCCACATGGTAAACTGGGACTGTTGTAAACTGGGAGAGTTCCATGAAGAAGCTAAACTCAATTCTGCTGAATTCTAATTCGATCTTTTTAGAAACTGCTACTGATGAGGATGGATGTTACACTTAAGTGATGATATGAATGAAACAGGCATAGTCAAAGTGGTGATATTTTGTCACTATTTAATCAGCATTCCTGTTTTGTCCCCAGCCTAACTAGGCATGCAGTTAAGTCTGTGAACTTCCTGTACCTTTGACTGAGCGCGTTGCTGCCAGTTCCTCTGTAATCTTTAACTCTTTTGTTATCCCACATACAAAGATTAGTAACTGGGCTGTCTCGTGAGCAACACGGCTTTCATTATGTGCCAAGGAGAAAAATCCACGATTTCCTGGATCTGTCTTGTCTGTCAGTCTGGAGAGAGACACATTTTCAAAGCTTTCTTTTTTTCTCAGGGCATATTAACACAGCAGAGTACGCTCTTCCATAACACTCTTTGATGAACTTCTCACATTTGAGTCCTAATTTTCCATTGACCAAAGGTTTGGATGTAGTATGCAGGCAGTACAATGCTGAAATCTGTGCTAGCTGGTACTAGCAAGTTCAATGCACATGCTAGATTCAGGTGTTCAGTGTAGCCACAACATTAGAGTGTTGTTGCTCTAATGATGCATTTGATCCATCACAGTTCATTCTGCTCCAAGATCATGGCTTGAAGGTGGATGGCACTCTCAGTACTGAGATTTTTTTTCCCTGCTACCTTGGGGTGGAAAAGAAAGACGTTCCTTGCATCCACTTCTCAGGGTCCATCACTTCTAAAAAGTGACCTGCTAACTTTGTTAATTAACACCTTAATTTGTTAATTAACGTACAGCAGTGTTGCGATGGGCTGGTGACACCAACACACAAAAGCTAAAACAGGGCAGTACTGTAGACATAGGAGTCACCAAACACACCACAATACAACTTTATCACAATACTTCACTCACAATATGATATTATTGGAACATTTTGCAATATGGGGAATAGTACAATAACACATATTATGATTTACCACATTTTTTAAACTGCAAATTATGTCCTCAAATGTAACATTGGCAGCTGTCGCTGTCTTATCCAGTAAGATAAAGACATCTCACCTCAGCATAACAACACTGTCACTAAAACCTGCCCTAAATGTTGCCATAAGATGGAGTCAGTCTGCTGTCTTTCCCTGTCTGTGATTGAGTGGGGTCAGTGGGGTCAAGTTGGCAATTACATGCAATCTTCTGATAATCTTAGTATTAGTAGTATTACCAGAATATTTATATTTATTTAATAAAATATTGACATTTTGGCTCCCCATGTGGATACAATATCACAACACAAAACACTGGGATATTACACTTTATCAACTTTTACCCCCTTCCCCACAGTAAAACCTGAAAGATGCTGAAAGATGCTAAAACACTTTGTGCTGTAGAGCTGGCAAACAAAAATGAAGCAACGTAATAAATATTTAGCTGTTAGTCTTTATCTGCATTAATAAACTGTTTGTTTGTTTGTTTTTAAAAAGGCAAAATGCAGGTTGGTGATCTGCCCTTTTTTATCATTTAGCACTCCTGAAAATGAAAGAAATCGAATGCAGGCCTCTTTGCTGAACATAAAGGAGTAGTGGACTTAGACTGTGACCTTGCTTGCCTGATATTGTTCCAAATAAAGGAAGTGCAAGCCAGTTATTCTGTCTCTGTGTCTAGGAAAGTAGAGCAAACCAATAAATGGCTGTAAGGGCACAAGTGATGTCATTGTTTCTCTGGTATGGAATGACGTTACTAGATAACCTTAGCTATCACTGTTGCTTTTATCTGAACAATAGAGTTTGAATAGTTGGAAATGAGCTCAGGGCTTGCTATCTGAAACCAGTCTGTACAAGTTTGATATTGGTGGCTGTTCACCTCCCCACTGTTGCAGCTGAATTTTACAAAATGACATGACGGCCTGATGTTGAGCTACTCAGCATGTTATCTTCACTGAATATTTGAGCAGATGCTCACTGGTTACCAACTCCAGCATGTCTGTCATTTGATGTGTAGTTAAGACATCAGAAGAAGAAACACAAACATGGCCCTGACCCATGATCCTGCTCACAATGGGACTCCCCCTACAATAAAATATGATGAACGGTCAGTAACTTCCTACTCAGGCAGGCCAAATGCAACCGCAGCACTCGCTGCTCAGACGCAGGCTCCCCTGCTGTACTGTACTGTACATATTTGGTGTGTGTGCGGTCAGGAAACCCCACAAAATGACTATGTTGTATTACGGCATGAGACAATGAGACACCAGGCCTAACCATAAACATGCGCATATGACAGCATGGAAATAGCTTTGACAAATTCCTTAAGGTTGAGAGAATGCCGAAGCCGGATTCAGTGCTGAGAACAGGAGAAGAAAACCCCAAAAAACCCAAAAATCTGTTATATACATTTAAAAAAATGTTAAAAGATTTTTTTTAAATTTGACTTAACTGGCAAATCTTACTATATGAAAAGGCCTCCGGGAGACAAATATATATGTATATATTTTTAAGAAAACATGAAAATAGATTATCAGGCTTTTAAAAGATGATACATAATAACAACATAAACTATGCTGCTCAGTACATGGTTAACATCATTTTTTTAGTGGCTCATAATGTTATTACACTCCTCAAAAAAATGAAAGGAACACTTTAATCAGAGTTTATCATCAACTCAGTTAAACTTTCAGGATATTGATCTGGTCAGTTAAGTTTTGGAGGCGTTGTTAATCAGTTTAAGCTGCTTTGGTGTTGATGAACTGAGCAGCAGGTACAGGTCTTTGTCCTGAGCCACAGCCACCCCAAAACAGTGCTCAGTGAATTTAAGCATGGTAGGACGCCATCACTGAAAGAACTACACAGTTTAGAAACTCAACCACAAAATCTTAGAGAGCGGCGTCTCTGTGTGGTAAAGCGTACCCACCAACTCTTTGCTAACTCAGCAACTGCAGAGTTCCAAACGTCCTCTGGGATTAAAATCAGCACGAAAACGTTGCACCGAAAACTTCGTAGCATAAGTTTTCATGGCCCAGCAACTCCTAGCAACGTCCTACAACAAGAAAAAGTTTTCCACTTTTGTATAATTTTATCTTAAATTCTGTTTCTATTCACAAGTGTTTTGACTGCGTCACTGTACAGTGCAATAGAGTAACATTCATATTAACATTTCCTATGAGCAAAAACGTCCTTGACTTTACTCTGCAAATGTATTTTAAGGAAGTTTAATAAAATGGCGTGATCTGTTTTAAAGTACGATGTCATTTCGATCGATGTCGTTTAGATGACCCAGGTGTAAGTGTAAGTGTTTGTCACGGCCGAGGCCGCCTCAAAAGTGAAAGGACTCAAATGCTGGACGCCGAACAAGCACGTAAGTAGTTTTAGAGACGACGTTTATTTACTCAGTAAGTGTTCATAAACTGGAAAGTGAGGTTAACAAGTGCGAAATGCCACAACTGAATCAAAGGGGTCTTAAGCAGCCTGGGCTAAGTAAGCAATCTGGGCCCGTATCCCTAAAGAATCTTTGTGCAAAAAGTGGCTCCTAGCGGCCAAATTCTAAGAAAATTCTCAGAGTCATGACGTTTTCTTAGAATTTCCCCTAAAAGTGACATGACAATCCCAGTTAATATAAAAGCTATTCCTCAAGATTCCTAGCGCTTAAAAGGGCTCCTAAGGCGAGATCTGCTAAGAGCAGGGAAGAGGACTTTTAGTGGCTTAGGAGTTCCCCTAAGCAGCTGCACAAAATGGCCAACAGAAGAGGCAGGAGAGATGTCCTGCAAACACTGGATGACAGGGAATTATTGAGATGCTACAGATTGGATTGTGCAGGAATCATGTTTGTGGTGGATCTCCTTAGAGATGCAATTACTTCACCAACTCGACGCCACAACACTATTACACCGGAGACGAAAGTAATCACAACCCCGAGGTATTTGGCAACCGGGAAAATGCAACAATGCAGCAGTGATGACTTGGGTCTGCAATCACAGACATTGCTAAAAGCTGAGCCGTGTTACCCTCGTTAAGACCACACTGGACTTGTAACGTTGTGATTTCTACTTCATTAAGGACAGCCTCTTGAGATAGGCCATCTTGTTTTCAACGGGGTCCATATGGGAGTGAAAGTACAAAATATGCCAGCTAGGATATTAATATGAGCAAATAAGACACGAATCATTATTTGAACAGGGTGTAATGAGTTTAAGTTTTCACATATTTTAGATTCTAATGGCTATAACCCCTACAGCTTACTATTCATTTTCCAGATATTTTCTTGAATGTGAAATATTATTTACAATTACAGTCAGCATAAGATTAGAGTATATAATATGTTTATTGATTTGAGGGTACATCCTTTGCGCATTATCACCAAAAGCTCATTTCCATCAAACTTGTAGGATCAACCAATCACGGCTTTTGAAATGATGACTCATACCTAGCAACGGGGTCAACCACACCTCCTCACTAAGATAGGATTTTCCATCCATTCCTTGCTCAGAGTTCACTGAAAATGTTCTGGAATCACTTCTAAGCTAAAACTCCTGGCAAGGAATTTTTAGGTTAAGTTAGGAGCTCTCTGAGAGGATTCTCAGAATCTTTAGGGATACGGGCCCTGGTCTTGGTCAGTGGAAACAGCAGTTCCGGGGATTGGGCTGGAGGGAGAGTCACACTGGGTCCAGGGAAAGGGTCAGAGTTACTGTAAAAAGAGTACAGACGTTCAGGTATGGTTCAGGAGAAATATGGATAAGCTGTTCGTTCTGAATCTTCCTTCGTACTGCGTACTTGCCGCGGGTGGTCGGTGGTGACGTGGAGGGGTGAGTGGTCCGGGTGTGTGGTCCGAGATTCCTGGCGTGGAGGCAGGCAGGTGGTTCGGGTGAACAACCTGTGGGACTGTCAGGTGGTCCAGCGTCCGGGTTGGAGCTCTTCGGCAGAGATTAGTGTTTGGCAGCTTGGTGTGGCTATGAGAGAACCACACGATGAGACAAGGTAATTCACAAAGCGAGTGCAAAATCATGGTGGTGGCCTGCACTAACTAGGGTTAGCTGAGAATCTGGCGAAGAGAGGTTGAGTGCGCTGGCCGTATGAGTCCCCGTCTAAATTACCCACAGGTGTGAGCAATCAGCAGAACACTGAGGCCCCTCCCAGGGGTGGAGATGCCGGCTCGGAGGGAGACACACTGGAACACACCCGGACCATGACAATGTTAGCATGATTGCTGTCCCCAAATAGTCTATAAATTAGTGCTGTCAACATTAACATATTAACGCGTCAAAATTGTCAGTTGACTTAACGCAGATTAGTTCGTGTGAGGGGTTATTAGGCGTTAATGCAGCTCAGACGTGTTAACGCCGTCATCACTACTAATGCAATTAAAAATGTACTAATCTGGAGCGTACACTGTCTCAAAGTCACTGGAATGTCTCTGTCAACGCATTTTGGGCAGTTTGTCCGAAGTTTGTCCATTCTGCGCTCCACACGGGTTGAGTGCGCTTTAATCGCGTTAATCGTGATGACTACGTTAACGCGTTTAGCTAACGCAGTAATTAACGACTTAACATTGACAGCACTACTACAAGTATAACACTATTACCTTGAAGTGATAGTTAGGGGGGGTTTCCAAGTTATTTTTCAGATTATAGAAAATTTGGTCTGCATTCTGCTCTCCTTAGTGCTCATTAGTTAGCTCAAAACTGTTAGTAAGATCCAAATGCCCCATTGCCAGCTACTGACACGTAGCTGACTAGCAACAGGAACCTTCGTGATAAGGTTAAGCTTGTAGTCAACATATCTGAGCTGAATAAAGTGCACCACTCTCCTGGTCACTAGTAAAAATTTAAGAAGAAACACCCAAGGAAACCAGTATTTACATTATTGGTCACCTGTTTTAATTTCAGTTGATTTCTGGGAGAGCAGACAAAAATAACCTGCATTTCTGAGAATCATTTACTTATTTGAGTAAGAAGCCCAAACAGGTACGTGTGTTTAGTCATGTTGCTTTCCTTTACACAAGTGTGGCATTCTTTAGCAAGTATCACGGTGTTCTTTATTAACTGCTTCAAACAGAGTTCATCTGGTAAATGGTTTCTTCTGATCAGAAACTGTAAAAAAACAACAACCAAAAAAAAACAGCTTTTCCCAGAAACACGAACAACAGTGGGAAGGTGCATGTGGGAGGGGGAGAGGGAAAGTTAATTTAGGGAAGATGGTCAAGTGACTCATCGTCAGGTCAGAGGTTAAGGGTGTCTATGGGGTTCGCAGGATGCTGACATCACACACTGGGAGGGCGGAGGGTGCTCAGGCAGGGTTAAACTTAGAAACATGACATCACAGTATCAGGATTCCCCTGCCACTTTTTTCCATCTGTCTAAGCATACTGTATGTAATTCAGGCGTTTGAAATTTTCCATAATGTTTAACAGAACAGGAAACTGAGACAGTTGATGAGTTACTGTTTTAAGAATCATGTAACCTTGTGGACGAGATAATATTTATAGAACAGTTTAATTTCATGGACTTGGTGGGAAGTGGAAAATTCCACAGTTTATCATTGCTGTGGATTGCTGCTTTTTTCAAGCAGTATCAGGAGGTCATGTTACCCTGAATCTGCTCTGTTTAGTCTTACCTGGTCTGTAACTCAAACGTATCCGTTTCTTACTAATTCAGGCCTCCTGTCTCTCCTAAATGTTGTCGCATAACAAGAGGCCAAATCAACGTGTGAGTGAATTTATCATTAGCATAATTAAGCAGCAGAAAATCATCTGAAGCTTCAGCTTTTAATGTTCTCTGGCACATTGTAATATATACACTGCTTAAACAAGTTAAAGCATTAGTTTGAAAAACTGTCACATCTCAATGGGACAAAAGAATGCTGGATATTTATTTTGGACTGAGTAATGTATTAGGCACCAAAGGATGACACATCATTTCACTGGAATGAAAATGATCTATCTACAGAGAGCTTAATTCAAAAAGTGAAAAAATGAAACTCAAAAAGGTCTCCTAAGCTCTCCTCCCTGATCTGGACCAGGGCATCACTGAGCTCCTGGCCAGTCTGAGGTAAAACCTGGCAGCGTTAGACTGAACCATGATGTTTCTGAGGTGTACTATTGGATTTAGGTTTGGTGCATGCGGGAGTCAGACATTGGTATCGACTCCTTCATCCTCCAGGAGCTGCGTACATACTATCACCACATGAAACCGGGCATTGTCATTCACCCTTGTGTTCCTCCATCGATATGCTCTCCAGACCATCACTGACCACTAAACCAGTCCTGACGACGTTACAGGCAGCATAAGATCGTCCACAGCTGCTCTAGACCCTTTCACATCTGTCACATGTGCTCAGCGTGAACCTGCTTTCATTTGTGAAAAGCACAGTGCTGCCAATTCTGGTGCTCTATGCTATGGTGCTGGGCAGTGAGCACAGGCCCAACCAGAGGACGATTGTTTGGTCGGACACATTCACACCAGTGGCCTGCTGGAGGTCATTTTGTAGGGCTCTGTCAATGCTCGTCCTGGTCCACCTTGTACCACGATATAAAAAGGGATGAGCTTGCTTTTAGAGCCGGCCTCGTGTGGACAGTAAAGGAAATGCTGTACGGGCACTTCTGTACTGGCTACATTTTCAGAATTGAAGATTGCTTTTTGCCACAAACTAATAGTTGCTTAACAGAAATGATAAATATTTTAAAATAGTGCTGTAGCGCCATCACATCCACAATGATGTTGCAAGGCTTAAGCTGACTACTTTCTAGTCCATTTGGAATAAGTATGTGTTGCTGGTTTGTAGTATAGTCACCACAGCAAATTGGCTGGTATGTGAACACACACAGAGCCGCGCTTACACTCACTGATGGCAACATTTACATCAGACAGAAGGTGTACCTCTAGCACAAAGAGCGTAGGCTTGGCCAAAACTCTTTAAATGCCTGTTGGTCCCATCTTTGAAAACACTGACTGACAAAAACTGCTCTCAATGAGTTCCTTGTAATATCTGAGCGATCTCACACGTGGTTGACATTACAGATGGTTAGCCAATATATTTTAATAACAGGACACAGCCACTACTGCAGTCCAGTCTATTCATTTTAAATAAACAGAGATTTGTTTGAAACTCAGTGTTAAGTACATGTCCAGACTCCACTTGAGTGCAGCTATTTAGGTCCAGCTCCTCTGCGGTTGTGCTTTAATAGGGACCTGGACAGGCCTTATTAGCGATAATCAATTCACTACCCTACATTCCTGCTCCTGAAGAAAAAGGACAGACGGGTCCTGGGTGAGCCAGTCCTGCAAAAGCCATCAACACTGTGCCACATTCCTTTCACTCTAAAGGAAAAGCGATGCTTCTTTCCCAGTTTCCAGGGGCTCCGGCAGTATTAGGTCTCGGAAAAGATGGAGCAGAAATGAAGTGGCTGTGTGCAGATTTGGCCTCGGTGCGTTATGATGCATGGAGTGAATGGAATCATTCAGTCAAACCTTTCAGCTCAGTGATGCTAGCAAAAACAATCGCCGATCCAAACCTGCACCTGTGAGTAACGCGACAGCGCACAAATACAAAATGTTCTCTTGTGACGTCAAATGTATTTTCCCCTGCCCGTGTCTCCGCACACTTCGAGAGTTCAAAGGTCACAGTGACACACTGCTGGCAGTTGGTACTGTCCGTGAAAGCCGCTCAGCTGCCTCTACTCATCTCGGACCACGTGATTTTTCCAAGAAAACGTCCTTGCAGTCTCTCTTTGAATAATTCCTTCCTGCACTATATCCCGCTCCAATTTCCTGTTCCCACAGAAAATACATTAAAACAAAGGAGAGCTGGATGTTTTAAATATGCAGTTTCGTTTATGATATTTGGGACGTAAAGCAGATGTCAAGAGTCTGCATCGAGTGTTTCTTTAACCGTGTTTACACTGGGCTTTAACTTCATGGTTTGCTACAGTTTCGTGCAACTTTGTGAAGAAAATTACAGCTCGCCAAGGCATGAATTAAATCCCTCAATGCTCGGATCAAGTGTTTATTCAAACGGAGCAAAAGGCAGAGTGGGAACTTAAACTTGTCAAACATAAATGTATTCAATTTACTTCACCCCCGACAACTCCGGTCTAGACCCGAGAGACAAATCTGGGGCCTATGCATAGGCAGGCTCACGACCCTTTTATTAGTTGTCATTTCTATGAGAATTACAAATTCAAGCTTCACGTGATCCCATTCATCTGTAGAGGTTATTAGGACATCAGTAATAAAGTGAGAAAGCCTGCATGGTGTGATTTGATTGACAGGTGTCCTGTCATAGGCAGCTGTAGCCAGTCGGTGTCTGCTAGACCTCCCCTCAGCTAACTGGAGTAACTGAACTAGACATGTTCACTGTGTTTGTGCAGTTGGAGCATTTTCATTTTCAAATAATATGACTTACTTTGTGGCACAAACCATCTGAGATCATAGTTCAGTTTCACTGAATAAGTTCTAGGCTTTTATTAGTCTTCTGTCTCAGGGATTTTATTAATGTGACTGTCGATAATACCTGTGCAGCTTCCAGATGTAATCTGCTTACCGAGCTTGCCAGCGTTAGCTGACAATTTAGCTCCCTCTCATTCTGCTACTTCTACTTCTGGCTATAAAAAACCAACATGGCGAAGCCAAAACCAATGGGTAATTTCACGGTGGCTTTGTCCATTTTTTATGTAAAGTCTATGGTCTATATACTCCCATGTTAACAGCGTGGTACATAAAAACAGCTAATGGCCTCAATGGGTAGCTTCTCCCATCATTCCCTCGTTGAAAAGTCCATTTTTGTGTAGAACTGATCCATTTGTACACATTTAAATGTTAAAGTTAGGGGTGTTTGACAGGAGGAATAAGCAACTCTTTGGACAGTGGAGGAGGGAAGGCAGCCATGTGCAGCGTGCATACCAGGGCTCGGCCCAAATGTCAGCACTGCTACTGTTTTTAATTAAGACATGGTACACAGGGAGGAGAGAAGGAGAAGATCAAGGAGGAAGATGGTTTGGAACAGCTGGATGTGGCAAAGCTAATCTGTATTCATACCAGCTGTGCAAGCAGCGGGAAAGGGCGGTACTCTGCAAAACACTGCAGCAGTGCTGATAAATGAGCTGGAATTGATCTACATTTGAAAGCAATCAAGCTGTTGAAGTCTCCTAAATACATTTCAGTCATAGAAAGCGTTCAGGAATAATAAGTGCAAATTTGGATTTGAACCAGAATACTTTTGATGATAATCAACTACAGTGGTGTGAAAAGTGTTTGCCCCCTTCCTGATTTCCTATTTTTTTGCATATTTGTCACACTTGCATGTTTCAGATCATCAAACAAATTTTAACATTAGACAAAGATAACCCGAGTAAATACAAAATGCAGTTTTTAAACGATAATTTCAGGGATTTAAGGGAGAAAAGTAATCCAAACCTTCCCGGTCCTGTGTGAAAAAGTAATTGCCCATCTTCTTAAATCCTAAATTAGTTGTGATTGACCACATTTTTTGGAAAGCTGAGTTCAGTTTCACTAAACACAATCAGGTCTGATTATTGGCAGCCCTGTTGAGCCCATATCATACCATGATCTAAAGAAACCACTGAGAAACAAAGTTACTGGCATCTGTCAGTCTGGAAAGGCTTAAGGCCCAAGGCTTTGGGACTCCATTGAACCACACCGAACCATTATCTACAAATCAAGAAAACTTGGAACAGTGGTGAAGCTTCCCAGGAGCAACCAACCGACCAAAATTACTCCAAGAGCTCTTGGGTTGTGCAGCGGGACAATGATCCAAAACACACACCGGCAGGTCCACCTCTCAATGGCTTAAGAAAAACTAAATAAAGACTTTGGAGTGGCCGATCTAGATGCTGTGGCAGGGGTGGTTAACTCCAGGCATCGAGGGCTGGTGTCCTGCAGGTTTTAGATGTGTCCTTGAGCCAACACAGCTGATTTAAATGGCTAAATGACCTCAACATGTCGCGAAGTTCTCCAGAGGTAATGAACTAATCATGTGATTGTGGTGTGTTGACCCAGGGTAATAGCTAAAACTTGCAGGACACCGACCCTCGAGCCCTGGAGTTGCCCACCCCTGTGCTGTGGCGTGACCTTTAAAAGGCGGTTCATGCTCAAAAACCCTCCAATGTGTCTCAATTACAACAATTCTGCAAAGAATAGTGATGTAAAAGACTCACTGCCAGTTATCAAAAAACTCTTGATTGCAGTTGTTGCTGCGAAGGGTGGCTCAACCACTTATTAGGTTTAGGGGTCAATCAATTTTTCACACAGGGCCCTTCTAGGTTTGGATTTTTTTCCCCCTTAATAATAAACACTTTCATTTAGATACTGCATTTTGTGTTTACTTGTGTTATCTTTGTCTAATATTTAAATTTGTTCGATGATCTGAAACATTTAACTGTGACAAACATGCAAAAAAATAGGAAATCAGGAAGAGGGCAAACACTCTCACACCATTTAGTTTCATGTCATTTAGCTTTTCAGCTTTTTTGCCCTCAAAAGTTTTTGCTTAGCAGTAAGTTAGCCCAGGAATTCAGATATGTTTTGTTGGTGGGTTTTTTGTTGTTGTTTGTTTCCAGATTTGAAAAGTAAAGAAAAAATCCGGGAAATCGCCAAACAGTTTTTGTCCATCCATCCATCTTCCGCTTATCTGGGCTTGGGTCGCGGGGGCAACAGGTTAAGCAGAGGCCCAGACCTCCCTCTCCCCAGCCACCTCCTCTAGCTTGTCCGGGAGAACACCAAGGCGTTCCCAGGCCAGCCCAGAGATATAATCTCTCCAGCATGTCCTGGGTCTGCCCCAGGGCCTCCTCCCAGCCAGTCTTGGTAGCCCGCCAGGGCCTCTGCTCCTGGCTGCTGCCCGGCACACAGTGCACCCGACCTCTACTGCGCCTCCTGCGGGTGGTTGCCTGCAGGAGGATGGGCCCATGTCCCCTTTTCGGGCTGTGCCTAGCCGAGCCCCATGTACTAAGGCCCGGCCACCAGACGCTCGCCCTTGGGCAACCTCCCCGGGCCTGGCTCCAGGGCGGGGCCCCGGTAACCCTATCCCGGACAGGGTAAACTGTTCCCTCGGTGATATTCTCATAAGGGTCATCTGAATCGCTCGTTGTCTGGTCCCTCACCCAGGACCAACTTGCCATGGGAGACCCTACCAGGGGGCAAAAGCTCCATAGCCCCTGGGATCCCTGAGACACACAAACCCCTCCACTACGATAAGGTAGCGATTCACGGAGGGGAGTCAGTTTTTTTTTTGTTTTTTTTTTTAATTTTGTAAGGAAGCTGAATATCCGTTTCATTAGCCACAAACCACAAAAAAAGTTATTGGGTAACTTTTCAATACAGAGTCTTTTGTCCTTTGTAACGCCTTTAATCTACATGCAACAGTTTATCACAAACTCGATGTCTACAAATGATGAAAACTGTGAGCAATAACATGATCATTCTTCCTTGAATGTTGTTTTTAAATACACATTCACATTTAGGTCAGATTTTAACTATGCAGTGAGGAAATATAATTTTGTGTATCATACCCTAACCTTCTAATCTTACATAATCTGATAGAAGTATTGAAATGAACCTGCGTCAAATGTAATGAACAACCGTGGTAGATCCGAGATGAGCAAACGCACCAGAAGGTTGAGTGTTTGTGAGATGACTAAGATAACGGGTAGAGATCCTCTCTGCCAGTTTAATCAAAACACTGTTATTGCAGGCTATCTAAACACCTTTGTGAATATCTTAACAGCTAGAAAAAATACTTGCATAATGTGACTGTGTTTCCATGCTGTGCATAAATGTTTGTGTAGAGTCTCCGGTCTGGATTAGGGGGGGATTCCAGTCATGTAGGATGACTTGCTCTTGCTCTGGTTTGTACAGCTATGAACAACAAAACACACACCCTCTGGTCTCAGCAGGGTATGGTTCATGACTAACCACAGAAAGACTGAGCCATCCAAAAGAAGAGGTTTTAAAGGACACACTCCAAACAAGAGTTAGATTTTGTTTGGTTTTCCCCTTTTTCTTTTCTAAAATACCTTTCACCATTTATAAGTTTCTAAAAGTTTCTGAGAAATTATGTTTTGCTCCATCCATCACCGCCAGGTTGTACCTAAGTTGTACTTTGGGGTGACTTTAGCTCAGTTGGTAGAGCAGGTCAGCTACTAATTGGATGCCAAATATCCTTGAGCAAGATACTAACCCCCAGTTGCTCTCATACGTCCATTGGAGTATAATTGTGTGTGGATTTTAGCTAGAAAGCACTTGCATAAAACAAAGTGCTTGTGTAAATGGGTGTATGAGGCAAGTGCTCATTTAGAGTACAAAAGTGCGATATAAGAACCATCTACCGGTGATTCCCTGTTCCAGATCTGGGGGGAAATCTCTCAGGACACTATCTGTCATCCCATCCCAAGAAACATGCACACCAGCACATGGGGAAATAAAAACTACTGCTCACTATTTTGAGTTACTGCAATGACATTTTAGCAAATTGGACTAGTGTCCCGCGTTTCTAATTCCCGGGGTGTCTTTGAATTCAGCCCACTGTAGGTTGATCCTTTTCTTTTCCATCAAATGATGTGGCATCCTTTCATAGATCCAGTTCAAATCAGTTTAGATATCCAGCGTGATTTTCACGGACAGAAATGAACTTCTTTGCCTTTCAGTGTAAAAGTAACTTTTTAGATTCAGGTTTACTGGTTTCGTAAATGTACAGTAATTTGAAACAAATGAGTGCATTAATTCTTAGTTTTTGTGGTTTCCTATACCTTTTTATCTAAAGGACTACTCTGTCAGCTCTAAACATTTCATAACTTTTGCATGGAGTTGAAGGCCTTTATCTTGAGAAAGAGCCCAACAGCAAACATTCTTCCTGTCCTTAAACACTTGCCTATGATGACAAAGCAGGTGGCTTGACCACCAGAAGACACCACCGGCCATTTCCATCACTACTCCATCAGCACTTTAGTGCTTGGAAGCATCCACCCCGGAAACTTCTATCCTCGGGATTGTTTTCCAGACAGCTGCCTCCCTCATGGAAATACACCAGGACAGACCCTAATGGAAGCCAGATGAGTTTAAATTCCACAACAATAATTACCACACTGCATTAAATGGCTTTTACTGTACACACTTTAACACAATGGACATCTGCCACAGTTTTGGGCGGATGTTTGTCCAGGAAGTTGCTATGACAACTTTTTGAAGTCTGCTCTAGTGATGGATCCTGGAACTACTGCATGTGTCATGATTATGTCACTCTTGGTTTGGGGGCATGTGTAAAATTTGTTCTGAAGGTTTATGGTCTGAGTGAGGAAAATGGCTGACTGCTGTTCCAAGTACTTGAAACTAATTTTAGGAGGTCTTAGATACAAATTAGGACTTTAACTTTGAAAGTCCTCGTTGTAAAAAGTAATTGTAACAAACAGGGACAGTTTTACTAAGAAATGATACCAGATAAGGACCTGTTGACATTATTTTGAACATCAGATATGAACAGTTTAATATTTTAGTAATTTTCTGTCTATCCACTTTAAATATGTAGCTAAAACCTGTAGGTTAGCTTAACTTAGCAAAGAGGCTGTTTACAGTGGTAACAAAATTCTGTGTCCTAGCACCTCTTAAGTAAATTAACCCTAACACGGTGTGCTGAACCATTTATCTCTACTTACAAACAAAAGAGTTTTAAAGTAGAGACACGACTTATTGAAAAATGTTAACTAAACAAAGATCAAGTACAACTTCTTTCAGAGGGCAAAAACAAAATATCTTAAAGTGACAATAAAGCTCATCACTCAAACTGAGTACGAGCTCTAATTCAGTTATTAGATGCTGCTCTTTATAACTGTAAAACATTGGTTCACCTGTAGCCATAATATAAATAACCCTTGATTCTCTAAATTGTATGCATTTGGATTCAACCCCTGGTCTTACCAGACTTGTACCCACCATCGTCGTTTAAAGCACCTTATGTCATCCCTGCAGGGTTCTGGTCTAATAAATGTTTATTTGCACTGGCCACCTATCCACTTAATATTGCTCCAAATCAAATTTACCCTCCTGCTTTCAGTTAAAACACGGAGCAGTTTCAAAGGGTTCCACTCCTGTCAGGTGTATGAATTCAGTCAGTAACTTAGCAGGGACCTGCGTGATAAACCTTACTGGCCTCTTGAGGCTCACTTAGTCCCCAGGCAGAGTTTTGATGTGGGCGAACTGTCTTTGGTCTCGCTGCGGTCAGACTCTTGAAAAGGATTCTGGGTCGGGGTCCCCCCTGCTCTCGTCGTCTGCCTAAACCATCATGCCTCATGTCTTCTCCTTGATGTGGCAGCTTTGAGTGGCCATAATAAAAATTAAGACATCATAAATGCAGGATGGATGCACCATGTGTTTTCCTTTGTAATGCACGAGCCCCTAGTGAGAGGTTTAACTCCCACTGCAACTCGAGCAACTGAACCCTTCTCTGCAAGGTTTTCATCGTGTTGTGTGTGTCTGTGTGTGTTTGTGTGTCATACTGACAGACCGCGAGTAATTCACTGTGGCGCAGAAGACAACTGTTGGTGGGTTGGTTGAATATAGAAGTTGACTTGCTGCTGCTATAATAAATAGTTTTGGCATTAGCAATGGATGAAATGATTTTATAAGGCTTTTCAGCATCTTTTTGTGTTGTGTTGATTCTGAAAGCTGAAAACTTGCCGACATTTATTTCTGATTAATCCTGAGATTGATTTGCCAGTTCGAATTTGTCACTTCGCTGGGACGAATGAATATGTTTCCACTGGATACAGACCTGCCCTCCAGTCACAGATGGAAGCGTTCAACATGTCACATGGATTTGTTTTGAAGTTAGGAAGGCATGATTCACCTCAGACACCAACCTGAGGAACAGTCCCGGCTGACTCACACAAGCTTTGCATACAGCTATGCGGAGGGGCCGGTGAGGTTGGCGGATGGGTTTCCCTGAAGTATTTCTACCATGTGCCACCTCCGATCGTCTGCCACTTTTACTGTAACTCGAGGGGAGCCTGTGTGTTCCCAAAGAAGGACCTAGACTGGTAAAATCACCCACCGTATAATTAGCTTTTTTAGCATGTGACTTCTTAACATCTTTACCACACTGGATGCCTTTTACAGACTGCTGGGAACAAAAGGCTGAACGGTGAAGCTGAAGTTTCAGACCAACATTTCCACATCGGACAGCTCCGAGACGCTGACGGCCACCGAGGTTTTTTCTTTTCGAAGATGGAAACTTGTTTTGTCATACTCTCTCCTTAAAAATATCAATCACTGTCAAGTAAAGACTTTTCCCATAAAATAGACTCCCTCATGTCTGAAGAAAAGCTTACCGCCACAGTTTAAACCAGTCGCTCCTTTTTATAGATGAAATCTTCAGAAAACATTTAAAGTTTTAACTCCAGCTCTCAATAGAAATGAGACAGTGCTTTGCAAAGAATTTCATTTCTGCTTTCCAAACCTTTTAAAATTTAAACCCAAGTGTCATTAAATGTGTTTTATTTAGAGACTTTAAACACGACAAAACAGACATGACTTAAGCTCACAAATATGACTTCTAGTCCTGTTAGTGAGCAAGCTAACTGACAGTCGTTGACCTCGCTTGCTCACAGAGCTTTTATCCTGCTCAGCCGCTTTGCTAATGAAACGCTGCACAATAGCTTTGATAGCAAGAAGCCAGAGGGGAGACCAAAACTGAAAATAAAGAGTATATATGGATTTAAATGCTGTGTTAGGTTTTAAGTGTAGGGAAGCTATGGCACAGCTAAGTTAGTTTGACCTACTGTTGCTGTAAAGGTATGCAGAAGCATCTTTGATGGCACAACATGTGGAACCTTGAAGCAGGTGGACTTCTGCAGCAGAAGACCGCATCAGGTGCCACACCTGTAACTCACGACAATTTGGCTCAAACATCATGAACACATATCCATCACAGATCCATCCTTGCTTATAGCAACACTTCAGGCTGGTGGTGTTGTGGAGTGGATGCTTTCTTGGCTCACTTTCGGCCCCCATAGCACCAACTAAGTATCATTTAAACACCACAGCATGCCCAAGGACTGTTCCTGACCCTTTATCATCTCTTTATGAACACACATGTTCTAATGGCTGCTTTCAGCAGGATAACACACCATGCCATAAGATCAAATCATTTGAAACAGCTTGAACAGGACAATGAGTTCACTGTACTCTAACCAATTAAGAACCTTTCAGATGTGCTGAAACAGGAGATTCCAGGAGACAAATCTGCAGCAACTGTGTGACGCTGGCATGTCAACATAGACAAGAATCTGTGAGAGTGTTTCCGGCCTTGCTGGATCTCTGATTTGACGAATTAAAACAGTTCTAAACAAAACGGGGAAGCAAGCTCTATCCAGTGAGACTTCTTCTTTCCTTGTTACAGACATTTCAGGAAGAGTTTCTGCTGTTCTGCATTTATTAGCAGTTTTAGTGTAGCTTTAGCAGTTGTTGGACCTGAACACAGCAGCACAGGAGCCCCACTGACATCTAATTTTATCAAGGTGTTAATGCAGAACTAGAGGAAGTTTAAATATTATAAACCGGGTCAGCCACTAGCATGGACTTTGTGTAAATTCAGCACACGTTTTTCTTTTTAAGTTGAAATCCAAGTATTTTGCACCAACCTGCCAGAAGCATGTAATGCAAGATTTGAAATGTAAAATATTGAGACCGTCTTTCACACTGTCATGTTATCCCTACAGATGACACACAGTGACATCCTTGGTGTCACAAATGACTCTTCAAATAGTTCCTGGATGTCTAAATTTGATAGTTTTGGCGATCAGTCTTAATCTTTGTCTAGCTGATATTGTAATTTCAGCTGAGCTGTTTTTGTGGTCAGTGAAGAAACAAGGAGATAATAGCGAGGCCTCGTCAGTTTGTTGGGAAGCACAGGATGTGGTCTTCTCTTCTTGACAAGTCTGCCGTCATCGCCATGCAAATGGGAATGACTGGAAGCAATGTGTCCAGACAGAGTGGGTGGCTGCAGCCCTTTCCACCCTGAACAGAAGATAAATAGACACCCACACTCTACTGCTACTGCTGGGCTCTTCTCAGACACTTGTTGAACCTCAGGCATCTTATCATTTGTCATGTGACGCACACATGTAACCGCTGTACAAGTTTGGAACTCCTGACTGCTCTCCTACTTCCCACAGTCTTTAAAACAACGAGAAAACACAGGTCTGATTTAGATGTCAGCTCCGTTTCTGCTAATTAAGAGAGTTAGGACAAATTATGCAATAGAAAAACTTGTTGAATCTTGTTGAAGGATGTGGAGGTGTTGAGTTGTGCAGCAGTAGATTTGCAAGACAAGCAGAAAGATCCTTGGCCAGATAGAAGCATAAGTGGAATTTAAACAACACAAGAAATTCATTCCAGCTCAGTGTAGTGCTAGGTTATGGTCTCAGATGTGCTGTTGTGTAATTTAGGGATATGCAACGCTTTTGCACAAAACTAAAGTGGTGACATGGCTTTACACAATAAGGTGCTTCGAAATCACACAATAAAGCTCTGATATTAACTGATCTTGATAGTCGCAGGTTCCCAAATGGGGTTTGTAATCAGCAGGATTTAATGTGGGTGTCAATCATAGACTGTATATAGAAGATGACCATTGCCATCGCAGGATATGAGCATGTTTAGATGGGAGGAGTGACAATGAAATGCTACCTAGCTTGGATAGAGTAAGGTGTATTTTAATCTGAAAGCCTGTTTTAGCGAGTGCTGCAAAAAAAAGCTTAAAAACTAAATTTCTTTCCTGCACCCGTAAACACATCAGTCTTGATGTAACCGTACCCCAGAGCATGAACTGTTTTAGTATTTTGTCATCTGTTTTGCTCTGAATGTAACCAAATTTAAAAAAAAAAGAAGAAAAACATCTCGTATCTGATAAGACTTGAAATTATCCAAATAAAGTTTAAGCCTATAAGGAAAGTTGTTTATGTCACGGTCAGTGGGAGCTGATTGTGTGTTTGAGTGAATAGTAGGACCCAAATGCAGACACGGTAGGAGATGGAACTGAGTTCTAAACAAAAGGCGAGCCGTTTGTGAACACAAAAACAAAGCAAGAGCGAACAGGGCCAACCCTAACCTGAAACTAACCTGGGAAACCAGAGACATGGACATGAAACCGGACAGGTACGTGTGACTATGGAACTATGAAATAAACCGAACATGAACCTGATCAGTACGAAGAACTCTGAGACATGATGTCGCTAGACATGCAAACAAAGACTGAAAGAAAACACAGACTAAATACACACAGGGAGCGATCGGGGGAAGTGGAAACACATGGGGAAAACAGCTGACTAGAATGACATCATCAGTAACACTAAGCATAGAACATAGAAACAAGACTTTCAAAGTAAAACAGGAACATAATGGGATGCAGACATGACACATGACAGGTTAAAGACACACGAACCAACAAGGGAGACTTGAACAGAGGAGTGATGACACAAAGGCATCGAATACACAAAGAACTAAAACTGAGCAACCTTGGAGCTTAAGATGACTAAATGAACTTAAACATAAACAATGAATATCGGAATACAGGGAAAATTCAAAACACTGGGTCACACGACTCAGGACAGTTTACTGTTGTCATAAATGAAGTGAGACATTATATTTATCTTTTAGATGTAAACCTGAAGAAGTCCAGTTTCTTTCCTTCCGAGCTCCTTGGACTTTTTATGGCTAGACGAGGTGACTGGAAGTAACACAGGTTTAGAAGCACTTTTACTTTTCAGTCCTGGAGGCACCATACATCTTTTATATGCAGCCTATGCTTTGAAGGCAGTTTGAAATCTGTGCGATATTGATGGATTTCACAACTATTTATTAAAAAAAAAAAGAGGCAAAAGCAAGATTTGATTTCATGAAAATGAGGAGGATGATGACTTAAACCTTGTTACCATAGTTACATTTCAGTCCATGACTCTAAGGCACAGATATAGGCTTTTATATACTGTATTGCTGTGTTACATTTGACTTTTTACATCTACATCTTTCCAGTTTGCATATTTATTCCTCCTCCCTTACGTAATGCTTCATACCTAGTTAAGTTAAGTACTTGGACATTAGAAAGAGAACCTCATTCTGCAGCCTTGCCTCCCTCCTTTATTCTGGCACTTGTAAAGTGATAATGGCGTCAGTTAGAGTACACTTTATCTTGGCAGTGTGTCAGACAGGCCTGCACTGTCAAAACCTGTCAGCAGAAGCGGCGGTCACAGCCTCGAGCAGCTCCGTGTCCGTTCAAGCCTCGAAACGAGTTGACAGCAGCATTAGGGTGTGCAGTCACATGACTGCCAGGGAGGCCCTGGATCAAATGATAGCAGCTGTTTGGGCGTATCCTTCCTCCTGGCAGGCCTGATCTTACATTTCAGGGTATGATCTGGCCTGGTGCCCGTGCCCTCAGCATCTTCATTTAGTGTTTATTTAAGCTTCACCTGCAGCTATTCACATCGATAAGCACAGTGCACACAGTACTTATCTAGATGCATTTGTGAAAATGGAAAATGCACGAAGGCTTTTTGAATATTGAAAACTTGGCTTTGAATAGAATTGTATGTTTCTGAGTTTTTTTATAAATTGAAAAATTCAAATAATGTCATTCTCTATTACAGCCGCTGTAAACGACCTTCAGACCTCTCGTCTAACTAGGCGTTGCTGCCTGAGAGCTATTTCACGCAAGAGTGGGAAAAGTGCTCATGAAACTGGAAAAGTCCCTCTTCAGACTGCATCCCGTTTACAATCATATCAGCAAATTGATCAAGGGCGTTTAAACCACGTTTGAAGTAATGTGTTGATATTTCATCCATTGCAGTTGCGTAAACTATGAGAAAGAGTGTGTTTGCGGTCTGTCGGGTTTGTCCAAGCCCATTCCATTGAGCTGTGGTCTTCCCTCCACCTTCCCAAAGCGTTGCAGTTTTGTGTAATAAACCCACACATTCTTCTGTCTCCTCCTCATCCTTCCTAAACTGAGCAGCTTTAGGTTCAGTAGGAGCCAGGGCGTTATTTTACAAGACGGATCTGGACACTGGATGTATACATCCAAGACAGTTGCAATGGAAATAGCTGTCTGCTTTGAGTTGTGTCTCAGTGTGGCGTTTACCACACGTCTGTCTTACTGTATATATAAAAAGGGAGAGTTCAAAGTGCAGTTCTGTTCTTTTTCAAGCCTTTTGGACACTCCCCGATCTTACTCTTATATATTATATCAGGAATTTACATAAAAAAGCAAGAAAATATATGTCAGAGTTGTTGTTTGTGTTGACAGATTTCAATAATGACACTCAGTAGATCCGTAGAACTAGACAAGAATACATTTCAGATGTTAAAGAGCTAAATATTTTTCTCATAAATCATAAATGCTGCTGCCAGAAGCATAGCAGCTGTATTTGGTGATGATACAGTATGTGATTGTTATGTTACAGTGACTGTGTAAAAGGTCATGGAACATTAAGCAGACTACTGAAAAAGAAAATATGTATTTGACCTTTGACTTTATCACTGGCGTAACATCCAAGTCCTTGGATGTTTTCACTGCTGTGCTTTTTAGACCATTTTCAGGCCGTAAATCAAAAGCGGATACATTTTTACATTTCTTTTCAGAATCAGAATCAGAATACTTTATTGATCCCTGGGGGAAATTATTTTTTGTTACAGTGCTCCATTTTAAACCAACATTAAGACAAGACAGACAATACACTAACTAAGAATAGTACAATATATACATATATATACATACATACATACATAAGTCACTCATAAATAAATAGTTGGAAAAGAAACATGTGTAGTTGTAGCAGCAAACAGTGTGTTAAGTGGATGCGTTGTACAGGGAGATGGCCACAGGCAGGAATGATTTCCTGTGTCGTTCAGTGGTGCTTTTCGGTAATCTCAGTCTCTCACTGAACGAGCTCCTGTGGCTGACCAGCATGTCATGGAGTGGGTGGGAGGTGTTATCCAACATTGTCTTTATCTTGGACAGCATCCGCCTCTCCGACACCACCTTGAGGGAGTCCAGCTCCATCCCCACAACATTGCTGGCCTTACGGATCAGTTTATTAAGTCTGTTGGCATCTGCGACCCTCAGCCTGCTCCCCCAGCATGCAACAGCATAGAGGATCGCACTGGCCACAACAGACTCATAGAAAATCCTCAGCATTTTCTGGCAGATGTTGAAGGACCTCAGTCGCCTCAAAAAATAGAGACGACTCTGGCCCTTCCTGTAAAGTGCTGTGGTGTTTTTAGCCCAGTCCAGTTTATTGTCAATGTGTACTCCAAGGTATTTATAGTCCTCCACAATGTCAACACTGACCCCCTGGATTGAAACAGGGGTCAAGTGTTTCCTGGTCTTCCTGAAGTCCACGATCAGTTCCTTGGTCTTTGCCACGTTGAGCTGCAGATGATTCTGCTCACACCACGTGACAAAGGAGTCGACCACAGCCCGGTACTCTGTCTCATCATCCCTGCTGATGCATCCAACCACCGCAGAGTCATCAGAAAACTTCTGAAGATGGCATGTCTCTGTGCAGTGGCTGAAGTCTGTGGTGTAGAGGGTGAAGAGGAAGGGGGAGAGGACAGTCCCCTGTGGTGCCCCTGTGTTGCTGATCACCTTGTCAGACACACACTGTGGGAGACGTACATATTGTGGTCTTCCTGTCAGGTAATCAACAATCCAGGACACCAGAGAAGCATCCACCTGCATCGCTGCTAACTTATCACCCAGGAGGGTCGGCCTGATGGTGTTGAAAGCACTGGAAAAGTCAAAAAACATGACCCTCACAGTGCTCGCCGGCTGGTCCAGATGGGTGTAGACACGATTGAGCAGGTAGATGATGGCGTCCTCTGTTCCGAGACGAGGCTGATAAGCGAACTGAAGGGGATCCAGGTGTGGTCTTACTATGGGTCGCAGCTTTTTTTTCGGGTCATATGTGCAGATCGAAACACGGTAATTGCACTCGGGTGCAAAACAATCACACCAAGACCCTTTGCAGGAGATGGCTTCAGTCGTACTTCTGTCATTTTAATGTGCAGCACTGCTCAGTTCTGTTGTTTTAAAGTGCTAGATGAATCAGTTTGAAGTGTGAGCTGCAGTAAACGCCTTCCCGTAGTCAGGTATTGTTTGAACACCACAGACGTTCACCCTGGATTTACCTTTTTTCTTCTGCAATAAGCAGACAAAATCTTCTCACATGGTTTGTTGTGCCGCAGTAAGTGAAGCGAGAGCTGCGAAAAGATCCGTAGCGTGATGATATCTGATTTTCACATCACATTATATCACACATCAAATTATTGTGGTCAAAATAATGTACAATAACTATGTTATTGTAGTATCTATGAAACAATTATAGCAGTAATGGTAACAAATGACTTTGCTTCTGTCTTTGTTGAGTCCTGAGAGCTTGGTGGTCAGACGCAAACGAGATGCAGAGGCAGACAGAAAGAACAGTTACACACTATGATATTATCATATATGCATCGTTGACACTGTATTGATCATTTTGAATTATACGGTTGTTGTGAAACCCCACTGTTTTGTTTTTTTACAGCTCACAAGTCCATCCTTCCCTGTGGTTGTGAAGATGGGCCACGCCCACGCCGGCATGGGAAAGGTGAGTCTCCTTTACGATTTGAATAATGCTGTTTACTAATGTTATCAACCCTTTACAAAAGAAACCTAATTAGTTGGATGACCTATATTTGTGTCTAAGAATAATTCAGAGGGAATAATCAGAGATTTCAATCTAATCCACCCGTTTTAGGGCGGAGCCTTTAGTTATGAAACCTGAGGCAAGGCTCTCCCTTCTTTTCCCTCTCCATCCTCCTCTGTCAGGCTTCATGCAGTCACCCAAATGAGCAAATAAAAGATGTAAACTGGTCCGTATCTGTTTAAAGCACTATCAAAATTAAATTCTGGCTGCTCCCAGACATCAAAATCATTTTGACCTGCTGTCACCTGGATCTGGAACAAAAACCAAAGCCCATTTCAACCTGAAGAGGAAAATAAGATATTTTTTAACAAACTTAATAAAGTACATCAGCTCCTCGGCTCGTGTTATCCCAGCAGACAAGCGGATCAGGAGGTTAAAATCAGCTGATAAGCTAGGCTACATCAGCTAACATTTTTGACTATATTTAGACAACAAATATAAACAAGCTGACACTTTATATGTTACAGCAATCAGTCCCCACATTATCCAAACAGTTTGAACTTTTGCTATATTTCAGTTAAAGTGTGTTTTAAATCTGCATCACTGATTTGTGTTATTAAATTACCTCTTCATCTTCTTTCTGCTGCAGCAGCAGTGAAGGCCTCTGTGTGAGCGCACTGTAACATCATGACATCAACAACACTGGAGTTAAACCTGTACTGTTGTTAAAATAGACAAGTTAGGAAAATATACCATTTGAAGAAAATAATACTAAAATACGCTGTTTTTAAAAGGGTCTAAAATCGCCTATGAGATGAAATTTAAATTAAATATAATATCCATGTCTTTTTTTTAAATTTTACACACAAGCTGCTCATAGCTCAGATTTTCTCTTTTATCAGGTCAGACTCTCTCTCTCTCTCTCACACACACACACACACACACACACACACACACACACACACACACACACACACACACACACATACAAGTTGTCTTTATTCCATATATGCAAATTAAACATGATACTATCTGGACAGCTTCGGTTGGTCTGAGGTTCAGACAGGAGGTCTGAAGCCTAAACTGCTGTCTGTTCTAGTTTTTGCAGACATCTCTGTAAAGGTTCAAATCGGCCACAGTAGCCAAATTGCTCTTACAGTAAAGTTGTAAAGTCAGTAATGTGTTCCTGGGGTCAAACTAAGTTGATATCTAAGTGTTAACCTGGTGGACAAACAGTTTTAGTGCTTTGTTACACAATAGCCTGACTAACAGTTTCCAACCATTTACCGTGATTGCTGCATAGAAATAACTGGACTGATGCTAATCATCTCTGTTAAATACATAATGAGAAATGAACTGTGGATATTTTGCGTATGTGATTTATTTATTTCAAGACATGGAGTCACACTCTTGACACAATGACATAATTCACACATTTAGCCTCTCCCCTTTCTCCCGTATTTAAATATACAAGGAGCGACACTTTCTTTATGTCTTTTTCCCTCGTCTGTGGGCTTGGTTTCCTGTTCAGAAGCCAGACATGCTATAGAATTTCCCATGAGCCTCATGGGGAACTTGGAAAGTCCTTTCAGACTAAGATCTTGCTTTGCCCCACAGACCTCACAGAACTCAGAGAATGAATATTTAGGTCACTACAATTTTATTTGCTTTTGAGAGAAAAACCCTTCAAGGTGGAGCAAAGAAATTGAATGTGCCAGTAAGTCTCATATATTGATTATAAATAATACTAAAGTAGAACTTAACCACATTACAAGTAGTACTCTACACCGAATTTCCCGGAGGAACCCACCCGAGGAATAATAAAGTTTTATCTAATCTATTCTAATCTAAGTCGTAACCTCTTAGGCTGAGTGCTAGAAAATTGCAGTTCACTGAATGCCCACCTGAGGGCTCTGAAAGCGAGTCCCTTGTTAAAATACCTAATTACATCCAGATGTATAAAAAAAATGGCTGAGGTAATGGCAAGATTTTAGCTAACGGACATTACAGCTTTAACTGACAGCTGATCACTGCTAGGCATCACCTCTGCTAATTTAGAGTTAGTGAACTGGACCTCACAACCACTTATTCTAAGAGAAATTCTCATGTTTTATTAGTTAAAGAGCAAATACCGCTGTATGTGTGTGTGTTGCTCTGTTGCATACATACAGTTTATTAATGCATTTTGCCAAGCCTTGCTAGCATTAGTTGAAAACTGACCACTTAACTTTCTTATTCAAATATGGCCAAGTCTGCCTCCACGAAAGCAACATAGCGGCAACCAAAAGTTCAATTTAAGGCTTTAGAAAGTGAAATGAGAAACGAGTGGTGACATCATGTCGGTGACATCCATCTTTTATGTACAGTTTATGGTTGGGACTCTTAAACCCGTAAATGGAAAGCCTTTATAGCTTACTGTAGGTCAACATTTACACATTTTGCTGCTATTTTGTTTCTTTTTTTGCTAGTTTCTCAAACATATTATGCATATGCTGTATAATATATAATTGCTGAGGTTGTTCACCTTATGACCTTTCGGTAACTGATTTCAGACATTTACTGGAATTTAATGGCGATTTTGTTCATTAGCTAACAATAGAAAATCTACAGCTCAAAGTAATATTGCCATATTTTGTTTTGTTGGGTTGTCATAGGCTGTCTCCATTAATGAAACACACATTAATGACATCAGCTAAGGACAAGTCATGTTGATATTACTGTGGTATTGTTACCTGTAACTAATAGCAGTGTTTGTATATGTTTATCTGATTACAGTTTACATATTAAAATATAATTACACACTTTGCCTTTTTCATTTGACAAACAGCAGTAGAGAGTGAGCCTTTCTACTCAGCTTTCCCATTACGCTATTAGAGCAGCAGGCCTCTGTAATGGAGGTGGTATGTCATGTTATCTGGACACTAACCACCAGTTTCACCACCAGGCACAGCTCTTCATTTCTGTGCCAGTGCTTCACCTTTTCCGGCTTACCTTCTGTTTCTGTCTGCATCATTGCAGTTTGTTTGTTGACTCAGAGGAATTGCGTAAGTCTCTGGACAGGTTTGTGTGCCTACCGCTCACAACTGGACCAGTTCCTTGTGGTCAGCTTCTGCTTTTGCTACCATGACGTACTCTTTCAGTCACATTGCTGTAGTCAGTGGATTTTGTTATTTTAGCTTCTGGTCTTTTCGTGTTTCTATAAGAAACACTGACTGTATTATTTGATGACATGCGCCTTTAGTGTTTTTACAGTTTTTCACAGTTGCAGTTCTGAAATCTGTGAACACAAAACCCAGTTTTTCAATCTGAGTGTCGTGAGCACGAAGTTTCTTTATGTTGGGTTGTCCTGTTTACCAAGGACATGATCTTTCACAGCTGCTTGTATTTTATCTGAAATGCACTGTTGGTCTTCCTCTTCTTGCCTTCTGCCGCCTTTCCATCTTCCTCATCCACCAACTCCCCCCCACACATTTCCTCTTGTGCATCTCAGCTTGTTACTATCTGTTTTGTGGTATCGGTCTTCAACTCACCGTGGTGCCTGTGCGCCCTGACGTGGCATACACTCGTCTGATCACTTCATTAGCAAGTGTGAAAAATGGTTCATTGTTATGTGTAAGCACTGAAATCTGCCACCTGTGCTTACCCTTGCGCAACACAAGTACGTCACAGTGAGAACTGAATGAATGTGAGTGTATCTAAAGTATTGGAAAAAGGGTAAAATAATATCTGCAAATTATGTCCTAAAAGAATGTACGTTCAGTACGTTCAGCATGTTGGTTCTCATGGCAAAGAGTGGAATTTGGTGTTTTAGCAATTTAGGGAAACTCTAACACAAACCAGGAGAAAGCTTAGTAAATAAAATACAAGCTATTTAGTGAATTCTTTAAAAAAAAAAAAAAAAAAAAACAACACACACATACTATGCATATTTTCCTTTATATACGAAGCACTGAATTTATTACCTTGTGTGGTGGGGCGTGGTCTGCGGTGCCGCGCGGACGCACCTGCACGGCATCCGCAATCACGCCCGCCGTGTCAAAACACGGGGACTCAGTGGTTGGTGTGCGGTTGTGGTGGTGTGATGCAAATGTTAAATAAAGATGGCTCAAAACATGGCTCTGTGGTCCCGTCGTGCCTTAATTCCACCACACCTACAAAGCACATTCTCTAGGTTTTCCTATGAAGCCTCACTTGCCCTGGTTTGACTGGATGCTAATGACAGCGAATGTTAATCTGAGCAGACACAGTTAGTATAATGTTACTGCATTTGATTGGGTTTTTTATGTAATTTGGTTGTGCTGTGTTTACATAACACAGCACAACATATGTGACATGCTAACACATAGCATGTCACATATGAAGTAAAACTTACAAGTCAATGTCTAAAGTTTGCTAACACTAGCTAGCAGTAGGCGCTATAAGCTACCACTATGGTGGAAAACTAAAGAAATGAGCAAAAGATGGATTCAATGTTTTGCTTGAGAGAGGAAGAAGAGTTACTTTCTGTTAAAAAATGTCTGTATTGGATCTTAATCGGTAAGGTGTCTTTTCAGGTTTTACAGTGACGTGACAGCTAACCATGTGATATTAACTTGTCTGGCATTATGAACATATGATGCTGACGGGTCACGTGAAAAACGGTTTATGATGGGGCTGTCAATGTTAACGCATTAATGCGCATTAATCCATCGTCATGAGCAATGCAGTTAACATTTTTATTGAAATTAACCCATCTGGAGCGCAGACTGACTCAAAATCCCTGAAATGTCACTGTCAGGGCATTTCGGGCAGTTTGTACAAACTTTGTCCATTCTGTGCTCCAGATGGGTTAATTGCATTGCATAAACGTTGACAGCCCTAGTTTATGACAGTCGCGAGGTGAAATTGGTCGGGAGACAGTTTCTAGCTACAACACCGCAAACCGGAATGGAGACCAACTTTGAAGGAGAATGTTCTTTGTTTCCAGTTTGTGTCACAGCTTCACAAGTTTGGCAAGTTAGTCAGTTAGCAAACGTTTGCAGACATGTCTGTGTCTTCCTTGCAAACTACAGGCGACTACAGCGGTCTGCTAGTGACCAAAGTGGTTTAAAAAAAAAAGTTTTTTGGTGCAGCACTCGCTTTGTGACCAGTTTCACCTAGCAACAGCAAGCAACCTCCAAGAACCCCCAACCACTCAGGGAATAGACATTTTTAACACCGAAAACAATAGATAAACAAGATTTTGGTTACTTCTTCGTCTTTTCTAATTAGCTATTCATGACTATAAACACAGTTTAACTCAACCATGTCTAGTCTTAAAGATGTTCATTCTTTTAATACAGTACACCCACTAATAACAAGCACAAGCATCCTGTACGTGTATTTTAGCGAAGGTCTTGGAATAAAATGTGCTTAAAGCTAACAGAGAAGCTAACATCACACAGTTAAAATCCATAATTTCCTTAATGACCAGCAAGCGGTAGAAGTGTTTCAAACTAGGCATTAGTTGTGTTGCTGTTTTCTAAAATCTGATATGGATCCCAAGGATATTTTGTAAGAAAATACAGTCATGTTTTTTTAAATCTGTTGGCTTATTTGAAGCTATTTCATAGTCTGCCTTGTAAGCTCATTTTAGAAAGTCACTGATTTAGCGTCAGCGACATATGTGGGTTTTGACAAGCACGCTCATTATGTAATTACCCATCAAAGTGACAACACTGTTTATGTGACCACATTCACCATCAAAGCTGCCCACCCGTCTTTAAAAAATTAAAATTTACTTTTATTGTTCTGGTGTCATTGGTGTCACTCTTTTCGGATTTTCCTTATTTCTTTTCCTATTGACGTTTTTTTGTGTTCATTTTCTGAAGGTGGGTTGCATCATTTGAAAACAAAACAAAATCTCCTTGGGATTCCTTTGTTCCACCCAGACAACTTGTCCTTAGTTTTTACTAGTTTGGGGGATTTGAAAGGGCATTAAAGTAAAACTCTTATAAACACACAATTAAACTGTTGCTTAAGACCTCACAAATTGTTGCATGTAGACACAAGTGTCTTGTGCCTTGCCTTTCCATAACCTCTTTTATCTCTCTTTGAAGCACATTACAAAGAAATAGGAGTGTGGGCTAACCCATCAGTGCCATAGCAACAAACTGAACCATTTCAACACTATGTATGACTGTGTTGGCTGTTTTTTTTTTAAACTAAAATTGACCATAAATTGAGGTAACCCTGTCGATGTATATAAAGGGACTTCTTGACTAATGGATATGCAACTGTTTAGTCCACAGAATCATCTAAAGTGTTCTATATATTACCATTTGCAGAAAACTTAGTGCCCCAGTGTAAACACAGAAACAGACTTTGTTTATGGTACATACCATTTCAGTATGGAAAATGGTTGCCTTTAGATGTGCTATTTGAAGAACAGAAAAACAGAAGACGAAACCCCCGAGGAAACATCAACCTCCTGTTTTCCTTATCTGGTTTGTGTTTTATCATGACGGAAGCGCAATGTTCCCATTGCTTCCTCCGTGATGGTGCTAGTGAGAGGGATGGTGATGAGTGAGTGGATGCTCTGCACTGACTCGTTTGGTGCCTGAGACAAGAAAACTCGTAGCCGCACAATAACGTTGGCGATTGATGTGACTGTCTCTTAGGATGCCCAGTTTCCCATTGGAAGCACACCTCATTAATCTTTGTATCAACATAAATTACAATAATAATACCACTCAACAAGAAACATCAGAGTAAGTCTTCTAAAAATATATGAGAGCCTTAGTTTCCTACAAATGGCCCTCAGTGGTAATTGTCACTGGAGGAAAATATTTGTTTCCTCCGTATTTTACGCTGTCACACCTCATTGTTACCTAATAATCTCACGGTGAAATTGAAAAATTGCTTTGAATTATATGATATAAACATGTTGTGTGTCGATAGGCTCCCATTGCATCATTTCCCTCTTAGTCTGCGTCTGCAGTCTACTGTTTAATAACTGGGAAAGAGGTGATGTAGTTTCAAAGCCGCCCCCGGCAATGTTTCCATACGTGGACCCCTCATTATCCAGCTTGTGTACAAGTGTGAAATTCCTGTGGGATTTTAAAGCAGCCGCTGCCAGTTTCAGCAGCGTCCTTTGTAATTAGCTGCCCGCTAACAAGTGGCGTCTCTCCTGCAGATTAAAGTCGAAAACCAACAGGACTTCCAGGACATCACCAGCGTGGTGGCTCTGGCAGGGACGTACGCCACCACCGAGCCGTACATCCAGTCCAAGTACGATATCAGGATCCAGAAGATCGGCAGCAACTACAAAGCTTACATGTAAGGTGTTTTTTATTGGCTTGCTGCAACCAACTTCTGGTGGCTGTTGGTGGCATTGCAGGTGAATTTGAAAGCAAACATTTTAAGCGTTTTAGTAGGTTAATGGTAGCAAGGCATGTGGAGCCAGTGGGAAATGAACTCTTATAAAGCATCATCTGGAAAATAAACAGTTTCACCAATAATGGCAAATTATATGTTAAAGTAGCACTTTTCTTGGATTCCAGGCAGTTTTCAGCATTAATGCCTTGATTTTCATGGCCTCGTGCCCCAGCTCCACCCATCTGGAAGCCATAGACATTCCTGTCAGCCAAGCATATTACAACAAAGAATTTGTGCTCAACCTTTTAGCTTTCAAGACTGTATCTGAACAATTGCTCAACCGAAATCGGAGAGGGGGGGCAAAGTAGCCAAGGCTTATCTCATCGTATTTTTTTCCCTGCCCTCACCATTAAACCGTGTCTTTGATTGGCTTTCACACAAACATTATCTAGGTGTGGATTAAAATGGCCATCCTTGATGAACTGATGATAGCTTCCCCCTTGAGAGGGAAAAGCAAAAGTTGGGAGCGATTAACTGTTGCTGGAGCATTTTAGCTAGTTTTTTGCAGAAATATGAATTCATTTCCTGGTGCCCCCCCTTCAGGAGAACATCCATTTCTGGTAACTGGAAGGCCAACACAGGTTCTGCCATGTTGGAACAGATCGCAATGACTGACAGGTGAGCTGGTTCAGAGATTCTCTTGGAAAAATGCAGATCTGTTAAGTACACTGAATCATTCAGACATCTGTGTTCAATTGAATACACTGGCACTACTTTTAAGCATGAATCTGATTATCTCATTGTCCAAAAGTCTTGGAAGCCTTTACTGACATTTATAGCTGTTAAATCCATTCTTCCTTTAATGATATCTGTAGTGATTATTGGGTTTTAAACAGTCAGCTGTTTGCGTCCCTGTGCTTCAGATATCGTATGTGGATAGACTCCTGCGCTGAGATGTTTGGGGGCCTAGACATCTGCGCTGTGAAGGCCGTGCATGGAAAAGACGGGAACGACTACATTATCGAGGTCAGTGTGTTTTCATCTACAGCTCCAAGGAGAGTTTCAGGAAACAGGGGCTGAAACTTGCTCTTTCATTGCATTATAGTGTATTTTAGATAAATAAGATCTGTCATCATGTTTCAGGACATTTGCAAACATAACGGTTAACCAGCAGTTAGATCGCTTCTCAGCAGCATCACAGGGCTAAAGCAGTTTGTGTAACCGTTACCTTGGATTCATTCTCTTTCCCTGCTGATAATACTTTTCATATCATGGGTGAAAGTCAATCGGGAAGGGTGTAACCACACTTGCTGGCACATGATCTTCACAGCCTTGAAAGAACGATTAGTCTGCAGACCAAACATGGGCAGCTGAATGAAAACAACATCAGGAGTCAGCGGTTGACTCACTTCATCTTCTAATCCAGTCTGTTTGTTTGAGTCTGCTGGTAAAGTTTGGCAGTGGAAGTGTAGCTTGCAGTTTGTAGACAAATAAAACTGTCATGGCGTGACTTGACGCAACCAGTTTGGTTGGAGGTTTGGGCTTTCAATGTGATGAGCGTGGCAGTAACAGTGCCTGGGACGGGGTTTCCACTGGGGTCACTAGAGGTTCACTGTTCAGTATCTCTATATACAGCATTTAACATATGTTACACATAAGCATGGTTTAAAGGTGCAGTTTGTGGGGCTTTTAGGTCATTTAAGAGGGGCCAAAAAAAGAAGGTGGAACTCATAAATATACATTGCTTAGTGTGTAATTGTCTGAATGCAGGTGCCTCATGTGTTCAGGTCCTGTCTGAAAATTTCAGAACATATCTTTACTTGTTCAGATTCATGAGACTCACCTTGATCATCTGGGTTTTTGAAGTGCACTCAAGCACTTTATCCTATTTAAGATTTATACTATTTAACATTCACATGCCAATAGATGCATCAGAGAGCAACCTGGGGGTCGTATCATGCCTGCACCCTGCAGACAGTATCATGCATGCAGACTGGAACAGCCAGGGATGGAAAATACAATCTGACATGGCAAAGGTTAGCATAGCAACACATCTATGTTGCTATCATTGTCTGTTAGATTAGTTGGATAAATTATTGTTGGTCATTCACATAACATTCTTACGTACTTTTTTTTCCCAATAATGACATGAGAAATATAATTCATTTATTTGGAATATGTGTTATGGGGCTTTATGGGTCAACTCACTTTATTTATCGCTATTAAATAAAGAAAATCATTTAATAGTTACGCACACACGCCATCTCCAGCAGCCTCACAGGTCTCACAGCCCCAACAGAAGGAATAACTTGCACATATATGTTACTATGATGAGCTTCCCTGGAACTCACACTTTCTGTATGTCTTACTTTTGTTCCACTCCAATAATTTGTTGTAATGCTTATTGATTCTAATCAAGGTTGTCAGTTTATTTATTTCTCTTTTTTAATTTGATTTCTGTCCTTTTTAAAAAATATCTGTTTATCTAAAATCGTAAATACCTTACCCAGAAATGCACATTTTCCTTTAACAATTATTCCCAGGGGCGAAGCAAGAGACAAATAGTTGTGTGCAATCAGTTTTGTTTTTAGAGCAGCTTCCTATGCCTTCAAGTCTGAGGAAATGAGCCAGTCTGGACATCTGAAATGCCCAAACTTAGGATCAGAACATGACATCACTCTGGTGACTATCTGTGTGCTGGGAGAGAGCGGTTGTGAGAAAGCAAAAAAGACCTCAAACTATCCCAGGAAGTATCTATCAGCTCCCCAGGGGCGTGTAGTCTCAGTACTAGGCTGCTACGACAGAGAAACCCACGACACAGTCAAGTAGCAATGTTTCCTGACAAGCATTACTTCCTCCTCCTTTACTCCAACCCTAGATGGAATTTAATTAAGTGCGACGTTGAAGAGCTGTCGGCCGTCACAGTCAGAAACTGTTTTCTTTCTTTCTGTTTTTTGGTGTCAGAACAAAGACAGCAGCCGTAACACCTCACCCTAATGCACAGTAATGAGCTACTCAGAAGCACTTCATTAACACATTACTGCAGCTGGTATCAACATGAGGCAAACTCCAGCTTGTGTCACTTCACTGGGAAATGTATAGATAATAGGGGTGCAGTATTGTTATGTAACATGACACAGTGCACCACAGCGTTTGACAAAATGACATGACAGAAAGTATTTTATATACACAGCTGATCTGACAGGATGTGTCAGCCACATGACATGAAGTAGAATGGCTGTGCTGGTGTAGTCAGTGTCAGTTAGTCCATCTCTTTGGGCAAGACTGTGAAGATTGTTGCAGACCAATCAAAACACGTCCCATAGCAACGGCACTCCCTAGTGGCAGGAGCCTCACCACACCACAAAAGTGTGGCTTGAGTAACACAACAACTACCAAACACTCAATGAATGCCAGATCCCAGCGCAGCTGCGCATCCATGAGGCTTCCCATCCCACAACCCACAGTGCCCAGAAGACCCGCCGTCAGATTTTGGTTGCGCGTCCCCAAAGGACACTTGCTGAAGTCCCAGCACATGGGGAGCCTACACAATAGCAGGCACATAATACTATAAAGAAACTTTATTTAATTTAGCACGTGTAAATTCAACAGACTTTACATAAAAGGTAGGTCTACGATGCCTTAAGGCAAGAAAAACAACAAAACTTTCTAAGTCTTTGAGATTATCAGTACAAAAAAAGTTTTTTAAATTACAATGTCAAATGTAATATTTTTCTACTGGTCCACAGAAACAACACAAAACTTAAAGGGCTAATGTTATGCCTAATAATGATTAGAACATTGTTGGCCTAATTGTAAGAAAATATCATTATATTACAGATTCAGCCATCGGGAGTGACTTGATCTGTTGACAGAGATATTTCAGATATTGTGCCTTCAAGCTAGCAAAAGAGAACAGCACACATGTTGCGATCTTGAAGCTAAAGTTGTTTTCCCAGAAATGGATGACCCTCTGGCCAGCCCTGAACTTCAACTGCACCATCATTTTCAACGAGCACATTTCACTTTTTCTCTGTAAACATTTGCCATGCAGCCCGATATTGTCCAGAAAACACAAACCTTTGCTGCTTAGTAAAAGTACAGGACAACACCTCTGTGTTCCAGTGGTGAAAGAACTACAGCAGATCCAGTCTTCTGTTAGATGACTCTGTATCCTAATAAATCAGCAGGGTGGATCCCGCTTTAGCTTGCCACCGCACGCCGTTTGAAGTGGGGCCTGGCGGTCTTTTACCAGGCCTGCATTCAGTCCCCTGTGGTAATGACTCAACTGGCCAAAACACCGTGCCACACCCGACCTCGCTGCCAAATCCTAGCCAAGAAGCTGGGTACACACAAAAAAGGGGGAGCTTTAAAGGGTTCTTTAGCTTGGGAAGTGGTTCTGTGCAGAACAGAGAGATCCCAAACAGCTGTGAAAAACAAAGAAAATGAGTGGAAAAGACGACTAGTTTGGGTGTCCTCAGTTTGTTATAGGCGTTCTTAGAGGCTCTTTTAAATAAAGCTTTTGATTTGCTTTCAATTTTTTGTCATCAAATGTGGATTTTTTTTAATCAGTTTAGATTGTGCTTACAAAGGACGACATAAAAACCTCTCTTGTTTTAGTCATTATCACTGACAGATTGTTCCACGACTTTTCAATGATTGATGAGGCTATTTTGAGAAAGTTGTTGCAATGTGTGGCAAGCCCACAAAAGAAACAGCCCTATAATGATATGCAAAAAAAAGCTTTAAATTAATAAGAAATAAAATAGATGAATTTAAACCTACAACTGCCTTTGGGTGCTCTCTTCCTTGCTGGGTGTTGTTTCACTCCAAGTTTCTGTTTCTTGTATTACGCAAAGAAATCATTAAATAAATCTTACACTTTGGTCCGTAGTTTGCTGTACTAAGGCTTTTGTAGCTTTGCCTCTGTATACCACTACAGTGGATCTTAAATCAGATAGTTAATATGGAATTGAAATGCTGTATTTCAAGAGGTTTTACAAAATTATTAGATGAAGTTTTCAGGATTTATATTTTTATGCAAATCCCCCATTTTCAGAATCTTAACAAATAATTGGACAATTGACTGAAAAGCTGTTTCAGACGCAAGGAGGTAGCAAGTGATGATGTGCAAACCACTGGTTACACTCATAGACAGTATAAAACATGAACTTAGCCATAGTTTCTGGTCCTGGTCCTGTTTTGGAGCATCAAGTTGAACATTTCCCCGTTGCCATCTTTGCAACATAGAAAACACTGTGGATCAGACGGTGAAACTGGCGAACGGCTTATTATTGAAAACTCATTAGCTGGCGATGTGTCGATTCCGTACCATAACTAATCCTCAGTTTTTGGAACCAAAATTTACAAAAAAAGACTTCAGTATGGCCCAAAACAAGTGAACGAGCCAGCAGGAAAGTGTTTACGGACAGAAAGCCATTACTTCTTTTTGCAGCCATAGCGATCACCTTATGATAACCTTAAACAGATTGCAGGTCTTAGATGCCAAGTTTTGTTGCTCTGGAAGCTACCTCCACGTTCTATAGATCAAGAAGGCCAGATTAAAAAACTTGTACTGTTCTGAAAAGATTAACTTGTAAAAGAATGATGGGAGAAAAAGCGACCACATCGTCAGTCAAACATGGTGGAGGCAGTGTTATGGTATGGACAGCTGTTTAAAAAGAGCCTAAAGAACAACTCTAGCCTGTGTGAAAACAACAAGTGGCTGCTCTGCATCCTACCCCAATCACCCCGAACCGGTCGGAGCAGCTGGTTGCGCCTCCATGAGGCTGGATCTGCAGGTTTCCTCCTGTTAAGTGTAAATTTTTCCCGCCCACTGTCATGAGTGCTTGCTTAAAAGAGGTCGTTTGATTTTTGTTTTTTTCTCTACATTGTTTTAAGCTCTTTACCTTGCAATATAAAGCACCTTAAGGCGACTGTTGTGAATTGAAGTGAGTTAAGTCTTTGCCTGCATCAGTATCTTGTGCCATAATAAGTCGCATTCATTTGAATCTAAGCAAACACCAAGTGTGTGCTAAGAGGCCAGTTTGTCTGAAATTGGACTAAAGAACATTTTTGGGATTTAACTGATACCACTAATAAAAACAACTTCAGCCACAGAGAGCTCCAGTACAGTCTAATCTCTGCCTGGCATATGCTGTGTACCAGAGGATAAGCACACACACCCCCACACACACACACACACACACACACACACACACACACATGCATGCATGCCTGCTGATGTGTTTACAGCCTGCAGCTGGGGTGCGGTGCAGCAGCTTCTTCCACCATGATGGGCATCTACATCCTAGCCAGCAGCAGCAACACTCCTTTGCTCCTGTTTGTTTTGGTTTTTAGGGAGGAGGACAGCAGGTCTCTGAGCCTCATGAGGCCTGTGGTTCTGCAGCACACATGGACCTGCATGTGAGCTCAAGTGCTGGGAAAAAACATTTTTCCTTGTTTTGTTTTTTTTCTTTTTTGATTATTTTAATTATTTGTGTGGCAATGGGTTTGGTCTATGCCCTTCAAAGTCATGCCCCAGCAACATAATATTTACAGATGGAGCCACTTTTTTTTGCAGATCACTGGAAATTCTAACTTTGGCTTCTTGTGTGTGTTCAGATAAACCTATTTAGTTTATACAGAGCTTAACTAGAGAAGTCTGTGATCAGTCAAAATTAAACTGTTGTAAAGCTTATATGAACACACATATAGAGAAATAAACTAAAGCATCTTTTTTCGCTTCTGTTTATGTGATTGATTGCCAGAGCACCGAAGACCTCCTGAGAAGACAGAAACTCGCAGTTTTCGTCACACACTTCTTTGTATCCTCCAAACTGTGGTTGCCACAGGGCTGTAAAGCTTGTTTCTGACCCCAACAAACATGTGATCTACACTAAATGACTCATCACGTGTGTCCACACACAGTCTTATCACTAATATCACTTGAGGGTCAGAGTAGAGGAATTCTGAATAAGAGGTAACATCCTGCCATCTAGTGGGGGAATTTTAACACTTCAGCTGAGGTCTGTTTGTTTTCTGTCTCTGCAGGTGATGGACAGTTCAATGCCTCTGATTGGCGAGCATGTGGAGGAGGATAAACAGCTGATCACAGAGCTGGTCATCAACAAGATGGCCCAGGTGCTGCTGGGAGTTTCCATGCCTCAGCCTTCTACTGTTAAGGTACAAAAAGCTTTTAAACAAGCCACTACTACTACTGTAACTCACTTTTTTCATAGTACCAGGCAGTAATTATAAAAACTGCTACGAATTACAAAACTTTGTTACCACTTCTACCAATAATGCTAATAAAATTTTTCTACTATGGATACTTATTATCAGGTCTGTTAATTAATAATGTTGTCACTGATGATCACTATAACGCTACACAGTTTTACCAACTGCAGTGACTACTGTTGGAGTAGCACTGTAATTACAAGCAGTGCTTGTATGGCCATACTTTCACCTGTACTCACACTGATAATTTTTTTCAGAAATAAAAAACTTAAAATGCACTTTTCCAAATTATTACGCACACATAGTTTCAAAAGATTTTATAGGTTGTAGAGAATTGAAAATGGCCATTTGTTGAATTTGCAGCATTAGTAGATCAATTTCACTGAAATCAAAAGCTATTTCAATCAAAAACATCTTAACGGGTCAAGTTACAAATGAACATAGGACCCCTTATTTAAAAGCAGTTTTACAATTCTTGCATACATGGAACTTGTACATTTTTAGATAAGATAAGATAGAACTTTATTAATCCCTCGGGTGGGTTCCTCTGGGAAATTCGACTTCCAAAAAGCACAGCAACGACCGAAGTTACAGTTACAGAATTGTTATATATATATATATATATACACACATACATATACATACACATATATATATATATATATATATATATATATATATATATATACACACACACATATATATATACACACACACATATACATATATATATATATATATATATATATATATATATATATATATATATATATATATACACACACACACACACACACACACACACACATATATAAATACAGAGACAAATATAAATAAAATATACAAAGGGGATAAATAGAATAAATAGGAATAAAAAATAAAAAATAAAAATACAAGTGGAAAGTTTCTACTTGAATGTCTTTGCAGGATGTCATAATAGCCTCCCAGAGCTGCTGTTTGGATGTGAACTGCCTCCCACCCTCATAGTTTTTTGCTTGAGGATGCTCCAAAGGTTCTCAGTAGGATTGAGGTCAGGGAAGAATGGGGACCAGACCATGAGTTCCTCTGCTTTTATGCCGATAGCAGCCAAGGATGCAGAGGTGTTCTTTGTAGCATGAGATGGTGCATTGTCTTGCATGAAGATGGTTTTGTTGCAGAAGGCACAGTTCTTCTCTTTCTACCATGGAAGAAAGTGGACAGTCAGAAACTCCACATACTTTGCAGGGGTCATTTTCACACCTTCAGGGACCCTAAAGGGGCCGACGCAGCTTTGTTGGGACATGGTGGCCGTCCACCACTGCATCCATCTGTACCATCCAGGGTTGCACTGCACTCATCAGTGAAGAAGACTGTTTGAAAATTAGCCTTCATGTAGTTCTGGGCCCACTGCAGCCATTTCTGCTTGTGAGCATTGGTTAGGGGTGGCCGAATAGAAGGTTTATGCACAACTGCAAGTCTCTGGAGGATCCTACACCTTGATGTTCGCAGGGCTCCAGAGGCACCAGCAGCTTGAAATATGTGTTTGCTGCTTTGTAATGGCCTTTTAGCAGCTGTTCTCTTAATCTGATGTATTTGTCTGACAGCAACCTTCATCATTGTGCCTTTATCTGCACGAACCCATGTGTGCTCTGACTCAGCCACAAATCTCTTAACATTATGGTGATCACGCTTAAATTTTTGTGAAATATCTAAGATTTTCATTACGTGTCCAAGGCATTCAACTATTTCACGCTTTTCAGCGGCAGAGAGCTCAGTTTTCCTTCCTATATTGCTTAAAAATGGTGGTCTGCTTAATAATGTGGAACATCCTTCTTTAGTAGTTTTTCCTTTAATTGGGCTCACCTGGCAAACTAATGATCACAGGTGTCCGAGATTGATTTCAGTCATCCAGAGAGTCCTGAGACACAATTGCATCCATGGGTTTAATTGAAAAACAACTTATTTAATCTTTATGACACTTAAACACAATTTTCACAATAATTTGGAACGCGGTGTGTTTCTAGACTAGCATCTGAATTAATGCTATTTCAGCATCTATGGTCACTTCACTAGCGCCCTTGTTTTTTTTTTTGGTTTTGTTTTCAAACTGTCATCACAATTAATGACTTTCACATATAGTATAGATTACTTATTGTTGGTTCATCAACAACCATATAGCTTGAAGCCGGATTGGACCATCTGAAAGGAAACAGCAGGAGGAAAGCTCTGTGATGGTTTGGGGTAGGATATGTTGGAGCTGATCATCTGTGGCATCAACCTGAGTTGATGTATTTGCAAAGAAAATCAAAATGTCTCATCGTGGAAACTGTTTCCTTTCCATGTTTTCAAAAATGTGTTGTTGTCATGGTGTTAGCAGTAAATTTCAAGCATTTTTATGTAAATGATGCTATATCTGTGTTTTTTTGTGTCTTCTTCAGACCACGCAGCCCAGACGAGGTAAGTAAAGTGCTTCATTATGATTCATTCCACTACCTTCTGTGGTGATACAGTACAGAGAAATAATAAGCCTGTGCATCACATGTTCATGTATGGTAGGGGGACATCGTTCCGCTTCTGCCTCTCCATCTCAGTCGGCCCAGGGATCCCCTCAGAGAGCCCGGTCCGCCACTACGTCTCCCAGCCAGGCGTTCCAGCCCGGTCCCATCCCTGCCTCTTCTGGACCTGGAGCTGGGAAACAATCACCGCAGCTGAAGTAAGTCCAAGCTGGGGTTCTGTTAATCTCACACATGACTTTGCTTACGATGATTTTCCTCGTCGGGTAGCTAAACCGTCTTCGTCTTCGTCGCGCAGCAAATCGCAGTCGCTGACAAACAGCTTCACGGAGACGTTACGAGGAAGCTTGACCGACGACGAGGCCAAAGCCGAGACCATCCGCTCCCTCCGACAGTCCTTTGCCAGCCTCTTCTCTGACTAAAAACATCCCTACCGCTTTCCTCTTCCTGTCATCAGGTTTCAGAAAATAATAATAATTGCTTACTCTGTTTGTTATGGAGTCGCCTCTCTCCTTTCCATGTTTGTGAAGTTTAACACTGGTGCAACCCTCTGTCTTCAAATCAGTGATCAATCTATCACTAGAAAGGCCAGTGGATTTCAGAGGACCTACACCATGTTGACTGGAGATGGTAGATTTTAAGATGTCACCAAACCCCCCGTTCACGTTCTAATTATTCCATATTCAGGTTTAATCTACGAAACTCCTGAAACATTTCTAGTCACTCCAATGTTGTGTTGAAACCTAAAACCTGTCCATAGAAATTGAACTTCCTAGAAAGCAAAACCAGCCAATGGCCTTTTTAGTGGTAGGTGATCACAGTAGATATTCATATTCTCGCTCGTGCTGCTTGGTATATAATTGTTATTCTGCATTCTCTTTGTCCGACCGGTGAAACTATTTCTATGTTCATATTTCTACATTTATGTACATCTGTCTATCTTCAGTTTCTTTATTCGACACACAGCTTCCAAATTGTTTGCAGATGTCCATGGCAATATTCTGATCTGAACCAGTTCCACTTGAGTCATGAGAAGCGTACTGAATCCTCTCGCTTCACCAGCGGTCTCTTAAGCATCTTAGCCAGCAGCAGCATTTCTCAGACATCCGTGTGCTGTAGACACATATTGGCTTATGTAGTGACTCCTCTGCCTTGGCCTAACTTTACCAAAGTGCTTTTTAATAACAAAAAAAGAACAGTTTTTTTTTAAAGAAACAACCCCCTTAACTTGTTTGAGATCACAATCACACAGAAAAACCTTTGAGCTTGTGATTTTTTTTAACGAGGTGCAAATGCTGTACTGGCTTACAGCCATCGTCTTCCATCACAGCTCTGCTCTTCCCCAGCAAATTGTTCCTTTTCTTAATCTTTTATGCTTTGTTAATAGCACCGTGGGGTATTTGTTGGTGTGGGGACTGATCTAGCAACTAGTACTGGTGAGTCTTTAGAAGCAAACAGCAAGGGTCTGATATTTTAATCATCTGTCTCTTGTTCTCTGTCAGCTAGGATTGCAGCTCATTTATTGTAGTTCTTTTTAGGAGTTTTGCTCTGTAGCAGATATAACCTACGCACACATATACCTGCAGGAATGGCAGCCATCCTCTTCTAACATCTGTCACTGTTTTGGATCTGCATGTAAATGAATGTGATGTGTGGAGCCAACCTGTTTTCTTCCACAGTTTATTTGATGGGAGCTGACGCTTACTTTGAATTTTCTGGAAAAAAAAAGTGCATTTTTGGGTAACTTATTATGAAATTAGACACCAAGTACTTTTGGTTTATCGTAGATGGACTATGTAGATTTTCAGCATATTTCGCAAGATGGAATGTGCATACGCAATGAAGCCTTCAAAGAAAAACTCTTAATTGATGACTGATGGCAAAGATCTCTTATGACTATTCATTGGATCTGAAGGGTATGCAAAACATCTTAGTTTACCAAAGTCTTAAATTTCCAAAATATTCTTTAAAAAAAAATGTTCAAAAAATAATGAGTGAGCTACAGCTTTTAGCTTCTTGTAGCAGCAAGCTCAAAGACACAAACTGACTACATGGTTTTGCTTTCCATGCAAAGAACAATCAAAGTATGATACTCTAAATAAATTGGTACTTTTATTGGAAAATTATCAAAATAGTAATGGTAAATAATAGTTATATCTTGTGACTTAGAATGAGCCTGTAATAGTTTCTCCCACCTTCCATTTAATTCAGAATCTGGATCTTTAGTAGATAAATGATAATCCCAAAGCCAGTGTTAAATGATGAAAGTTCCAGAAAAGGAGAAAAAAGTTAACTAGCCATTTTTGCAATAATTACATTCATTGCAGGGAAAAAAATGCCACCACAGATTGCATATTTATCCTGCAAAACACGGAAACATTACAGTGGCATTGACTAAAGAGAGCATGGCTTAGCAGATGTAAATAAAGTGAATTCAGGCTTCGTTTAGTTTCCTTAGCTTCAGCTTCTACTTATAAATTTAACTAACAGGTTTCTTTCTTCCTTTGAAGCAATGTTACTGTGGTGGCAATTTTTTTTCTGCATTTTTCAAATGGCTGGTTCTTGAGTTCAACTAGAAAGCTAACTAGCTAGCTAGAATGCAGCTAGTCAGCTAACGGATTTTAGCAGTAGTGGTTTATTAGCTTGCTACACCAAAGGGGACGCCATGGGTTTGTTAAAAATAAATTAGTAAATTAAACTTAAATATGCATTTCTGATGGAAACGGTTTGAGGCTAAACATACTAGGATACACGAAACAGAATAATGCTAACTAAAAATCAATTACATAAAAGTGCTAATTATTCCTAAATAACTTCAAGAAGACCATTTCAAATTTTAGTCTAGCTAAATTTTATTTAAATCATGGCCATTCTATCTTCCAGAGGGGATGTTCCACTTTAATAAAAGCATTTGTGAGTTTTCAATGCTAGCTTGGTCAACTTGGTTGGGGTTTCAAATGTCTAAAATTCCACAAATGTATTTATTTATTTATAAAGAGCAGGCTCAATCTGCTCGTGTTAACCACCCTTGATAATTAAAATATTACTTTATTTTTTTAAGTGCTCATTAGGCTTTAAAGTAACAACATTGTGGTTTTCCACTGTAGGCAGTAAGCTAATTCTCCTGTCAGTTGTCATGCTAGGGCAGATAAACACTAATGTAATAATTACTTAGCTTGTATTTTTCATTTTGGAATAATGAAAATATTGACATTGCTTACTGTGATTCTTTTGTTTCAAGTTATCGCTGGCTGTATTAATTCTGACTTTTTGTCAAATTCTCATCTGTAATCTCAGATTTACTGCAGTGTCTTGTGTTAAACACTTTTGCAATTATCTCGTAGCTTTTGGTACTGTGTCAAAGTGGACCAAATCTGCATTTGATTGTGAGGCCCCTTAAAGGTTTACATTAAATTGTTCCATCTTACCTGTAAAGATTATTGCCACTTCATATATAATACTGCAGTGTGATAAGCCATAACCAAACCGTGAGTATTTCCTATCCCTTATGTGCCACGCAATAATGGCTGTGACGTTGCTGAAAATTTTAAATGTTAACTTTAAACACTGTGTCTATAGCCTAACTTGTCCTGGAGAGAAACAGCAGTTACTCTTTCTGGATATCAAGGTTATCTCAAGATATAATTATTTGCTCATTCTGTCAGGGTGAAAGATGAAAGAACTATGATGTCACTTTTCTCACATTTTGGGTTTAAAATACAGTTTAGGATCTGGCACGTTCCATAAATCTGTTTTATTGGGTCAAATTATAAACAATGACCGGACATCAAATAATTTTAGTTTTGTCACTACTGTAGGTTTGCTTCCCTTTTGTCTGAGGGTCAGATGTGGACCCGTACCTGATAGTTTCTGAGCTGATTTAATTGGAACTGAGCTGCAATGTTGATTGGTAACTACCTCAAGTTCAGCAGTGCTCTGCTGAAACTGACAATAGAGTGGTAGTACTGGACAAGATTTTGTGCACTGAGCATGGCTTCATGTTATAACTGATGTGCTCATAAAACAATAAACCTGCTGTGGTAAAACAACATCTAAGTGCAGAAGGAATGAGAGGAATACAATTTTGTTAAAGTCAAATATCGAGTCACACATTTTAAAATTCTTTGTCTCAAAATTCCCCCCCCAGTTTATACATTTCTCCAGTTTTTCAAAATTGTATTTAATTTTATAAATTGTCTTTCCTCTTTCATAACATTTCAGTTAAAGAAAACATTTTGTAACGTGTTACTAGAATGCAATATAAATTGAAATGATTTGGGCTCTTGAAGGTATCTGTGTCAAAATCTTATTTGAATATTGTATCTTTATTATTTCAAGTGATGTTGTGCTTACTATACTGTACATGTTACAGATTTCATATTTATGACAGATATTTTGATGTCACTTTTCAGAATTTTACTTCCTTTATGATGAAACATAGACTGTATATCAAAGATGGACATGGCCACTGCGCTAGCATGTGTTGGTTTGTAGTTAACAATCCCAGAGCTTTCACTTTCACATTTTGGTCATCAACATTTTGGTCTTTTGAGTGTATTTGGAGCTGATTAGTTAACACTTAGACTAGCTAGTTAGACTTGTTACCAAAGTGCATCCGTTATTCACTGTGATATTAATTTGGATGCCAGTTTTTGCTAACACCAGGCTTAAACCAAATGTGTAAACATAAAAAGGCTGTCCCCCTAAAACCCCTAGTGCTGAAAAAGCAAGGATGAAATTACAATTAGGAGGTTAGCTTACTGTCATTAACAACTTAACCATGGGCTAAAGCACTGCTAGCTTTAAATAGACTTAAAGCTAGCATTTAAGACCATAAATACATCAAAGTGTGAGAATTTTCCCATTTCAATGGAAATTTACAATGGAATCCAGTAGAGTCGCCCCCTGCTGTCATTTAGAGAAAATGCAGGTTTAAGGCACATCCTCACCAGCTTCACTTTTCATGTCCATCTTTAACATACAGTTTGTGGGTTTAAAAGGGCACTCTCACAGGTATTTACGCCCCAGGTTTACTTCTGCTCGCTCTCTTTGTCTCTATAGATGTAAGCATTTCTAGTAATCCCAAAAGGTTGATTCTGTTCTGGATGTAGCGTTTTCAGTGGGAGAAACAGGTTTCCCCAACCTTGTAAACAGGACATTTGCAGAATAACTGTCACTTGAAATGTACTGTTTCAGATTGGGGAAACCTGCAGTCAGCTGAGACTGAAGACGTCACTCGGATGAGTGACGAAATGTTTCTCCCACTGAAAACACTACGTCCAGAACAGAATCAACCTTTTTGGATTTACTTACCTGGACGATTGAGCATGCATCAAGACATTTCTAAGAATAGTTCACATATCATTTGTCATCGTAAAGAGAGGTGTTTGAGTTAAGCAGGTTGATAGCTATCTCAGCCAATCACAGTGCCAGATTCACCTGTTTCTCCCAAAACAGGTTGCTGATGTCACCAGTGCTATATCTGGGAACTTTTACAGTGTGTATGGAACGTATGCTCATTTCATAAAGCTTTTTTTAATTTCCCCAACATTGTTTTCATTTAATATATAACTTGGAGCAAAGGCAATACTCTGCTACCGGGGTTGGCTCATCGTGATTTGCTCTGGGTGTGTTGAAGTGATGCATAGTGTAAGACTGAATTAATATGCAGCCACAGAGACTTACAATGAAATACAGCTATTACTGAAAGCAAACTCAACTCTACTTTAATGTGGCATATGTACATGAGAGAAATAATGCCGTTGCACGGGTTCATTTGCCAGTTTTTGAGTTCACTGTGTCCCTTCCTCTCTGCTGAATGGTGGGTGATATTGTAAGTGTATTAATGTTGTGTATATTGGTGTAAATGTGGCATGAAAACCAACCCCTCTTGTGTGCCTCAGGTGTATAAATTTAGGCGTTATGTGATCTCGATGTCTGGCTGCTTATTTGTGAGAAGTGTGATGTAATTTATTAGTATTAACATTATTTCTGTACTTTTGTTCTTTTGTCTGAACGAAAGATTTCTGTTAATAAAGTAAAAACTTTTATTATACCTGTTGCCGTGCATTCCAGTCTCTATCAGTCATCTGCTGAGCTCCACTTGATCAGATTTGAAGGTTTTTTTCTCCATTTATGGTCATTGAAACAGAACGTTTGGCTATTACTGTACTTTTAAAAGCCCTGTTTGAAAAACGCAACTTTCAGAATATGTAGCGATAATCCCAAAATCCTTTCATCTTGGATTATTACCCTTTTTATATTTCTCTTGGCATGATGCTCAGGGTGTTAAAAGCTGTCTGGCAACACAAGGCCAAGGAGAAAGAAACCTGCCGGCATCCAGTGCTTCTTTTCATCTGCTGCCCACTTCACGTCAGGTCCAGAAATTAATTGTGTTAAGAGATGATATTAAACACACTCAGCTGTGAATATGTCACTGAGCACACACGAACGTGTTATAAATTCTCAAACAGCACGATCATCATTCAGGTATTACTACTTTACGACCGAATGTGACTGCCAGACTCGAAAGCCCAGCTTTAAGGAGTAAAGTACTCGAGAAGAACTGAACTGAGACAATCGTATTTTTGTGGCCAACCTTAAATTCAAACTACAGTATTTCTTTTCCCCCTTTTTTAATCACTTTGGCACACTAGAATAAAGTGTAAACAGATGTAGGCGTGTAAAATGTCTGAACTTAGAACAAATTTTGAACACTTCTTCTTGTACCGATGTAGTTGGTAGTGTTACTTAAAGTATGCAGGTCCAAATAAAAGCTGCGATGGTTAGGTTAACAAATACAAAGAAAGTTCATGAGGATATTTTTTTCCGTGCATCTAGTCATGATGAAGTGATGAGCCCTGTTGCCCGTAAACTAAAAAGTACGAACAAATATTTATGACACCGTTACCAACACCACTGATTAAATGATGCACATGTTTCCACATCAAGCAGACACTGATCAGCACTGGCTTTCAGTTAGAGTTGTGTTTCTATTGCGGTTCATTTCCACCGTATGCTGAAAGCATTATGTGGCTCTTGAGCAGCTCTGTGTACATCGCCTAGTCACTACTGTTTTTCTATTGTAGGTTATAAAAACAAAAAAGAGAACCTTTGAGCTTTTAACCTAAAGGGAATACTATGTGTTCATCAATCACTGTGAGTGACCCCATTCACATTACACACTCATCGTTTTATCTCCTTTTTTTATAGTAAAAATACTCATTGGTACTGAATTTATAAAATTTACAACATGACACAACATCATGGACAAGAAAGAGACTGACTTTACCTCCAACTACAATATTTGTTTGTCAAAAAGATAATCAAATATCTAATTATTTAAAATTACTTACACAGTATAGTAATATTGGTGGGGTGTGTGTATAGCAGCTTGACTGTTCCATAACTTTAAGAAAGAAACCCACTACCTATACTGTTCACATACTTCACTGCAATATAAACAATGTGTCAGTAAGAACACCACAATCTTGCAACCCAATAGAGAAGATAGTTACAACAAATACAAAGTGAATGATTTACTGTTTATATGACAGAAGCCGAAACGCTAATATGGAGGTAGCCAGATACAATAACACGATTATTGTGGCTGAGATGATGATGTTTGTCTCAGCCACAGTAAGATGGCAGCATATTAGCTTCTACAAATCGGAGCCCGCTTGTGTATTTTTAATGGATTAAAAATAGTTTCTCTGAATACATCAGTGTGTTGGAAGATGCAATTGCACACTATTAATGTATTTTTATGGGTACAACATTCCCCTTTTCCTATTAAATTACCTAAAAATTACTTACTGTACCTTTAAAACAAACTAATAATAACTAATAATAATAATAATAATAATAATAATAACTTTATTTGTAAAGCGCTTTCAAACAAAGTGCTGTACAACTATTTAAAACTAAAAAGATAAAAAAATAATAATAATAAAAGCGATACATAGCAATACAGGTAAAAGACACAGTACAAGTTAAAAACAGTAAAAATTTCCTTTTCTAACTCGTTCTAATTCAAAGTTCCCACTCTGGTACATCCAGGTGACATGTAACACTCATGAAACACGTCCCAGTTAATATAAAGCATTTTAAACTCGAAACACAGTGGGTTAACAAACTCTTTTACCTGTCTGTTTTCTTGGGATTTGAAGCTCCTCGAGTTATTTAGTATGAAATCAAAGAGATGGCAAAGAGGCTGCATTTAACATCAACTGATTTAAAGAGGCAGAGACTGCAACCTAATTCTTCCCCAAGAATTCATCCCACATGCTGATTTATGTTATCTTCACAAAGGTGTTAAACTTTCTTCCCTACGATGAACCTCTGACCTCTCACAGCACCCGGTGCCTGCTCTCACTCTTTGTTCTGCAGCTCTCAGTTGTTTCACGAACCACAGTTGCATACCAGACCACTGGCAGCCTGATGGTAATCTGCTGCCAGTGTAATTTCTTGCATTCTTAAGGTGGAATGTCCAATCTTTTATCAGCCGCAGGTCCCTGCCTGCCTGCCTGCAGCCTCCACTGGCTGCAAAGAAATCCATTCCCACCACACTGTAGTGTGCAAATATCGATGAAAAATAGATGTAACTAAATTACTCTTCACCTCTTACCTCCAAATGCTGTTTGGGGCAGGAATCAAAGGGTCTTTACACATTTCCACAGTAAATTGATTAAACCAGTAGGCCAGTAGGGGGCATTGTCCATTCAGCTATACCCAGTCCACCCCTCCTAACTGTTTAAGGATATTTAAGCCTTCATCATGTTTCAGGGAAAGCACCTTCACACATCTTCATTTGCATCTCCTGGAAAACAAGTCAGTGCTGTCTCAGACAATAGTGGCACCAGTCTGTCTCTTAAGGATGGAAACTGGGAGTGATTTACCTGCAAGATAACAGACCAAAGTATTTTCAACTTCACTTATTTTCCCTAACATGCCAGCATTACATCTTATTGAGTTTAGGGCGCTGTTACAATAGATGTGTGGTGCAGTTGGGATCTGTCTAAGTCATGACACAGTACAATAAAGAAACATTAAAGCGCCCCCTGGTATACATTTTTAAAGGAATAATATGAAAAAGAAAACTGTGTAAAGTGGGTACTGTCATCGTTCTCAGTTTTTAAAAATATACTTGCCAGCACATCAGTCCGGTATTACACAGGATGCTTCAAAGCATGAACAGCTTCAATCCAGCAGCATCAGAATAGGACTTGTCCAGGTAAATGTGAAGAGGAAAGAAGGTGTTGCTTAGCAACAAATGGAACATCAACACGTGAAAACTGCACAAATAATTATTACATTTTGCATCAATGTTGTTTGAACACACACGCAAGCACTGCAGTGGTGCAAAAAGCTGCTGCTAGAGGATCATACATAAACAGGTCCTGTATGAAACTGTGAGAATGTAGCATCACAGTTTTCAGAACAAGTTTCGCTCAAACATTTGTTTGAGTTTATGCTCTCTGCATAGACTGTATCATAAGAGAATGGATGGATTGTTTTTTCCCTCTGTGCTTACAAAATCCAGTTATGACCTTTTCTTCCTGCACAAAACATGACAGCAGTATTCATGAAAAAGCATGCCATACACTATTTAACTTCAACACAATTTGGTAAAACTGTTACGTATTTTAAAGTTTGTTCTGAGAGTCAGCGGAGGTGTGTCCTGCAGCTACATCATCTTAAACGTGGATCCGTAAGAAATGTTTCAAAAAGCTCCAACAGAAAAAGATGGTGAAATTGCAATGCACCACTTTAACCCTCAGTTTCCTCCCTAAAGTTGGGCATTTTAAAAGGAGACTAAGGAATGACTCACTTTTGGAAGTAGCCTCAAGTGGCAAACTGAGGAACTGCAGTTTTGTCACTTCTGCAGTGGGTTGAGTTAAATACTTGTCAGTGTCCAAAACGACTCGCAATCCCTGTTTTATATCATGATAAAACTAATCTATCACAATAGTCAAACTACATATTTGACTATGTTAAGGCTGAACACAAATGCTGTGTCCAAAATGGTGTGTCCAATGCTGGGAAATGTTTTATTTGTCTCTGATGACTGTCATGTTTTCTCGTGAAAGCTACAAGTCAAAGTGTGTAACTAGGAAGCCTGCAGGAAAGAGGGCATTGATTTCAAATCTATATTTAACCATCACTCTGTTTTATTCAGTTGTCTAACCTGTTACAGTTGGACATCATTTAACCCCTGTTTGAACACATATGTGTAGGTGGATGTGCACCCATGCGCCGACGTGTCCTGTATTTGCACACTTGAGCGAGTGTACATGTGAGAAACCCTGCTGTATCCTCTCAGACCTGCCCACAGTACAACAATGCCTCGGTCACCATAGTGAATCCCTTTAAAACAAGGAAAGGCCTTGGTTGTCATGGCAACTGCAATGCTTCATAAAGCACAGAAAGATGGAAGTCTTCTACTCTTGTCTCCAGACTTTGTTGTATCTCTGCTGACGTTTCTGTGATTCTACAGTAGGAAGGAGTGTTCCTGTCACTGGGCTATACATCCTTTATATCACTTTCACAACAAGAAACTGACACATGAAAAACACCAAAAGACCAAATCATCGGGAGAAATTTTGAACCCTGTGTCCGGCGCGTGTATAGATATGGACAAAAAACTGAACAAACTATCAGTGCAAGACCATTTTTAGGCACTTCTTGAGCTGGAATTTTATTTCCTTTGTGTGACGTGCTCCCTGTTTTTACAGCTAAGACATATTTCAGTAAAGAAAAATGAGCAGGTAGGGTGGTGGTGGTTTGTGGAAAGCGGGAGAGGTTAAGTGGTTGCTATTCAGAAGCACACAGATGTGTTTCTGTCACTTCAAAGGTCATTAAACTGACTTAGAGGTGGGTTTTGTAAAGTGTTAGTAAAGCCTCCTGCAGTTTCACGAGTTTCATCTCTAACTCATGACCCTTTCAAAGAAACTCATGGTGCACCATTCTACTAAAAGATGTTTCCTCATTTAAAGTTTTGATGGTGTTACTGGAGAGACGCGTCCACAACACTCAACCCCCTCATTATAGGGATCAAAAGTTCATATTTTTCTTTTAATTTGTAAATATGTGTTCAATCATCAATCAAGTTCATAAAGTTGCCTTAAATCGCTGAGATATGTTGATATTTCTATTGAAAATTAAGTGTTCGACCTCCATCAAAGGTCATTTTCAACCCTCATGTAAAAGCTTTACACATTTGAAGATTGTCATTGTATTCATTATACAGTCACATGAAAAAGAAAGTACATTCTCTTTGTATGTATCAAGACACAATAAAAATAATAACCTGGTGCTTGAATACATCCTCAGGTGAACAGCAGTGACTTTTAACACTGTGTCATTATTTATTTAATAATAGCTGGTGATGGTTATGTGTATGACTTTCAGTGTCTCACATAATTGTGGAGGAATTTTGGCCAATTCCTCTTTACAAAGTCATTGAAGTTCACTTTTCACACTCCTGTTGTCCAGCAGGCGGTTCAGGAGCATTCAGACCTGCACTAGCAGACACAGGAATAGTTTCTACCCACAAGCCACCAGGCTGTAGAACTGCTGACATTCTGTACACACCATTACACACTCACGACAATTACAGGACTCTACACACGGTCACTTCAACAAATATTTCTTAAATGCTCATTGCACAAGTTTTTGCACAAACTGTAAATACCAACAATTGTCTCAAATTCTCTAAATTTAATACTGTAGTATTTTGTTTTTATTATATTTTATTATTATTACCACAATTTTCTTGTTAATTTCTTCTTAAATATAACGGCACACTTTCTACATGCTCATGCAAAGCTGAGGAGCACGAGCCAAAGAAGTGGTTACACTGTTTATCTGTATATGACCATAAAACTTGAAGTTGGGCATTAATTTATCCACAGTTCTTTTAAGGTTTCACTACAACATTTCATCAGGTTTGACTGGGCTATTGCAACACTTTGGTACTCTGTTTTTTCAGATTTGCTGCTGAGCTTTGGTATTCATGCTCTGTGCATCATGTCCGTCCAAATATCTTCACTTTGGTCTTGGCTGTTCCAGAAATCTTGCTGTTGTGCAAATCCAACTTTGCAAAGCTAACGTCTGCTGCTGTGTTCTTTTTGGAGAGAAGAGGTTCTTTGCTCATAACTCTTTCAAACAAGCCTTACACATTTAGTCTTTTTCTAACTGTACTGTCATGAACTTTAATTTATAACAAAGTAACAGAGGCTCGTAGAGTCTGAGATGCAGCTCTTAAAGTTTTTTTGCAGCTCCTCTGAGCACTGTTTGATCGGACCTTGGGGACGTCCACTCCTGGGAAGGTTGGCAACTGTCTTGAATGTTTTCCACTTGTGTATGAGCTTTCTCACTGTAGAACCATGCACTGCATATTGTTTGGAAATGGCCTTTTAACCCATCTCAGATAGATGAACAGCAATAAATGCCTCTCTAAGATCAGTGTTTTCCTCCTTTGGATTGTGTTAACAGACAGCTGAATGCTCAAGCAAACTGCCAAAAATGTCTGCTTTCATAGAGCCGCTCACGCTTGCTGATGATCACTTCAGCGAATAGATTTGATCAGCAGCGCTTGGGTGTTACTTACTCTCTAGATCTCTATGAAAGCAGTCCACTTCTGGATTATGCTAATGGCACAGTGTAATATGTCACATGTCCTTGTTCATCTAAAATTATATTAACACCTGTTAAAATCACCTTTGACGTTTCACATGGCTGTATTAGAAAAAAACAGTTTTGTTTCACGCTTACGACTCCGTACGACATTTGAAAAACATCTGAGTTGATGACGTTTTTCTTTTTTTATCATTTTTGGAAACAAACTCTTTAAAGTTTAAATTAAACAGCGTGTCACCAACCCGTTCTCAGAGGAATCACGGGGTATTTCCAAGAGAACAAAGTGAAGAGAAAAGAAGAGCTTTGAAGAGTCGATTTGTTTACAGAGGGAACATTACCCCTCTCTGCACGCCTTTCATTTCCTCCACTATGAAACTATCCTGTTTTTTTCTTCTCTCTCCACTTTGTGAAGGAAAATTTAATCACTGAGGTCAGGGCAGCACGTCTGCTACCAAACATAAAAATAACATCTGAACGTCCGAACTCACGTCTACTGATTTGTAATTGATTCATATAATAAATTATAATCTGTTGTGTCTCGGTAATGCTGTACATCTATTTTGTTTTATAAGCGTGTGCTGAATCACTGCAGAGCTCATTTTCCCCATGATTGCATATCTAAACAGGATGTCTGGGGATATCAGCATCGAAGGATATGAGAGTTATTTTTGCTCCAGAGATATGAGCAGCAAGATTAGCGTGCTTTCCAAGAGGTTTTGCTGAATGCAATTAGTATTGGAAATGTATAATTTTCCCTTGTGTGTCGCATCAGTACTACTTTCTGTATAATAATTCTTCCATCTGTATGATTAAAAAAAACATTTATTCAGCATCTGCTGCTAAAGATCAGTCTTTGAACCATTGCTGCTTTGTTGTCCACTGACTGAGCAAGTGTCTGGCTATGGCAATGGGAAATTAGTGATCAGTAAGACAATAAAGACAATAAAGCAATAAAGACAACTAAAGTGAAAAAAAACTAAATATGTAATAAGTGTGTAGAGTCACTGTTAAACCTTGTCTAGCTTTGTAAAACTGTAAAGAGGTAAAAATCAGTCTGTAAGTGTTTTTATTGGAATATGTTTACCTCCAGTGGACTGTTTCCAATGGTCTACCTTAACTTTTAACCTCTTAAGCCCCAAAGTGGTTTCTGAGCTTCCTGCTCAAAAATGAAATGCCCAAAATTAATTCATTATTTCTCTGCAATTACAAACTCTGTGCTTACAATCTTGGTATCAAAATAAAGCTGACTCTTGTGAACTTTCATCAGAGGTGTAATTATTGCAGCAAATATTACTGTGTCAAAGGTACTGAGACTGGAACACAGAAAAAGTTAGTAGATTTTATCCTCACCTAATTTTTTAATTTACTTTTTTTTTTTTTTAGCATATAACTCTTTTAAAAACATGCCTCAGTTCACATTTCATTGCAGAAATTAAGTAACCAACATATAAACATCATCTGTGCAAAGATTTATGTTTCTAACGTGAAACAGTGAAAAATTACTGCACCGTAAATACATGAATATCCAGACGTTGAACAAAAAATGTCCAACTCTGGCACACAATGGACACCATGCCAGTTTAATTTTTTAGGTATTAAAGAGCAGAAATAATTTAATTTTATTAACAGGCCTAAATACGGAAGAGGATTAGGGCCACTGGAAAAAAACAAAACAATTCTGACTTTAATCTCAGAATTCTGAGATTAAAGTCAGAATTCTGACTTTTTTTTCCAGTGGCCCTAATCCTCTTCCGTACCTAAAAATGCTTTTTTTTAAAAATATATATTTGTGAAGAATTAACCACACATTTACATGGCAATGGCCCTTTTCTGCCGTCCTCTGGCCCTTTAAGCTCTGAGAGGCTGTAACTTTGGTTTCTTTTGGTCAATTTGCATGATTGACACCACCTGAGCCAATAGGATCACAGTAACGGTGACACTTCGGGTCACTTCAACCAATCAGAAGTTTTGAGGTCAAATCTCAGCTGGGCACAAATTTACTTCATGTGGCGTCTGTCCAGGTGTCTGCAGGTGGGTCTAAAACGGAGCTTGTTGATGGAAAACGGCTCTGATGCAGCTGGGCAGGTAACTGCTGATAATCACGTGGCTAACGGCTACCGATGAAAATAACGAAATCAGAAGCCAATTTCTGTTTTAGCGCATTTGTGTTTGTGTGGTCTTCTTTTGTGGCTCATTCAGTGAATTTTGGTCTGATCGTGGTGAAACTTGGTGTTTGGAGTCAGTACTAGCTCTGGAAGATAACCAGCCTTTCTATAGCCGGTTACGTGAAGTTTGAAGGATTTCTGGCTCGGTTTTGTTTGTTTAGCAGACGTGTGCACATTTACTTAACTGCTCGTTTAATCATGGCTTGTTTTCGTTTTGTTTGGTGGTTGTAGAAAGTGTTTATATGAGATTTTAGCTGAGATTCAGAGGTTTCTGTGGATACCACACATGTCAGAACATATATTTCTGACCCCGTGTTATAACCGATTAAACATGATCTCCTCCTTTTTGCTTTTTGGCTTAAGTGCCTGGAAGTTAAATTCTGTATGTTTTTCTAATGAGTACTATTATAGTCCCTTCGCACAGAAGTGTCTCAATTTTGAAATGAGTATTTTCAACAGCTTTTATTTTTTGCTCCTCTGCTCAGTAGGACATGAAACTGTATATTGAGACACCAATCAAATCTGATTAAAGTGAGATTTTAAAAAGCTTCATAATTGTTTCAACAAGCTCGTGGTAGCTCCATTAATGTCTCCGGTCTAATCACTGCCTGTTAGCTGTATTCATATCACCATTATTAACTGTGTTTTATGAGGTTTTGTGGATGTGGGGATTGTGTTCTTGGGATATTCTGCTGCCATGGGGGCCAGTTAGCTGCACACTGAAGCTGGCAGAGCCTGAGCCGGACTGTTCACGGCACCGTGCACTGCTGGAGAGCTTCCATAGAAATGTGAGTGTGATTACATAATGTTAGAGCGACTTGCAAACAGTTTTGGGATTAATGCCCTACAGATTAATTAGCTAAATTCTCAAATGCGCTTCTGTTGTGACAAGAAGCTTAAAGTAACGTGGTGGTTTTGAAATTTAAAAACATTATAAATAATGTATTGTGATGGATTTAAAAAAAAAAAAAAAGTTATCCTGTAATGAAAAATGCTCAGTTTCCTCGTATACTGTAAACTGGTAACTGAGCAGGTGCATGACTTTCCCCCCTACATGACATAAAACCTTGACCTCAATCATATTTAAACACTCAGCTGTCTGCACGTTGATAATGAAGTCCTCCCTATGGAAACATGTGGAGTGCCCTAGTCACGGCACTGGGTCATGGACCCAGTGCTTTGTGTTTATTGGTGAACTGATAGTTCTGATTATTATTATTATGATTTATGCTTTTCTGCTTATGTTACATCTTCAGTCCTTGGATTGTGGTTTCTGTTTTGTATCATCTCTGGGCTTCAGGTTCCTATGTTTCCACGTCTTAGTGTCCAGTCTGCGTCTTGGTGCTTTGTCTCAGTTTCTTGTTTTACTTTTGTAGTCCTTGTCCCATGTTTATGGTTTCAGTTCTGCTTCCCCGTGTCTCATCATGAGTGCATTTTCCCAGCTGTGTGTTCATCCCTCGTCCTGTGTCGTCAGGTTATGATATGCTACGCCATGTATTCCCAGTTTAGTTAAACTCTCCTAGTTTGAGTTTTGTTTTTGCTCAGTACTCATGTGTTGTGTTGCCAAGTTTGTTTTGCCAGCAAATACAGCTGCTGCCTTTAAGTTAAAAATTCCATCTCTGAGTCCTGCGCTTGGGCCCAACCACTGCCAGCCACACAGCTCACTGTGACAACACTTTGCTTTGATCGTTTCTGTTGTGTCTGTCAAAGGACTGCAGCTCCCACAGACGTCTGCTCTGAACCTGAAATGAACAAATTCTGGCCTCAACCTTGCGACTTTAAATTAAATTTACATCGTATTCTTATGTGTCAGGAGTGTCGACAGCTCGTTACTGAGCAGAAATCACCGTTGTAGTGGGAAGTGATTGTCTCCCCGTCCCCAGCAGCAACCAAGGAGAAAGATGAATCCATTTATCGTAAAATTGTGATTTCTTTTGTTTTCCTACAGAGGAGAATTGGTTTTCACAGCGGTGGTGAGCAAAACGATTGTTAAAATATCTTTCTATATTTTAAACCCTGCTCCTCATCTCCACTGTGCTACCTTTTGCATGACAGTTCCTGAGTGCTGTGTGGGGAGGTCTCCCATTTATTCCAAAGGTTTGTTTCACTGCCTCCACAGTTAGCTTCAGCGAGCTTTGTGAAGCAGCACAAGAAGCAGCTGTCCACCCGCTGGCAAAAAAGTTGTCCCCAACATGTGCAGTGTTTTCCTTGCCAATTTTCTACTGTGTATTTGTGGCGTTTATTTATGATCAGATAAAGCGATTTCCTTTGGGAGCCACACCTGCTTTGCTCTTGGTTCCCCCCTGCACCCCACAAACATCCCGGAAAAAATGCTGTGTGAAAGCGTATTTGCTGATCCATAGTTCAGTTTCGTGTGGCCCACCTCCTCCCACACACACACACTAATCTAAGACACAAAAAGCAAGTTGCAGTCACAAATCTCCTTGGCTGCCACTGACACTGCCTCATCCATCCAGAAGCAGAATACTGTGGTGTCAGCGTGATCCGTGTGGGAGTACCAACAGTTCACAACCCGACCAACTTCCGCAGCACTGCAGCGTAACGGCATAAGGAGAAGGCACACAAGTTCAGCAGTCATCTCCCCTTCCTTTTGCTGTGTTTTCTGACCAGCTCTGCTGAATCTTCACTTATCTGTATTTTAACACAAGGAGGCGGTTTGAAGAATCATCATTAATGATTCCCTTCGGCTTTAGGATGGATTTTAGCATCTTGAAGTCCAATGCTTCAGCCTTGTTGCTGTTTAGTTACATTGGTTCTTAAACTGTGGGGCGGTGGTGAGGTGAATTGTGGGTGAACAGGAGAGAAATATAAAGTGGAACTACGTAGAGTGAATTTAATTTTTTAAGGGGAGATGATTAAAACAGAGGTTGATGATGCTGTGGTGCTGATTTCACTACTGTTCATCTTAGATCACAGGGTGGTGAAGTGGGGCATGCCAGCAAAGGTTTGAACCACTGCATTAGATCATTGCTATTATCACTGTGGGTTTAATAGCAACTCCAAATCAGCACTGAATACTCACATTCCTGTGCTTAACTGTGGACTTCAGTCCTATTAATGCACTGTCCCAGTTCACAGTGAAGTATCACCTTTAATCACTAAATTAAAAGTAACTAAATATGGCTCATAATGTAAACAGCAGGGATGGCAAAACCATAAAATGCTCTTTTCTCCTGCTGGTCAGGATAAGAAGGAACCCTGTGGCTCCTTTCCTGGGTTATTATGAGATTTCCCACTGTAGTAATTATCTGCCAGATCGCTGAGCCACTCCTTTCTGCTTCATTTACAGTCTGTCTGAAGTAACAGGGTGTGCTCAGTGAGAAGTTTCCTTTTTTAACACAGGAGAATGTCAAAGATGTGTTGACTTTGAGCTTCTTGGCTGCTATATCGCATATGGAAGAAAAGCTTTTCGACGTGGTCCTTCTTAATCTAGAACTGCAGGAAAACAAGAGCAGGTATAACAAATGTTTTATAACTGCTGAAACAAAGCGCTACAAGAACCCTAGTGTACTAATCTAGGCAGCATTTGCAGTGAGGGTGACACAAAATCACTGTTCATCAGTCTATACATGGAGGTCACAAACACACTAATCAAGATTTAATGCATGGCAACGTTCCACCCAAGTCTAATAAGATAAATTAAAATTATTACAGTAAATGTCTAATAGTACAAAAAGAAATTATATTTTATATCCAAAATGTCAAACCTGAAAAGAAATGAATGAAAACTGCTATTTGACTGGTAAGCCAGAGGTTTACAGCAAAAGCGGCAGTTCTCAAATTTTATACCTGATGCTTAGATTGCATGTGTGGTGGGTAAAATTAAGCATTACTATGGATAATTTGCAAGTATCAGATGGTGTGCAAAAAACAGAAAAGGTTAAAATGTTACCCATGAAACACCTTATTACTCAGCGACTGCCATCTTGGCTACATACAACAATGGAAGTGTACACCAAACAATGTACAGCCTGTTGAAGGTGTATATAGCTAGTTCACTCACTTGGCCCACGTCCTCATTTTAGGTTTGACAGCATTTTAGTAGATAAAGGTGAACGGCTTGGACATGAATTGAGCTGCGGTTTGGGGAAGGCCTGAAAGGGGACTGGCGGCGGCTCCGGGACCTGGCAGATCCCCATGCACTAAACAGAAGTTAAAGAATTGAAAAGGGTAGGGAGGGTGGGGCACGTAAACAAGAACAAACAGATTGTAGAACTGGGGGAACATATATAGATAAGAACCGGAAGGAGTGTGTTTGGAGGCGTGGTCCTGCTCCTGAAATTCAGATACTTTGTCTCCAACAAGAACTGCCAATAATGTTAGTTCTAGCTAGCTAGCTGTTAGCTAGGAGCCAGGACCTTGCCTGTAAATTCATGTACTACACGAAGAAATACATATGAGGATGGTGCATTAAAAGCATGCTAATCCAAGCTGAGACACTGAGTTTAAACGGGTCAGGCTTTGTTGCCCAGTTGCAGTGATGCTGGAATCTGGTTCTGTGAACCAGAACTGGTTTGCCAAAGAGAAGAAACTGACTCTTTTTAAAGTGTAAAAATTGCACTTGAGGTAACCATCGTTGTTGGACACAAAGCCACTGTGGTTCATGTGAGCCAGTAGACTTAATCAACATCGGTTTTACAGCCTTTTCTCTAAGTCGAGACATTACCAGAGTCTGCAGTACAGCACCAAAGTAAGAGCTGTGGTGGAGCGTCTGAGTTACATCATTAAGGTTTCTTCTAATGAAAGAGAGACACTGTGGAAAACTACTGGAACTGGACGTATTCACATCTTTTAATTTGAAAATCCATGGTTATGTTAACGATTAGATTTGAACTTATACGAATGTCAGCTATCAGCAATGTCTCCATCCCCTTTGATCGCAGCTGATACAGGCTTTCATCATTTGAATATTTCATAATTTTAACAAATAAAAGCAGCATTTTGTGTTTGGAGACTAATATGTAAATGTGACATTTGATGGTGTGCATCCTGACTTTTAATGATCTGCTTGGAAGCATCTGTACCAATCAGTGATGATTATTTGAAACTGTTTAAGTGCTTCTCTTAAATTTTCTGCAGCCACTGAGGACATTTGCATCAATTATGACCAACAGGAAAAACTGGTGTGATATGTCAGTCTTTTATTGTAAGTGCACAGCTGATTAGTTTCATCAGAGAAGTTCACATAGATATCACATTTCTACAATTACAGTATATTCTATTATAGATGACTCTTGGTTCTGTACACACCTAAGACACAGCAGTGCTTAAGGCTATATATTCTGTTGAACATGCTGTAGTTTACAGTATTAACATTATCGCTGTGAAGAACATCCCAAGTATGTGATGGTGCTTCCTTTTGTTTAGAGCAGGGGTGTCCAACTCCAGGCCTCGAGGGCCGGTGTCCGGCCGGTGTCCTGCCGGTGTCCTAAGATGTGTCCTTGATCCAACACAGCTGATTTAAATGGCTAAATGACCTCCTCAACATGTCTTGAAGTTCTCCAGAAGCCTGGTAATGAACTAATCATTTGATTCAGGTGTGTTGAGCCAGAGTGAGAGCTAAAACCTGCAGGATACCGGCCCTTGAGACCTGGAGTTGGACACCCCTGATTTGGAGAAAACAACAGATATTGTATGCATATTAGCTTTAAGACGTTCCAAACCTGCGGTGCTTTGGGTTCCTTGAGGGGAAAAATGTTCAGTTCATGAGTCCTGGACCAACGCACACACCCTGACAGCTAATGTCAAAGGAACATCGTAGACTTGATCGTAAGGATTGCTTGCAAGACAGAGACGGACAGCTTTGTAGATCTGTCTGGAACCAAAATGAGTGAAACACAGTAGATCTACGTTTATCTAAAAGGAGTCCTCTGCTCCTGAAGTTCTTTGACTGCTGCTGACAGAATAGTACAACAGCCCCCTGCACATGAGATAGAAACAGGAAACTCTAAATCTTACTGTGCAATGTCAAAGTTTTGGATTCCCTCCATGTTAAACAGGAGAGCGTGCATGAATCATTTTCTGGATACTCTCTGGTTTGTTTAATATGTCAGTTTGTTTGATGAAAGAATAAAAGAAAAAAATTAAGAACCTTGCCATGTTCCTGATCCTTTGTGATCTTAGCTCAGGGGTGGGCAATCTCAGTCCTCGAGGGCCGGTGTCCCTGCAGGTTTTAGATGTGTCCTCGAACCAACACAGCTGATTTAAATGGCTAAATTAGCTCCTCAACATGTCCTGAAGTTCTCCTGGTAACGAACTAATCATGTGATTCAGGTGTGTTGACCCAAGGTGAGATCTAAAACCTGCAGGGACACCGGCCCTCGTGGACTGAGATTGCCCACTCCTGTCTTAGCTAGTCGACATGACTCATCAATGTCTGTCATCTCAATCCAAAAGCATTTCAGTTTTTTATTAATGAGAAATCATCTTTTATGGCTCCCAAGCCAAGTGTCATTCGTTGTCTCTTACAGCCTGAAAAGACAGTGCACTTGGATTTTATTTTTTTTCATCGAATAACAATTAGAGAATAACAGAAGAACACATTTCACACTTAAATCAGTCATCGTCCACTGATGGTCCAAAACATTTGAGCGAGAAAAGCAATTTTTGTTCCTGTCATCAGGCGGTAGCATGGCTCTTCCCTAGCTGCTGATCTTGGTCAGCATCTTGTTGATGGCCTGTTTGACATGAGTGGTGGAGCTGCGGCGTCTGGCTTTTCCCTGAACAGCTTTGCGGCGTCTCACCTCTCTGCAGAGCTCGTGGAACGCCTCGGCCACAGCGCCGCCCTCGTCGGCACAGGCAGAGCATTCGTAGAAGGCACACGCCATTTCGGCTGCCAGCCGCTCTCCTTCCTCTGTACCGACTTGCCGGACGTGGTCCAGGTCAGACTTGTTGCCCACCAGAACCAGAGGAACGTTCTTCGGTTTCTTCACCTCCTCTAGGAGGCTTCGGAGCGGCCCCACCTCCTCAAAGCTTCCCCGATCCGTGATGTCATACACAAGGACAAAGCCGTCACCCCAACGCATGTGACCCTCCCTCTGCTGGATGTCCTCCTGAGAAGAAGACAAGACACATGGTGCTGAAGCTGATTTAGAGTTTTACAGATTTTCCCATGTTTTTAAATAAAATGATGATGTAATAATGATTCATATCTATTTTATGTGTGAAGCTTTAAGTCTGTAGAGACTTTGCTGAACAAATCCATGTTAGCAGTTCCTGTTTCCAGTTCCTAAATTAAGCTAAACAACTGTAGCTTTTTGTTTTTGTTTTGTTTTTTTTACTGTAAAATTATCATAAAACACCAACCAAAGAAAATCTCAGGTAAAAATAACAGACGGAGCAGCTGGAGAATTTCAGATGTGCTGCCTTTACCTTTGGGTCCAGTGAAGCTGTAAAAGTCATATTAGCATTTTCCTGTTTGTAGATTTATGTTGATAATGTAGTTTCTCTCTAATTTTCCCACCAAGAAAACTTTTCATTTAATATTTTTGACTCAAATATTATTTAAACAGAACAGGCTGCAGTCAGCTTCTTTAATATGCATATACATTTTTAGCTCTTTTTGTGTTTAAACATAAAAAGACGTGTAGTCCTTTCTGATCTAAGAATCATGTTTAGTTCCTAACATTATCTTTGCACTCTGCCACACCCTCTTAAGCCCTACATTGAATTCTGCAGCCATCTGTGTAATGCAAACACTCGAGCATGTGCTCTTAATTTGATCATGTGGCTGCAGAATCATCCATGACCGATCACACAACACCTGCTTGGACTAGATGGAGGCCCAAAGGCTCTGATCTCACAGTTACCGACAGAGGAAGCTGAACAATTTATCGAAGAGTGGCCACATTTTTCAAAAATAGAATATTAGGAACCTGAATGGGGGGGGGAAATGTTTTGCATGTGCATAATATACAAACAATATATCTGATACAGTATGGTGCTGAAAACATTAGATATATTTAATGAATATTCATTTTAAAAAGGCACATTTACTATATATATATATATATATACACACACACACACACACACACACACACACACACACACACACACACACATCCAAATATGCTAAATAAATAATAATAATTTATTTCTAACCCATTTTAAACATTAAGGAATGATTTTGTTGGAAGGAAGTTTTTTGATTATGTAATTTTCTTGTACCAGATGCCAGAAAACGACTTGAAAATACTGCATTCCTCCTCCAGAGGACAGATGAGTCTGATGTTTGTGAACCTGGCCGCCTTCTGAACTTAAGACTCCACCTCCATAAATTACAAGAGTTAGCACAATGCTTTGATACAATCATAGCCGTGAGAGGTCTGACATTCACTGAAGTCGTGTCTGGAAACATTCAGACCTCATCCTAATGCCAGCTGAAAATAGACTACATTGTAATGAGAGCAAGAGAGAGAGATGGCTTGGCTAAAGTGTCGCAGGGGAAATCAGCCGCCAGCAGAACACCTACGCAGCAGTGCAGCATATTTATCTTCAGCCCAAGGACTTACGCAAGCTCTCGCTCATGGTCAAACCTGGCAATACTTCTATTATACTCCAGGAAATTAACATCTTTAAGTGCCATCCACTCTCACATCCAGCCAAACAATTCTTCAAAACACCTGAATAATCAGAGGACAAGTTAACTGAATGATGTCTTTTCCATCTATTTCATTCACATTCATATTTAATTAAAGTACATTTCAGAGTTGAAAAACACTTGACAAACACTTTTTCAGTCGACATAGACAGTGGGCTGTACACCTACTTTTGGCACAAAGAAACAACTGTGAAAATGAATGATGCAGAAAGACTTGTTATTTTTTTTATTTTTTACAGACAGTTGGCATAAGGACTGAAGATGATTCATAAAGTGGATAAATGCTTGTTTTGTTATAAAGGCTTTGTCACAGTCTCAAAGGCCTAGAGCAGGGGTCCCCAACTCCAGGCCTCGAGTGCCGGTGTCCTGCAGGTTTTAGATCGCACCCTGGGTTAACACACCTGAATCAAATGATTAGTTCATTACCAGGCCTCTGGAGAACTTCAAGAAATGCTGAGGAGTCATTTAGCCCTTTAAATCAGCTGTGATGGATCATGGATCACCGGCACTTGAGGCCTGGAGTTGCCTACCCCTGGCCTAGAGACTGGTTGGAGACTCCCAGCAAACATCTGTCCTAAGAAAAATGTGTATCGCCCAACCAGTAGGTAAGTGATTTCCAGAGGTTGAGTGTCTTTGAAATCAGTTGCTAAAGGCCCAGCCAAACACCTGTCACACTCAGAGAAAAATGTGTATCCCATGACTGGTTTCTTGAAGTTGCAAACACTTCTCCAAAGTAAAAGTTACATCTTTTGAAAGTTGTTGGTTTCAGCGATAAGGCAAAACCTTTACTTTGGAGGTGTACCTTCTGTGTTTCCAGTTCATACTTAGTTGGGGAGTGTTTCAAGACAAGCTGGTGTCTTCCAAACAAACTACAGGTGGCTGCTAGCGAGCAAGGCAATAACTAGTTTAGCACCCTGTTGGCAACTTATTTCACCCTACGACAGCCAGCAACCTCCAGAACCACTCCAGAGTAGTTTTCCCTTGTGACCGGAAGTTGCCGAGAGGTTGCCAACTTGTTTCTGGGCCTCTGCAACTGTGCAAACATCTAAAGAAATGCCATGAAATGTTTGATCTCACTACCACCCAGAGACTACCCAGTGTAATCAAAAACAGCAACATAGGCGATAAACTACTGAAAAAAGTTACCTGACAAATTGTCTCACCTGGCCTGCAGTGTCGAGAATCTCCATGGTGACAGCCTCATCGTCGATATTGGCTTGATGACGATATGTTGATTCTGCAAGGCAAAAAATGTGAGGAAATATTTTATGCAGCATTCAAAAAAAGAACTAAAGTGAGTCATTACTGGAAAACTGACACTTCCTAACATGGGAGTGGAACTCTTTTGAATATTCAGACGATGACACATAAAAGTGATGATTACTGTTTGCAAGAAGCTTACTCACACTAAAACCCTGCATCTTATCTAAGCTGTAATTTTATCTAAAATATGTTGGTGACAGGGCTGCTGGTGAGAAGTTTCAGGAAACTTGCAGGACTGACGCAGTTTACTGCATCACTGTAGCCTTCTTAAAACAACGCGCAACACATCAGAAACACATAGCAGATACCTTTCAAAGTGACGGCTCCAAACTCTCATGCTAGTTATAAAAACATAATGTGACAAAAAAACAAACATGTACTGCAAATGTCTGTGAAAGTTCTCAGCCAAAATGTTCCCATTTTGGACAGATGGTTTGAAAGAGGAGTGAAAGACGCCATCTATGTCTACCGTGAGCGACCATCTTTGAACAGAGGCGGGGCTTACGACACCAACTGTCTGCCATCTATAATCCAGTTTTGAGAGCCTTTCCCAGACACCTTAACGCCCACTTACATCCTGGGCCATCTGACCTCAGGAAATCACATGATAGGGTGGGGCTAGGCTTCTCAGTGAGCTCACCAGGAACCTTGGCTGGTTGTGACCTACACCCGTTTTCACACCTTGGCTCGTGTGATTAGGTAGAGGATCAATAGGGGGTCCATGTCCCTTTTGGGGGGGACACTCCCACAGGGCTTAAATCTGGGACTCTCCACATTTGACTGTAGAACTGAAGAAGCTTCTTGAATGAGAGTTGAAACGTCTTCAAGCAGCTTGAAGAAGTCCAGACGCTTTTCTTTTCAAGCTCCTTAGACTTCACTGCAAATGTTTTAGAAGTGTGGGCATCACAAAAAGCCAGTCAGAGTGACGAACATGATTACATGCTACTAGCCAGCTAGTAATATATGGTTGTGATCAGACGTTAATATACACTCTTCATGTGCATGATGACTGTCATGGGAATTTTAGGCTTTTAATGCTTTTTTTGGGACTGTTTTTTCCCCAGGGTGGAATGCATGCATCTTTAATGATGTGAAGCTTGTTGATGGCTACCAAAAGCATCTGGTTAAGGTGCAAAGTTGCATGTAACAGACACCGGTACTCCGTGCACATTTTGTACACACGTGTAGAAGTTGCAGTAAGCTGCAGCAACAGCAGAGGGAGATGTTTTATTTCAAGGTAACATGAAAATAGTTATTGAAAAGTGTTTAAACAGACGTTATTAACGCATTTACATCTAAATACATATTAGCCTTTCTGGCAATTAAGGAGCCAGAAAGGATTAAGCTTATGTTTTTTGCTGAAAAATAAAATAAAAAAAGTAAAGCGCCTCGTGGCGACTGCTGTTGTGTTGTGCTATATAAATAAAATTGAATTAAACAGAATCTCCACCCTTAAAATGACTGCAACTGTAGCTCATCTGCAACAGTGGGTTGTTTATTAGTTACCATGGGGTCATTTTCTAGTTCTAGTCCTTTCAGGTCATAAACCTCTTTACACTTTGACCCTCTGTTTGCTGATGATAAAAGCCAGGCAGGCAGTGCAATCCCCCCTGTTTGACACAGTCAGAGCAAAGGCATTTGGGTTTACAGCGTCCCTTTAGAGACATTAGCTAGTTGTCATTGGCACCACATTTGTTTTTGAGGAACCATGTATTAAACATGTTCATGCCTGAGATGGGAGAGCATCATTTTTAGGTCAAAACAACTGCTTTTTGCCTGGTTCAGACAGATGCTGAGTAGCTTGAAGAGAGAACACTCTTTCTCTTCTGCTTACATTTTGGGGACAGGTTTTTCCCAGCATGCTGTCAGACTCTCCTGGTTGCAGGGTGAAGTTTGACTCTTGCAATGACCTGAAAACAGTCTGAGCTTCGCCTCTCTGTGATTTGAAAAACAGGATGAGAGCTCTGTATTGCCGGCACAGGTGTGAACTGTGACTGTGACCTTTCATTTGACCTCAGTCAGAGAGCAGGTTATCTGCCCGCCCCCCTTCGCTGTCATAAAATCCCATCTGTAAACACCTCGCAGGCAGGATCGAGGCTCCCTGAAACCTTTTTTGTGCAGGCAAACTGCCGGGATTTTCCATCGCATGACATTTTCCATGACAGGGCTTAAACCGATGCTTTCTTCTAGCATTCTGAGTGATTTCACAAAAAATCTCTTACCTCTGCTATCATGTACACAGAGGTCCAGGATTCCTGACTCATTTGTCCCAATGTCTAAAATGAGCAAGTACTCCATGTGCCAGTCACAAAGACTGTGCAGTTCATCTTTAGACATAATTTGAAATGTTATTTTGTTTGTTGCTCCCAAACGTCATAAAAATGCAGTGTGCATTTTATTTAAGCCATTGCAGAATTTTGTTACTGAGTGTTTGAACCTTTCAGACTACAACAAACACGAGGAACACGCTAACATGACACACAGGAACGAAAGCTGCGCCCACACTGGAAGGAATGAACTTCAAACCAGCTAAACTGTGTAACAGTTTGTAACACTACAAAGTCCGATTGTGCTTCTGTTTATATATTTACTGATTCTTCTGGCATGATAGTTGTAAAAGTTCTGGGAATCGTCCCATAAACATAAAAAAAATCTGTCCAGTCTCTCATTCAAGATCATCTTCGTGTGCATCCCTGGACTGCTTTCAGCAGGGCAGTTATTTTTAGATTATTCCTGGAGCTCTGTGCCGGCTTTAATTTCACTACAGTCCTCAAACTTCCAAGGTCTTTATGGACCATGACAGGTCAGGATCACAACCAGGAGCGTAGTTTTAGTCATAGTTTTTTTTCCTCTTTCACTGTACACTGTGAATTCAGACTAATAAAGCAGAAATCTGCTTCTATTGCCACTGTGTCCAAGTATACAATGCATTTAAAAAAAAAAAGAAAAAGAAACACACCCTTCAGTCACCAGCCAACATACCCTGGAAGTCCAGCCACTTCCACAAAATGAAAGTTAAGTTTTAGAATTTGGCAATGTGTCGGTGTCAGTAGTGCGATTTCCAGGGAGTGATCTACACAACTGCACTGGACGTTTGTCAAAAACACACCAAAAGGGGCCCATTGAAAAGGTTAAGGTGTTTGATTTATTTATGTTTTGGTTTTAACTACATAAGACTGTTTTCTATGAACCTAAAGCACTACACATTTGATACCAATGAAAAGAACTTTCATAGTACGTATTAAAAGAAAAGCTTTGAAGATAAGTTCTAAAGTATCACTTCAATCGAATTAAATGCTGTATTTCAAATGTTTTTTTCTGACTAAAAAAAGATTAGGTCTTATTACTTTAAAAACCCAAGCCAAGAAGCGATGGAGAGGACCTGTCAGACTGATGTTCAGATTCTATCTCACGAGAGAGTTTAAAATGACAGGTCCTGCAAGGCCCCCTCTGCTGTGTGCCAGGTGTGCTCACCTCTCCGGGGGGGATAAATTGTGTTGTGTGATGTAAATGAAATGTCACAGGGAGCCAGAGGAGGAAGCAACTGACGCAGCTGTTTGGCTGCATTCACAAGGAGCCTCCTTAAGGAGAACCAGAGTCACGCTGTGCCTCGTGGGACAGCCTATTTCAGGAGCCAGCTCCCTGTCAGCTCCCAATCTGTCCACGTCCACACCCCAGTGTATCTGTTGATAAAAGCACTGGCAGGAGGCAGTGCTGGTGGTATGATTTAAGCAGGCTCACCATCCTTTGTAAGGGTCTTGGGAAGAAACAAAAATGACAGTGCAAACAGCTGCTTTACGCTGTTTTGGGATCAGGCAGGGAAAAAAAGTCTCAGTGTCGACAGTGAAAACCATCCAGTTTGTTGATGAACTCTGTCAGTGTGCGCTTCCATAAATTGCTCCAACAAACCAGAGAAAATGGTGCAGAGCATGAGCAAGCAAAAAAGCCGTGTGATATAATATAAAGCAGAGCTGCTGTTGTCATGCCAAACCACAGGAGATTAGAATCTGTAACCAGACGGTGTGCAGAGACAGAAATAACTTTTGCAATATTGTGGCCATGTGCAGTCTGAAGTGTTGTTGGTTCCCATTGTGCTGCTGGGAATGAGAGCCATGTAGTGTTTCTGCAAACTCAGTCTCTGTTGCTACCAGCCGAGAATTTAAACATACAGAGATCTGCACGTTTTTTGGTTTGTGTTTTTTTTTTTTTTTTTTTTTTACTCCTGTTTTTGCATCTTTTAATTCTCTTCAATGATTGGTTCCTTAACTAGAGATGAAAAAAAAAAAAGAGATTAAATTCTTGCCACACATTTTCTTTCTTTGGATGTGCAGGCTTTTATATGTAAAAGCTAAAAAATGCAGCGAATGCAAAAAGTGCTTTCTTTCTTAGTTATCAGAACTCACAGTTTTGTTTGTTTTTTCCCACTACAAGCATGCTGACACAGACGATGGGCTAAGTTAAGAGCTGAAAAAGTATTAATTCATAAAATTAGCCCTTTTGGACCTTAGTTTAGTCTTTTAGCTAATGAGTGTGCAGTTTCACAGTCAGATGTATGCTTCCTCCGTCACATCATATCCAGCACGAACACAACAACAGCGTGTGTGTGTGTGTGTGTGTGTGTGTGTGTGTGTGTGTGTGTGTGTGTGTGTGTGTGTGTGTGTGTGTGTGTGTACACAAGCACACTCATTCTTCATTCAAGTACTGATCATATCTGGAGATGCCCACATGTTCGTATAGTTACATGATTCTGAGAATATGAATTTAATGTGTTAAGCAGTGGTTCCCAGACTTTTTTTGCTAGGCCCCCCTTTGTTTTGCAAGAAAATGTTCGCGCCCCCCCTTCTCACGCACGCACACACGCATCCTCCAACCACACACACCCATATTTTGCTCCATTGCGGTTCCTTTCACACCTCAAGCATTTAGTAAACAATTAGGAAAATACAAGTAACCTGCAATAAATTACAGGTAGAAAGAATGTAAACTACTAACTCTATTACTCTACGTCCACGCCTACAGGGGTATTTTTGGACATGCAGCCGTTTCGTCCACATGTAAACGGCGTTTCAAATCACTAAAAACGGAGATATTTTAAAACTCCTTTTCCCGTTTACGTGTGGACGAAGAATACAGAGTTCGTCACGCAACGTCAAAGGTAGGTGCCTTTTTTCACGTCACGCTGTGCGCCACGTTATTGTTTACATGAGATGAATTGCAGAATGGCAGATAGAGACAAAATACTGTTAATCTGACTATCTGCAGGTTTTACACGCTTGCATATACACATGCATTTACCGTCCCTCCACTTAGAAAGGCAGAGGCGTCACGATGTGATTATTTTACTGTATGTGTAATAATATTCAACATTGCCATCAATGCATTTTTCAAAAAATGCCTCTCTGTGCAAAATGGGTTTAAAAACATAAACAACTGTGGGATACTGTTTGTCCATGATTTGAAGAGCCCAGCGCTGCTCCCCACGAAGGGAAAACCAATTCTGCAGGGGAGACCTACCTCGGCACTTGTGCAGGTGAAGCCAAAGGGAAGACATGCTTCACCATATTTTCTAGTCTTTGGCTTAGAATGAAGTTGGTTTGGAAACATATTCAGCGATGCTTCATCTCCTGCTTTGCATTTCTGCATTTCTATCCTGCAGAAAATTGTCTTCGCTAAGCCTGAATTTTTTGCAGTCACAGTAAATCTACTGTCCCCTGAAATAAAATCTGCCTTTGAAGATGCACAAGATAGCTCTGCTTGGGCTGTTTCGTACATCTGGGGCCCGTTCTTCGTACCTCGCTAAGTAAGTTAGCCGGATTTGACTGTTGACGATTTCGCGTGATCCTGGATCGTTCGGTTCTTCGAAGCCCATCCGGGACTTGCTGTCATAGCAACAGAGCCGTAAGCGTAAACCTGCTGGGGAGCAGGTTTACTTTATGTAAACAGGATTAGATCGCGGCCACTCAGGTATTTCCGCTTCATGTATACGAAAGCAACAGCGATATTTTACCACTGTTGTACCATAAATAAATAACATCAATGTAACTAAAGATAATGCAGCACCTGATCCTTCTATTGATGTCACACAGATACATACAGGTCATTTCCTAAAAAAGGGAAATGTACTATTAACATTCTATTACATGTATGTGATTATTACAGATGTAATTCATATTTCAGAGTAGTAATTGTAAATTACTTCGTGTAATCAAGATGGGAGACCACGGCTATAAAAGCGAAGGTGGATTTGGGAAGCCTGTCGCAGCCATGTCCTGTCCGTATACGCGAGCCACCCATTGCGGAAGGTGCAAGATTGATAAGGAGAGTCCTCAGAATTCAGCGTATATTGCGGGACAGACAGGATCCTTTAGCTCAGCGCGACAGTGTGCTCATAGAGAGATATCGATTTTCCCGTGAGGGTATTATTCACTTAACCAACTTGTTGACGAGGGGGTGCAGGACCACCACCTGTCTTTTTTTTTGCTCTGCCCTTTTCTTGGTTGCTGTTATGAACAAACAAACAGATTATTCCAGGGTCTCTTTCCAAGAGACGAAAAGCAATATAAGTGATAAATATTACCATTCTGTAGAATATTCTTATATTTCACTTTTACTTGTTCCCATGTTCTAGTGGGTCCTGTTGTGGCTCTAATGTGAAAGGGGATATAATATAACATATTATAATATAATATAATGTAATATAATATTGGATAATATAGTGTGATATGATAAATCTACCCTACCGCCTACTGGTGTTGGCCAGAGGGGCCGATGGCGCGATATGGCAGCCTGGCTTCTGTCAGTCTGTCCCAGGGCAGCTGTGACAGCTACCAGTGTGTGAATGTGAGAGTGACTGAATAGTGGCATTGTAAAGCGCTTTGGGTGCCTTGAAAAGCGCTATATAAATCCACTCCATTATTATTGTTATTATTGAATTACTTACGAGTTTAATTTGTCAGCAACTTTCTGCCAGCCCTCTCTCCTTGCTTTTGCAGCCTTTGCAGTGTTCCCTTGCGTTTTAATTAAACTCTGAAACTCCTGAAATCCCTCACTCAAGAGTTCTTGCTCTGCTGCCGAAGAATACAGAGCACGCTCCTTCGACATTTTCGCCGACCAATCAAAGGGTTGCCGATCAATGTTTCTACTATCGATGCGTAGCCCCTGTTGGGCCACCCAGTGATCTCACATTACTTCATCCAGCTATACTAATCGTCAACAACAGGTGTGTTCGGGGAACCGGAATAGCGAGCTCAGAGTTAGCGCGATGATTTGGTCTTGGATGTGTCATTTGATCTTGGATGTAGTAAGCGACGTACGAAGAACGGGCCCCTAGGCTGAAAAGGGACAATTCACTGCAGGGAATAAGATCTGAGCTTGTTTGTAAACCTGATCCAGATAAATAGGTAGATAATAAATGGAGATGAATGGTGAGCAATAGCTACTGGAAGGCATACTGAGATAGATGGAGTGCAGCCCCCATTGCGGCAGTAATTCTCCAGCATGCAAACCCCCTACCTGTGCGATCTGCTCATAATAGTGTTTTAATGATGTTTTGAGCACTTTGAGGGTAATTTCATCCAGGCAGTCTGATTGGTCACAGACACCCTCCAGCGGTGCTGTTATTTCCATTACAGACCTCAAGGGGTTGTGACGTAACCTCTTGTTGTAACCAAGGAAGCAGTTATTGCTCTTTTCCTGATTTCTACCACATTCCCTACTTTGAGTTTAAACAGCAGACGTGTAATATGAAGCTGGCACAGTGGCAATACATTATACTGTAAAAAAGTAGTAAGATGTGGATGGGTGGCAGCTGAGTATGATCTAAATGCCACGTATGCTAAATGTAAAAGAAATCCAGAATCATATCGCTTTAAAGTGTTTCCTCTTTGTTGGTCTAACACCTGAACATATCTCAGCAGTCTCACAGGCATATGTTGAGATGTCACACAGAGGCCATAATGACTGTGATCATTATGTTATTATATGAAAATGGATTAATTATGCTCCTGAGTGCGGTCTGCTTTATGTTGGTGATTGCACTGTACTGCACCATGTATTGCTAAGAACAGGCAGGCTATTGAAGGAGCATCATGTGAACAGTCCAGAGGCGCTGACCTGCCAAGCACAGCCAGGAAATGAAAAGCACATTATAGAGGAGGCACTTTGTGTCCCATAATTACAATGTAGAGAACTGGTTCAACCAGAGTATGAAAAGGCCAGTTCTACTGTATATAATGCACTGATAAGAGAAACCCCCCAACAACAATTTTACATTACGCTGAGTTGTAGCAGTTTCAGCACTTTATCCCAGAATTTTTAATGAATCAATTATTGCTTTTATTCTGTTTTCACCAGATAAACATTTGTGCAGAAGATTAAAGTGCTAGCTCTGTGCTGGCCATGATAGTGCCCATGATATAACTCCTGCACCTAGAATTTCCATTTTCTCTTTTTCCTGTTAGATGAGGAGATTTGGTATATATTAGTGCTGTCTGCGTTAATCTCGTTAAATCTCTCATCGCAGGGTGTCAACGCGTTAGCGCCGTCCAGCCCCACATGCGGGGCAATCCACGTTAACTCGCTAACGAAGATTTGCCGCATTAATGCAGTTATGGAATTAACGTTATTTTAACGAGATTAACGCTAACAGCACTAATATGAATCTATGCTAACTATGAAAACTAAAATGAGCAGCAGCTAGCTTACCTTAGATTAAAAGCTGGAAACTAGCTGGGGAAAGCCATTACCCTAGCTGTGCCAAAAGCAAACACATTTTCATTATGTCATCTTTAGAGAGGTTCATGCAGGAAAAATGCCTGAACAAGATGTTTCTCCTGCTTTCAATTTTTGGCTAAACTTACAGAAAGAGGTGTTACACCCCGGCCTAGGCAACCGGGGTGCAACGTAGAAAAGCAAAGATAAGGAAAATAAAACTACGAAGAAAAAAACACTAAGGCTCTCCACCAAAATCCCAAAAAGTGTCTCAAAACGAATTTATTTACATCAAAACACAAAACGTCAAACTATTTACAACGGGGGGGAAGATCGCGACCATGACACACTGAAACACAGGGTTTAAATACCTAGAGGGAGCAATCAGGAAAATGGACAACAAGAGGGAAACACAGCTGGGGCAACTCAGAACTGACGAGACAGGGAAACGTAAACTGAAAAGACTAAGATAACACAGACTTTCAAAGTAAAACAGGAAACACATAACAGTCACGCCAAAAACAACACACTGACAACACCGAAACGTAACAGAGGGCACAAAGCTAAAAGTAATGCTAGGCTAGTTACAGAAGATTTCACATTAGCGGTAGCATGGCAGAAAAGAATCAAGGTGTTGCAATGGTCCAGTCAAAGACCAGACCTTGAACTGACTGAATTGCTGTGCTGGGACTTTAAGACACCTGTGCCATATAACACTTGTATGACAAAGTCATACAGAAAACCATTACTTCAAGTTATTGCTGCTAAAGGTGGTTCTACAAGTAACTGGCTTAGGTTTTGTAAAATTAGTGGAATCTGCTGTGTGTTTTTTACACCTGAGGATAGCTTTAAATAATCAACTTAGTTAAGGACTACATGTATTATAAGAACTTCATATAAAACCATAAAATTGACAGTGTGCAATTTCTGCAGATACAGGAGATGGCAGTAACAGCAGCAGGAGGGGATACACGTTTCTTGGGCTGTCTTACCAAGTGTGGGGTCATACTCCCAGATGAAGCGTCTGGTCAGAAATCTCACCACCAGAGCTGCAAAGAACCACAGGACAAATGTGTTCAGCATATGAAATCAGCACACGAGACACACAGCAGGGTGGCAGTTTGATTTTAAGTATTAAATAGTTTTCTTTTTTAAATAGACTGCATACTGATTCATGAATACACTTTTTACTACGTAGATGAAATTAACTAAAAATTGATGACCATTTGTTTATAATAGTGAAGCTCAATCTACAGCCCTAATATGTACATCCACTAACATGTATTCTCAGAAAATCAGCTGTGGCTAACGCACCGACAGTCCATAAGATCCAAACCACTTTAACACACATTTCATCTAAATGCTAATACCCACTGGAAAACGTCCAGCTCATTAAGACAGAGTTCAAACAACCTTGAAACATCAGCTCTCAGGTTTTATCAAGAGCATCTTCTTCTCTGAGACAGGATTGTTGGCCTGCCTTTGACAGTATCAGCCTTCCTTTAAAAAAACATCCCCAGTGAGCCAGTGACTCACTGTCTTAATGGTTTACCATCAACAAGCAATCTGCCGCACAGAAATGTCATTTATGCAGGCTGAATTAGACAGCCCTTCCCTGTTTATCAGGCACAGCCACACACCAAACTCTCTTTCTCAGAGTAAAATGACCTGTAAACACTGGTGTAAAATGTGTTCAGTTAGCTGAATGCTGCAACATTTCTCCTTTTAGTTCAGTTGTTGGGGAGGGGTGATGTCACTGAAAAAGAGACCTGCTGTATCAGTTTACTTTATGTAAAGAGATTAGCAGAGAAAATAAATGTGGTGGCTATGAGCTCATTCACTTTCACTCAGAGTGAAATGAAATGATTGAAACCACTCTCGTCTGTCAGTGAAATATGGATTCAGCTGTAGGAGGTGGGCATCTCTGTCATGGTCCAAAGGTTTTGTCTAGTATTTGCTGAATTTTGGTTCCTTTTGTTGATTCTTTTGCTTCTAATGTTGTGTTTCACTGTCTTTGCCTCCCTCTGTCTCTTGTGTTCCAGTGCCTTCTCTGCTCTTTTATTGGGGTTAATATGAACCTTCATGTCTTAGTTTTAGCCTTGCCTTTTTGTTATTTTCTGTTTACTTTGATAATTGAGGTTGATTGCGTAAAGTGGTCAGTGTGAAGTTATGTCTTTTAGTCTTTATTTGGACATTGGCTGCTTTTTCACTCATGTTCCATCCCGTCCTTGTACCTGACCATTTCTAGATAAATAAATCAGTACAGGTATTTCACATTTTCCTAGTAAACTATAAAGAAATGACAGGTGGCTTGAGATTCACCATTCAGCATCTAAATGGACCGTTTCTCACGTAGCGCTTTGGTGCTTGTTTGATTGTGTCCATGTATTTATACAGTCTTCCCCTGCATTTAAGTTCTAACGTTCACACACCAATTAACTCACACAGGGATACTTTGGCCCCCCAGTTCGAACCACCAACCTCCCAACTGGAAGATGAGCAGCTCTACCTCCTGAGCCACGACCACCCTTCATGAAGTTCAAAGACGTTCCACAGGAAGACTGTAAGTCTATTTACTTCATTCACCTAAAGCTGGACCATTTAAATGAGCTGAGTTTTGCACTTTGGCTCAATATCGACATGCTAAGCTTTACTGACCTACCAGGCGTTCACCGGATTGATTTGTCAATCCGTGTTCTTAAAGGTAAAAGTAGGGTAACTTTGTTCTTTTATCAGCATTTAACTTTCTTCACAGTGGTATAAATAAAACAGTATGGCTTTAGAACTTATATTATAAATGAATTTTTAGTAACAAATATGTTAAAGCAACATTAAAGCCACCCAAGTCTCTTCACACTTTTTAATTAGCTTCGACTCACTGCCATTGGGACTGCCTGGCTTTCATGAGTCCAGGTGGGTCTCTGTGTAATCATGTCAGCTTACTGAGCTCCTACTTATGGAAAAGAGCTCATGAAGGAACAGTTCCTCCTTTGAACTTGAAAAAACAGGCCTGTCTTCCAATTAACCAAGTAAAGGAAGAAAATCCACAATGAAAAAAGGAGTGAAGGTGAGCCAGTGCCTTTGAGCTCAGGACAGTAACTTTCACGCATGAGGCAGACTGCAAAGCTTTACCCTTTTATCAGCCAAATTGGTCTTTTACTTCAGCGTTCATCATTCCTGTCTTGCTGATTTTGTTCCTCAGGAAATCACAGCCTCCCTTTCTCGCTAACAAATTCAATGTGTTTTTAGGCAAAGGGAGTCCGGGTCATGTAACGTTCAATTATCCCCTGAACGCAGTGAAAACAGAACAGTGGCAGGTAATTTGTCAATTTGCTGTTGACAAAGCAGACGAGCGTGCATATTTATTCTCGGAGCACTTTTCCTTTTCCCGTTCAACCCTAATTTTGCCGTTGAGGTTTTAGTGGCGGTGGCCTGGATTCCAGGTGGCGAGAAAAACCAATGGGGTGTGAAGTCCTTTTCTCATTAGATGTAACTCTATCTCCTGCTTTTCACTTCCACGGGAAAGAAAGGTACACACGGCAGAGAGGAGCCTTTGTTAATGTGCATCAGTGCACATTGTGGCCCAGATTCACTGAAGGATTGCAAACAGAATAATGTGCAAGGTATCGCCAAGCTGACCAGAACACAAAAACAGGTGATTTACTGACTGTGTGCAGAGAGAGGAAAGCTGATAACAGCGCTGGCATTTACAAAAAAGCCTTTCTGTGCTCATCACATATTGCTTATGTGGATACCATTTTCTAGTTTGATCCTTTTTTCTTTTTTTTAACAGTCTGATAGAGGCGTTGCTTTGGCTAAAATGGAGCCACACATTTTGCAGCGACTCTGAATTAGAGTTGCATTTATGCTTTTAGCAGCGTTATTATGTGTTATTATGTTTTGAAAGGTGTGATCAAAAACTGGCATTTAAAAAACAAAAACAAAAAACAGTCCAGCAGGAATAATGACCTTCCGGCCACAAATTTCAAATCAGAAATCAGAATACTAAAGTGAGTGGCCGACTATTTTTTTTTTTTTTTTTTTTAAATGACTGAATTTGCATAAGCAGGAACACCCTGAACACACATCTGTTTGTATGGTGGTTGGTAATATCCAGGTGATGCTAAAGGGGAGACGGAATGAAATTTAATAATAAAAATAATAATGGATTGGATTTATATAGCGCTTTTCAAGGCACCCAAAGCGCGTTTCAATGCCACTATTCATTTACTCTCACACACTGGTGGAGGCAGCTACAGTTGTAGCCACAGCTGCCCTGGGGCAGACTGACAGAAGCGAGGCTGCCATATCGCGCCATCGGCCCCTCTGGCCAACACCAGTAGGCGGTAGGTGAAGTGTCTTGCCCAAGGACACAACGACCGAAACTGTCCGAGCCGGGGCTCGAACCGGCAACCTTCCGGTTACAAGACGAACTGCCAACCCTTGAGCCACGATCGCCCCATATGAAATTTAAAAAAAAAAAAAAGAAAAGAAAAAAAACCAACCTAAGAATCAAACAGATGTTAAGGCAAATCCAAAACAAGACACAAAAGAAAAACAACAGAGTAAAACAGGAAGCAAGTTTAATTCAAAATAGGAACTGAAGCCAAATAATGACCAAGAAAACCTCTAGAACAGTAAAGCAGTCTTAACAGGAATTTGAAAATCAACAAGATACAGATGTAATACAATATAATTTAAGCCTAATATTACATTTGAATTCATAATAAGGCCTCAAAACTGTAATTCAAAACTCAACCAACTCGACTATATCAACTGAGAATTCAAAATAATGAAAAAGACCCAAGGACCATGAAGCAATGTCCTGGTCTGCTTTGGTGAAGGCCCACTGTGGACTAGATCAATCTTCAAATACATGGTAACTAATGTTGCTGTCTGCTACACATTTAGCATAACTGGGACCAAAAAAAATAAACTAAGCATTAAAAACAGGCTGCTGTTTGGCAATAGCAGTAAAGTCTTAGAGGTAATAAACCAATAATAAGCAGTATGTGCTTGCTAGCATCAGCTAATATTAATCAGCTTAAATTGTGTTTATTCTACAGCAGCTTATAACTCCTGCATTGACTTTTGTCAGTGTCACTGGCTACAACATTACCGCTCCTTAGCCACAAATAAAACAGGCTGTGTGTAGCGATGGAAAGTAGATCAGAGTAGAGCCGCTGTTTTATATTTTCTCTGGTGTTTATTCTCTGGTGTCACATAGCCTGCATCATGTGGCTGGTTGAAAAATTCTCTTTATATTAACTATTGCCTTATAATGTCTTCAGCTGCTAACGGTTTCTTCACAACTTGACATTTCCCAACAACTGACCGCAGCTGGAGTCAAAGTAACAAAAAACAGATCTGATCTTATCAAATTGTTCAGCTCAGACTTCATAGGGCAGCTGCGAGCTGATGGATGACAGAGGTTTCAGATTTACGTCAGACACACCATCCGTAGTAGGTGTTTGCCAAAAGCTTCTTTTATCTGAAGTGACCTAATCACATTAGCGGCAGAATGTTGGACTAATTGCAAACAAAGCAAGAGCAATTAGTGGCGCCCATGCCCCTGTTCTGAACCAGTGTTGTGTTACTCATTGAACAGTCTCTATTGATTCCTCATGACCATCAGATGAACACCCACAGCTCTTTAGTTCCTTTCAGCCACAAAAAAACACCTCTTCGCTGTCTCTCCCAGAGCTGTGGCTCTGCAGTCAAGTCCTGTACCTATTGTGTTCGTGTCACGTTGGGTCATGTCACACAGCCAGCTGTGCTGATAAGACTGGAGGAGAAACGGTTACATGGGAACTGCCTTAAAAACAAATAATAGAAGCGAGAAAATAAAAATGTAATAATAGAAAACTTGAAATACTATATATACAGATATGAGAAATAAAGTTTACACAAGACTGTTTTCAGTCTTGTGTAAACCACCCACGCTGTTTCTCTAGGAACAAAGAAGGTAAGTAGCAGTGTGACCACCTCTGTTAAAGTGTGGGCATTAATAGAGTTTAACAATTGCACCAGGATGATGTCTGTGCTCAGACTGTGCAATGATCAGGGAAATTACAAAAAAACAAAACAAAACCAAGAGCTACAAACTCTACAAGTGTCAGTCAGCAGGTTAAATGTTAAAGTTCATGACAGTACGATAAAAAACTAAAAAGACTCAACAAGTATGGCTTGTCTGAAAGGGTTACCAAGAGAAACTCTTTCCTTTCTATAAAGGTGCACCTAAACAAAGCACAAGATTTCCAGAAAAATGTGCTTTGAGCAGATGAGACTAAAGTGGAGATCTGTGGCCATAAAGCAAACTGCCAAATGCTGCACATCAGCACAAACACATCACACCAACTGTTGAGTTGTTGGTGGTGGAGGGGTGATGATTTGGGCTTGCTTTGCAGTATCGGACCTGGACACCTTGCAGTCATTGCTGTGTAACTGAAAGCTACTACATGACAAACCAGCATACAAACTGAGCTAAACTGAGCTACATTTTCCCCTTGATTTAGTGAAGATTATCTAAAGAGAGCAGTAGCTGGGGGATCAGAGGGTTAATGTTAAGTACAGCTGCCTTCTACCAGGTGGAAAATGTTACCACATATTTGGACGCATGGGTTTGATATTAATATGACTTCACGGATAACTTTATTTCTATAATACCCGCGAGAGCTCAGAAATACTGGCAAATGTGATTAAAAATAATCAGCAGCAATTGAATTTCACACAGAATTCAGTGTTGGATCTGGTTTAGACAGATCATAGCATTTGCCTGTGCAGATTGATGCCATCAGACTTGTAGTACATTGGCTGCTTTTATGTTTTATGTGAACAGAAAAGGGATGAATCATTAACAAGACATTTCTGGGGTTTTATTGCATTTGGTTTAGAAAAAAATGGCCACTCTGCTGCTTTGTTGGCAGATAAGAAGCAGCAATTTACACATAATGTTCTCCCCAAAAGCTTGTAAAGAGTAACACTTACCAGGAATCTGTAAAACAAAACGGACAATTTTGTTCTGATTCTGTCAACAACTTTGAGATTGTAAGATTCATTACTAGTTTAGATGACTAGAGGATTACTATTTGTGCAGCCGGCCCCACCCCTTAGTCAATATCATAACCATTTATTTCAGAGACGTTGACAGGATTACAGGTCACAGCTCGCTCTCCTTTAATTATCGATTTATGGTTCCTGCAAATCCTCTCAGCAGTTAAACGGAAACTGAGGAAATGAAGACGTTTTATTTATGCAGCTTTGCAGATCCATTACCCCCTGGTTCGAGGATTACTTCTGAGAATCTGAAAAGCTTCTGCAGGAACTAAATTATTTAAGAATGGTTAAAGTCAACATAAAGTGATGGACAGATGAGAGAAAGGCGTACAGCAGCGTGGCAGCTTGATGCTTACAGCGCTGACACAAATGTATTCAACGTTTTTATTAACTTGAGAGATTTCACCTCATTTTAAAGTACTGATGAATCTGAAAGCAGTTTCATGGAAACAGCCAGCATTTTTTGTTGCTTTTTTAAATGCCAGTCAGCTAATTTCTCCAACTGTGGAAATGAAAACATTACTGTGCTGGACTGTTTCTTTACACACGCCAAGATGTGACAGCCCTCATGCTAAAAACAAGCAAACATATGACCTACAAAAGCTCCCAAACCACTTCCTGAACAGTAGGTCAGGTCACAGTTTCCAGTCTCAGAGCTTTCCCAGACTTCCTTTCACCACCATTTTCCCTGGGGCATGACTGTATCTCATACCACCAACCAATACACCAAGCTTTCTTGGAACAGTTGAATACCCATAAACCATTTTTCAGCCATAAGGATGTGTGTGCTTGTCTGTTTAACATGGGCTGTTACGATTCCCAAAGCTGCCAGGGGAAATATCCAATCCATCTTAATACAGATAGATGTGAGGGCAGACATCTAATCATCTCAGTCCCATTCCAGATCAGATTACAGCTCGCCAATCACGCTCCCATTCATACATATATATTTTAAATCGTTTTAAAAGCCCATAAAGAACGGATGTGGGAAGTCTGAAGTGAGTGGAGTAACAATAACACACAAACCAGTAAACATGTCAACTCCCAGGATGATGGTGTTACCCTCTGAGCTGGAGTTCAGAGCCTGAGCATCTGAGTGCGATGCATGAGGACGAAATAACACGAACTTTTAGACCTTTGTTAATCAAAACTACCAGAATTAAGAAATAGAAAAGAATCCTGTAGAAAACTTCACTGATTATGTTGAGACCTAAAATGAAAACGTATCTGTATAAAAGCAGCTCAGCGGGACAGCTCTTTGTTTCGAGCTTCAATTTTTAGCATGTCCTGCTTACTTAGAGGTTAGTGTGAACCAAGCATGACTTCAAGACAGCGTAGCAACAAAATTGTTACATTAGGATTTAGCTTTTAGTTACATGACTAGTCATGCTGGCTGCTGCCATGACTCCATTACGCCGCCTCCTCCAGTGTTTTGGTCCTGAATGCTGTCAAGGTTTAGGTCTAATGTTGCCACACACCCAATCGCATAAATGGAATATAAAAGTAAATCAAACTGAAGTCAAATTAAACTTTTACTCAAGTAAATGTACAAAATGTTGCTAATAAAATCAGTGGTAATGTGCATTATATAATTAGAATAAGATTATTGAAGGATTAGTGTATCACTTGGAGTTTCTTGTAATTTTGGGTTATTTAAACTAATATAAAGCATTACACTTTATTCAAAAGTAAGTCGAGGTGAGGTGAAATATATTGTGATTCATTTATCTGTATAAACTTGCACTAAAGTAGCAGTAAATATAGCAGATAACCTTCTACCACTTCCTGAGAGCTTAATAAATTTACATTCATAAAATCCCATGTCAGTAAAATCCATCTTTCTTGTCAAACTTGATAGTGACATAAAAATATTGGGACTGTTTAGCACCAGTGTTGGGCAATAACGGAATATGTGGACCGGCGTTACGTATTTAAAATACGAAATATGAGTAACTTTATTCTGTTACAGTTGCCGCTCAAATAGGTGATAATTAGAATACAGTTACGTTGTGGAAATAAATGGATTGCACGGCGGTCTTTTCCTCTTTCTTATGTTTGGCTATCTTCTCTCTAATTTTGGTAATTTCACACATTGCTGGAAACTCAAACAAAACACTCAATGAGAAGCTCTAATGTGAGCATCCTATAAATGTTGATGGTGTCAGTTACACAATGGACCCGGAGCCAGCACAACAGATCCAGCAGTGCACGGGCAGGAATGCATTTCATACTTGGAAATTCTGACACCACTTTACCTTTAAAGAAGAAAGGGATGATGGGCAAAATCTGACTGTGCAATGAAAACTCTCTCAAGCTGCTCTCAGCATCAGAAGACTCCAACCTAAAGAAACATCTGGAAGTAAGTTCTATTTTAAAAACTAACGTTAGCCTGCTGCAGCTACCTTGTTTTAGTTGTGGTAGCTACCTGGGTTATGTGCTCTGCAGCATCTTCGATGTACTATTGCTGTGTGATTTATTACTATTACTGAAGGCTACTCACCAACAAGCTAACATCTAACATTAACTTATGTTAACACAAGCAAATATATTGTCTATTCAGAGAGATTTGGGCTTAACGGCCAATTGGTAGAGAAAAACAAATGAGAATTTGCAGGATGTGATATATCTGACTACAATCAAACCCCAGTTAAATAATATACAAATTAACTAAATCAAATCAAACTAAATATTCAGCCCATTCACACCCTCAGCTCTCATCTGATAGTTTACCCCACGAACAGAGGATAATTGGGGAACTCCAATCAGGTGAACATCATTAGGCTGTAATCATGTGTGCACATCATGAATCCAGCCTTCAGGGAGTTGACATCAAAAGAACATTGATTAGTGGACTTCAAAACAAAAGCACAACAAAATCAAAACTTCCTGTCAGACACTGCAAGAGTGTGCTTCACCTTAGTGAGGGAGGTGCTTCCCAGCACCCCCACAAACACTATAGTGCACAGCAATAATTAAGTCATTAGCGTCAGTCTTGCCTGCCTTGCTGTTCGTCATCAAGAGCATATATATAAGATTGTATTCAAATTTTAATTAGCTGACAAGTGCTAGCAGGTTCCTTACTGGGAAAAGTCAAGGACTGTCAGAGTGAAACTACAGCCTCCATACTGATACAGCTGCTGTTAATTAATTTGATATTTTCACAATAAAATGTATTTAATATTGACCAGAAGGTCAATGAGGCAGTAGCTCATCCGGCCCAACATTCCTCACAGTTTACTGGTTATTTTCTGAAAAACAACAAATGCGACTTTGTCCTTGAGCACAGTTTGAATGTGTGCAAGTTTGTATAGATTCTGACCAATACTGTAGGAGGACTGATTCTGGTGAGCTGTGGAGGCACACACGGATGTGTGGATGAATGGATAGTGTAGACCTTGGAGCTCGCAGCTCCAACAGCAAAAATGGGAACATTATAAAGTCAATATTTAGTAACTTCCCAGCAATGTATTTTACAAACTAGCTGGCAACCACCTTTCTCTGTATCTGATTTAAAAAGTGAGTACTGTACTTACAGTGCAGCGTTCATCATATTAGATTTATCTGTGAGGAGCCAGTATCGGCTCAACGACAGATAGTTTGACCTTTAATGTCTTTCTCGCATATCTGAAATCAAATTACTGTTTAAAAAAATTATCAGTTGGCAGTGTTAAATCTGCTACGCTGTGATTACAAGCTGCATACGAGCCGTAACTGTATGTAAACAGGAAAGCAAAGTTTAGCAAATGCTCCAAGGAGCCTCAGCTATGTTCTGTTCCCAGAATACCAAACGCAGTAATACTTGAAGAAATCTCATCATCTCTCTTCCCCTCCTGATCAGATTACAGCTGGCCAATTATCACCACATGACTCATCTCTTTTTCTTCTCCATGCCTACTCATTAGTGACAGAGGTTCTCAGATTCCTGCTCATCATACAGCATTTAGTTTAATGAGATGTCGGCCATAATGAGCACAAGTGCTCTTGTGAGAATAATAGAGGAGCGTTCTGCTTTTCTGCCATGTTTACTTTGCCATTAACCATAGTAAGATTAATAATTAACCCTTTTCATAAACAACATTAAAAACAGAAAGAAAATGTTTTACATGAACAGCTCTCGAACAGCTGTATGAACCCCACTCAATCCGTCAACTACCAGTTTTTAATCTCAAATCCCCTCCTCAAAAATACTCCAAATTAAGCACGCTGTCGGCATACTACAAAATCAAAGAGCTTTGTAAAACATAAAAGATTCATAAATCATCCGGTGGTGCCCAGGAGCAGCAGCAGTGAAAATGAACACATTTGTCTTTGTATCAGTGTGAACAGCGTCCGACCTGATGCTGCAGACGGCCTATTTAAATGCCGTTGTGTGATAAACACATTCCCAGCGTCATGAGTAGATATTTTGGCAGCTAAATTGGTTTTGCTGCCTCAAGCCAGGTTCTGGTAATAAATCAAACGGCAATTAAACCATCAGGTGTCGCGCCGTTTTACTCTGCCGAGCTGTTAAATCGCTCCCCTCTGTAAATCTCTAATGCAGAGGGATTTGCTACACTTGCGAGCAATCTAATTAGATACGACAGTAACATTACGACTGAGAGAGATAACAGGGATTCAGATCTTCCGCATACACAAATATAATTTAAAGACCTGCACGGCACTTAGAAAGCTCGACTCTGATTCATCTGTGGCTGCTTTCAGCTCAACAACTGTTTTTGCATCACTGCCTGTTTTATCTTTAAGCGATGTCTGCTCCTTTTTTCGTCTACTGCTTTGAAGCATCAACTTTGGCATTTTGACCACCACCATCTTGGTTTTTTCTTATGTGGACGAGACAAGCGAAGGGTGGAAATCTGTGGGAGTATCTTTTTCTGTATGTAAAAAATAAATAAATAAAAAAAGCCACTTCCCAGTGATTGCATTAAGAAAAAGCTGGTGATGTATCACACATTTATAGCCTTTTAAGATTTTGAGAAAGACTTAAGCATACAGCAGTGGAAAAGTAATTTGGCTGGTTTCTTTGGGCATTTAAAGGTGGAAATGGGAGCAACAACACGGGGTAATGCCCGGATTCTCCATTGAGCACATTGCAGTTTATGGTCTCCGTGTCAAAGGTTAATGATTTGTAATCGGGGTCTTTGCAGGTTAAAGATTAAAGTGGCTCCAGAGAGAAGCTGCGCAAATATTTAATAAAACTGGCATAAGTGAGATCACTTGGCTGACAACAGTAGCCATCTGCACTCTTAATTCAATGACTTTTCTTTTGAGTCTGTTGAACTACATCCAACCTATGTGGCCACTTCATTAGATGCACCTGTTTAATTGCTCATTCATGCAAATATCTATTCAGTCAAACACATGGCAGCAGCTCACTGCATTTACAAGATGACCTGTCGGACAGAAAGGGGAAGAAAGGTGATTTAAGTGACTTTGAATGTGATTTGCTTTACTTGGTACCAGATGGGGTAATCTGAGTATTCCAGAAACTGCTGATCTAATGGAATTTCCCCACACAAGCATCTCTAGGGTTTACAGGGAAAAGTCAGAAAAATCAAAAATATCCAGCGAGCGGCAGCTCTGTGTGTGAAAATGTCATTTTCACCCGATCTCTGCCAGCTACAGAGAACCGGTGAAAATGAATGGCTGAAATGCTTTAAGCTGATAAAAGGGCAACAGTAACTTAAATGACGACTTGTTAAAAGGAAAGCATGCAGAAGAACAAACAACCTGTTCGACACTGAAGCAGCAGAGAAACCTCTACCTCTGTGAGCAAAGAACAGGAAAGTGAGGCCCAACAAAATTGGACAATTAAAGATTGGAAAAATGGTTTGACGAGTCTCAGTTTCCGCTGCAATATTTGGATTGTCAGAAACATGTTGCAATGATGTTAGGGATCTTTCCATGGCACACCTTGGGCACACCAAGTTAAAAGACCATACTATCTAAATATTGTTGCTTGTCTTTTGTCATAAAGCTCAGAAACTGAACCTCAAACAGCCCTCAAGAGGCCTCCACAGTCGCGAGATCCCAGTTCAACAGAGCACATTTTGGGATCTGGTGAACTGAGAGATTTGCATTATGAATTTGTAGCGGACAAATCTCCAGCAACTGTGTGATGCTGTCATGTCAATATGGATCAAAATCTATAAGAAATTCTTCCAGCATCTTGTTGAATCTGTTCAATGAGGAATTAAGGCAGTTCGGAAGGCAAAAGGAGGCCCAACCTAAGAGTGCAAAGTTGTATCTAATGAAGTGTCAAGTGAGTGTACTCAAATCCTTTGCCTTCAGAGTTCATTTATTCACTAATAACTTCACTATGGCCAGCAGACATTTTTCTCATCTAATCAGATTATTTTCACGTCAAGCTCAAGTAACTTAATTACAGCTAAGAAGTTTCAATAGCAATCAGCTCTGTTAGTATAGCACTCCAAAGAGGCCTAATCACCTCTTGTAAATCACTATGCATCTTGAGTGGAGCAGTGTGATGTATCATGACGACATACTGTATGGTTCAGAGCAAAACTACCCGCACAAAGAGGGACTCCAGTCATGACAACAACAGAGGTCTTGCAGTATTACATCTAGGCGAGTGATGCGAATTGATTTTAGTCTCTTCTGACCCAAAAGTAGTTTGTCCCATATTTTTGTCAGTACGGGACAAACCGGCTTCACATCCTTTGGCTGAATGCGCGTTACCTTCACAGGCAAAGACAGATGTGGCTTTGTTTGAGCAGTGCATATTAAGTTCATTTTGAATGACAGTAAAGGTCGGATAAACTCCCCTCCACTAATCTTTGGATGGGATCCATGAACACACAATGGCAGAGGGTGATGCAGACATTTTCCTCAGGGCCCTGCGGCTCTGTAACACAGGACACCAGAGAGGCTTTGATTTCACGTCTCTGAAGATGGAAAAGGACAGAGGCTTGCACTCGTGGGGTTAAAACAGGAAGGGCGTGAGGATCCCAACACCACACTCATCCCTTTAATTTAGTCTTCTAACAATAGCACCACAGCGCTATTCATCATGAACCATTTGCAAGGCTGATGAGACGCTGCGGTGACCACACCTCATGGAGCGATCTTCACTGCGGTTACGGGCGAAAAGGTTAAGTGCTGTGTAGAAGAAGCAGCTGAGAACAAGCAAAGCAAATATTTTCAAGAACAGCCTCAGTATTAAAGCTTTCAATTTTCCTTGCAGCAGATACTTTGAGCCCTGTGGAGCTTAAACAGAAACCATTCAAGTTTAACCACTTAATGCATAGTGCATCATATTTGATAGAGTTTTTGAGCCTTTACATCATCACTGGAATTTCATCACTGGGGCAGAGATTTCATGGCTCAGGCTTTAAAGTGATATTCATGGTTGCACAGCCAGTTGATAGTGGTTTGGGCCATTCTTTTCTGTGAAGAATTAAGACTTATTTTAGGACTATATTCATAAGAAGAGCCTTTCCACCCACACAGATTTATATTTGGTGGTATAGCTCTAGCTCATGTCTCTTGAAACATTCCTGTGCATTTGTGGGCATGTACAAAAAGCCTAAGATAATAACTGAGTACTGTATGTCACTTAAAGGAGGAAAAGCTGGAAAAAGGTGGGTTGCAAAGTGGCTTGCTAATAATTGCTAATGCAAAAACCCACCTAAAGATCAGTATTTGCATTCTTTACTTGTTTATTTTCTCACATTTGAAAACTTTTAGTTTAATATGCTAAAACAGATCTCAGGATACTGATGGAAAAGTCACCAGTATCATTAAGGGGGCAAAATTTGCTAATGCTAATAATGGCTATAAGCTGAAACGCATCGCTGATTTAGCTAAAAGCTCCCTACAATGTCATAGACTGACTAACTGCAATAAACAATGATTTGTGGAACAATCTTTGATGTGGTGGTCGACTTCTGTCCCCCTCTGTTATTCCATATGAGCTTATCAGCTGTCATGATTTGCACAACCACAGCAAAGAGCCACAGTGGAGCCTTATAAGGACAGCATTGATCCTGGTTTGGGTTTTTTAGGCTCTGACAATCTGCAGTTTCACATAAGCATATAAATTTGGTATCGATAATTAAGAAAACTGTTGCAGTAATATCCACTTCTAATGTCTTCCAAAAGGCATGCACACATACATGCATGCAGAGTAAAACTCTGCAGTTTTTGGAGTTGAATGACAGAAAAGCAGAAAGATGCTACTGCCCAAAAAATGTGGGAAGGCAGAGGGTGGAATAAATCAAATAGAGCTGAAAGTGGCCCTGAATATTAAACAGTAAGCTGAACCTCAGCTGATAACGCACCCCGAGAAGCAAAAAAAACAAAATACTTCATGGATTCATCATGAAATTTTCAATGAGCTGCTAATCTCCAGAGAGAGAGAGTGTGTGAGAGAGAGAGAGAGGTTGTGAAAAGCGAGGAGGAAAATAATCGGTGATGAGTCACGCACCGGCTGAGGACAGCGGCGGCTGTCCGAGTACATGAGCGGAGAATGGATGTGGATGTGTGGAGGCTGAGAGGAGTCAGAGGTGTGCGCTAAAAATAGTTCAGCAGAAGAAATAAGCGTGGCCACTCGACAAACTCATCTTCCTGTGACACAGTCATTTCCTTTTATGGCTCCTCTTTATCTTTGTATATGGCAAGGAAAGACTGATTTTCTGGTATTTATACACAGAACATTGGCTTCCTTCACTCCAGAAATACATCATTTGTAGTAATATTAGTAAAATCTGTGTAGGTGTGTGTCAGGTGAATAGGAACACGGGGGAGGGTTGGATTCTGAGGCCGCCAGATGGCCTTAAGAAGGCACAAACAGAAAAGGTGAATAGCACAGTCATTCTTTTCCTTTCTGAGGACAAAAAGCAGCTCTGGGCAGGAGATGCAGCACATTCAGAAGGAGAGGGAGTGGAGGAAGATAGAGAAAGACCAGCTGAGTGTGGGCATGCTAAGGGAATTCACTTTCTTTGACATTTTAATGAAGCTTCAGAGATGGTAGAGGATGAGGCATCAGAGGGACTGATGATGTCTATCTGCTGTCTGAATAGTCCTGCTCCTTACTGTAGCTGAAACTCAAACATGCAGTTAAGACTTTATTCTTAATGACCTCGTTTCACACATACGTGACGAGAATTTTAGACACGTTGAAAGTTTGTGAAAAGGCACCATCAATTCAACAGCTTGCAATACTCAATATCAGTGAGTTCTCAAGGAGACAAACCACTTCCAGTTCACCCACAGCAGCCCACTGTGGGCCTACATGCAGTCCAGCTTTGCCAGCAAAAAAAATAATCAAGCTGGATATCTACACTGATACGGACTGGATAAAGTGTTAGGCACAAAAGATGCCACATCACTTGATGGAAATTAATATTATTAACCTACAGCAAGGGTGTCCAAACCCAGGCCTCGAGGGCCGGTGTCCTGCAGGTTATAGTTGTGTCCTTGATCCAACACATCTGATTTAAATGGCTAAATTACCTCAACATGTCTTGAAGTTCTCCAGAGGCCTGGTAATGAACAAATCATTTGATTCAGGTGACCCAGGGTGAGATCTAAAACCTGCAGGACTCTGGCCCTCGAGGCCTGGAGTTGGACACCTCTGACCTACAGAGAGCTGAATTCAAAGACACCCAAAAAATCAAAGTGAAAAAAATATGCCCATTTTGCAGCAACTCAAAGTGATAGATGTAGTAGTTTTTATAGCTCCCACACGGTTGACCTGACAATGTCTGGGTATGCTCCTAATGGCATCCTACAGGATCTCCTCACAGATCTAAACCAGCACATCACTGAGCGTTTGATTGGTTAAGTCCCTTCTGTGACTCTGTCCAGCTCTCATAGAGTAACTTCTGGCAATTACACACAGAGCATTTAAAAAAATTAAAACTAAAGGCATATCATTCCTTTGCCTTCATAGTACATGTTAAAGAAATACTTGTGTGATATTGATCTCTCATCTGGCCACTGCTGCTTACTCAGTTTGCAAATGACAGCACTAACACAAGCTGATCGTACCCATTTCTGCAATAACATGGCTTCATTTTTTGGAAAATGGGAGGAAGTACTGATGAGTCATCTACTTATATAAAGTCTGAACCAAAGCATTTTATTTAGTGACATAGCAACATAGCCATCTCTGGAGCCATATAGCCACCATGCCTAAAACATGTTTTTACGCTGGCAGCATACGCTGAACATGAATTCTGCAACAATAACCTGAGTGAGAAGTCATTCTTCCTTTGTTGCCCTGACTATACTCATCAGCCGCTGTGCACAGAGTTATCAGGGCATGCAGGGTCAACAATTTCCTTTCACACAGCAAACACTCAACTTGCACACTTAATTACTTTGGAAAGGCATGTTCAGATAAATACGCAGCCTTACTGTAGCTTTCTCAGCTTTCTGAATAAAAGAAAAATACTTCCTGCCCATTTTAAAAGGTAATTAACGTCCTCACCTTTAACCTGCAATCCTTCCAATCAGTGTCCAACTTTAGCAAAGAACCAAGTGGAGATCCTGCTGATAATCTGATACATGTCAGCTACATAACGGCATCCAAATCCAATCACTCATGCAATTGTGTCCGGATGCATCTTTTTTTCCCCTCTCTCAAGCAATGATCAGCTGATCCTGATCAAAGAGAAGAACACAAACGGCTGTCGTTTCTTTCCGTTGGCTTCTGCCTGAAAAATGTCTATAATGCATGAAAAAGAGTCGAATGCTAGTGTTTTAAAATCACCTCAATCAGGGCAATCACTAAAGAACAACCTGACTCTTGGCAGTCACTTGCTTTTTTTTCCCTTTCATTTGGACCTTTTGTTTCTTGCCATCTGCTAAGAGCCCAAGATTTACCTCTTTTAGCTCTGTTTTGGTCTCCACGTATGAAATTGTGCATTAAGGCGCCATACTCATTTTCTACTTCAATCAGATTCTGGGAACACAACAGTGCGGACTTATTAATCTAACATACTGTGAGAAATTAAATTCATGCATTATTTACTGGACGTTCCTGCTGTCTGGTGATCTTGATAACTTTTTTTAAGCACCTGACCTCGGCTGCATGTTCGTGAGCACCTACTTGACTTTTCACCTAAACACAGAGAGGACTGGCTTGCTGAGCGAATAAGCCAAATTTAAAAGAATAAAGCCTTGAAATTTGATCAACTCTTATGTAACATATTCAAGTGCATAAAAGTCACTTAGCGCTTTGCACAGCACATCACTCACACTCTAAAAGCCAATTGGGAACCTTTTCAGATCTCTTATCTAAAACCAGTCAAATCTACTTCCGACCCACTGATTAGAGCACTTGTTCTGGGGCATAATGCAGTCTATGAGTCACACCATATGGCTGCTCACCAGGTCCGGCACGGAGAAAGCAATCAGGAGGAGTCAAATATCCAGTCAGCTTCACAGCTTTGGGCTCTGTCAGCTGTCAAAGGCTGAGGATGTGCCTGGAAGCTCGAGCAGCAGGACAGGCAATTTGCGCTCTTCTGCTTCTGCACCCTCGGAAATAGCTTGACTGTGCAATGTGAGGAGGTACACACAAGCATTGTTGATGGATGTCAAATAACTGGTGAGTTATTTGATCACTCTCCAGGTATTTCATTTCACCCAGCAGGAATCACAAGCAGTTGATTTTGGGAGCAGCATGGCCGCTGCAGTCAGAACGTTTGACTGTGCCATCTTTCACCAGGTTTGTTTCAAAATCAGATCACACTGTAAAGTCAAACTCATTTTCTTCATTAGAGATTATATTACTGTAAGTGTTACAACATCTCATCCATATTTTGTTTTTCTGCAAAACGAAAACGATACCAAATAATCTTTTTACAGTAGTTTTTCACAGTAGAGTCCAGTAGTGTCTTGTTTTTGTGGCCTCGTCTCCCCTGTCCGCCCTCTGAATGTCTGTTTACATCTCCAGACCATACATCAGGCTGATCCACGGTCCTCTTCTTGGCATTGAATGTGGTAAGCAAGTGGTATTTCAGAAGCAGACACATTTTAGCTCACTCCTTTGTTTTTGTTCTGCTGTCTGGCTGTCAGACAGGCCAGTGAGAGGGGGGGAAGGCGGCATGTTTGAGGAGTGACGAGACAAGAGTTTTTACGAGCTGGCGCTTCACACGCCTTGAAGTTAACTTTCCGAAAGAATTTCCAGAGAAGTTTCAAAGCACATTTCCCTCTGTTAATGTGAATGCTGTATAAACAGACAGAATCAGTGAAAGCCAGCCTGTGAAAAACACTTTCTTACAGTTATTTTTGTTTATTAGTAATTACTGTCAGCACATTCACAGCAGAAGGAACAGAGCACACACGATCAGCTTATGAAGATGACAAAGGCAACAATACTAGTAAACATCATTTTAGTACTAACGTTGCTTTTTATATGTGGACTGAAACATTTAAGCTACACTAGGCTGAAGTCACAACAATGAACACCTCAAGGCACTTTATATTGTAACGTTAAGACCCTACGATTATACACCAACAATCAGATGACCCCTATGAGCAAGCACTTGGCAACAGTGGAAAGGAAAAACTCCCTTTTCACAAGAAGAAAGCTCTGGCAGAATGAGACTCAAGGAGGAGGACAGGACAACAGACACCTATGAAGAGAAGCCAGTGTGGGAGAAATCTGCTCTCTCTTTCTAGTCCCAGTACTCCCACTCCAGCCTTTTGGATCAGTTGAAGGCTTCTCAGGGAGTTTCTTTTAGAACCACCTGATAATAATGAATTACAATAGTCCAGTCTAGAAGCAATAAATGCTTGAACTAGTTTTCACCGTTTCACTCTGAGACTTTCCAAATTTTGAAAGAAAGGCAGGAACATATCAGAAATTACTTCAGGATTCCTCACAGTGTTACTGGGGATACCATGTTTCTAAAACTTTAGGGCAGAGTACAGTAACCTCAGTTTTATCTAAACTTAGCGACATGGATAGAAAAAGCTGAGTATCATTGGCATAGCAATGAAAATGTACGATACGCCTTTTAATAATACTGCCTAAGGCACAGGTGTCAAACTCCAGGTCATTGTAAAGAAATGTAATGTAATGAAATGTAATACTGGCAAATAAGAGCAGTTTCAACTAGAGATGGACCGATCCGATATTACATATCGGTATCGGTCAGATACTGACATAAATTACTGGATCGGATATCGGAGAGAAATAAAAAAAAAAAAGTAATCCGATCCATTAAATATCAAAAAAGCACCTCACAAAACTTGCGACACGGCTCCGACAGTCTCGGTCGTTGTGTCCTTGGGCAAGACACTTCACCCGTTGCCTGCTGGTGGTGGTCAGAGGGCCCGGTGGCGCCAGTGTCCGGCAGCCTCGCCTCTGTCAGTGCGCCCCAGGGCGGCTGTGGCTACAATGTAGCTGCCATCACCAGTGTGTGAATGTGTGTGTGAATGGGTGGATGACTGGATGTGTAAAGCGCTTTGGGGTCCTTAAGGACTAGGCCATTTACCATTTAACTCAGCACATAACCGTAGCACGTCGAAGCAGTACGCGTCACGTGATAGAGCGGCTGTGGCGTGCGGGACCTGTCAGCGGTCTTCCGATTACAAGGCAAACGCCCAACTCTTGAGCCACGATGGTAAGGCTCAAAAAATGTTAATATGAATCCCAGGAAAAGGTCCTCTCTGTAATATTCTAAAATTTATTATAACTGTAACAATCTGTCAGTGTGTGCAATAAAGATCCTGGAAGTCATTTCTGCTGTGAGTCCTCTCTCTATACAATAGAGCTGTTGAAAGATGGCGAGGCAGCAGAGGGAGAAAGTGCCTCTACGCTCAGATATTGACTGATGTTCTCTGCAGTGTTAAACATAATAATCTGCTGCCGTGTTTTTCCTAATACAGCATGTATTAAAAGTCAGAAATAGCTCATGGAACAGAATATTTACTTGATGTGCAGCACTCTGACAAAACTACTGAAAAGCCTTGCTGCAGAGGAGCTAAGAGAGCTCACAGCATCTGCTGTGTGTGTGTGTGTGTGTGTGTGTAGTAGGCACAGCAATTGGATAAATGGGTCTTATTTTCTCACTCCACTCCGCTCTACGTCTGCTGAGTCAATAAACCAAAAGACTGCAAACTGCTAGAAGAGCCAGACTTAACACACTCAGCTCTTTATTAGAGCTAGAGCTCTCTGCAGGAGTCCAAGTCAGACCCTCACAGGGAGCCTGGCACCCTGGAACCCCATCAAACAATTTTGAGACACCCCAGAGGTCTGCTGCTGATCATTCAGAATAATCACAGCTAAAGTGAAAATACCACCGGTACTGCTGTCCAAAGTAAAGATGAAACACTGATACCCGACATTTTTTTCCAAGTTAAACTAAGTATCAGAAATCTAAAGTGTTTGGAATCAGAAGGAACATTTAACACTCAAGGACTGCAAATTGTTCAAGGTTTTCGTCGGTTGAATTGATAGCAATTTGAACAAACCTGACAAAACATGCAAACAAACAAAAATGCAGCACAAAGATGGAATTTAGTGTTCTGAAAGAGATTTATGAAGTTCACAGTGTGCCTCCAAAACAACATATTAAATCTGCTTAACGTTGTTATTTTGCTTTTCCTCCCTGTTACAATGTGCGCGCAGGGGGAGTGTAATTTATTGCCCACATGCAGATGTTTTCCCACTGAGAAGCAACCTGATTGATCTGATAGCATCTGCCAGTTTCCAGTGAAGGCCTATGTTTAGATGAGAGCTGCTCATTGCTGAAAGGATCACCAGGGCTACACGAAGCATCAGATGTGGCAACAATGCCTGTTATGCTGTGCTCTGTTTTTGTACATTAAAATAAAGCAAAAGGGAGACATGCTGGTGACACGAGGATCAGGCAAATACAAAGCTGCAGCTGTCCACGTGAAGATCAAATGTCCATGTGAGAGAGGAAGAAACCTTTCATTGAGCAAGTGGCTTTGTCACCAGAAGAAGGAGCATCAGTCTCATTGTTTTCAAGCTTGTTACAATTTTCTGTTCTTCTACACTTTAGACAACAACTTAGGAGACGAGCACTCCACCAAAACTCTGGAAAAGGCCTGTGAGAAAGTTCTATAGCTCAGTCCTCGCTGAAATATTCCCCTTATCAGACTCCTTGAGAAGTTTTTCACAGACACTCCGTCTGAAAGGATGAAACCAACTGACTTCAGTGAGCTGTGACTTCTCTTTCAGAGTTATAATGAGCTGCAGTTGTACTGATATCTTGAGTAAACCACTGACTGGCCAGAATGACATAATGTATGTTGTTCTCAGCTGACTGCAGGTTTTATGTGCAACAAGTTAAAAACATTTGAAACATGAAAAAAGAAAAAAACTATCTGCAATACACCATCAACTGCACTTTGATTTTAGTACAAATGACAAATGCTAACCCACTCAATAAGAATCAGTGTAAATAGAAACCATGAGGCATGTGAGGCCCAGAGACTAATCAGCCAGAGCACAGAGCAACCTCTGGTCGCTGAGGAACAATGTGTGTCCTCTGACAAGTTGCTAAAGGTTGTTGGAGGTAGCTGTGGAACTGGTTTTTAAACCCCATTCGATAGGTCTAGAGCCTGGTTAGTGACCTGCGGTTACTAGGGTTACTAAGTGTACTCTGCAACTGGCTGGCATGTGGTTGCTGGAGGTTGCTGGTAGCCACTAGAGTGTAAAGAGGTATATGGTGCTGAATCAAAAACCGGCTCAGCTCACCAAGCAGAAAGTTTGAAAAATGCAACGCAAACTAAAACAGAAAGTTTGCCTACAAAGTTAAAGTTGCACCCAAGCCCCAGTGTTTTCTCTTTGTGTTGGTTGCAGTGTTAAGGACCAACATTTTCTCTGCAGGTGATTGTTCTCAACATTCATAAAGCTAAATGCTCCATTCCTGCAGACACCTGGAAATTGCATGGAGGTTGCAGACGTAACTGTTGCAATCTGCTGACGAAAGCAAATACAGGGAGGTTTTGGTGCATTGGAGGAAACCTCCAGCAACCACTCGCCAACTATTCAGGGAATATGGATTTTTCTCTAGCAAGCCGAGGTTGCAAGGGGGTCACTGACCAGCCTCATTTGAGCCACTGTTTGTTCCAAACACAGATGTGTTAGCATGGCTACAGACTTTGCAGCCTAGTCTGATGGCAAGGCGAGAAATAATCACAAAATTGCTACAAATAAAGAGGTTTTTTTTTTCTTTAAAGTTTGGACAACTTTAGTTTTAAAACTAAAAGACGCTTACCTGCTGCTCCTTGGCAGGTAGCTCCATGCCCTCCTGGGTTTTAATTGCACCTTAGAACACATATGCATCAACACTACAATGAGCGGGTGGAGGGAGGTTTGGAGTCTTCTCCCACCCCCATTCTCTGCGGCCTGCTGGAGCGGGAGGGCTAGTAGGAGGAGTTGGCCGTCCGACTGCGGTCTGGGGTGTGGGGCCTCCCTGCTGCTGCGGAGTCGGGGTGGTCTGCCTCTCCCCACCGCAGGGAAAAGGGTAACACCACCTGGGTCTGGGTGCAATTCCCCCCTCCAGGGGCAAGGGTACCTAGACCCGGTTTGTAGAGTACGCTTGGGGAGTGTGATTGTGTGTACAGCGTCTCTTTATGTCTGTCTCCACGTTGGTTGAGTGTGGAGTGAGTGCATATGAGAGCATGAGGGTGGGAATGGATGTTTGTGTCTGTGTGTGCCTGTATGTCTGTGTCTATATGTCAGGTTGGGTATCAGACGCCACCTCTCTGGGGACACCTCAGGCCCTCCAAGGTTTGGAGGCCTATCTCCACCCACCACCACTTCCCCTGCCGGTGGCGGACTCCCTCAGGTGTCGGTGTGTTGGTGGTTCTTTGTGTCTGGGGGTGGGCGTCCGGGTACACACCGGCTCACTCCTTGGCGGCCGCTTGTCGGGGCCTGGGGCCTCTCGGCCTGGGGCTCGGTCACTCAGGCACAGCTGGAGGCCGGCGGAGCTCACGGGCGCGTCACTGCAACTCCCCCTGACTTCTGCTCCGCGGCTGCTGGGCGAGCCCTCATCTGGGACTCTCCTCAGCTCTTACTGGAACAGTGGCGCGGCTGCCCCTCTGTTGGTCTTCCATGGTCTCTTGTGTTCTGGGGGCCTCTGGATGTCTGGAGTTTTGATCTCCTCCATACCCGCTTCACACCCTGGAGGACGGGGCTGTGGCCCCCCCACACTCCCTAGCAGATCATTACATGGAGAAACCTTTGGAATGCAAGCATGCTGATCCACACAGGTATGCACACATGGGTATTCACAGACGCGGACTAAAGCTTTCTTGGCTGCTACCTCAAAGCACACTGTGCGCTGTCTATCTTGCGTGCTGCACAATATCGTTTATTATTTAGTAAATATTGATATCTATGACTAGCTAGTTTATTGTGATGGTGCTTTGTTTTCTCTATTATTATGTTGCTCTTTGTTGTTTGCTGTCTCCTCTGTTTGTTTTTTTTGTTTGTTTTTTTTTTTTCTCCATACAGGTGACCCAGGAGTTCTTTTTTTTTTTCCTCTCTCTTCCCCCCCCTTCTCACCGTCTCTTCTCCCCTTTGGTTTTCTTTCTTTCTCTCCCCCTCTTTCTCTCATTCATTCCCCCTGTCCTATTTATTAAAAAAAAAAAAAAAAAAAAAAAAAATGACAAAGGATGAACTGAAGCTCTGCCATCACGTAATGTCGCATACTGCTGTTTCTGATGTCATTTATAAAAAATTTTTTTTTAAAAAAGACACATTTTTGTGCCTGTACCACTTAGGTTCTAATGAGTAAAAATATAAATACTGTAAGTCCTGAGTGTCTGAAGGCAGTTTCTATTGAAACTCCTGTCTGAAAGCACAGGGACAGCTGTGACTTGCGATTCATTGGGACATAAAGATTGCATGGTCATGGCTTTCTATCCAGGCACAGGACTCAATATATTACATCTTGCAAGCATTTCACAAACTGCTGTGAAATTTTTTTTTGTACTATTTTATCTGTTTCCATCAGCTTTTTCACACGTATTTTGACAGTTGTGTGACGGTCAAAATACGTGTGAAACACTGCAGGAAATAATCAGCAGTAACCGTTTGCAGCAGTTGGAAAGGTTATCAGTGAGGTGCTTTTTGTTTTGTTTTTTTCTTAGAGAAAATGAGCAGTGACATGTTCATACATTAAAGACAGAAGCCGGAACACTAATCTTATTTCCAGAAGTTAAAACAGAAAGTCGCAGTAAAAGACGGGAACTGCAGCAGTGTGATTGACACGGACAGATGTCAGCTCCCTGATATATATTTTTTTGCAGGGGGGGATAAAAACTTGATGAAATGATGAGCTTCCAGCACCAACATCACACTTTTTAGTTCATGGAAAGAAGCAGCAGATTCAAGCTTCAAGGTATGTTGTGAAGAAGAACCCAGACTTACGTCAGATGCCATCATCCTCACTGACGTGCTTCAGAGCTTCACTCCTTCCACCTGGGGGCTATGAGCCTCTCAGTCGTTATACTTCTCAGTGCAGCACTTGAATTGACCTCCAACGACATTTTAATGGCCTCCTTTAACAAAGAGGAGATCCCGCCAAGGCCTGTTTTCCAACATCTGATTGCTACATAGAAGCAATCAGGCTTGATTTGCCGCCAACGGGAAACACATGGTCTGTTTTATTGCAGAGAAAACGTACACGGTGCCAGCTGAGTGTGAGTGGCTGCAGCTTATGGAGGAAAGCTGAAACCAGATGATAATGACTCAACTTACTTATCTGCGGGAATGAAGGCTTTTAAGCCAGACCGATAACAACCACCTACTGCATTGGTGACAATGCAAACAAAGTCAGTATGATTTTTATAGCAAGCATAAAAATCCTGAAGGGACGATGGAGGGAAAACACTGGAAAGCACAAACTATGAAGACACAATATGGCAACATTAATGAGGCGGAAGGAGATTGGGAACAAAAACCACATTTATGCACCTAGTCCTATGGTGAAGTTGTTTAATATATTAGTTTGAGCCACTCGAAGAACTAAAAGTGTGCGCACAGTAAAACAGTCCTTTGTTAGAGCTCGAATGTACACAAACACACACAAGCACACACTGATGTTTACCTGACTTTCCCACCCCGGCTCTGCCGAAGACGGCCAGCTTCACCTCCGGGCTTTTGGCCATGACAGCAGCTGTGACGAGAGAAGCTCAGCGAGCCAGTCAGTGATCTCCGAGGTCAGCCCCAAACATCCTCCATCCAGGAAGCAGCGTCTGAGGAGACGAGGTAATGCGTCTACGTTTAGCTCCACGAAACATTCACGAAACATTTCCACCATCAGAAGTGAGTCACAGAGAAAGTGTTCAAGGAAGCAAGCAGAAGTAGCAGACTATGACTGAATGTGATGAAAAGGAAATAAATAGTTTTAGCAAATAAAATGAAATAATTCATACGTCAGTGTCACATCACTAGTTGCAAATAAATATAAAAACCTGATTTTATGTGGACACGGTTGCATAGATAACATGAAGATTGTGATGCTAGCAGCTCTTTTAAGAAGATGGCCACAAATTCAGGACCAAAGCATTTTCTCTCTTCCTTTTTTTTTTGCAATTTTTGGTACTGAAAGGATCAAGTTCAGTCTAAAAATGAGTTCATTGTGTACAGGTTAAAGAAAATATCAGTAGAAAGGCTGATTCACTTACTCAAGAAATGAATGAAACGATGTGGAAACATGTCAGCTCTCAGTGGAAAAGAATCATGCCAGATTTCTACACTGATATGGACTTTGTAATGTGTTAGAAATGAAAAGATGCCACATCGTTTGATGGAAATGAAAATGATCAACATGCAGAGAGAGGGCTGAATTCAAAAGTCAAAGTGAAAGTGAAAAAAAGGAGAATACCAGGAAAGGAGATACCAGCTTTAAAACACTTTATTAATCCATCAGCAGTCACTGAGGATGAAATGCACACTGCAACCTTCCTGCAGCTGTCATCTGTCTATGGAGCTTTAATCATCTGAAGGTGATGGCCCTCACACACCTCTCACTGTACCTCCACAGGAGAGAACCGATACAAATCACAAACCCACAAATCAGTGAGTTTTCCATTTCCAACAACATAGTGAAGTGAATGTTGGACAGTCATGTCCATCTTTTTTTTAGGCTGTTGATCTACCCAGGCTATGGTTTTTTATGTTGGTGCATGAAAAATGTGAAGTGAAAAAGACAGGAGAGAGAGGGGGAGAACACCGAGATCTGAAATCATCCATTCAAAAGAAAACACCAGTACAGCCAGATGAAACAGCCACACACCCGTCTGTTTAATAAGAAAACAAGCAGCTGTGGCGCTGTCTCTCCTGGTAATTGACTCTAAAGTTCTGGCCTGATCACTCTGTTTTTCTCCTGGATTCCACTCGGACCTTTAACCTGAGAACAAACAGATACTGACAAGGCTTTAATTCAAATCTTAGCTTGATGACTTCACAGCAATCCTGGGACAAACTAGCTGGAGACTGCTGTGTTTCCCATTAGCACCAATGCTGACAGAGAGAATGTAACACCCCAGGTCTATGTGGGGAGTCATGCTGTGTTTGGCTGGGCAGCTGCAGCTAAAGATAATTTTCATTTTTTCTCACTGCGCTGCAGTTTAGCGACGATGCATGCAGAAAAACATACAGCTTAAGTCACAAATCTACTTAGGAAGCAAAGTTGTCGACATTATCTGTTTGCAAATCCTTTATTCTAATGTGCTGCAGTGCAGAGGTGCAGCTTGTCAACCACAAGCCACAGTTAAAGGTGCAGTAGGTGGGAAGGGGCTACCTTTATTTTTCAGCCTGTCTGTCTTTGGACACTTCAACACATGGACGCTGAAGTAATCACTATTCCTGTATACCTGCCACCCGTGCAATGATACTCAAAGTAAGATCTTGGCTTGCTGTAGGAACCAAGATCTCCAGCTCTCAGTCACCTGATGCCAGTGATCAGGAGGAGTGACGCCTCAGTTAATCCTGCTGTGTGTTAGTCAGCTTTGATACAACATGAGGTGAAAAAACTCTGGCAAGTGACAGTCTCCCCAGTTACTCAAAGGTCAGACTGTGCCATGCTCAGAGAAAGTGTAATAAGCCAAGAGCTACATCTCAGACTCTACGGGCCTCAGTCAGCATGTTGAATGTTAAAGTCCATGACAGTAGAATTAGAAAAACACTGAGCAAGTGTGGCTTTTTTGGAAGGTTTTACGGAACATAGGGTCAGAACATGTCAACACAGCTTAGTTTGCAAACTTCGATCTGAACAAATCATAAGGCTTATGGATCAGTGGCGTTGGGACACATGAAACTAAAGTGGTAATATTCAATTCAATTTTATTTATACAGCGTGAAATCACAGCAACAATCACCTCAAGGCGCTTTATATTGTAAGATAGACGCTACAATAATACATACAGAGAAAAACCCAACAATTATATGACCCCCTATGAGCAAGCACTTTGGCGACAGTGGGAAGGAAAAACTCCCTTTTAACAGGAAGAAACCTCTGGCAGAACCAGGCTCAGGGAGGGGCGGGGCCATCTGCTGTGACCGGTTGGGGTGAGAGAAGGAAGACAGGATAAAGACATGCTGTGGAAGAGAGACGGAGGTTAATAACAGATATGATTCAATGCAGAGAGGTCTGTTAACACATAGTGAGTGAAGAAGAAACACCTAGTGCATCATGGGAATCGCCGAGCAGCCTACACCTATTGCAGCATAACTAAGGGAGGATTCAGGGTCACCTGGTCCAGCCCTAACTATATGCTTTAGCAAAAAGGAAAGTTTGAAGCCTAATCTTGAAAGTAGAGATAGTGTCTGTCTCCTGAATCCAAACTGGAAGCTGGTTCCACAGAAGAGGGGCCTGAAAACTGAAGGCTCTGCCTCCCATTCTACTTTTAAATACTCTAGGAACAACAAGTAGGCCTGCAGTGCGAGAGCGAAGTGCTCTAATAGGGTGATATGGTACTACAAGGTACTGCAATAATATTGCACAGCACCACAATTAGCAAGAAACACAAAGATCTCATGCCAGGTGTCCAGCACGGTGGTGGAGGGGTGATGATTTGAGCTTGTTCTGCACCTACAAGACCTGGGCACCTTGCAGTCCCCGAGCCACCCACGAACTCCTCCGTACACCAAGTATACGAGAGTCAAATGTGTGGCCAACAGCTAAACCCTGGATCATGCAATACGACAATGATCCCAAGCAGAGCAGCAAATCTACAACAGAATGATGTTGAACAGGCAGATGTCAAGAGACAACAGTAATTTGTTCTGTGAATTATTTTTAAATGTACACTCTAATTTAACACCACATAACTTTGCCGTTCAATAATTAAGACAGCCATTTATAGCGTGCTGAAGTTTGTCAGCCAAGTTTTTGAACAGATTTATCGTCAGTCACCGTTGTGTACATTACATGAAGCACAGACTGGACTGGACTTCTCGCTCTTTGTTGGCTGAAATGAGCTACAGCAGGAAAATGAGAGAAAGCTGAAACCGGATCACACGTTCGTGTGCCCAGTTAAATAAAAGCTGTGCTTGGTTAATATGTTGCTGGCACTGACACACACCCAACTTCACACTGGCTGAAATTATTAAGTGGCCAGCATCCAGTTTTCTTCTCCTTTACTCCAGGCAGACGCTTAAACACACACATATGTTTTAAACTAACCTTTTCCCCTTCATAGCAACACACATATGTCTATATATGGTGTGACAGCGTGCCGCTCTGTGTGACCCAAGTGGAGATCGATCATCTGTCTACGTCTCCTACTCGGCGGGTGGTGTCACGGCAGCTGCCAGCATCTTTAAATATTTGTTTCGGTCATTGCTGATGTGGCTCCGATAACCACACAGCACAGTCAAAGCAGTGAGCAAAACCGCTGCTGTAATAGCAATAATGACGTTGTGTTCTGTCCTCCCAGCTAAGTTTGTGGTGTTTGGCAGTTTCGAGGACAAAGATGAATGACTGAGTTTAACCCTGAGTGGCATTCTCCCACTGTTCAAGTTTGAAACGTGTCATTACATCTCCAACCAATATTAATATCACTGCCTCGGTGATTCTTCCCACTCCCTTTCAACATGTAAATTAATCAGAATGTTTTTTTGTATGTAATTTGTATAGTATATTTTTTTTTTCTCTCATTTCTTTTCTAAATGTACTTGTATATTGTTCACATGTTGAAATAAATTACCAATCAATCAACCTTTATTTCCTGAGTGCTTAGAATGAATGAAACTGCCACATTTAAACAGTCATTAAGGCTGGGTCTAAAATCAAGTCACAGACTCCCATGTCTTTAAGACAGAGGAAGCATGTTTACAACCTGGTTTAAAACAAACAGTATAGGGGTACATTTTTCACATGACCCACCCAATTAAATGCTATTAAGGCTTAAAGTTCTGATTAAGTGTGTGGCTGCTTTTAGAGACAGGCCAGTTCATCTTGTTTAGTCTTTGTTTTAAAGGACACTCTGAGCAGTTGGCTGGTTAGTTGCTCCAGTAAACAACGTGTCGACACAGCACTCACATCAAGGCTTTAAAACGGGACATGTCTGTGAAGGTTCTCAGTCATCCAGGTCATCGTAGTCAAAGGAGCTTGCAAAGAAAAGCGTCTGGACTTCTTTAAGTTGCTTGAAGACATTTCACCTCTCATCCGAGAAGCTTCTTCAGTTCTAAGGTCAAATGGTGGAGAGTCCCAGATATAAACCTAGTGGGAGTTTCCCCCACAGAGGGACAAAAGGACCCCCTGATGATCCTCTAATCGCCTGAGCCAAGGTGGGAAACTGGGCGTGGGTCCCAATCAGCCAGAGTTTCGGGTGTGTTCATTGTGAAACCTGGCCCCACCTTATCATGCGAATTCCTGAGGTCAGATGGCCCAGGATGTGAGTGGGCGTTAAGGCGTCTGGGAAGGGAACTCAAAACTGGATTATAGATGGCAGAGAGTTGGTGTCGTAAACCCCCGCCTCTGTTCAAAGATGGTCGCTCACAGTGGACATAGATGGCTTCTTTCACTCCTCTTTCAAACCATCTGTCCTCTCTGTCCAAAATGTGAACATTGGCATCCTCGAAAGAGTGTCCTTTATCCTTAAGATGCAGATGGACTGCTGAGTCTTGTCCTGTGGAGGTGGCTCTTCTGTGTTGTGCCATGTGCTTGTGAAGTGGCTGTTTGGTCTCTCCAATGTCTGAGCATTCCTCGCTGCACTGTACAGCATACACCACATTGCTAAGTTTGTGTTTTGGCGTTTTGTCTTTCGGGTGAACCAGTTTCTGTCTGAGTGTGTTGCTGGGTCTGAAATACACTGGGATGTCATGCTTGGAGAAAACTCTCCTGAGTTTCTCTGATACACCGGCTACATAGGGGATGACAATGTTGTTGCGTCTGTCCTTCTTATCCTCCCTCGCTGGTGTCTGGTCTTCTTTCCTGTGCCTCTTTGCTGACTTTAAGAACGCCCATTTAGGATAGCCGCACGTTTTGAGTGCTTCCTTTACATGTGTGCGTTCCTTCTTTTTCCCTTCAGGCTTAGAGGGAACATGTTCTGCCCGGTGGTGTAGGGTCCTGATTACTCCAAGTTTGTGTTCCAAAGGGTGATGGGAGTCAAAGAGGAGGTACTGGTCCGTGTGTGTGGGCTTCCGGTAAACTTCGATGTTGAGTTTGCCGTTCTCTTCAATGTGCACAGCGCAGTCCAGGAAAGGCAGACAGTTGTCCTTTGTGTCTTCCCTGGTGAACTTGATGTTTTTATCCACAGCGTTGATGTGCGCAGTGAAGGATTCCACTTCTTGTGTCTTGATTTTGACCCAGGTGTCGTCCACATATCTGTACCAGTGGCTGGGTACTCTTCCTTTGAAAGAGCCAAGAGCAAAAACGGGACTTGACAAACCAGTGGGTGACACCACTGTAGCAACATCCATCTGTTTTGCCATCTATGTTGATAACGTGGTCGTCCTATGTATAGTAAATGGTGGAACCACAGTCTCTCCCCTCTGTCTATCCGACGCAGTAGGAAGCAAAAACATGGCATTGAAGACGAGCGTTCTAACCGAGGTTTTTTTTGTGAAACTGACAGCACGTACGCTTATCAGTGTAATCACAATCAAACGGCACTTAGATCCCACCTGTTAAACAAGCTCTGTAGAAGATCAGATATGAAATAACACTAGAAACTTATTTTGGCTACTCTGTTGCTCACAGGGTTTTACATAGTTCCACATATTTAAGTTGGGAGACTTTTTACAGTCTCATCGTGATCTCGCAGCAGGGATCTTTTGCATATTAGGTAAACACTATGATATGGAGCCATCAGATATGAAATTATACTAACAACCAAAAACAACTCCTGTCTGTTTAAAGACTCATCGCTTCCTTAGTTTGCTGTGTACCATAATATACCGCTCAAACACCGACATTTTTCCCATGGAGAGACTCACAAACCTCTACATGCTGTGCAACCACACCCTGCAGCGCAATGGCTGCCATTAGTTATCAGAATAAAACTCTTGGACCCGTTGTCAGAGCCCATGCCGGTGCAGTGGGTCCTGGATTCCTCGTGGTGCGCAACAATGCCCAGCTTCGTGTTCCTAGAGCAGAGGTAGGCAACTCCAGGCCTCGAGTGCCGGGGTCCTGCAGGTTTTAGATGTGTCCTTGATCCAGTACAGCTGATTCATCTTGATGCATTCTCAATCATCCAGGTAAGTAAATCTCCAAAAGTTGATTCTGTTCATCTGGACGTAGCGTTTTGTGGGAGAAACGTTTCGTCATCATCCAAGTGACGTCTTCAGTCTCAGCTGACTGCAGGTTTCAATCTTATAAACAGTACATTTGCATAATGACTGAAACCAGCCCACTGAAGGAACAATGGGCTGGGAGGTCAGTTCCTTAATCATAATTATGCAAATTCTCATGACCATTGATCAACAACCACTGATGAATGGCCAGGAGTCCCATTCACAGAGAGTTGGGGAATGGCTGCAATCACAGCATTGTAAGATGCGAAAGATGTACCCTTAGGCCCCTCCTCGATTCAGAGATGGTCTTTCCCTTTTCACGTAAATGGCCTCCTTGGGGGTTAATCAGATACAGCTGATTCAAATTGCTAAATGACCTCTTCAGCATGTCTTGAAGTTCTCCAGAGGCCTGGTAACGAACTAATACTTGATTCAGGTGTGTTGATCAAGGGTGATAATTAAAACCTGCAGTTGAGGCCTGGAGTTGTCCCCCCTGTCCTAGAGGATAAAGGAAGTGATACCACTGGGTTAGGGTTAGGGATACCACTGACGAACCCCCAAGTCTTTCTGACCCAAATTCAACAGAACACCTCTGGGATATTATATTTTGGTCATTCCAACGCTTCCAGGGTGAGAGGTAGGGTACACTGTGGACAGGTCGCCAGTCTTTGAAAGAGCTAACATAGAGAGACGGACATTCACTAATCTAATCTGAGCTATCTAATCTGTTTTGTTATTGGTGTCTATCTAACACCTGCATTATAAAAGTTTGAGGGGACATGAGTATCTACTGATACTGGAGTTAGCTGTGCACCAGACCTGCTGCTACTTCTGTAAAACACACCCTCTGTCTTCTAAAATGCTTATTCACTCCATCAAATGCTAGCTATAAGAATTAGTAACATCCATAACAACAGTGCTCTAAAGGGAGATAAAAGCTTCTCTTTTAGCTCCACGCACAGTGTTTACACTGACAGTAGATGCTAAAGGAAAAGTCTTCAGTCGAATGTAAACAGGACATGAAGGGAATATGTATGGCTGTTACAGCACTTTTTTTTCTGCCTTGTTTCTCACTTTTACGCTCGTGTTTGCTCTCCCTCTGTTTCCCATCTCGCACACATTGCTGTAACGACACAAACACACACACACACACACACACACACACACACACACACACACACACACACACACACACACACACTGCTGCAGTGATCCCTTGCTCTCCCACGCAGCAGCAGGGAATCACCACTGAGAGGAAGAAGAGAAGCACAGAGACGTGTCTCCCTATCGACTCGGCCATTCGTCTTCCTGTTTTGCCTTTTATGGCCTCCACACCTGCTCCATCCTTCATCCAAACATACATGTATGTACACACACACACGCACACACCTCAGTCATGCAATGAAGTCACAGGATGATCTGCTTTAGTGAAGCTGAGGTGTCTCTCTATTTTACTCAACGCATGTAGAGCTTTTTTCTGACAGAGAACAAATTCCAGTGGCTGCCAAGACAAAAACAAATGATATGTTGTTTCAGCATGGATCCAAGGTCAAAGAAACATAGGATCAGCCAGAGAAAGGAAAAAAAACAACAACTATGAGCCAGGATAAGCACTACAAGTAAAGCAGGGATGCATTTTAAAGAGCAATTTTTCTCACATTCTGAAAGACCACGGCCTGTGTGTTTGCCACCTTTATGTGTCAAACGTGGTAATCACTATCAACTTCATCTCACCTGCATGCGGTACAGAGATAAGACAAGCTGTGACTAGCTTGGCTGACCTTAGCACTGCACTCGTCCAGCGCTAACAAAGGTGCATTTGCATGTTGTCTCTTGTAAATATGGAGCCTCCTCTTTTTCTTCTGCTCTTTTTAAAAAAAAAACCCGATAAAAACCTGGCTAGCTGAAGTCTGATACTGTTGTTGGATAACAAATCACTGCTTGAATCTGAAGATGGGGAAAATAAGAAGAGGGAAAGAAAGATCTCAGGATTTACTTCAACAAGTGAGTGTTTACCGTGACTGTAGTCTAGCTTAACTAGCATGCTGTAAAGACTAGTGAAAACTGTTGGCCCAACTTTTTCTAAAGTTAATAAAAATGATCTTTGGTTCAACTAGAAGTGCCAAAAATTCAGTTCCTTAAGGTATTTGCCCTCTGTGAGAAATTCATCCATCTGAATACAAGAGTTACGGATGTGTTTACTTTGACTGACAGGCAGCTACAGCCAGTGAGCGCCTGCCAGGCCTTACCGCCACCATCTGGAATTCTTGACCACGGTCGTACACAGATTTCCAGATCAGCCACCCTTTGCTACCCAAACCTGGCTGGGCAGAAATGTCCCCGGCAGTTCATTATATCTGCCAGGCTTCCAGTGTGTTATTATTTGTGCCATGTTGCTATTGTCTGTATTGTCTGTTGCCTATTGTGCAGTGTACATTGAGAGCAAAGAAGTAACCTGAGCCCAATTGTGTGTGTACACATACTTGAGCGATAAAGTTCTGTACTGTTAGCAGACATGCGTGTCTGTTTGTCGCATATATACGGCTTATGAATGCATTTCTGCTGGTGTTGCTAGTCTTAACCAGCAGTCCCCAACCCATCAGGCGGGTCCGTGAGTGGTTTGGTACCAGGCCACAAGAGTTGAGGCTCGGGTGTGAAATTTATGATTTTCAGGGTTTTTATCGTTAACTCGGTTTCCCTGGGTCTTTTCCCGGATTTTAGGAGGACACTGCTAATAAAGTTACACAATTACACAGTGAATTTGTGTTTATTATTATATTTACAAAATACCACAGTTTTTGTCTTGGTCGTATCATTTTATTTTGTTGTATTTATCTGCGACACCTTACGGAGCCCTGCAGGGGACATGGAAGAAAAAAAAATTAAGACAGACTTTTGCGAGATCTCGCAAAACAAACTCGGGTTCTCGCAAAAGTTTTGCGAGATCTCGCAACATTCCAACAATGGCGGCAGCTACTTAGTTGTAATATTACTCTTTCTGGGTCACAAAATACACTTTTAAGATATTTTGAGGTGTGAATGTAGTTGTGTAAATGTCAGATACCTGCTCGGTTTACAAGACATCACAAATTTCCAAAAGTGCTCCGACGTTTTCGGAGATCTGACACCCACCATCTCGAAGCTAACGGGAGGTCGAGACCTACTACAGCCGGGAGGAACACCGCTTTCCCGGCACATCGTGCCTCGATCTCCCGGTCGGCTTCGAGCTGGCGGCCTCCGAAGGATGCGGCTAAAACTTTTGCGAGATCCCGAGTTTGTTTTGCGAGATCTTGCAAAAGTCCGTCTTAATTTTTTTTTTCTCCCATGTCCCCTGCGGGGCTCCGTAACACCTTAAAGGCCGGTCTGTGAAAATATTGTCTAACATTAAACTGACCCGTGGTGCAAAAGAGGTTGGGGACCGCTGGTCTTAACTAGCAACACTACCAGTCTTAACTAGCCAAAATGCTACCGTTGACGCATCACAGGAACTACGTCCATTTTATACATCTAGTTTATTACAGAAAAGGGTCTTTTTTTCTTTGCTTTTTTTGGCTGGGTGGAATGACTTCATTCTCAGACAGTTTTTGAGCAACACATGGTAACGGCAATGCTTTAGGAATTCACAGCACCAGACTGTTTTTAAGCTAAGCTAAGCTAAGCTAAGGGTGTCCAGACTTCATAGGTACAAATGAGCGATCTCAGCTAACTCCCATCAGGAGACTAAATAAGTGAATTTCTGTATTTTCTACAACATTCCTTTAAATTGACTTTCAACGTTAATTAGAACATTCTTAACAAATCAACATAAAAGAGGCGAAAGACAAACTCGCTGTGTACGGCAAAGGTTAAAAACAGTCAGCACTAACTACAGCATGTGATTAGAAATGACTACAAGATTAGAAAGCAAATCCTGTGATCCTCATCAGACTGTGTCTTAATAAACTTTTCCATAATTGGCTACATAGCCAGTGCTGTCAGTGTTTCTGTGAAGCTGTTCTTGTTTACTTTCAGGAGAGGCAAAAACTTTAACAGAGAAATACAAAGAGTGATGATTGATGGACTCGATGCCCTCTGTCCAGGATGCAGCAGTGTGCTTATTTCGACACGTGGACCTCTGCTCTGCAGGGACTTCATCCAGACTGTCAAACTGGGCACGTGTATATATTTTTTTCCACTGTGTGCCCAGCTGGCCTTTTTGTAATTTTTACCCTGAGAAATGAATCTGGGTGGTGGTGCTGTGGTTGACTGAGATTACAGACCTCAGTGCTCCAAACCAAGGGAGGAGACCTGCTGCACCACAGGCTATAGAAAGACGGCAAACCGCAGGCCTGTCATCAGAATATACAGTGAAATGGTGCGCAGCCTCTGGAGGGAAATTAGTGGGGAAAATACTTCTGCAATGCCCTGACTCTAAGAAAACGTTTAAATTATATTTTTAGTTAAGTAAAAGTCGAAAAAAGACGCTAGATTTTCAGTAACGATCCAGACCAGGCTTTAATATTATACAAAAAAATTCCAAAAATTTCTACCATATGGTGACACTGGAACACCAACCAGGGGTGACGGGTATCTGTCACATGATCATCATCCTGATACATAAATAGAAGAAGGAGTGGCTCAGTATAAAAGCAGAACTCTTCACAACTCTTCTAATAAATTTCATTCAAGTTAAAGTAAATAAGTTTGGCCTCATTTGACCTGTTAACAAATAAGTCAGTGTGTACTCTGAGATTTCCTTAGGAGCAACTTTAACATTGAACTCGATACCATGCAGAATGGCCCCATTCTGGACATCATGCTAATTTATATGTTAATGATATGTTGCTATTATCTATGAATTAGTGTTAACATTAAAGTGCATTGTAACTAGTTGCGGTGATTTTTTTCTTATAGGTTAACACGTGTTTATGTAATCATAATCTACTTGGAAGTTCAGTTCAAGGGATATTAAGTAGCAAAAACTGAGAGTATGTTGGTTGTACTTGTGTTTTTTAGTAAGTGCACCAGTTACAGTGCTTCATCAGAAGGCAGAGACTGTAGTGCTTCACAGCTCTGTTTACAAAAAGGACTATTATACAGTTATTTAAGCTATTATAAACACAATATAGCAACATTTATCTCTGTTTTAAATATAATGAGTACATGCATTTTATCTTTCATTATTATTATTACTATTTATTAATTAATTATTATTCTTATCTGGCCTTCAGTCCAGATTGAATTGATTGAAATTCAGTGCATAAGCAGTATATCAAAGCCACTCAGCATTTCCTTGCCCCTCTTCTTCTGCCCAGTTTGGCAGGCACCAGTGCTGGGCGACAGGACCCTAATTCCCATAAAGATTTGGCCTGTTCTGCAGTACTCGGGGCTGCCCATGAATGCGAATGGAGAAGGAGAAGGGAGAGTAACACGAAACTGCATATTCATAAAGACTGAACTCTTTTGGTTGTATTACAAAACTGGATTCTGGCTTTCTCTTTCATTGCTCCATTTTAATTTCCTAAATAACTGACTTGCAAGACTTTTCCAACTTGCAACACGTCACTAAGACCACAGACTAAATTACATTAAGCTATGGTTCAGGTTAATTTAAAGCAATCCCAGCAACACTTAGGATAGACTTTCCCCCCATGAGACTCAACCTCACCTCAGGAAACACGAGCTTCCTTAAAAGGATTCCCTCAGCTGCTAATATATCAGACCTCTTGGCCTGACCACAAGTCTGATCGCTTCCACGCCTCTATATTGCGGGGATTTCGCCTCACGAGAAAACACCGGCAGGGCGACTCACCGGTGACCGCTGAATTCAGTAGTAATTCCTCCGGTGATGAAATCAAGAGGACAGAAATGGGGGGGAAGAGAGGAAAACAAGAAAGAAAAAAGTTGACAGGTCCGATGATCGAAAATAATGTGTCTGACCTTCTGAGGTGCAGAGGCGGACGCTGCGCACCTCTGGGCAGAGGGGGAGGTGAACACGGATAGGTGGATGGACGGGTGGATGGAAGAGGAGATCCTGTCCGGGCGGACCGAGCAGCAGCTCTGACGGGGATGAATGAATCCCAAAAACAGAGCCTCAGTGGAAATATATAGAGAGGAGCTGCTGGAGTTCCCGACACTCTGCTGCCTCTGACCGGGCTGATGCTGCGTGCCGCTGCATGAGCACAACGAGGGGGACAGCGGCCTCTGGTGGCGGGGAGCAATAACACAGGCTTCGAGATTCTAAAGGGAAATTCCACTATTTTCCAGTTCCTCTCTCATTTCGCCAAACCCCCTAAAGATTTCAAAGATCTCAAAACGTTAAACGATATTCTTCCAAACCGTCTATGTTAGATTTTTTTCCAGTGTTTTGGCGGCATTTAGGCAAATGACACGCACAACTTAAATGTGCTATGACATGTAAACACAGACACTTTTTCACTTTTATTAAACCCTGGCTGACTTTAAAAAGAGCACCACAGAAATGTACAGTGGACTAAAACGTGTTCAGACACAAAAACAAAGTGGGGAGTTTGTCTGTGAAGGTTCAGCCAGTTTCAAGCAACTTAAAACAGTCCAGATGCTTTTCTTTCCAAGCTCCTTAGACAAAAATGTGGAGTTATTTAAAACTTTAGACAATATAAATCATTAAACTGAGAAAAGCAAAATGATACTCGTGAAACTATATGCAGCAGAAAGCAGACAAAGAAAATATATACAGTCTGAGAACATGGCACCAAAACTGTATAGTCCAGTAGAGTCACGCTGCATACATCCAGCAGCCAGTTTATTATGTGTGCCTGTTCAGGTCAAACTGAGCATCACGATGGTGAAGAAAGATGATAGAATGTGTCGTGGCTGTTGATGCCAGACAGGCTGATTCTGCTTGGATTTTCCAGAACAATGATCTCTGTGGTTTACAGAAAATGGTATAAAGAAGTTGAGATATCCAGTGAGCTGTATTTTCCTGGGGGAAAATACCTTCCTGATGCCAAAGGTCAGTGGAGAATGGTCAGACTGCTTTGAGCCAATAGTGAGGCAACAGGAACCATTTGTTACCATCAAGGTGTGCAGAAGAGCAGCTCTAAGTGCACAACACAAAGTAAATGGGCTACAGCAGCAGAAGACCACACCAGGTGTCCTGATCCTCCGGTCCTCTCTAGAGCTCCGTTTGTTTTGGATGTTTTCTCTCCCTCTTCATTCCTCCTCCTGGTCCCTGCCTCAATCTCCACGACTGCTCATCATCACTCACCTGCTGCATGATTGCTCTGCCACTACTTAAAGCCACGGCGGACTGTTGTTCATTGCTGGGTTGTTGTGCTTACCTTCGTTAGTGTAGTTCCAGCTCTCTTTGTGAATCTCCGAGTCTCATCGTGATTCCTGGTTTTTCCTTTTTTTTTTTTTTTTTTTTTTTTTTTGGCCTGTCCCGTTTGGTTCTTTTGCATCAGAATTGTTGTCTAAAGGCAAAGAAAGATGCCCGACGGATTTACTTTACCAAACTGACCATCCCAGCCTTGCCGTAATGGTCCATTTGATTCACCTTTTATTGTTTATTTTATTTTCACTTACTGAATACGGGACAGACTTGACTGGGGGAAAGAAGGGGAGAAAGAAAGAGGGAAAGAGAAACAGCTGAGAAGAGGGACGGGGGAGAAGGGCAAAAGACAAAAACCAACAGAACGGGCAGAGAAAAAAAATGCATATATCAATCACCTGGATCACCTGCTGAGAAAGAAAAAAGAAAGCAAGCAGAAGAGAACAAGAGTAATAGAATAAACAACATCACAATGATATATGGGAATATGACAGTAAATACTAAATGTTAAACATTATTGTGCAGCACATAAGATCAACAGAACACAGTGTGCTTTGAGGTAGGAGCCAAAAAGGGTGTAGTTTGTGGGTGTGATCACCCGTGTGTACACCTGTGAGCATGGACGCGCTTGTTTTTTGTTTTTTTAAAAGGTTCCTTCATGTAATAATCTGCTAGAGGGTGTGGGGGGGCCACAGCCCCGTCCTCCAGGGCTTGAAGCAGGTGTGGAGGAGATCAAAACTCCAGACATCCAGAGGCCCCCAGAACACAAGAGACCAAGGAAGACCAACAGAGGGGCAGCCGCGCCACTGTCCCGGAAAGAGCTGAGGAGAGTCCCAGATGAGGGCTCACTCAGCAGCCGCGGAGCAGAAGCCAGGGGGAGTTGCAGTGACGCGCCCGTGAGCTCCGCCGGCAGCCAGCTGCGCCTGAGTGACCGAGCCCCAGGCCGAGAGGCCGGGGGCACCCCACCTCCGAAGTGGCCCGAGCGAGCCCCAGGCTCCAGGCCCCGATAAGCGGCCGCCAAGGAGTGAGCCGGTGTGTACCTGGACGCCCATCCCCGGACACAAAGAACCACCAACGCACCGATGTCTGAGGGGGTCCGCCACTGGCAGGGGAAGTGGTGGTAGGGGGAGATAGGCCTCCAAACCTTGGAGGGCCTGAGATGTCCCCAGAGAGGTGGCGCCTGACACCCAACCTGACATATAGACACAGACATACAGGCACACACAGATACAAACATCCATTCCCACCCTCATGCTCTCATATGCACTTACTCCACACTCAACCAACGTGGAGAAAGACATAAAGAGACGTTGTACACACGATCACACTCCCCAAGCGTACTCTACAAACCGGGTCTAGGTGCCCTTACCCCTGGAGGGGGGAACTGCACCCAGACCCAGGTGGTGTTTCCCTTTTCCCTGCGGTGGGGGGAGGCAGACCGCCCCGACTCCGCAGCAGCAGGAAGGCTCCACACTCCAGACCGCAGTCGGACGGCCAACTCCTCCTCCTAGTCCCCCTGCTCCAGCAGGTCGCAGAGAACGGGGGTGATAGAAGACTCCAAACCTCCCTCCACTCACTCATTGTAGTGTTGATACATGTGTGTTCTAAGGTGCATTTAAAACCCAGGAGGGCATGGAGCTACCTGCCAGAGAGCAGCAGGTAAGCGCATGGTCCCTCCTGCTAGCCCTCAATGTCTACGTGTATTTAAAATTGAGAGGTGGGCAACGATGCCAGGGGTGGGGTGTACACCCTGATGGTACTTTGGACTCCGTGTATCGTGCCCACCCCCAAGATCCTATATGTATGTGTAATGAGAGTGTGAGTAATGTGAATGTCTAAGTTGTGGGATAAAATTGAGGCAGAGGCAGCCAGAAGGGGACAGAGGGGGGGGGGGGGGGGGTAGCCTCCTCTGCACCCTGGTGACATACCCCTACTCCAAGGCCCTGCATGTGTGGGTGGTTGTGGTGGAGCGGGAAGAGGGAGGCAGCTGGAGATGGGGAGGGAAGGAAGGGAGGGGCAAGTGACCTCTCCCTGGGGCCAGCTCCCCCGCTGACCCCAGTAGGCACCCCCATACTCCGCGACCCGCCAGGGAAAGGGGGCCCAGGCCCATCCAGACCGGGCCCAGTGCAGCAGCGCCGCCCGGCCCCACAGAGCCCGGGACAGTCCACCCAACCCCACCACAGAGAAAACTGCACCCACCCCACCATCCACTCATCTTCCAGACTACATAAGACAATAAACACCCAGGCTGAGATCTTCCTCCACCTCTCCTGTATCTCCCCCTCCTGCAGAGGGAGCTCCTGAGGAGAGGAAAGCTCCTGCAAGATGTGACAATCTCCCCCACCAGTTGAAGAGCCCCCCAGGTGGCTCGACGCACCGGCGGCACCCTGCTCCAGGGCTGGGCCCCCATGCACCCACCCGCCCACAACCCCGGCAACACACCAACCAGTGATTCCTGGTTTTTCCTAACGATCCTCAGGATCCCTGCCTGTTTCATGTGGACCCTGCTTGGATGAGTGTCAGTGAGTTTCAGCGTGGGAGTGGATTGAGTACGAGTGAGTCACAGACAGTGTGAAGAGGACTGTGGACGTGGACCCCTGCCCTGGACCTTCCCCTAGATTTCCTGGAGCCCGTGTCCCTTCATCACTGTAATTCAATTCAATTTTATTTATTTAGCACCAAATCACAACAAAAGTCACCTCAAGGCCCTTAAATATGTACATATGTGTATATATTTCACTTGGTGTTGTTGTAAATAAACCTCCCTTTACATGCACAGCTCTGAGTCCCGCATTTAAGTCCTGCCTGACCAGCCGTGACACCAGCCGCATGTTAGCTAACATCAGTCCATCAGACACTTTGATCCACAGCAGAACATTAAGAAAGCAATGAAATTATCCTCACTTTGCTGTGGATGTTATTGACCCACAGAGGGTTGACTCAGTGTACTGCTGCTTGTTAAAACTCTTAATTTGCAACAACCAAAGCACTGTTTTACTATTAGTTTGGGTCGTCATTGTAAAAACAGAAAAAAACTTTCTTGTGTGATACATTATGTCTGTCTGCTTTCATAAAATGCTACTTCAGCTAGTCCTGTATGAGCTCCTTCTTAGGGAGGACAGCGGCCTCTAGTGGCCACAAGTGATAACAAAGGTTCTGAGTTTATAAAGGGGAATCCCTACACCTGTTTCACACACCCTGCCCGGGATGAGGGGCTACAGGCAGTTTTTGGGGCACCGTCCCAGTTTGCTGCTGGTTTCGGGGGGAGCTGGATGTTCTGGTGTGGTCACTGACCCGCTCCCTTGGTTGCTTGGGGTGGCTAGGACCTCCTTGATGGGAGGGGCTCTGCCGGGTGGTTCTTGGGCACCTGTGGCCCTTTGACCCTGTTCTCGGACCAGGGCAGCCAGCCTCTAGCGGGGTCGACTACCTCTGGTCCTCTGGGACTCTCACCCCTTAGCTATGGGAAACCCATCTGGGCCCTTCCTGCTTCTTCTACTGGAATAGATGCGTGGATGACGCAGATGTGTGTTGGGGGCTTTGGATGGCATGTATCATATTCTGAGTGAGTGTTTAGTGTTTTTCCACCTTATTTACTTATAAATAAATAACTAAATAAATACGTTTTCAATTACTCTCTCCCCTTTATCTAAATCCCCCTAAAGTTTTCACCCAGCTATACCCAGTGAAAGCAACATCAGCAAAAGGGAACTCTAGAAGCCCGAGAAATATCAAGGGCTGAGGGGGGAGCTTGAGAAGATGTGGATGGTGAAGGCAACAGTACTAGTGTGATAACTGCAGCATCGGGGCAGCTACCCCCCAAATTGAGCCAGTGGCTCCAGCAGATCCCAGGAGTGATATCAGAGATCTCTGTCCAGAAGAGCGTAGTCCTGGGAACGGCAAAGATAATGCGCCAGGGCATGTGTATCCAGTACACTTTCCAGCCTAGGTCCCACATGCTACTCCTGGGATATGAGCAAGAGAGACAAAACTGAAGCTATATCAGCTCAGACATCATCTAGATTAACAAGGTTTGTGTCGGAACAATATGAGAACAGCATCCATTCCAAGCCTTGAGTTGGAGCAATACTCGAACAGCATATGGAAGAAGGACATCACCAGACCCTGACACGATTCATGCCTACTGGCTAAAGAAACTACCTGCACTCCATGAGTGTCTGGCAGCACATGCAGCACAACACTACATGCCTTTGCAACTTCAGGTTGGGGGTCTGACTCCCGACCAAGGCGTCTGAATCCAGTAAGGGTCCTTTTAGAGGTTTCAGAAAAACTGGAGAGGACTAAAGGAGAAGTGATGCATATTTATGGGACCCAAACACACTGTATGGCAGCATTTATTGAGAACACCTTGATGGCGATTATTTTATATTGTGTCACAATTAAAGAGGGTTGTTATTAGCTTCCGGAAATCAGCTTTAGTGTCGAAATCTAGTTTTCAGCTAATGTTTTTTTATTGATTTAAAACTTAAACTTCATCTTACTCTGTGTTGAGGGAAAGGGAACTACTGTAATTGTGCCTCTTTTTTGTTCCTGGATATTCATACATACAGAAAAAAAGACTTCAGGGGCATAAATACACATATACCATTGTGAAAATATTCTTTTTAACAAGAGAGAGGACAGTTCTCATAATGCTGGACACAAATGGAGAACTGATTCACTTGAGTCTGTTGGATCAGGAAATGTGACGACGCTGCACTTGTGGTCAACTAGACCACGAGTCACATGCCACTGTTCATCAACAACCCAGCCGTGCATTACAGAAGCACTTACGCCTTACTTAAACCTTTTTTTTAATTGTTTGCATGTTCAAATATTCTGTGTATTTTTGAGTGAACGGACTGTTGATGGCATTCTGTTTATCATTAATTATGATTTTATATCGTAACCATAGTCACGACACTTAACACTTTTCATGTTTGAGATTTGTGAACAGAGATTTGTCCTCACACCATCTTTCACCACCACTGCGGAGCAGCTTTCCGGCCGACTCCACACACACACACACACACACACACACACACACACACACACACACACACACACACACACACACACACACACACACACACACACACACACCTCTCCCTCCAGGCCCGGTGTCACTGAAATGGCTCCTCTGCAGTGGAGCCATTTACCACACCTCCGCCAAAATATTTAACAGAAAATATTCAGAGCAGCACTTTGATACTCACACGTTGGGACTTTGTTTCACTCAGAAACAAAGTCCTATAAATATGTTTTAAAACCCCCACACCTGTACTAATGAAGATGCTGGTGCACAACTACATTTTCTTCCTCTGAGTGGTGATTCCATGCTGCTACATAGGAGAGCAAGGGATCACTGAAGCTGTGTGTGTGTGCGTGCATTAAGGTGTTGAATAAAAATGATTAAATATTAAGATTTTGTCAGTACCCTTATGCCATTGTGTTACAGGACATGTTACAACTAACCCAGACTATGGGGTTAATTGCATCATTTCACTCTTTGTGTTTGAGACCATACCATGCAAGTACTAATTGTATTGCTGAGAAAATAGCTGTACTATTTAACAGCAGAGACATGTAAATAGTTTGCATTACATTTTGCATCCACTACTTTAAAAGAGCTCGAAAGCAACAAATGCCAGAAACAGGGGAGACCGGGTATAGTTGTAACTATTTCTGGCTATTGTACTCACAAACACATATGCAGCGAAATATTGCCATAAGAATACAACGCTGAACTACTTCCTTTTCACCGCAGGGGTACAAAGCGAAACTTTTTTTCGGAAATGAAGACACTGAGAGAGTGCTGCTCTTAAAAGGTTGCACACTGTAGACAACTGTGCACGTCAGAAAGAGGATGTGTCTTGTCTTCCTTAGTTTTTTCTGACTTCATGGCACCGAGAGAGAGGCTGCTACTGTTAACTTGTCTCTTAGATATAATTTCTGACAGGATGTAAAAAAAAGCCGAACAGGCTTTGTTCTGACGTTTCGGAAGGCAGTATTCGTCTCAGCTTTTAGACCCACGCTGCGCTTTTACGCACAAGTCTTGAGACACCACGTCAGAGAGAGAGAGAGCCGAGTGCCGTGCCAGACTTCGCTGTGTAGAGGAAGTATTGCTGTAGGTTCAAGATGATCCTGCTGCTCGCTCTGCTTTCTGTTCTCTGCGGAGAACCGGGTTTGTGCCTGGAGGAGGATGGAGGCTTCACGTTTAATGGAGACATCCGTCAGTTCGCCGTGACCTCAAACACACTTTACGTCGCCACAAAGGAGAGGCTGTACCAGCTGAGCCACGGCCTGAGTCTGATCAACAGTCTGACCCAGAGAGGAATCTTAAAGACCGGAAACCAGCAGGATGATGTCCAGTTTTACCGGGTTTCTGAGGCAGCTGAGTGGAACGCAACTTTCAGCATCAACGTGCTGTTGCCTTTCACAAAGAATGACTCTCTGATCAGCTGCGGTGTGACTGACGATGACTGCGGTTACTGCGAGATTCTGGACCTGAAGAACATCTCCAACCTTCTGTACAGGGAACACTTCCAGGTGGGACCTCTGAAGAACAGCAGCAGGTCTGTCAGCTTTCTGGTGGATGTGAAGAAGAAAACTCAGACCGACGCTTACATTCTGACCGCGATCCAACAAAACAAAGAACAGCCCGAAAACAACAAGTGTGGTATTAATCAGCAGGCTGTCAACCTTCAGAATACGCATAACAAACAGGGTGGAGGTATTTTTTCTGTGACTGATGGAGCTTCGGGCGAACCTGGGATCAAAAGTAAAGGTGACGTGGAGTTTGTTGACGGGTTTCAGATCAGTTCAACCATCTATCTGTTCTCCAACGTGCTCTCAGCTCGAACAAACAGAGTCCGTCTCATTTGGCTCGAAGGCGATAAAAGTAAAACTGACACACTCAGGTCTCTGCGGGGCGCGACTCTCAGTGTCTCTAACGGTGAACGCAGCAGACTCGTGGCCTCCTCGGTCATCCCGGGGGAGCAGCCGGTGCTTTGGAGCGGCGTGTTCGGTATCGATGGAGGAGACACCGACACCGAGCTGATGGTGTTTGACATCAGCCCTGATTACAGCACGAACACCGACAGAGATCCAGACTTCTACACCTCTGCGCCAACAGAAGCGACGGTGGGACGCTGAATAACTTAAGTTTATTTTTTTAATGGTTATTTTTTGTGTTGAAACTGTTTCCACCTGTCCCATTTTTTTCTCTGGTTTGTAGAAAGTAGCATTAAGTCATTGTTATGTGGCATCAAAAAGACATAACAACTGTAAGAAATGTGCAGGGACACAATCTACTGTATTATTAAACTAAACAAAAAATAATTATGGTGGAACTAAAATAACAGCGACGAATCAAATAAATGACACAAAATATTCCATTAAAAGTTTTAAAAATATTTAGACTTTAGAAAACAGAAAAAAAAATCCAGGGCCTCATATTGTAAAAAATGAACTAAAAGTCATGACTGAATAAGGATTCTGAGGTATTTAAAGTACTGTGTTGTCTGCTGGTTCATGTGAAGATGTTTGATTTATTAAAAACCATAAAGTATACAGACCAGCTTAAGCCTTCTGTAGAGTTGGTGCTGTGCATTCATAGGACCTCATATTGATTCATTATCAGAATATTAGTTTTCCAAACTGTAAGTAGAAACCATGTTGCTGCAGCTGCTGACCAGCACAACTCTCTGGATTTTAGCAGCTGTGGATGGGAGATCATTCTGTTTAGACAAGACGTGTTGTGTGTGAAACTGCATCTAATTAGTATTCAATTAAGTAAATGTATATAAACAGAAATGATCTATAAAAAAGTTTAGTTCCATTGATTCTTTAAGGCTAATTTTTAAACTGTACACATGATGTAATAAAAAAAAAGAAAAGAAAAAACCCTAAAACAGTACACGTGACATGTTGCCACATTATGTACTTCTTAATTTTCAACTGGCACTACGAAGTATTTGCTAGCACTTAATTTTTTGACAAGACAAAAATACAAAGTGAATAAATAGAGGTCACTTTGATGGCACAACAACACAAGGCTTTTTTTAGACTTTGAGTAATGAGATGCTATTTCTATATCAGGTACTTTCAGTACTTCTTCTGGTTAGTTATTTGTAAATATCCAATCTGCTGGTTGCCTGTTTTTCAGCCAAAGATCCTGAAACCGAAGGCAGTGCTCTTCAGGCACAGCTCCATGACCTCTGTGCTGGCAGTGAGGCAGAGAGGCTGGATGGTTTTCTTCATTGGGACAGGAGACGGGCAGCTCATTAAGGTGTGTATTAAGTAATAGATATCAGTTAATAGAAATAAGTATCTAACACTGCCTTCTGCTTGGATTCTCCTCCATCACTCATCATCCTCCACCTGCTTTCATGTAGTTGACAAAAAAAACCCCATTCAGCAGAGATTCTGTATTGACAGCTCACTCACATCGTTAAAGAATCATATTGTGCTTGCTTGACACAATATTTACTATATTTACTAAAGTATTTTCTTTCAGGGTGCATTTACACTCATGTATAAATTATAATAGTAGCTTAATGGCTTTAATGGATGGAGGAATGCAGCTCCATGTAATGCCTTCCTCTGCCATAGTCTCTTGCATTTTACTGTGATCTAATAAAGCCAAAGATTAACTGAGTTCTCTTGCCAGTCCCACAAAGTTAGATAGATGCTACTGATGTCAGTTAGTGAAGTGATTTTCAGCAGATGAATCTCTGACTTAGGGTAGCCACCCAAACAAGACAGACTACCCCGATGCACTGGCACAGTTTACAAATGTGAAACAGGGAGCTCATACTACCACAGTAATCTGAGAAGCACATGAGTGTCAGGTCAAACATCTATATAGGAAGGGAAGAAAGCTTGAAACCACAATCAAGGAAGTCTGGAACAATGTTAGTCAGTTTACCGAGATGCAGAATGGTTCAATGAGAAGCATGATGAATAGATGAATATGAAGTACAATATAAGTACATAAGTGCGACTCTGAAAGCTGCCAAACAAAGGCTCACAGCTCAAGCCACTAAGCTGAAGAAATAAACAATAAATGGTCTGTTCTCCAAAGCTCCAGTTCTGTTCTCCCAGCTACAACGAAATAATAACATGGGAACAGATGCACCCTGAACTGCAACTGAGTAATACTGGAAGAAGAAGAACTGGCTGAAGTCGCTAGCAGCATTCCATGAAAGGCAAGTGAACACTTGCTCAGAAATAAAAACAGGATGAAGGCATCTACTCCTGTTTGACAGAGCAGTGCACCAAGACTCTTAGACCAGGCAGACCACCCTAAACACCGCTGCACTGACTACGAGAAAGCCTGTCACTCAGTGCCCCACACGCAAACACTGGAGTGCTTGGCACTGTATCAGACTAACAGTGCACTAAGAACATTCATTCAACAACCCCAAAGGCAATCACTCATGTCACCATAAAGTTTCAAACATATCTAGGTGATGCACTGTACCTACTGCTTTTGCATAGACCTCAACCCTCTAAGCCAGCTTATTGCAGAGAGCTGATACGGACATTAATTCAGGAGTGAAGCGATCATCAGTCAGCTCCTTTACAATGAATGATTGCAAAGAGAGTGAAGGTGATGGAGTTGCCAGAGGGCAGAGAAGCAGACATAAAGGATACAAGTACCTGGATATCCCACAGGTCAACAGGAAACATGACAGAAATGCACAAAGGTCAGCCACAGTCAAGTACCTCAAGTAGACAAGATGTGTACTGAGCAGCCAACTGAGTGGTAAAAAGTGTTGGGATTAAAACTACAAATACATAGGCCCTGACAGTCATTAGACACCCAGATAGAATAATAAGCTGGCCATAGGAGGAGGAGGATGCCACTGAAATCAAAATACGAAAACTCCTCACAATGTACAGATATCTCCATGTTACTAGCAATGGGAAGCGGGAGGGTGAGGATCAGCGAGTGTCAGAGCCAGAATGGAACATGGAGCATCCTCAAATACATCAGAGAGGTGGTCCCTAAAGACTAACTGCTTCAAGACTGCCTCGGCAGTTGAAGACACATGTTAATGAGGAACAGGAGGAGGAACTATCCTGGACGAGCAAACCCCTGCATAGGCCGTACCACCGACAGGTAGACAAAGTGAAATCCTGCCAGCCGGTAAAAAGGCCAGCTTAAAGGACACGGCCTCTGATCTTGTAGTTATAGTTGTTCTTGTGCTGCCATGATCATGTAGGAGTCCACTACACCTGACAGGACCCAAGTTGCAGGCTGGCCAAAGGTACCCCAGTGACTATTCAGTACAAAGTAGCAGGATGTAAGATGAAAGCTGTGTACACTGAGAAGCACAACCAAGTGCCTGGGACAGTGTACAGGAAGACCTTTTCCCCACCTGAAGTCCCCAAGATCCAATGGAAACCAACCAGACAATGTGGTGGTTGACAAGGAACAAAAAATGCAATTGTTTTCTTTTGAATAACCGCTGGGTTTGCCACATCCTGGCAGACAGCAAGGTCGGGAAGGAGAGTGAGAAAAAAGAGAAATACCAAAGTGCTCTCTGTGGTAACAGGAGCATTAGGAGTTGTAACCCCCAAATTGGAAGAACGGCTTCAGTAGATTCCAGGCACAACATCAGAGATCTCTGTTCAGAAGAGTAAAGTCCTTGGGACAGCTAAGCTAAGCACTGCCCCCAGATTCCCAGGCCTCTTGTAGAAGAGCCAATCTTGAGAAAGAACACAGACATACCAACCCACAGGGAGGCAGAGGGGGGTCTTATATACATTGTATATCTTTTTCCATTAAAACACCTGTAAATTACTTACTGCTTAAAATTATTTTTGCATTACTTAAAATTGCTAATAATTTAATTTGTGTCTCTTTTCCTCTATATTACCTGAAGTTACACAATACTTTAAATTCCTTACACTACTGTGTAACTGTCACAATGTAACAATTTCATTTAATTCTAGAGGAATTCGACGGAGTAAAGAGTTCTAAAGTGTTTTTCTAACTGGATGCTGGCAGACAGTAAATGTTTCTGATGACACGACTCCTTTTCCGGTCACTATCTTGCAGCATTCGTGCTGATCCTGTTTAGAAATATGACACCATTACATCTGAGTGGGCCTCTGAAACGTTGCCATGATCTCAGCATTCAGCACCGCTGCTGTTTGCTGCAGATATTTCTATTTTATTGCAAAACTGTTCTTTTCTGCTTCTTAGTCATTCTGCTATATAGAGCATGGCTTCTTCTAAGGAAGCAGCATGGATCATGAGTGCATTCATTTCTGTTTGTGGTTGAATACGAGAAGAGGAGGAGACAGATTTGCTGCACTCTGAGACATTGCTTAATCGATCTGAGAGTTTAATGGAAGTGTTTGTTTCAACATTTGAAATGCTGCCATGAGGCTCCATGTTACCCTCACCATCATTTTTAACACCCAGACCTTTAGCATGGATACCAACTGTAATACTTTATTTGGCTTAATTGCAATATAAAATGTTTGTCAATTAAAGGTCATTATGGTCGCAGTATGACATTTGTGTTCATACATGCAAAGAAAGTGAACTGATCACAAACAATAAAATATGTCCACTTTCTCAGACCTTATGTTATCTTCTTTTAAAGGCACATGAAGTATTTTTAGGTAATTTAATAGAAAAAAGAACGTTGTGCTCATCAGTTATACAAGAAAGTGTGCCATTACGTCTTCAACCAAAGTGATACATTCTTATGAACTTAGACATCATCCATTAAAAATACATAAAAGGAGGCGTTTATTTGTGGCAGCTAAACAACAACAGGTGGTTATCAGGTGAGATTATGCCAGCTAATTTAGGCTCAATAGTCCTAAAAATCCCACTTTACAGTTTGATAACATTCTCACATCATATTAGAGTTTCTTCATTAAGTGTCTGAGATCAACAGTATTAGATCCACTTCAAAGAAAGTTTCACAAATGTAGGCTAACAGCAGCTAAAAGAGGCTAACAGCTGCTAACAGCAGCAAAACTAGCAGCACTCGCCTACAGAAAAGTTCAGGATATCCTCAAAAACTTGTCTCATTATCACTGCCATAACTGAGCTTTACTGACTTATGGACTCCAAATGGACTTTCACAAAGTTTTACAGCCTCCTCCAGAGTAATTAGATGTGGTGTATTGCTGAGGTAAACAGCAGACATATTAAAAGGACCTGAAATATAAACAAAATATGACCTGGTTGAAAACAGTCCAGCCTAAAACAGGTTTAACTTTACGGTAACACCTACAATATAGCTGTTACAGGCCTTAGAAGTGGACTCTGAACTGGTTTTAATCACTATAAACTTTTAATGAGTTGTGAGATGTTCCACTAATATTTTTTTTTTAAATTTTGTTCCTGTTTTTGTAACTTTAAAAAAAAAATGTATTGGCATCCAGTTCAAAAAAGGATATAATGGTCAGTGTTCATTTTTTTTATTAAATTTTCTTTGCTTCAAAAAATGTATTTATTGTCTTTGTACTATTTAAAATTAAATGTATTTTTTAAATGTCTGTGCTGATATGACCCAATCTGTACAACCCTCAAAAGTTGGCGGTATCACTCTAACATGACCGCCAACCAGCTTGTAGACCGGGTTTCTTTAACTTGGATCTGGGGGTTGTTTTGAGATCATGCTCGAGGTTGGTGCCTTGTGATCAGGTCTGCAGAGGGGACCAAACAGAAAAACTATCAAACCAGAGCTGCTGACTCACGGTGGACTCCCACATGTTCCACTGGTCTCATGTCAGTGTCTGATCATTTTATCACCTTTTGTTTCCCTTGCACTCTCACACTCACCATGACATCTCTACACATCTCTTTACGCCTGAGTATCCTGAATTCATGTTTATCCTATTTTTCATATTGTCTGTTTTTGGAGACAAAGTTTAAAAAGCGTATTTACAGCTATTATTAAAGCTGTTAATTTACATTTAAAAAGCTGCATCACCTTCATTTTAAGACCCAAATATATTTTGTGACTACATGAAATTTTTCATGGGGTCAGAAATTTAATCACTCTGACTCATACACTGAGCAACACAATGACAGTTGGAGGATGTGATGAAATTAGGCAGCAACAAAGAGTTCTCTAAAACAGTAGCAGTGTTTTCTACACATTGTTTTTTATTTCTGCGCTGGTGTGATCCCGTTATTAGTTTTAACCCAGTGTTCAAAGGCAAATTTGGCAAAACCTCCTTCTTGTTGTCAGCTGTCTGTGGACAGGAACTATCACGCTGGCTGTCCCACGGTGCTCTACAGGACCAGTGATGACCGCAAAGTGTTTCCCAAATTACATCTGGATCCAGTGGATCAGAAACATGTGTATGTGCCATTTAGTAGCCAGGTACTTATATTTTTTACAGATTATCTGAACGTCACATGTACCTGTGCTGCATTTGACAGTGTTTGTTGTTCTAGATAAAGCGAGTTCCTGTGTCGAAGTGCAGCACGTACACAAATCTGCAGGAGTGTTGGTCTGCACAGGATCCATACTGTGTGTGGTGTAGCTCTAAACGCAGGTGAGAGAAACAACACGTGCAGCTGACGTCTTCAAACAATTCTGAACTTGGTGATCATTTCTTTTTCTTCTCGTAGCTGCACATTTGAAGATGACTGCACAGATTCAGACTGGCTGTCCATTCCTGATGAGTCCCAACACAAAATGATTTCCCACAGAGTAGAAAAGGACACAACCGGACAGGTGCAGCTTACAAACACACTCGGGACTGTAACCATTTGTGGCTTTCAGTTATTTGTCAGTTTTGTTCTTCATTTTCAGATCTCACTAAAAGTCCACGCACACCTGACTGTGGGTGAAGAAGTGTCATCGAGGTTTGCCTGTCAGTTTGCTGCAAGGTCTGGCTCGATTTGTGTTTCGAATAGCCCTCCTCCACAGTTCCCACATTGCACCTGCATCCTGTCTGATCGTACACTTCCTGCTGATGGTCAGTGGCTTTTCAGAAATAATTCCAAGAATTAAAAACACTTCACAGTAAAAGTTGTTTATTGATTTGCAACATTTGCCAACATAAGAAAATATATTATACTCAGATATAATGATAGAGGTTCTCTGACTCTGTTTATTATTATATACTGGCTCAGCTCATTAAAACAGACATATCACTACAGGGAGTGCAGAATTATTAGGCAGGTTGTATTTTTGAGGAATAATTTTATTATTGAACAATAACCATGTTCTCAATGAACCCAAAAACTCATTAATATCAAAGCTGAATATTTTTGGAAGTAGTTTTTAGTTTGTTTTTAGTTTTAGCTATTTTAGGGGGATATCTGTGTGTGCAGGTGACTATTACTGTGCACAATTATTAGGCAACTTAACAAAAAACAAATATATACCCATTTCAATTATTTATTTTTACCAGTGAAACCAATATAACATCTCCACATTCACAAATATACATTTCTGACATTCAAAACAAAACAAAAACAAATCAGCGACCAATATAGCCACCTTTCTTTGCAAGGACACTCAAAAGCCTGCCATCCATGGATTCTGTCAGTGTTTTGATCTGTTCACCATCAACATTGCGTGCAGCAGCAACCACAGCCTCCCAGACACTGTTCAGAGAGGTGTACTGTTTTCCCTCCTTGTAAATCTCACATTTGATGATGGACCACAGGTTCTCAATGGGGTTCAGCTCAGGTGAACAAGGTGGCCATGTCATTAGTTTTTCCTCTTTTATACCCTTTCTTGCCAGCCACCCTGTGGAGTACTTGGACGCGTGTGATGGAGCATTGTCCTGCATGAAAATCATGTTTTTCTTGAAGGATGCAGACTTCTTCCTGTACCACTGCTTGAAGAAGGTGTCTTCCAGAAACTGGCAGTAGGACTGAGAGTTGAGCTTGACTCCATCCTCAACCCGAAAAGGCTCCACAAGCTCATCTTTGATGATACCAGCCCAAACCAGTACTCCACCTCCACCTTGCTGGCGTCTGAGTCGGACTGGAGCTCTCTGCCCTTTACCAATCCAGCCACGGGCCCATCCATCTGGCCCATCAAGACTCACTCTCATTTCATCAGTCCATAAAACCTTAGAAAAACCAGTCTTGAGATATTTCTTGGCCCAGTCTTGACGTTTCAGCTTGTGTGTCTTGTTCAGTGGTGGTCGTCTTTCAGCCTTTCTTACCTTGGCCATGTCTCTGAGTATTGCACACCTTGTGCTCTTGGGCACTCCAGTGATGTTGCAGCTCTGAATTATGGCCAAACTGGTGGCAAGTGGCATCTTGGCAGCTGCACGCTTGACTTTTCTCAGTTCATGGGCAGTTATTTTGCGCCTTGGTTTTTCCACACGCTTCTTGCGACCCTGTTGACTATTTTGAATGAAACTCTTGATTGTCCGATGATCACGCTTCAGAAGCTTTGCAATTTTGAGACTGCTGCATCCCTCTGCAAGATATCTCACTATTTTTGACTTTTCTGAGCCTGTCAAGTCCTTCTTTTGACCCATTTTGCCAAAGGAAAGGACGTTGCCTAATAATTATGCACACCTGATATAGGCTGTTGATGTCATTAGACCACACCCCTTCTCATTACAGAGATGCACATCACCTAATATGCTTAATTGGTAGTAGGCTTTCGAGCCTATACAGCTTGGAGTAAGACAACATGCATGAAGAGGATGATGTGGACAAAATACTCATTTGCCTAATAATTCTGCACTCCCTGTAATAACAGAGACACTGACATTCATCGTAAGTTTTTTTTTTTTAATTTACAGGCCTTGATGTCACAGTAAAATTCAGACTTGGGACATCACCACTGTCACAACGACTGAGGTTAAACGACTGCTCTAACATCAGGGGAGCGCCAAGTTTCGTGTTGTAAGTCCATCAATATCAGAAAGAATTCAACGACTCACTGTGGACAGACTACAGTACATCAGACAGATCAGACAATCAGGTCACGGTTAGAAATCAGAGAGAATGAAACCTTCATGACCAAAGCTAGAAAAGTTTCATAATTGTAACTGTATCAGACGTTGTTAGCGAGTGGTCTTTATTTTGGTGTAGTATAGCCATCGTCAAGACAAAAAGGACGTCTGGAGGTGTACAGAGACTTTTTAGACAGGAATTTTTATCAAGTGAGCACTCGCAATGTGCTGTGGTCTGGAGTTTCCCCAGAGCAACATCATCATTATTGTTAGATGTTGTTAGTCAGCACAGTAAACTAACACAGCTTCCTAAATTCAGCTGTAGTCAGAACATCAGCCGGTTTCCCCCTTAATTCCTGCAGAATAACGCAGACTGAATGTTTCTGCAGTTCTCACTGAAGTGCATGCCAAGATTAAAGCAGAGACTAAAATATAAGAAATTAATAAAATTAATAAATGAGATATTAGATAAAAGACACATGAAAAGTACGAGAGTCGTCGCATCCTCGATTCCTCGACTGCTTTCCTCTTGTCTCGGCGAGTCCCACCAGACGTGTGAGCGCAGACACGTCTGCAAAAAAACATTTTCAGCTGCAAGGAATATTTTTGGTAAAATTTTATGTTTTGTAGGGTGCTGAATCCAAAACTGATCTCCATTTCCCTCACATACAGTTTTGTTTGCAAAACAAGAGAAATTTACATTTTTTTAAAAAGCGCAACCGCGATGAAAAAAATCAATATTTTATTCCAATTAACTCGGCATAATTTCTCTGAGATTCCTTACTTTCACTGTGAACAAACTAAACCTGTTAGGACGCGATCATCTGAGGTCCTCACACTGCCACCGGACCCCCCTCCTACTGACCCCCCTTATTTCCTCGCATTTTCTATGTGTATTTCTCTTGTGTTAGAAATATCAAATTAATGTAAGAAATCATTATTGGAAATGTTTTTTTTTTTACTCAAGTATAGGATACCAGATTTTGACTGCTTAATTGTACACTTAATTACATTTAAAAAATGAGGTTTGCAAGAAAACCTGACGAGATGGGATTTTAAAAATATTTTTCCTGTTTTCAGTGAGTAAAAACCAATAAGACACAGTCAAACAATCCTATGCAGTGTTTTGGTTGCCGACCTGTAATTCTCACCTGATGTCAGTAAAACACAAACCACAGCTGTCTTTTATGATATCAGATCAGTGTCCACGATGTTTTATACTTAGACAAAATGTGACTTGTTACTGTATCTGGTCCTTTTTTTAGTCCCACACACAGAAAGTCTGATCACCTTAAATGACTGAAACAACTCACAGTCAGAGTAAAAAGAAAGCTGTTTCCCGTCTCTTCTTCATGCTCATCTTTTTTGTGATTACACCTTTTATTTTGTTCATCTCATCTCCAATATGTCTCCTGTCCAGGTGTCAGGAGTGCATCAAAGCTGGTTGTGGATGGAACAAAAACAGCTGTTCCTGGGCTAACCAAGGAAAGACTGATGTACTAATGACTGATTTTCTGGATTTTCATACTTCATATCAGTCTGTGCTACATTATTTTAAAGTCATCACTTTTAACATTGAGCAAGAAACATGGGATTGATGGTAGAAAATGAAACTATTAAACATACACCAGAGATGCTAAAGAACGATTTTTTTAACTTAAAAAATGTTATTCACCAAGTGCTTATTGCTTCATCAGTACAATGATTTACATGTCTAGATTATAAAAAAAATGTCAATACTTTTATTAGCAGTTTTCTGTTTACTCCTCTTTTTGAACTAAACTAACGTTAGCTACAACAGGTCCTAGGTCAGTCCTGATAGATTATAGTGCTGTGCAGATGCTAAGTGCTGTATCCCTCCCGCAGGACAGAGCTTGCAACGATTTGGAGTCTGGGAAGAAATCTGTGAGTCTGATCCTCATTATCCCCATCCAGTAGAGGTCATGATGTCAGCAGAAGGAAACTAAATGATCTGATTATTTTTGTGTGTTGCTGCCAGGGGCCGGAGATCTACTCCATCACTCCCAGTGTGGTGTCTTTCTATGGGAGTAACCATGCGGTGTTATCAGGTCAAAACCTTGGTTTTGTAACACGAGTGAGGATCCAGACGCATGCTGAATGTACTCCAAAAGAGTGAGTCACTGTACAGATCACTAAGATGCTGAGAAATAACTGAATAAAGAGCAGATTTTAATCCAGGGGAACACCACCCATATTACAAACCAGAGGTGCGGACTCGAGTCATTAATTTTATGGCTTGAAAAAAGACTTGTGACTTGACTTGGACTTTTACACCAATGACTTGGGACTTGAATTGGACTTGAACCTGTTTGCTTGAAAAGGTTTGCTATATTACTCCAAATCTAAAATTTAACAAGCATATTATATAAAAAGTGTGCACCATTTATTCATTCATTCACCACACTACGTACTGTGTGCATGAGCTGTTGCACAGCCAATCAAATTAACCAGATTTAAAAAAAAACAAAAACAAAAAAACACTCAAGCCAAAAATGCTGCCAAGAGGAATTTCTTTCAGGTACATAAACTACGAAGTAGTCAACAAAAAATGAAATGCAATATGCAAAAACATGCAAGAAGAGAATCACAGCCGAAGATGGAACAACTTCCAACTTTGTCCGACATTTGAAGTTGCATAAAGAACAGTAGGTGGTGCTTCTCTTTTGCTACGATGTGATAGCTGACTTCATCTTACTAGCAAATGTTGTCCAGGCTACGTTGATGATATTGTTTGGCTTTCACGTCTATGATATTTTTGTTATGCTATTTTAAATCCAATTCTACAAGCGCATCTAACATGCAGCTTGTTATCTCACAATTGTCGGTGGATGGTGAGCGGGGTCTGTTTCAGAAATTGGGTCCTGTACCTGAACGCAGGGAACGCACACTCTGTCACTCAGACATAGACACATACAGATACATATGTGCACAAACAGACTAGGCAGGAGAGAGAGGACATGCCAATCACAGCGCACTACATTTACTGCAATGGTTCTTTGTTTTCTACTGTGGAAATCTCAGCAGTTTTTGTCTGAATAGAAGTTCTGCTTTTGCAATTTTCATTCAGGGGAAGACTATTCCTACAGCTAAGTTTAATTGAGCTGCATTTTATAGAGGTGCAATTTCAGAATAACTTTGTGTATATTTTGTAAGTTCACGTGTTTCATCATGTGTTGAGATAAGTGGTCTCCTTTTTAGCATATAATTGCATTTTTTTTTCTTTTTTCTTTTAAAGACTTGAAAAGACTTGAAATTCAAAGTTTCAGACTTTACCAGGAACTTGATACTTGACTCTTGACTCGAGTATAAAAACTTCAGACTTACTTTTGACTTGCAAAACAATGACTTGGTCCCACCTCTGTAACAAACAGTGTTGGTCAAGTTACTTGAAAAAAGTAATCAGTAACTAATTACCGATTACTTCCCCAAAAAAGTAATCCTGTTACTTTGCTGATTACTTATTTTCAAAAGTAATTAATTACTTAGTTACTTTTTAAAAACACGATTTACAACCTGAAGAGGTGATAAAGTGATAGATCTTTCAGCCCAATTCTACTTTTTCTGCATAATCCATCATACAAAATGTAATCAGATGGAAAAGTCTCTTTTTAAAACTTGTTTTATTAGTTTTAATCTTTTAACTTTATGCATCAAGCAAACATTTAATTATATGCAACATTCTCTGACTGGAAGAAATTTGTTTAATATTTAAACCTATTTTCTGCACATTCCAGCTCATAAAATATATATATATTTTGTGTTTACACTCAGTCTTTCAAATAGATGCAAGTAAAACACAGCAGAAAATAAATAAAGTCAAAGACTCAGCGGTCCTGTTGCTCTATTTTCACCTGTAAAGCAGGAGTGGGGTAGGCGGAGGTTTACCCTGGTGCAGGTGTGCCGCGGTCAGTGGAAGAATCCCATTACGTGGCAGCTACTCGGTGCTTGTTTAGGGGTTTTTTTCGCTGTAAAAAGAAGTTTTCTTCCCATGCACGATGGACACTAATGTTTTTGTCACTTTTTATGGAATCAAACTCAAAGTAAGGTCAGTACTTCCACGCTTTAAACGCTGCACGCTCATACTCTCTCCCGCACTCGATATATGATCCACTGTTGATCTGCACACAGCTGTTGTCACAAATGTCGCACTCGCTTACGTCACTGTCATGAGACATTCTCGCAAAAAAAAAATCACGGTTTTAGTAACGCAGTAACGCAGCGTTCCTACGGGAAAGCAACGGTAATCTAATTACCGTTTTTGCAATAGTAATCCCTTACTTTACTCGTTATCTGAAAAAAGTAATCAGATTACGCGTTACTGCCCATTTCTGGTAACAAACCACCATATTCTACAATTTGGGAATATGCGAGTTCTCACCCAGCACTTATCGATGGCAAAATAGTTAAAAATGAGTTTAAAAAACACTGATACAGATTTCATTGACAACAAATATTCATTTTTACTGGACACGCTGATTTTTATTTATGTTTTTTTGGCTTTGGAGCTTTTAGACTCAGGCTTGCAGAAATTAGGACAAATGATGCACAGTTTGAAACGCAGATTGTTTGGTTTCTGAGTGTAAAACAGAAGGAGGAGAAATGTACTGTTGTCTGCACAGTAAGAAAAAACACAGCAGTTTACAGCATGCAGTGAAATTCACAATGAAGTCTCCCACACAAAACAATAAAATAACTTAAGCATTGAAAATTAAGGTGCAAACAACGAAATTAGTAAAAACCAAAAAAAGGTTTTCTGCATGTCGTGATGATGTCACTGAGTCTGTGTGTCTTTGCTCAGGTCTCCTATTTGGGACAACGCTGGCGTCAGTCTGACGTTCCACATTCCCAGCACAGATATCAAAGGTGTGGTCCGTGTGTGTGTTATCCTAGAAGATGGTAGTTGCCATGGTGACGCCAACATCACTTACCGCTCATTGCCATCCTGCGGCAACATTACTCCAAGCAGCAGCTGGATGAGGTAAAATTAGTTTTGCACAATTCGTTAGTGATAACTGCTGATCGTAGATCCACAACTTCCAGAAGCCGAGGTTACAGAAAGAGTTTGAACTCTTTGCTTAATGTCAGTTTCTTTGCAATTATGATTAAAAGAAACTTGTGCTGATAGTTGTTTTTGAGGAGGCCACCTTTGGGAATCCCCAGACGCCTAAGGCCGTCCCTACCCTCAACCACAATAGCGAAGGCAGGACCAAACCATGACCCCCCAGCCATATGTGCTCCATATGTCTCATTTAATGTGACATATGGAGCACACTGTCTCTAAGAAATTATCTTCTGAAGAAGTGCAATAACAAACCTGATTAATCAAAATCATCTGCAGATCATTTTATTGGAGATTATGTATCGTAATTTCAGGAGCAGGACCACGCTTCCAAACACGCTCGTCTATAGATGACAACCTTCTGGTTTCCCCAGTTCTGCAAGCTGTTCATTCTCGTTTACATGCACCACCCTCCCTCCGTCCTTGTTCTCCATTCTTTAACTTCTTCACTTCTATTTAGTACACGGGGATCTGCCAGGGAGCCGTCGCCAGTCCCCTTCGAGGCCTTCCCCAAACCACAGCTCAAGTCATATCAAAGCATTCACTTTTACCTACTACAACGCTGTCAAACCTAAAATGAGGACGTGGGCCCAGCTAGTGAAGTGGGGAGTCTTCCTGAGGCAGATAGTCAAGGTGGTGTTAATCATCCGAATCTAAAACTACATTAGTTTTATTTATTTATTACAAATATAACAGGTTGGCAGGAAAGAAAATAGACAGATGGTTATTTTTCTGGTCCATCAAACAATAAGCTTCTCGTTATTCTTCAGTGAGATCTGCTGGATCCAAGGATGACTCACTTCTCTGTGATCAAGAGTCTTTCATATTCTCTGCTCTGCATAAATGCTGCTCTGTGTTTTGCAGTGGGAAGAGGAAGCTCACACTCATGGGGTCACACCTGGAGGTTGCTGAAGGAGTGAAACACAGCCACACCAAGCAGGACGTCAAGCTTCCCAGAAACAGCAGCTATCAGGTCTGCAGACACACACAGTGGAAATGGGACTGTTTATTCTAAATTGAATACGTCAGTCTAACATTCTGCTCTGAGTTGATGGACTCACTAGCTTGGGAAACCTGGGAAACACTCGGTGAACAAAGTTTCAGAGAGATTAGCTGTGACTGAAAGAGTAACCGATTGGCGTCTTTGTCTAGATGAACGATTAATTACAAAAGTGTTCATGTTAACAATGAGCAAAGTAGGTTTTCATGTTCCCGATCATTATCTCTTTAATGCACTCTGATGTGTCCTTTTCTGTTGAATATATGAATGAGAAAATGAAAGTGAGGGTCAGACAGATGGTTCAGTGCAGCAGGAATGAAGAGGATTTTGGATTTACAGTCTGACATTTATTACAGCTACAGTTTTAACACAACTTAAATGTAAATATTTCTAGTTTCTTAGTCAAGAATTCCTGAAGGCTCCGTGCTTCCAGGAAGTATTCAGAGCGCTGCAGTTGTTCCAGCCTCATTCCAAAATGGATTCAATTCATTTTCCATTTAAAATTCTAGAAACATTACCCGAAAAAAGACTAAATGAAATACATTTGCTTGGAATTCCTGCAAATTTATCAAAAACAAAAAGATAACATGTAAGTATTCTCAGCCTTTGCTCAGCACTTTGTTGAAGCACCTCTGGCAGCAATTACAGACCTAACTGTTTTAGATTATGATACTATGAGCTTGGCACAACTATTTTTGGGAAATCTCTCCCATTGTTTTTTGCAGAACCTCTCCAGCTCATCAGGTTGGATGATGAGGATCGGTGCACAGCCATTTTCAGAGAGGTTCAGTTGGGTCTGGGCTCTAAATTGGGTCACCCAAGGACATTCACAGACTGTCCTGAAGCCACTCCTTTGTTATCCTGACTGTGTGCTTAGCATTGTTTTCCTGCCAAAAGATGAGCATCCTCCTCAGTCTGATGTCCAGAGTGCTCTGGTGCAGGTTATCATCAAGGATGTCACAGCATATCGCTGCATTCATCTCATCTCAACCCTAACCATTATTCTGCCACCACCATGCTTCACTGTAGGGATAGTATCGGCCAGGTGATGAGCAGGTGATGAGCAGTGCTAGTTTCCTCCCAACACTTTGCATTTAAGCCAAAGAGTTCCATCTTTGTTTCATCAGACCGAAGAGTTTTGTTCTCATGGTCTGAGAGTTCTTCAGGTGCTGCAGAAATGATTGTCCTTCTGGAAGGTTCTCCTGCCTGACTGTGGCCCTTCTAACCCGACTCAGATTGGCCAGGCTGCCAGAACTATGAAGTCCCCGTGGTTCCATACAAGAGGCCAGCATTTTTGCTCATTGGGACCTTTTCTGTACCCTTCCCCACATCTGAAAAGGCTGGAAATACTTATGTATATGTTATATTCTTAATTTAAAAAACTATATTTGCAATAAGTTCAAACAACTATCATTCACTGTGTCACTGTGGTACACTGTGTGTAGAGTCTTGAAAGTGAATTTTATCCATTTTGGAATAAGGAATAGCTGCTGGAATGTTTGGAATAAACATGACAAAATGTGGAACAAGTGAAGTGCTGTGAATACTTCCTGGATGCACTTTATGCTCAACAAAATAAGGTGACGTAAGCATTCCAGCTCTTTTGGAAATGTGTTTGTGCTTGCTTTACCTTGACATCATCATCTGCTTGCTGTACTGTCCACACACTAAATACATTCTGTGTTATACAGTCAAAGTCCTTGCAGAGTCTCACCTATGACACACCTGCAGCTGAAAAAACTTTGAGCAGCAGTGTGTCTTTGAAAGTAGCCAATCAAACCTTGGCCTGCTCCACAAACATCACCTACTATCCGGACCCTGAGTTTACCAGCTTCACGGCTATAAGAACAGGGGAAGATGTACGCGTCACCATACAGGTAATGTTGCGTCTGTTGAAACAATCTACTAACATATGACATCAGCTCACTGAAGGTCAGACTTCTGTTGTTGTTTCAGAAAAAGTCAGACAACCTGGAGATGTCAAAAGAAGAGTTATCAGTGTGGGGCGTTCAAGACAAACAGGAACACCCCTGTATCCTGGAGGCCAAAGAGATGGATTTATTTATCTGTCGGATTAAAAGGCCACCCAACACAGAATTTTATGACTTAAAGGTAAATCTTTCTTTTAAGTGTGATTAATGTGATAATAGGTATAACATCACAACATCTCTATTATCTTACAAAGTCCTCAGAAGTGTAGTACTGTGCTAACAATTTACACCATAAATACATTTCTGGTATGTTTTCAAATTACTGTTTTTTTGGTTTTTTTTATTGAGCTTTAAAATACAATTAGCAGAAGAAAAGATCAAATCAGCGCTATTTGCCTTTAAAAATGTCATGAAATGGTCGTGTGTGGCAGGCAGGAAAGGACCCAAATGCAGACTTGTAGGCAAAACTCAGAAAACAGCTTTATTTGCTGAATAAATAAACAATGCAAAACTAAACTGGGAAACCTAATGAACCAAACACACAGAGAATCACACAACCATGAGGGTATGACGTGACAAAAGGCAAACACAGGGTTTAAATACACGAGGGAATGAGAAACAGGAGGGAAACACAGCTGGGACTAATCAGACATAATGAGACAAAGGGAAGCAAAACTAGATACACTGACATAGGACAAGGACTATCAAAGTAAAACAGGAAGCATGAGACATAAGCAGACTTGACACAGAGACGTGGAACATGGCAGGTTTAGACCCAAGCACATAGCACACGGAGACTACATGAGACAGAAAAACTAAACCTTCACTAGAGTCAAGACACCAGGAACACAAGGAGGGCTTAGAAACAGAACATGGAGCACAGAGACAACAGTAACTAACAGTGACAGGGAGACGTGACTGACTGGGAAGAACTGACTTTAAAAAATACTGACACGGTTCAAATGATGCATGCGCGTGAGGAAAACAAAAGAAGAAACCAAAGAAAGCTGACGAAATGCTAACCAAGCTGAAAAGGGATGAAGAGAGACAACGGGACAGATGGACACAGGCATGAAGACAGCACAGTGACCATGCAGAGTCTCACACAAAAACTAAAAATATTCAAAGCTGAAGTCAAAAGTGAAGTGAAAAAAAGAACTAACTTGCATCAGTTATGCTATGAAAAGGAAATTTGGAGAAATTCAGGAAACAATTCAAGAAGAAATAGCAAAACTTAACAAAATGCAGTGCTGGGTGACAGAATTAGGAAAGTGGCACAAAGAAGCTAACGAGGCCCTTGTGATGTTGTTGAGCCATGCACAGCAGATGCAAGAAAAAAAAAAAACAACCTTGAGCAAGATCGTGAAGAAGCATCATCCATATATTTGGCATACCAGAAGAAACAGCCTATACGAAAATAAGCATCCATCTGAAAGACGGGGTGAAACTGCAAGTGACCTATGGAAGAGGGGGATCGCACTAGAAGCTTCAGGAGAGCAAGAGGCTAGGACGCTGGGAGAAACTGGAGCACCACCAGGAAGGCAGCAGGTGAGGGCTGGCAACCTGAACGGAAACAGTACAACAAGTGAGGGAAAGCTAATGAGAATCAATCCTTTTATGTCAGGTTTCGCTATGCGGCAGGCAGGGTGGGACGAAAATGCAGGACTCAAAACTCACGAACACAAACTTTAAAATAGCTTTATTGCTTAAGAGCTCAAAATGTGCTATTCAAAATAGCTCAGGTAAGACGAAAACCAGTAACTCACAGACTGGCGTCCAACAGGGGCCCATGGATCACACAGCTTGTGGGGAGAACAAAACAAAGACCACGTGAAGACTGAAGTAATGAGACATAGTAAGCAAAACTGAATATAATGTACACGGGACTATCAAAATAAAACAGGAAGGAAACGGTGAGAACGTGAACCTGAAAAAACTAAACAGAGACACCTCTGGGAGGTAAATAAACACAGAGACAAGACTTCCACAACAGACGCTGAAGACAAGACAGAGATGAAACTGGGACATGAAAGGAACGAACATAGTAAAACAAAAAACCATGAAACAGACATAGAGATAACAACAGTTCTCTACAGTCGTTTTCAAATTGATATTTCTTTCAAAATGGTAGTAATAGAGGAAATACTGTGACCCAGTGCTCTGTTGAGACGTCCCTCTGTGAAATGCGTTTTTGTGTTTTCTAGATAAAGTATGGTGACAAGACAGTGAGCCTCAGTAATCCTCCACCACACAGTGTCTTTCCAATAGTACTTTCCCTGCTGATACCCGGTATTCTTGCTGGTAAGTTGGCTTTTTCTTCAAACCTGGACACAATTTCTTAAAAACGCCTGAAAACCTTTTCTACTGCAAATTGAAGATGTTCTAGTTTTTCCGCTCAGGTCAAATCTGTTACCGTTTGTCTTTCAGTGTTGTTGGCCATCTATCTGTGGCGGAAGAGTCGCTCGGATAGGAATGGGTTTTGACCACCGATGCCCGTCTCTGTATTCAAGTGATATTATATTTGAAGTCTTGATGTCTGTTTTTCCCCTCTCTTGGGATTAATTTCTGTGTTGTTTAATTCAGGTGTATTTATTTTTTTATTTTCAAAAAAAATTTCAGGTTTCTCAATTTTGGTTGATTGGCAACCTCATAATTCGACCTTAACTCAAGGTAGTTTATGATACTGTAGGTTAACGTTCGGTGTGCGTTCCAGTTGTTGTATATATTTATTAATTTTATATATGTTTTATACTTTACATCATGCTTGAAAGGGGTTATTGATCTAAATCTCCTCCGGAATGCAAATAAAAGCTTTCCTACAGTGTTGAATTATTTTGTTAAATCAGCTTCTACTATTTCTGCTTTCCTGATACAGTCTTTGGCTGTATCATATATGAAGTAATTGTATTTTTACTGTAATTGTATATTTAATAAATATTGATATATGTGCAACAACATTTGTTTCCCATGAATGAAATTACCTGAGAGAGAAAGACAATAGAAAGCCATAATACTGGTAGGCCTTCTAAAACATTTAGAATCAGAATCAGAATACTTTATTGATCCCTTACTATTACTTTGCATCCATCTGTTTGGTCACTTCTTGTGTGTCAAAAACAACTTCCCAGAGCTGACCATAGATATCTCCTTTGCTGCACTCTAGTAATAACCCATGTTTGGAGGTATCCGATATAGTATAGCATGTAATAGCCCTATAAATAAATCAATAAAACTACTTAAAGACACTCTGTGTGTGTGGACTGCTGAGAAAATAACCGCAGAGATTCATGAGTCTTTGACTCCGTCCTGTGGTCAGAGACAAAGACCCATGTCTTGGTGTGCTTTTCTTTCCATTCTTCTTTCAAAAACAAAAAAACAACCACACCCTTCAAAACATGCAAATGGGAAGGGTGTAGGGTAACATTGTTTCTATCAGTCCAAAATGCATGTACATACATACTTACATGCAAGCATATTATGATCGCACTGAGAGAATAAGTCATTAACAATGACACCAAAAACATCGGTATCATAATGATAACCATCCCCACCAATAATAAGTCATTAGTAATAATACTGACCTGCTGCTGTTTGTGGATGTCATAAGTCTCACAAGCTATCCTGGCTGATGTCCATCCCCAACACTGACACTATACTCAGTCAGTTTAATTCAGTGAATAAATCTAAACATCATCAAACAACAACAAGTGAAGGTCCCATATATTTCAATATGAGAGATCATTTGAAAGAACTGGAGATGATTTATTGATGTACAGAATTCAGTTTGAGGTTAGACTCTGATGACCCATCGCAGCAGAACAGAATCCCAGCGGTGATGGGGATTAGAGCATGTCCTGCAGACTCTAGATCCTGGTGGTGGACATGAAGATGGAGGCTTAAATGGAGCCTGAGTGACGAGAGAGAGGAGGTGATGGGGAGGAGGTGGGTTGCACAAATGGGTCTGCAAGGGAGAATGACAGATGGGAGATTTAAAGTACATGGAATGAAGGCTGATTGTCCTGAAGAAGGGTGACAGAAAGATGATTGGGCTAGACCAGTGATGTCACAGTCAGCTTGACAGCATGAAAAGTGGATGTGATATAAAGCCAATGCTAAGTTTGTTTCTTTGTTGTGTTTTAGTAATAGGATCGTACCCTAAACAAATGTTTGAAGTTGGAGTTACTTAATTTAACCCTTTTGAATGTAGTCTATTTTCTACTGTGAAAGTCAGAAAGACCGAGTTGGATGAGGCTCTGCTGTATTTCTTGTGGAGGATTTGCAGCTCTTTGAAGAGAATGAAAGCTTTCAGGGCCTTCGTCCAAAAGCATGACCCCACCTTTATCCTTCCATCGAGAAAGACACTCAAGGAAGTGGTGGAGGACAAGGACAGCAACATCAAGGAGAAAGCCACGGCTGACCTACAGAAGGGGGATTTTGTTAGTCCAGCTGAAATGTGGCCTTCCATTAGCATAGATGGGTATATTGGTGTGACTTGCCATTATGTCGCAAGTTACAAATGCTGTAATTGGGAAGGCTTTAGGACCCAGGGGATGAAAGGGAGGGTATAAAAGTAGTAGCATGTGCTCTTCTTCTCTCCTTTGTGCTGATGAGTGGCTGTGAACAAGGGTGATTTGTGAAGGCAAAGAGCCTGAGATGATTTTGTGGATGTAGGAGTGATGGTAATTTAATATATTTGACATTAAAAAGGGATATTTATGCATTGAAATGTGATTTATATTGTATTGTCTCCTACAAGACTGGCTGTACATGTGATTGTCTCACTGCTTTTTCCTCTTTCTCCTTTTTTGTTGCATTTTTCTCCCTAGTTTGTTTTAGAGCATGTATGAATGTATGAATAGTATAAAGGCGCTTGACGGTTATTGTGTGGTTTTAATCACTACACTAAGATATTTGGTGCCATATAAATAAAACTACATTTAATTTGTGAAATGTCCAGCTGCTAAACCTCCTCTCATACTTAATTTGCCCACACTCTAAATCATTTTATAAAGTAGGCCTGTGACTGAACACCTGCTCTGCAAGAAATTTGCAACAAATCCTGAAAATAGTTGCATTATTTGTGACTATGGACAGATTCATGAATGCATGTCACTTTAACCATTTAAGCTCACGATGACAGAATGTTTGAGGACCAGAGTACTGGCATTAAAAGATAAGATAAGATACCTTTATTAGTCCCACAAGTGAGCAATTTCATGTTAAGGCTGCCGACCTATTGCACGCAATGGCGGCGCCATCTTTCCCTCCAACCATACATACATTACACAAAAACATCACATGGGGAAGACAGGTCAGAGAGGTATAACAATGGAAAAAGCACAACATGAGGAAAGATAAGGAGAAAAAAATAACTCCCCCCAGATTGAGCTCCAACAGGGAGATCAGGTTGAGAACAGAAAAAAAAAAAACACACCTCTGCACATAGCACATAACAAAAAAAAAAAAAAACCCAAAAACTCTTAATACCATAAGGAAACACATGACAAGCAACAGGGATGCGTGTAACTTAGGCTTACACTTGAAGGCCTGCACACCAGATCATTCTGGGTACCAGCCTTGGTCACGCTGCATGACCCAATTTTTAAAAATACTGCATGTGGACATCTGAATAAGGCCCACGAAGCACAGACTCTGGTGTGTGCTTCACTGATACCACCACCACCAGATTGTGAGCAGTTCCAGTTTTTATTTCACTATAAGTGATATCAGCTAAAAAAGTAATGTGTTTGTTATGCCGATGCTTTAGTTCTCATTAACTCAGAAGCACAGCCGTCAACATCTACAGGCCCACCACAAGCTCCACCACCACAGCAACCAATCAGCAGCAGCATCAACCACAGTGATCACAGACTTGACAGACAGTGTGGGAAGTTTCTGACAACCGGGTTATAGAAACCCCAGAGTGCCCACAGTTACATGAAAGAGGGCATTATAAGCTTTATTATTATTTGGTATCAAAAAGCCACATAATCTAAGGAAATATGCTTTCATTTAACTCATTCACTGCCAGCCATTGGCAGTGAATGAGTTAAACCCATTGACTCATTCACTGCCATTGACGGCTATAGACGTCAATGGCAGTGAATGAGTTAAAATCAGTTCATTTGTACAGATGAACTGACTAAACTTTTTGAAAATCAGTTATGTTAATAATAATAATAATAATAATAATAATAATAATGTATTGCATTTATATAGCGCTTTTCGGGGCCCTCAATGTAACAAAATCAACACAGATTTTCAACAGTACAGACATATATAACGGCAAAAGCTACTCGCAGCAGCTCTTAGAAAGTTCCGGATGTTCGATTCTGTTCCTGCTCTGACTTCCTGTTTCCTTCACCCACTTTGTGTAGCTTGACTCAGGTTTCTTGGATTGTCATGAGTGTTCGCAATCAGCTCTAATTTTCATGAAACTAGAGTAAAGTGGACTTCATGTTGAAGGTATCTTTGATACCGCAATCAAACATAACTGTATGTTCTCATCCTCCTTCCTAAACGTCAATATTAGCTTGAATTCCTCTCTTGCTATCTTCTTCCAAACTACAGCACTTCCTTCATCTGAACTGATTTCACCTATCGCCCATTTCCAACTTGGCGTTCCAACCAAACTTTCATCCTCACTCCACTTCCTCCCTCGTTCTCGTCCTTTTCTACCCGAGACCTCTGTCCTCCATACCCATATCATCCTCGTCCTCCACTTTCTTCCAACAAAATCAAAGAGGCTTTTCTCCTGGACTGAATGCAGTGAATTCGTCAGTCACAGCAACATTTAAAAGCTGCTGCCCTTTAGACAAACTTGTAAACTGCCAGACGGGTCAGTTTAATAAGTTCACTGTTGGCAGTTTTGTGTTAAACCTTGTGAGGAGGACAAACACAGAAGAGGGACTAAAATGACCGATCATCTACAGTTGTGTAACTTTATTTGACAGATTTATTCACGGCCTTCTCTTCCTCTCTTTCAAAGAAATCTAACCCACATCCTCAGTTGGTGTTCCTGACACAAAATACCAGATCCATGAGCCATCCAGGAATGTGTACGAGTGGGATCTGTCTGCTGAGCCCTGCAATGCAATTCACAGAGATGGGCTATAAGCGTGCACTCAGCACCGTTTTTTTAATCAGAGTTCTTCCAACTGAGTCATGCAGCTGCTGCACACAGGAAGAAGTCCTTGAAGCACACGTGTGGAGGACACAAGGGTAAACTGTTTGTGTAGCATCCCCGGTTGAAAAGATGGTCTCTCAAACTGATGGTTCACAATCCTTTTATTAAACAGCCGTGTATGTGAACACACCGTAAGAGCTACAACATACAGAATAAAAGACTATTAGTAAATCAAACAGTGTGTTACCTTTAACCTTTTGACTTATTCATTAATCACAAATTAATTCTCCTTACCTTGCATAACAAATAACACTAAAACTTGTAAATTATTTCATATAACAGGGAAATCGTGGCATCGCTGCCTAAACATGACGAGGTACGTTAGCGCCCTCTAGTGGGTGAAAACTTAGCCTTTATGCTTAGTAGCGGTCAGCTGCTATATGCTCCGTAAAACAACAAAATAGATATCTACCAGACAAACTTTGTTACAAACCTTGTTCCCTCATCAACCAGGTGCTAAGAAACTGCTTTCAACTCAGTGTTGCACCTTAATAGCCGTTTTGTTTGTGACCGACACATCACTAGTAGCTGATAGTTGGTAGCTGTGCAGGGTGGGTCTAGCAAAGTTTTTCCAGGGTGCCACGTAGGGCATGTTAAGGTTCAAAATATTGGGGATGGAGACAAGAGAAAAAACCACAATAACAACACTGGTCCGGCCGGGTTGAGTCAAACGATGATTTAATGATCACACACGTGGGAGATGGACACTGATGCAGACAGCCTCAAAATCTCAAAATGGTGGAGCATTGCTCAAACTTTTATAACCTCTGGTGCCTCCACCTTATCATAAAAAGCCTAAACATTCACATGCTCTCTCTCACACAGCGCCTAAGCTACGACCTTGGCTCCCTGTTTATCTGCTCCTGCTGAAATGGGGCAGAAAACTCCAGCACACTCTGTCCTCTTCTACTCAGACAAATTAGACAATAACCTTCTGCGAACAGTATTTCTTATAACTCAGCAATATAATGCATCATAAAACAATATCATTCATTCACAACAAGTCAGCAATTCAATGTAATGCAAATCAGTTTAACTAATGCAATAGTTATCAGCTTCTTCCAATTCAGGAGAACAATGCAAACTAAAACTACATAATAATTCACAATCTTTAATTAGGGGTATAACATGGCATAAAATAATATCATAATTTTACAGGCATTAACAAGGAAAGGAAGGCACAAAGACATGCTTTTCTTTCATTCTCATTTAAAATGTCTCACTTTTAATAAATAATTATCGTAATCTTACAACCAGATTGTCAGGAAACAAGATGGCGCAGAAAGAAACAGGCGTTTGGTGATTCTAATTAATTTTATGTAATTCTGAGTAGCCTATAGATCCTGCCTGGAATTAGGTAATAGTAACAAAGGGAAACGAATAAACAAAGGATAGATATCTAAAAGAGGAGAAAATGGCAAAAATGAAGAAAATCGAAGAGGATTTGGAGGAGATCAAGCTTTCACTTAATTCATTGTCGACGGATGTCAAGAAAGTAATTAAGCAACAAGGATTACTTACGTCTCTGATGGACCAAATTAAAGAGCTAAAAAACTTGATTACAGAGAAAGACAAGAAAATCCAACTCTTAGAAATGAGAGTGGAGGAGTTGGAACAGTAGACATGGCTTGAGGATGTCATCATTACTGGTCTGGAAACCAAACATAGGAGTTACGCGAGAGTCATCGAGACAGGGATCGGTGTAAAAACTGGTGGTGATGAGCCCCCGGTAGAGAGCTGCAAACACTGGAGCGGCAAGTTGTGGAGTTTTTTGCGAGTAAAAAACTGCCCCTGCACAGTAACAACATTGCAGCATGCTATACCCTTCCCAGAAAGAATGCAAAGCACCTCCAGCGATAGTAGTGAGATTTGTAAATCAAAAACACAAAACTGACTTACTGAGGCAGTCCAGACAGCTGAGAGGAAGCGGAGTATACTTGAATGAACATCTTGCAAAAAAGAATGCAGACATCGCCAGACAAGCTCGCATATTACGGAAGGGAAAAAAATCCAAGCAACTTGGACGAGAAACTGTAAAGTGATGATAAAGCTTAATGGAACACCAGAAGAAGCCAAGGTCATCACGATTAAAGATCTCGAGGAATTGGATATATAATTGTATGGAAGAGGACCAGAGTCAGGCTGTAATTTGGACATGGGACTGTGATAAGATCACCGGATTTTCACTTTATGTTGGTAGACAGATGCCGACTGCTAATGTTGTTTCGTCTTTTGTTTTTTTGTGAGAATAATAGTCATTTAAAGAATACTCATTTACAATGAGCGGTGATTTAGATTATAAATCATATGACTTTGAAGCCAATATTGATCTAGAAGGGAATGTGCTTAACACAATTAATGAGACATGTGAATATTATATGGAGGACCAATTTAGAGATAACGTTGATATAAGTAATACATTTTCTTTAATTGCTTTTAATGGCTGTGGCTACAATGTAGCTGCCATCACCAGTGTGTGTGAATGTGTGTGTGAATGGGTGGATGACTGGATGTGTAAAGTGCTATACAAATACAGGCCATTTACCATTTACCATTTAATTGTAGAAGCCTATATAAAAACTTTGCTCCGATTAATGATTTTTTGCATAGTTTGAGAGGCAAGTTTAAGGTAATTGCTTTATCTGAAACATGGCTAGATGAGAAAAGGGGCTGTGATTTCTATATTGACGGGTATGAGTTATAGTACATAAATAGATCTAATAAGAAGGCAGGAGGGGTGGCACTTTTTGTTAACTGTGATCTGAAATGTAAACAACTTAAAGATATGTCTATGGTTATTGACGACTTAATGGAGACTCTTACAGTAGAACTAGAAATGGAACGAAGAATATAATTGTTACTTGTATATATAGAAAGCCTGGAAAAATGCATAGATGTAGTGGAAGATTTATTAAGTAGGGCTAAGGGAAATAAGACTTTCTGTTTGTGTGGGGATTATAATATTGATTTTCTAAAAGAAACTAATCACAAGAAACAAAACCTAAGAACGGGAAATCACAAAACGCTGAAGAACTTAGAGAGCCAGAAAATCAAAAGACTAAACCATGAGAAAATCACAAAATCAAAGAATATAAAATAATCAAAACTTAAAAACTGGGTCACCAGACTCTCGTCCATGACAGTATGTCTGAATACCTGCAGCCTGTGCATCATTTACAGATGCAGCATGGCAGTGTTATTCACAGTGCTGCTGTATAACTCTTAGGGATGCTTCGGGGATGCTGAAGTGACTGAGGAGGACATCGCTGTTTCTGTGTGTAACATATCTCCAACCAACAACTTTTCTTGTCAGAAATAAATCTTTGACTTTTTTTTAATCAATTCACTTATTTCTCTTTTTTTAAAATTGCATTTTGAAAAGATTTTTGTAAAATTCTGTTTTTTTATTTAGAATTAGAAAATGGTTTTTGAAGTGAGTTTTCTATTGAGAGTTGAATTCTTTTTTTGACATCCATTTTGAAATGGTCATTAGAGAATAAGTCCTTAATTGATAAATGATTTCAGTACCATCCCTAACCACAAGATGGCTCTCCAACACAAGGAAGGGAAGTATCTCTCTACAGGCAGTTTGTCAATACTGCCCGAATACTTCCAGTTAGTCTCTGTACACAAGCAATATGGTTCTTTATCACTTCGGCTTTACACAGAAACACAAGAAACAGTCTGAGCTACAATAAACACTGACAAAAACAATTAAACCCCTGAAAGAGTGCGGAAACAATCAAACAATCAGGCATCTCCGACCCTTGACCTCTTCATTGTGGCCTTAAACTATGCTCAAGCCTTGACTACGATGTCTTCATCTTCCAAGCTTCTAAGGAAGAAAGATCTCTTGGTAAGTGAGGCACACCCTCTCAGTCAACGGCTAATGTGACGCCTATCTAAATTACCTCTATGGTCACTAGCATATTTAAGCTACATATAAAAAACTTTTTTTTTTAAGTTTGTTAACTAGTTTCTGGTTTGTTCTTCTTCTTTGTAATTATTAGATTTTATTTGCTTTTATTTATTTATTTTATTTATTCATTCAAGTAATCCCTAACTACCATAGGGGGTTATCCTATCAAATTAGCATGTGAATTACATTTTGATGGTGGCAACAAAGTCATTAATTAGCTGCTAGAAAAGAACAGAAACAGAAAGCACTAAAATCCACTTATGTTACAAGTAGCAACAAGAACAAACATAAGCAGGTCTTACAGAAATATTCTTAATAACTGTAGTTTGTTCATAACGAAGCAGTGAAAAGTATGCTGCACAAGACTGAGTGCCCTGTTGATTGAATGTTTCGCCCAGGGTACCTGCTGTTGCTCATTGCTTTTACTGAGCAAAGCAGCATTTTTACCACAAGGTGACACAGTTGGCTTTTCCTGCACATCTACTAACATTTTTATGTAGTAAGTCTTTAAAGATTTTCTGTATTAAAGTGTATGAAAGATAATTAACCCATTGCTAAATTAAAAAGTAAACAGTCATAAGCATGTCCTGATTCAACACATGGATGGCCTGAGGACAGAAAATCCTCTTGAGCCTCTCTGTTTTTGCTTGGATGGTTCTGAACCTTCTGCCTGATTACAGAAGTTGGAAAGGTTTATTGCTGGGATGGGACGGGTCCTTCCATATCAGCATCTCCTGGTGTAAATGTCCTGTGGGGAGGGGAGGGCAGTCGTGCAGCCGTACAGATCACTCTCTGAAGAACGTTTTGGTCTTTAGCAAAGCTGTTCCCGCACCAGGATGTGATGTTCTGTGTGAGGATGCTCTCCACAGCGCCTGTATAGAAAGTCCAGAGGATCACTGGAGCAAAGCCGAACTTCCCCAGTTGTCAGAGGTGATACAGGCGCTGCCTGCCCTTTTCGGACTGGACCTGAATGTGGGCAGACCATGTCATGTAAATGGTAAATGGCCTGTATTTATATAGCGCTTTACTAGTCCCTAAGGACCCCAAAGCGCTTTACATATCCAGTCATCCACCCATTCACACACACATTCACACACTGGTGATGGCAGCTACATTGTAGCCACAGCCACCCTGGGGCGCACTGACAGAGGCGAGGCTGCCAGACACTGGCGCCACCGGGCCCTCTGACCACCACCAGTAGGCAACGGGTAAAGTGTCTTGCCCAAGGACACAACGACCGAGACTGTCCAAGCCGGGGCTCGAACCGGCAACCTTCCGATTACAAGGCAAACTCCTAACTCTTGAGCCACGATCGCCCCATGTTTGAGGAGATGTGGACACCGAGATACTTGAAGGACTGCACCCTCTACACTGGAGCTCCATTGATGACAATGGGCTTTGTGCTGACTCATTCTGAAGTCCACCACAAGCTCCTTGGTTTTGCCGACATTCAGCTGGAGGTGGTTATACTGGCACCACGATGTCAGATTCTTCACTTCATCCATGTAGGCCGCCTCATTGTTATTGGAGCCCAACACCACTATGTTGTCAGCAAACTTCACAATGGTATTGGAGCCGTGGGTGGCCACACAGTCTAAAGTATAGAGGGAGTAGAGCAGTAGCGAGAGTACACACCCCTGTGGCGCTCCCGTGTTGATGGCGATACTGTCAGAAATGCACCAACCCACCCTCACCACCAGAGTTCTGCCAGTGAGGAAGTCCAGCACCCATGCAGACAGACGACTGATGAGTCCTAAATCCCTCAACTGTGTGAATAGTCTACCGGGCACTATTGTGTTAAATGCTGAACTGTAATCAATAAACAGCAATCTCACTTAGGCTACGTTCACTCCGATTTTTTTTTTGTCTGCTTGTTCACACTACAAATAAAATGCGACAGCAAACGCGCTCTAGTGTGAACGCTCAAAGCGGCCGCATGCAGAAAAGAAGACGTCACACACAACGCGCTCTGTTTAGACCCAGAGCAACAGTATTGTTTGACTGATGGCCCTTAATATAAAGACTTCGGTCTTTACGTTTCCCAATTTTTGCTTTAAGTTATTTTGTTATTTACATAATAATGTAAATAACCTAATACTGATCCTTATTGCTGTTTTAGAGGAGTGGTGCTTCAAAGGATAGTTGCAGATTTCTGTCAGTACAAATAAAACGTTCACGTTGTCTTCCCAACAGTTTCACTGACATCTACACGGGATGGCCAGGAAGCGTTCACAATGTCTTCTCTGGCGCTGATAATTGGAGTCTGTCTTGTGTCGGTGACGTAAAAGACGGATTTAATGCGACATGACCATCAAACAGCAGTCGCTTTCTAAAACATCAGATATGTATCGGATTCAGTACAACATACGAAAGTGACCCAGATCGGATTTGAAAATATCGGATTTGCGCCGTTCACACTGTCACACCATGATCGGATAGATGGGTCGCATAGGGTCAAAAAAGTCGGATTTGATGCGCTTTCACCTGCGATGGGCGATGGCATCTAGGTTGGTAGGCGAGTGGATCTGTTAGAGAAGGGTGCAGTCCTTCTCGAACACCTTCATTACTACAGAAGTCAGTGCAACAGGCCAGTAGTCAATCAGGCATGAGGGCATGTTGGACTTGGGCACAGGGACGACGGTGAATCTCTTGAAGCATGTGGAGACCACAGACTTATCCATGTATCACTCACTTAAAAAAAATCAACCAAACATGTAATTAAAAAAACTATATATAACCTCCATTTGTTCTCATGCATAACCACACTGAAGGACATAACAAAAGGGTGAGAACACTAAAATCCTGATACATTAGAGAAATGTGCAGTCAAAAATAAGCAATATGGAAGATAAACTGGCAATATTAGTACAGCTATCCTACCACAGTAAGTTCTATTGGTTGTTAAGATAAAAAGACAAACATGATAATAATTATTATTAGTTCCTGTTCCAAATTCAAGATTCAAGAGATTCAAGGTTCCTTATTCGTCACATGCATAGTTATAAAGTATAGCTCACAGTGAAATGTAACCAGACACGCTCCTCGACTTGTGCAAAAGGGGGGGGGAGAGAGAGAGAGAGAGAGGAACTATTTCTTTACTATTTGGGACTCTTTCATTTATAATAAGCATCCTTTTTGAAACATGTCAGTTGTGTTTTTCCTTGTTTGATGCAATTATTAACACATAATGGGCAGATACTGTTGTAGGAATGCACTTTTAGTTTCATTTCTCAGTGTTCAGCATTTCAGGCTTTGCAGCATTGTTTGTGTTGACCCAACTGACAATAAAACTCCCAATCCAAGGAGCATCCTTTCAGTCATTCATTCAAGGATCAGAGGTGGGCAGAGGGTGTCCAGCAACAAAAGGTAAGAGTTTCCAGTTTTCTACAAGTAATTTCACATTAACTTTGTTACATAGACTGGGAAAGGTAATTTATATCATGAAGCTAGTAGCAGTTTTATAGAAAAGTTATCGCTTTTTAATTTTTTGGAAATACATATGTGCACATGCGGTACATTCGTCCTGTTCAGGGAAACAGAGGTCAATTGAATGTCCATAGAAAGCTTTTAATTTTTTCTTACACTCACCAGACGATTACTCGTGCTTACTTTTTTCTCTGTGTAATGCTGTAGTGTTTTCATCTTGCAATATAACATTTCTTGTGAATTTACTTTGTAAATCAAGCTTAATGTAGAGATGTAGATGTATTATACAGCACTGTGTGTCAGCTGTAGTTATTTTACTTTTTCTTCTCGACTTTCACAGAGTGAGCGTTCAGTGTCTGTGGGTGAAGTTCAACATACAATGGCAATTGCAGGAAAACCCTTGCCAGACTGGGACAGTGATGTCCTTGGCTGTTGTCAGGATATGAAAACTTGTAAGAAGCCAGTTAAATTTTACTGACTCACAGATTAAATTCAGGATTTTTTTCCTCGTTTGTGTTGCCTTCATCTTTTCAGACTTGTTACCACTTTATTGATGTGTTTCTGTGTTTTTGTGTTTTTCAGGCTGCTATGGATTCTGGTGCTGCCCCTGTCTCGCCTGCACTGTTTCAGGAAACTTTGGAGAGAACAGCTGTCTCCCTTTATGTGATATATGTGGCCCTGGTATATTAGCAGCCTGTGGGATACCTATCTGTGTTCCTCCTGCAGTTTTGTCCTTAAGAGCTGGCATGCGAAACCGATACGGCATCAAGGTATGAAGCATTTGATGGTGACACTGAACTCAAAAATCAACTTAACTAGGAATTACAAATCTTATTCACCAAATCAAAAAAAAATCTATATTGGATTTAATCTATGCCTAAACCTTTTTTGTCTAACATTCACACACATAGTATCTCTTCCGAGGAGATTCCAAGGGATTAATCTACCAAACTTCTGATTGTTAGATTTTGTTGAACCTGCTCTTCCACCTGAATTACACAAAATCTGTATGCTTGTATTCCCTTTCTGCAGGGCTCTCTCTGTAAGGATATTGTACTTTCCTGTTTCTGCGAGTGGTGCTCCTGGTGTCAGATGCATCGCGAGTTAAAGCATCGCAAGAAAAACCCGACTGTCATCACTATACAGAATAACCCTGTTGTCAGCATGCAGCCTATTCCAACTGTCCAGCCAGCAATGATGATGATGCCTGCGCAACCAGTTGCAACTGGTTTCGTGTCTCAACCAACAGTGGTCATCCAAACAAAGTGACACTCGTAGAAGTCTGATGCTGCTCAGAGTGTGTTCTCATGTATTTACTTGTGAAAGCATAGAGTCTAATCATGCTCATGTTAAATCCTTTGTAATTATCAAGAAAATTATCTCTATTAAACGTTAGCATAAATGATAGGAATGATGATTCACCTATTTGAAGTTTAGTAACAAATATGGATTTACGTTGTAGTTATAATAAAGTAATAATAATGTTTTACTGACTCAATAAAAAAATGAAATCACAGATATGGGCCTCATTGTGTACCTTGATCCTACTTTTCTGAGAGGTTTTTCAAATAAGTGTAACACCCGTCCCACGTTCTACTGAGAGGGGCCCTGGGTTCCTATTGTTACTTTCCTACTGATATTCCCTTTTTGATACTTATGATATAAAATATGCAATAAAACTACACTACAGTGGAACCCCGATTTACGAAATTGATCAGAGAAGTCGGAGACCTCCGTGAGGAGCCTTCCGTTAATCCTGCACCACTGAACCTGTTGATGCTGGGGTATTGTCTCTGGATTAGCCTTTGCACAACATAGATGAGATGAACAACTCTGCAATGACCAGAGGCAAATAAAGCAAAGTTCTTAAAGGTTATGGGACTTTTGTAACGCAGAACTTTAGAAATTGTCAAATTCGGTTAAAAAAAAAAAAAAAAAAAGGCCTTCTCATGCATGTTCTGATTGAATATACAACAGCAGGCTATCGTTGGAAGATCCAAAAGAATAGGAATAGAAATACATTTCACTGCAAATAGTTTAGTTTATTAATTTTATCCTTCCATCCATCCATCTTCATCCACTTTATCCGGGGCCGGCTCGCGGGGGCAGCAGCCTAAGCAGAGAAGCCCAGACCTCCCTCTCCCCAGCCACCTCCTCCAGCTTATCTGGGGGAATACCAATGCGCTGCCAGGCCAGCCGAGAGATATAATCTCTCCAGCGTGTCCTGTGTAAATTGAGAGCTTCGCTTTTACACTCAGCTCCCTCTTCACCATAACAGACTGGTACAGCGTCCACATCACTGCAGCCGCTGCACCAATCTGTCTGTCGATCTCCCGTTCCCTTCTCCCATCACTTGTGAACAAGACCCCGAGATACTTAAAAAAAACAAAAAAACAAGTTAGACCCTTCTCTTATTAGCAGTTACAGACCAATTTCAAAATTACCGTTAATTGCTGGAATTTTAGAAAAGGTTGCGGCTAAGCAGCTTTTCAGGTTTTTAAATCGGGAAAACAGCATGAAGGAAGTAAGACAGCGCAATGAGGAACACTGAAACAATGCTACACATGCCATAGATTCTCCAACAGTTCACAATCCACCAGATATACGTTTAATCTGAGATAAGGGAAAAAAAGAAACGACAAACGACACACAGCTAAAAGCAGACAAACGGCCAACAAGGGGAAATATGAAGTCACTCAAATATTTAACGTATCTATAGCTTTTTGTTGTAACTTGCTTAACAATGAAAAATCTGACACCAGGAAAAGATTTAAAAAATAAGCTTCTGTGGTGACTATTTTCAAACTGGAGTCACAAACAGACTTTCTACACATTTGATAATTAATTTTATTGATTATTTCTTCGTAAAATAACTATACAAAAACACAGGACTGACAGTCTTTTCAGTCAGTTACTGGGATTTAAATTAAAACCCAACATGCAAATTTGTTGGAGGTGTTTTCTGTCCATGTGGTCTTCAAACATCATCACCAAGTCATCTAAACAAATATAAAATAGTTATGGCTTTAATGGACTACTTGCACTAACACTTCCGCGTTCTATGTAGTCCTGCTCCAGTGCTTCCGGTGCGGTTAAACCATGGCGACGTTCTACACTCGATGCCTACAAGAGCTCCCAAAATTGAACATCACCGATGTTCATCGGATTTGCAGAGTGACGACTACCCCCGCCAGCAAATTAGATAAAGGATTTAAGTTATATGCTGCATCTTATATACACAACTACGAAGGTAAGAAAACGTAAATTAACCGACAAAGAAACGCTAGCTAACGTCAAATGCAAACACTACGTTACTCCGCTATGTCCTTCATTTGATGTCAGTTCTCTACATTACATGTTTTCTTAAACGGTGTTTTATGTCGTCCTAAACTATAGTTGAGGTTTTCTTAACTAATGTCACTTTTGTTGTTAGACACTGTTATATTAGCGTTAGGTAGTTGGCTAACTATGGAGGTAGTTAACTACCTAATGCTACTCTTGCTAAGTGTAAAATATATATGTTTAAGACATGCTGAAATGAGTAATACAGAAATAATGCTAATGGTACTTGTATCTTTATTCAGTGTCCAATAAAGACAGGTTGTCAGGGGAGGTCGGTGTGAGAGCCCTGTGCTACAGGTCGATGAGGAAGAGTGAGGCACCACACAGACTAAGTGTAGGCAGGAAGCTGTGTAAAGTTGTTAATCCCCGTTCTGTGGGGTTCAGTTCATTTAAGCATTAGTTAAGTTCATTCCTAAAGGCCCATCAACTTGAATGTTTTCCTTGTCTCCCTGCTTTATCACTCCTAATTTGACTAGTCAGATAGTTAAATCAACGTGTGTTTGGGTGATCAGAAACATTTGACAACAAGTTAATACTGCAAATATACACAATCTAAGTTATTACAGTTATCAAGCATGGTTAAGTTGTTTTAATAGGGAGAGAAGGAAACACTAAGCATTCAGGAGGGTGCGTAACCATAACACTGAACTATGTTCCTGTTCAGCTCTTCCATAACTCAAACTGGCTATCGTCATTTATGCTTCAAAATCCATAAGATGTTTTTTGGTGTTTTCCCTAATAAAAGTTACATCCCCTGAATCATAGTTGTTATTCACCTCTGGCTCTCTTCTACATTGTGTCTTCATCCTGTCTTTCTTCTCTCACACCAACCAATCACAGCAGATGGCCCCGCCCCTCCCTGAGCCTGGTTCTGCAGGAGGTTTGCCAATTATCTATGAAGCCCACATCGTTTCTGGGACACCACTCAGACAGCCAGCAATGGTTCTGTCGGAGGTTTCTTCCTGTTAAAAAGGAGTTTTTCCTTCCCACTGTCGCCAAAGTGCTTGCTCATAGGGGGTCATATGATTGTTGGGTTTTTCTCTGTATCTATGAAGCGCCCTGAGGCGACTTTTGTTGTGATTTGGCGCAATATAAATAAAATTGAATTGAATTGAAGCTCATGGCTCTCCAACGGGAGATTGAGAGACCATTGACGGACATTTAGATCGACTGTAAAATTGACATGCAGTTGTTCGCACTAAAGGAAACCACCATCATTTCATGCAGTTACCATATCGGCGCCAGCTGTGGTCTCAAGGCTGGAGCTGGACAACAAAATTTCTCCCTGATAATAAACTGTGTTTAGACTGTTCCTTCCCATCCTATGCACCCTCATCCTGGATTCCAAACGCCTTCGAACGCTTATCTCCAAGGCCGAGGTCAGACGGTGGGTCTGGGCCCAGCGCTGGATTAATAGCTGCAGGGCAGGATGGCTGTGTCTACATCGGCTCACCTCTCACCCCCTTACCCACCCCAGTTGCTCGTCATGTGGTTTATGGTGTTGTGATGTGGAGATGTATGTGCTCTCTGTGCAGAGGAGTTGTTTTTGTTTTCTGTTCTCATGCTGACCTGCCACCAGGAGGCCAGAATGAGTAGAGGTCTCGTTTTTTCCCCTCCTCCACTTGCCCATTGTATTGTACATTTCATTGTTTTTCCAGGTGTAAACTTTGCATGTGACAAATAAAAGGCTTGATCGATTGATGTCACTTAAAAAAGTTTCTTTTTCACCATTCAAGCTCCCCCCGCTTTTCAGGTTTTCAATCGGGAAAACAGCATGAAGGAAGTAAGACAGCGCAATAAGGAACACTGACAAAATAGATTCTCTAACACTTCATAATCCATGAGATATACCTTTGAACTGAGATAAGGAAGGACAGATCTAAGACAAGGGACGCACAGCTAAAAGCAGGCAAACTGCCAACAAGGTAAAACATAAAGTTACTTAAAAATATTTAACATACCAATAGTTGTTTGTTGTGCTTGCTTAACAAGGAAACAGCTGACACCAGGAAATAATTTAAAAAATAACCAAATGTGTTTTGGAGTTTGTACGTGCTTTGTCTCTAGGGGCCACCGTATATATTTATATATAAACATATATAAATAAAACCACGCTTTTTTTTTATCAGTAATTCCTTTTGTGCATAATTTTATATTGTTGTTAATAATAAATGAAAGCAACCTGAAGAGCTGGTTGGTAGCCGGCTCTTTCGGCTCTTTTTAGTGAGCTGAGCCGAAAGAGCCGGTTCTATAAAAAGAGCCGGAAATCCCGTCTTCCTTCTCTCACCCAAACCGGTCGCAGCAATGGCCCCGCCCCTCCCTGAGTCTGGTTCTGCAGGAGGTTTCTTCCTGTTAAAAGGGAGTTTTTCCTTCATACTATCGCCATGGTGCTTGCTCATAGGGGGTCATATGATTGTTGGGTTTTTCTCTGTATCTATTATTGTATGATCTACTGTACAATATAACTAATGTTGTGATTTGGCGCTATATGAATAAAATTGAATTGAATTTCTTCGTAAAATAACTATACAAAAACACAGGACTGACAGTCTTTTCAGTCAGTTACTGGGATTTAAATATAAGAAAAAATATATATTAAATTATTCTTTAAAAGCTTTAAATACAAAATCATTCATCCTGCTGTTTAACTGCACTGCTCATTAAAACCCAACATGCAACTTTGTTGGAGGTGTTTTCTGTCCATGTGGTCTTCAAACATCATCACCAAGTCATCTAGACACATATAAAATAGTTATGGCTTTAATTAAATGACCCACATTTATTGTCTCAACTGTAGAAAACGTTTCACACACTGCCTCCCTGTGGTCACAATTCGAAACTACATGACAAACTGGCTTAATGAAATTAATGTTATTTTAACTGGATTTGAAGAAAACAGCTGTCCCCTCTTATGAGGTATATGTTCATTACTATCTTTACCTCTTTGTGTTCCTCCTGTAGCCTTCTTTGTGAGGGCTGCCATGCAAAACAGATATAGTATTAAGGTGTAAAGCACTGGATGATGGCATATTCTGAACTAAAGGTGGAAAGACAAAAACATACTGTTTGTTCCTTCAGTGGTGCTGGTTTCAGTGCAAACGTACTGTTTATAAGGCTGAGGAAACCTGCAGTCAGCTGAGACTGAAGAAGTCACTTGAATCAGCGACGAAACGTTTCTCCCACTGAAAATGTCCAGATGAACAGAATCAACTTCTTAGGACCTACTGACCTGGATGAGCATGCATCTGTAATGATCTGTAAAACTAACTAACCCTTTAATATGTTTTTTTCTTTTGTTCTTCTTGTTATATTTTTGAACTGTGAGATTGATGTTTGATGTATAATAAAGTGTCATGATCCAACAGTATTTAAATCTCCTCTTGGCTCTTCACCAGCAAGCAAATAAGCAATGAAAAACACAGATGTTGTGTCAGCAAAATAAAATTAAAGCCCAAATAAAATGTGTACACAAAGTAAAATGGTAGAAAGACACACATGGTAACATTTAGTAGCAATTGCAGTCCATTTCCATCCTTATCCACAAGTTGGCTTCAGTCTCAGGTGGCATGTGCGCCCAAAGCACGCGCATCTCGAAGCACAATACTCCAGTCCACCAGTAGGTGGCAACAATACAACATGGGAATTAGATTAAATATCCCAAAAGGTTGATTCTGTTCTTCTGGACGTAGCGTTTTCAGTGGGAGAAACGTTTCGTCACTCATCCAGGTGACTTCTTCAGTCTCAGCTGACTGCAGGTTTCCCCAACCTTATAAACCTTGAGACACTTCACCTCTCTAAAGCAGGGGCAGTAATATCTGTACTCATCCAGTTCTGTTCTTCAACGTCTTCAAGAAATTTAGTCCAGACGCTTTTCATGACAAGCTTCTTAGATTACGATGACTGGGACACTTGTACACTATATGTGGGTAAGACAATCAATCAATCAATCAATCGATCCGCAGAATGACGGGTGACTTTGGGTGGTGTTTGAAAAAGGAAACACCACCTAGTTCAAAATAGCCGAGGATCTCTAATTTTATTTTAACAATTTAGGTGCCACAGCAGTGTGAGCTGTGCTAGAAACAGAGTGGAGCAGAAACACAACAATAGAAATCGACGTCTTCTCTGTTCAGGACGTCTTAATTATCACACCTGGTGTTACGCATCCTGTCTGCCTAATACCAGGTGAAAACTCACTGTATACTGGAGCCTGCATTAAATATGTGGAAGGAGCTTATGATCCTTTGTGATGAAGACCTAAAATGCTATTCTGATATTCTAATAATATTATATTATCTAATATTCATGTTGCAAAATGTAAGTAACAAACAATGAAACAAAAAACAAATAAACAAACAAAACTAATATCTTTAGTCTTCCGTGAGACTATAAAACAGGCCATCTCAGCAACATCACCCTAAATATTTGCCAAAATAAGTTACAAATAAAATCCTAGGTTTTTTTCAAGTCTGTTGTAAAATTAGATTAGCTGTCAAAAATTTGCACTGAAGACGATTTTGTTGTTGCAATAGTTTCTAGGAGTACTGGACCCCATTTTGCCTTCACCTGCCACAGCAGGGTGCTAAAAGCTTCCCCTGAGATTTTGGTCCATATCGATATGTCAGCATCACACAGTTACTGGAGATTTGTTGGCTTTACATCCATGATGTCAATCTACTGTTTCAATAATATGCTGCAGTGTAAGTTGGTACCAAAGTGAAGTAAATATCCACAACACCAGAGTTTTTATAGTTTCTGTTTTCAAATGACTGTTTTTAGTATTTCTTGCTCAAAAGTGTTTGGTTTAATTAGTTTAGTTTAATTTGTAAATACTTTATGTCAAAAGTCAGCACAAATTACAATAAAAATACAGAACTTTTTGAAAGTAGTTACACTGTTGTTGGCATTAAGAGTCTCAGTAAATACATTCATCAATCCCTCATCAGACCAGCTCATAATGTTTTTTTTTTTACCAATATTACAAATACTGAAAATGGAAATATTTCTCCCATGTTTTTATTTTTTATTTTTCTGTTTTCCAAGGTCACATAATCGTTTTTAGATTTTATTTCAATTTTTAGTTAACTACAGGGTTTTGTTTTTACATCTAGTTTTAATTTTGTATTTAGTTTTAGCTAACTATAATAACCGTGCCCCACAGCATTACACCCCCACCACCAGCCAGAACTGCGGATACAAGACACGATGGATGCACATGGATGGATCCATGCTGTAGGCCATCTACAGTTCCATATGTGTTGTGTTTAGAGATGCTGTTCTGCATATCTTGGTTGTACAAATTTCCCTTTCAAGCACATCTCAAGGATGCTGTTGCAGTGCAGTGTTTTTAATTTTCTATCATCAAGTTGCAGTATACAAACCAAAGGTTCTGTTTGGTTTTGCTCTTTATTTGCAAAAGAAAAACACAAAGTCCAACTCTAGCAAATCTGTGTATATTTTTAAAAAACCTCAACTTATCTGTTAACAGCATGTTAAGGATACATTTTTCTCACATACACACACAGTTGAATAGTATCATAGATGGTTCACATAAATTATTTTACTTATACTGGCTCTAACATTAAGTATACAACATATTTCTGTATTAGTAAACTGTGTACATGACTAAAGATGATATCCGATCTCGGACAGCTAGATAAAGATGTCCACTGTCCCCTCTTCTGCTTTTTCTCGTTCTGTAAAGAGGCGGTGTGTATTATGGTTAATGTACATAGCCTCTGAGAGTGTATGACATTGGGAGAGCATGGTATGTATCTTTTTACCTAATGCAGCATTGATGGATCCAGCCTCTTCATCTCCCTCTGGACCCAATCATCGTCTGGATTGGCACACACAGGTTTGGACTTCTTTTTCATCTGAAACCTACATATGTGAGTATCATTATTTAAAGTTCTCAAGCTTATTTTAGAAGCTCACACACTTCATTAAATGTCGATCATGCACTTCCTAAATTGGGTTTTTCTTTTTCCGTCAGTCTGTGCTTATTAATTATGCTGGAATTTGACAGTGCAGGAAAACAAAACCAGTCAGAAGTGAAGGATCTTACACTGTATACTCACAAAACAGCTGTCATGTTGCAGACAGTGTTCGGTTCCTGCATAGTGTAACCGACGATGTTTCTCTTCTTTTTTATGTCGTTAACATAGCCGAGGCAGCACTTGCCATACGAGCCTGGAGAGAAAGTTAGAGAGTAACGGAGAAATAAACCACCCCGCTTGGAAATGTTGTGGACAGTGCTGTCCAGTATTATTCCCACATCCCCTCACTAAAAAAAACAACAGGTGTTCAGAAACAAAGACAAAGGAATGAGGCTTCAGGAACTGTGGTTAACCCAAGATGTGGCATAAAAAACCCCACCAAAAGATGGGTGCATATTTTTAGTCAGATTTTTAGAAGATACTGTGAAGAGCTGCATGGTTACATTTCTGTGAATTCTGTTAAAAGTAGATATTTAAGTGGAAATGTCACAGTTGAGTTCTGCATCCAGTCCATTCTGTTTGACTTACCTTGTGCCAGACTCAGGTACGTGCAGATGAAGAGAAGAATGAAAACAAAAGCATGAAACTTCATCGCTGCTGCTGTTGTTCTTGTTGTTTTGCTCATTGCACAGAAACACTAAGAGATTAAATAAAAGAGCAAAGTCAAACAGAAAGGTGGAGGCAGAATAAATCACACCCACTGCTTTACAGATGTTGGGCAAATATACAGTTTTTTCCAAAGCAAATCCCTCCCTCTGTGCTCTTTCATAAGAGCACAGAGGGAGGGATTTGTTCAATCTAAAAAACATCCCAAAGGTGCCCTCAACAAATTTGATTCAAGCTACAACGACTACAGCAGATACAAAGTAACTGAAGGTCACGTCATTAAGAAATCAGAGAAAACATCCGTCAATGATTTGGCACAGGAACCAGGATGTGTATATTAATGAGACCAATAGTGTGATACTGAGTTCAGTATGTAGCCCACTATATTGTGCTAAATAAATCATTTTTTGGGAAATCAAAAAATATGTTAAATATTGTACTATACTAAATGAAAAATGATCACCTGTGAATAAAAATATACACAAAATGTATAATTTGTGTTGACCATCATGTCTGGTTCTGAAGAATCAACATGCTGGTTTAAAGCTTATAAAAATTGCACAAACTCTTTTTGCCTCAGCTGCTGCGTTTCCATTTTTATTTGTAAATTTTTCACTACATCACTGCATCCATTTTCCATTTTCCAAGCAGAATGTAAAGAAATGAGGGGTGGTTCTACACTGTCGCACAGACCATATGGGAAATGTGAACATGTTTAATTGCTGTGAAATTGTTGGCTCATGTGAACCATCTAGTGTTCTCTTAATTACTTAAAAAAATCCTGAACAATACACACTTTTTTACTGACACTAATAATAAAAATATTTAATGTTTAATATTTTTGTTTCAAATTTCATTATCAGTTATACCAGTGTTCCCAGTTCACAGGAAAATCTGACAACGTTGTTAAACAGGGTCAGAAAAATAAAAATAAACATTTTACTTAAGTCCTTAAATTTAAATAATTATATATAAACATTGCATTTGGGGGGTTAAGACAGTTATTTACATATTAGATATTATATATTTTGACTTACCTTGTGCCAGACTCAGGTACGTGCAGATTTTATTTTTATTTGAATTTTATTTTATTTGTATTCTTTCACTTATTGTTGCATTTGTGTTGTTGCTGCCTGTGTTTGAGTAATTTCTGTAACTGTGAGACACCTGCTGCTGCCGATCTTGGCCAGGTCTCCCTTGAAAAAGAGGTTTTTAATCTCAATGGGATCTTCCTGGTTAAATAAAGGTTAATAAAATAATAATAAAAATAAATAAGCTTATAATTGCTGTATACACTACAAAGCCATCACCTTATGTTATCTAACAGGTGAAGAGTTATTGAGCTAGAACAGATTCCTATTTTGTAACAAATATGTGACAGAATACAAAGAAATAAACTTCAAAAGAAAAATAAAAACAAAGAAATGCTATCGTTGTTATGTGTCGCTTGTTTCTAGCCTGGAAACAGAGAAAACGTACTTTTAACAGTGTTTTTAGGCTGTGATTGTAACTCTTGTTTTTCTTTCTCCGTTGCTGCAGTCGGTCTCTGTCTCATTGGTCCAGTTCTCATAGCAGACAAAGCCGGTCATTGACCCAGAGCCACAGATCAAGAGCACAGCTGTAGCACAGTCCCAGCCAGACGTGGGCTGTGTTGGTGTTCTTGGCTGCCTCCTTCACCAGTTCCTGCTGTTCCAGGTTTGTGATGGAGACCAGGTCAAACATGCACTCTGCATTATTTTAAGGCCTCATGCTATTATTTTTCTTTCTTTAATCAAAGGTTTTTGTTTCTCTTTGTATGTTGTTTTTTTTAAATAAAAAATTGTTACTTGCTCAGGATAAGTATTACTATAAATCTTGTATCTTTGTCAGATTATGGAAAGTTTATATAAGCATACAAATGCTGTGGTATATTTTACTCTACAGTACGTATCGCTTTTAAACTTATTTAGGAATAAAGCATTCTACAGTTTGAAAAATAAAAAACAGCTTCTAACACATTAGCTTTGAGGACCAAATGTTGCCTTGGTCCCTGATGTATCCCACCCACTAACAGGCTCTATGATGAAGAGATAATCAGTGTAATTCACCTTACATGTCTGGGGTCATAATTTTATGCCTGATCAACTTAAATGATTGTTATGTGTCATCTGTTTCTAGTATTGGCACATTTTTAACCCATGGCTGCTACACTGCTTTTAAAACCAGTCACAGAGAACAGATGAAGTTAAACTTCTCTCCATCATCTTTCTTGAACCATTTATGTTCTCCTCCTGTCTCCATGGCTACTGCCAGGTTGCAATGTCCAGTGTCTGTCTCATTGGCCCAGTTCTGATAGCAGGCAAGCTGGTCATTGACCCAGAACCACAGATCGAGAGCGCAGCTGTAGCGCAGTCCCAGCCAGACATACGGAGTGGTGGCATTCTTGGCTTTCTCCTTCACCAATTCTTGCTGTTCACTGCTTGTGATGGAGACCAGGCCATCATGGTGCTTTCTGCAGTAAATTAAGGCGTCGTCCCAATTTTTGCTTTCATTGATCAGGATCCATTTTTCTGTCATGAAAGAACACATGATGTTCGTTTATAAGAACAGAAGAAAACTCCATAGTAGTTTGTGTTATTTAGCTTGATGATGAAACTTATACCAGCGTTCCTCATGTACACTTCTTTCAGTGAGAATAAGAAAGATTTAAAAAATTATTTTAACATTTATTCCTTCAGTAAGAAAACTGACAGAAACCAGATGTAAAAGCTGAATCTTTGCAAATCTCACCATCATAGCAGAAGAAAGGTTTTGTGTTGTTACAATCATCAGCGCTCCATTTTCCTTCTTTGTTTAATGCAATCATCGCACACTTCCTGGTGCCGCTGTCAGTTTTAGACAGCTCTACAGGCAACTCATGCACACTTTCCCAGTGTCTGTAAGAAGAATTACTCCCATCTGACCACCTCCAGGTGTCTCTGAACAGGCCGATCCATGATGGTGGTTTACGAGATAATTTACTGACTGCTTCCTTTAACTGTTCTGCTCCACTGGCCAGGTCTGTGTGGTGCTGTCTGCAGTAGCTCTGAGCCTCACGCCACTTTTTTTTTGTGTCAATCAAATGGAGTGATTTGTTTTGTTCTGTGGAATAAAGAGAAAAAAGTGTCACAAGAAATGCACATTTTTTGATCTCAGACAATAGTTTTTTTTCATGAAAACTGGAAAATATTAACCTGGAATACTGAAAATTGTGATCCTTTCATTGTGCTGTATTGTAATAATAAGATCAATAATTAATGACTAGCTCAATAATTCATACTGCATGTCGAAACAACCCACTAACAAAAAATGCGACTTAAAAAAGAGTCCAAAGCTGAAGTATGATTGTAAAAGTACGTTCATGTTTTACTCTCTGTAGCAACGTTAGGGGAATACCCACTGCTGTGACATCATGCTCAGGATGTCTTTGCTCTGTGTGGCAGAGAAACAGTTCTCTGAAGTTTTATTCTTTCCCAGTTAAATTTACACAATTTATTTCCTTTCCTTTTCATAGTCTTTTATTTTAGGTCACGAGCAGTTGTCTAAGCATTTCACTGCATATCGTACTGTGTATGACTGTGTATGTGACAAATAAAATTTGAATTTGAATTTTATGTTATTTTGTGTAATACCATTTGGCACCACAAGATGGTGCAGTAAATCAATGAAACATACAGTCTGCTCTGCTCTAAAAAAAAAAAAAGCAGTGCTTCTTTTCATATTCATTAGAGGTGAATTATATTTAAATATGAACAGTTATTTAATTAATTAATTAATGATTGCCTTATTCTCACCATTATAGCAGACAAAAGCGTGATTGTTAGAACAGCCAACATCCACCAGCCCATCAGGGCTTTTAATCCGTCCACAGTTCTCAAGATGTTCAGGTTTATCATTAGGTTCCCCTACTTTCCATTTCATCTCTTTATCATGGAACTCCACTCCTGGCAGAGACCAGTGCCACATCCTGTTTTCTCTTCCTGAGATGCTGTACAGCCCAATCCAGGCGTTTGCTTGATTCTCTGTAGAATCTATATACAGAGTCTCCCTATATGTCACGTCAGGCAATGTGGCCAGGTCTTTATATCCTTCTCTACAGTAGCTCTGAGCTTCGTCCCATGTTTTAGGCTCTTTAATAAAATAGTACTTATAGCGCTGGCATGAAAACAAGGAACACTGACCTAAAAAGAAAAAAACAAATATACACCTTCATAAATGTATAAACGTAATGATGTCAGAGAAGTTGTTAAGAAAGTTAAATCAGGAGGGAAGACATCACATAAAGAAAGCAACACATGCCTAAAACGAGTAGTTTCAGTGCTTTTAGTGATTACACAGTAACAGTGCACTAATCTGAAGTGAATTATTTTGTAGTTTTTCCAGTAAAATGATCTACTTACCCATTAGAATGAGCAGAAAAGGTCTCCAGTGCATCTTTGCTCTGTTTGATAGACCCAGTATTTCAGTGTGTGGTTAGTTTTTTTAAAATTGTTGTTGTTTTTAGAAGTGGAGAAAAGACAATTGTCAAAGTTAATATGGTTTCACTGCTTTGTCTAAGAAAGCTCAATAGAAGGACGGCTAGCAATAACAAAGGAGGGAAATGTGCAGATGATAAAAATGCAACTAAACAAGGAAAATAAACAAGAAGCTGAGACTTTTTGTTTTGTTTTGCAATTTCACAGCTTGGAACAGCCGTTTTAACACAAACTGTTTTACTGCAGGACTATTTTATCACTGCCTTATATTGCTATTTTTGTTTCTGTCATTATAGCCACCCCCTGTGACAGCAAACAAGAATAAAACATGGGCTCTACATTTAATATGTGAAAATACATTAATATCAATCTCTAAAGAAATACATTTTAACCTCTATTCTGAGCCAATAATGTCAAATTACACTACAAAGTTTCTACTTACGTCAGGTTGTTCCTCTGTCCCTGCTTCACTCTGATCTGTTCTTATTCTGGGTCATTGAATGAAACATTCAGCTCTAACAAGAGGATTCTGTATTATGTATTTGAACATTCAAAACAGAAGTCAGTCATTCACAATCTAATCTAGATGAAGCCATGGAAAACAGGAAAGACGACAGGCCGATCTTAAATTCAAAACCGGACCAGGAAATGTGCAGCTATTGCACATTTAAAAAACAAAAACATTTCAATAAATTCAAATTATCTGTCAACATAATGCCTTTCATCCACTTTGAAGGTGAGATTCATATCATATGGTTATTTATAGCTACTCTAAAGATGCAGCATTTGACATCTGCTTTCTATCAGTGTACTTTATGAAGATGAACTGAAACTTTTACTCCCACGAATCCCTTTTTTCCTATTTAAAAAGCACACACAGCTGGTGGATGTCAGCCACGTGAGCCAGTGATAATACTCAAGTGTGTGACTATCTGTGATGTGTCAAATTCTAGTAGATTTATATCAAAGTTTGCAGTGATCAGTAAATCTAATTGTGGTGGAGGTGTGGTCCCTGGATCAACTGCAGGGGACGGGTGGTGCCAGGGAGGTTGGTGGGTCAGGTGGGGATGATTTATGATGAGGTTTTCCCCCTTTTCAGTGATGTCACAGACCGGAGATGGAGGGGGAGGGTGCAGCTGACTGCAGAACTGGCTGCCGTGGGTGCTGAGAGTGAAAGTGTCCCTGAGCGATTAATAAACCCATAAAGGTGAACACAGGGTGCTGGCTCCTTTACAGTTGTTTACAAATCATTTTTATAGCAAATGAAAAAGAAACCAAGTGTTTGTTCCATCACTTACCTTGAATAAGAGGGACAGGAGACCAGCCACAAAGGCTGGCACATCCCACATCGATGGAGACAACACTGAATGTCACACCGCTCAGAGAAAAACACTGAAACATGACTGTAGAAAAATGTGGTCCACACCGAATAGTCATTAAAAACATACGAACAGAATTATATTAAGGTTTGTAACTTCATCATGCACATATTGTTATTAGACTTTGTTGGTTCTCGCTGGATGAAACTGGATGCAAAGAAGATTAAAATCTCGTAGTGACTGGTTGGGTCGCTGCAGTTTTTCATGTTGGTCTGCAAACACAAAGTGTCACAAGGAAAAACACTCATTCTTATCAATGTTATATAGATCAATATTTAAGTATAATTTCCCAATAATACACATCTTATGTGTAGTGAGGTGTTTTATACTAGTGTGGTCATCCTGTAATAAATATATAACAGTGTTCAAAGAAGTAAACGGAGAATAAACACAAAAGAAAAGTTATTATTGTTTGTAGCCTGGACGATGCAACAATATTGTATTTTTCCAGACTTGCTAGAAATATAAGGTCTATCACCGGTAAGCCTGTCAGAAAGAATAGATGAAGTTTAACTCTTCATCTTTTTTCTTGGACCACTCGTCTTCTCCTACTTGCTTCTACAGACATGTCAAACTGTCCAGTCTCTGTCTCATTGGTCCAGTTATCATAGCAGAGAAGCTGATCACTGACCCAGAACCAGAGATCAAGAGCACAGCTGTAGCACAGTCCCAGCCAGATGTGTTGGTGTTCTTGGCTGCCTCCTTCACCAGTTCCTGCTGTTCCATGTTCATGATGGAGACCAGGTCAAAGGTGCACTCTGCAGTAATTTCAGGCCTCATCCCGTTATTTGCTTTCTTTGATCGGGATCAACATTTCTGCCATGAGTAAACACAGATGTTTGGTTGAATCTGAGGACATCGGGCTTCAGTAAGAACGACATTAAAATGTGAGGCGAAACAAAACAGGGCACAAAAAAACAAACAGAAGAAAAAGTACGAGTTAGGCTTTACGTTTTGACTTTAACATTTTCCCCGTATCATCTTTACTTTTCTTACTTTACTTCATTGCTTTGCTTTCTTCATTTCAATATGGCATCTTACTTAAAATTCTAAAATTAATTAAGTAAGAATGCTGACAAAGACCTTATTTAGAAATCTCACCATCATAGCAAAAGAAAGGTTTTGTGTTGTTACAATCATCAGCGCTCCATTTTCCTTCTTTGTTTAATGCAGTCATTGCACATTTCGTAGTGCCACTGTCAGTTTTAGACAGCTCTTCTTCAACTCGTGCACACTTTCCCAGTGTCTGTAAGAACAGTCACTCCCACTTGACCGCCTCTGGGTGTTTTTGAATGATAACTAATAAGTAAAAAGTTATATCAAAACTAAGAGAGTGAAAATGGTGAGTGAAGAGAAAATACTCAAGTAAAACCCTCAGCAGCTTAAACCTGTTGCAGTGTAGCTGGAAGCAGCTCATGTTTGCATAGTAAGCTAACAATTAATAAGACGATGTCAGAGGAATTGGTGCACAAATTATCATCACTCACAGATCAGTGCTGTCGCTCTCTATACACAGTTCACGCGATTGCAAAGTGAAAGCAAAAAAACAAGCGCAAATTCAAACACGATTTCAATATGTCACATATTGACAGTGGCTCACCGATGCCAATGATATAATTACCCAGCTACATTTCCGAAAGAATGCAAAAGCATTGACACATATTTTTCCTTCCTATAATAGCCTGACGGGCAGGGCAGAGATAGATTTTGGTACCCCGACTGAAAAAATCGCTAGCCCCGGGACGTCGGGCTAGCGATATTGCGAGCCCTGTATCTGATTGAGGAATCACTCATCTTTGGAAAAGAGAGTTTATTACAGAGAAATGTCTCTTTCCAAAATAAAAGCTATACTATCCGCTTCTTCTGGGCTATATTCTCAGCAGCATATTAAACAGCTGTCTAAATGACTCGGCTAAAGTTAGTAGCATGCTTGTTGTTTTTGTCTTTGCACTAGGATGATGTCGGCGTAAATGTGCAGTCATATTCGTTGTGTTCCCACTAGTGCTTTCAGGTTAATCTTGTTGAAATGACGTTAACGCCACAACACGGCAAATCTCCGTTAACGAGCTACCGCCGATCGCCCCGTGCATGGGGCTAGACGGCCAACACGTTAACGAGCTAACTGCGCTAACACACTAGCTCCCACCCATGTAATTGAGCATTGCATGGCACATCCAACATACTGTTTTACTTTAGTCCATGACTCGCTTACCTTCAGCGTCATACGTCACATGAAAACCAAAATAATTCCAAACGCCAGATCTGAATGAGGGTGGGGGAGGTCCATGTTGCAAGGAGAGCTTAACTTCTGTCTCGCTAGCTTGCCCTGCGCTCTTCCTTCCGACGATGCTGTCTGTGTTGAGCGCTCAGTGAATCTGCGTTCGACTACTCCGCCTAGGCTGCACTGTCGACCCTAGGCGGAGCAGTCGAACGCAGATTCACTGAGCGCTCAACACAGACAGCATCGTCAGAAGGAAAGTTGATAAAATAAATTACAAATGTTGTATTGTTCGATACATATGCGTACCGAACCGAAAGCAGTGTATCGAACGGTTCAATATCGATACGAATATCGTTGCACCCCTAATATATATATATATATATATATATATATATATATATATATATATATATATATATATATATATATATATATATATATATATATATATATATGTGTGTGTGTGTGTGTGTGTGTGTGTGTGTGTGTGTGTTCCTTTGTCCCAGATCAAGGAACACTAAATTTCAAAATAAATAAATTGTCACGGTCCGGGGCAGCGGCCGTGTGAAGAGTGGAAAGGAGGACTCAGATGCAGCACTTACTCAGATGTGAAGGTGATTTATTGACAATACTGAACATAAAGTGGAGATGGCAAACAGAACTAAGGATGAACTAAACTGGGAGAAACTACACAAAGGGAGTGGCAAACCTGAACATGAAGGGAGAACAGCAGGGAGAGCACGCAGGGGATTCACGGAGAAATGCAGAGTACGCAGGGTAACACAGAGGATGAACACAGACGACGCGACGAGGAGCAGAGGAAAACACACACTATAAGTACACAAAGAGACACTGGGAAATCACACACAGGTGGGAGACACAGCTGGACCTGATTAACCTGACGAGACAGGGGAACACTAACACCAGGGACCAATAGAGGGAGCACAAACCAAAAACCCAGTATCTAAAATCCCAAAACACAAACCATCCCAAAACAGCCCAAGAATAATAAAGAGAATAATAACAATAAGGAACACAAACACAAAGTCACTGAGTCATGGCCGCAGGAACATGACAGTACCCCCCCCTCAAGGGCTGGCCCCTGACAGCCACAGAAACACACCACCAGACCCGGGCGGGCGGCAGGGGGCCCAGGACGGAGGGACCGGGCCATGACCAAAACGAAGACCCCAGAGTCCCAAACAAACGTTCACAAAACTCACAGGGGAGCAGAGTCCGAAGCACAGTTCAGGCGGCCGGCCACGAAGAAGGCCGTGGCGGCGCGTAAAGAGTTCGGGAGGCCGTCCACGAAGAAGGCCGTGACGGAGCGCAAAAAGTTCAGGGGGCCGACCGTGCGGAAGGCAACGGCGGCCAGTCAGGCGACGGCGCCCGGCCAGTAGCCTAGCCAGCGGTCTAGAAAACGGCCGTTTAGCTCCAGACCCAAACGAGGCTGGGCCAGGCGAGGCTGAAGGCACGGAAGCCGGGGCCGCAGCGGGCGAAGATGCTGAAGACGCTGCTGCAGGCGATGGTGCGGATGCTGAAGACGCTGCTGCAGGCGATGGTGCGGATGCTGCAGACACGAAGGCTGGACCAGACGAAGATGCAGACACGAAGGCTGGACCAGACGAGGATGCAGACACGAAGGCTGGACCAGACGAGGATGCAGACACGAAGGCTGGACCAGGCGATGCTGAAGCCGGACCAGGCGAGGCTGAAGCTGGAGATGAAACCGGGCCAGGCGTGGATGAAACCGGGCCAGGCGTGGATGAAACCGGGCCAGGCGAGGATGAAGCCGGACCAGGCGATGAAGAAGCTGTAGCTGAAGCCGGGCCGGGCGAGGATGAAGCTGTAGCTGAAGCTGGGCCAGGCGAAGCTGACGCTGTAGCTGAAGCTGGGCCAGGTGAGGATGAAGCTGGACCAGAATCAGGCGAGGATGAAGCCGGGCCAGGCGATGATGAAGCTGTAGCTGAAGCTGGGCCAGGTGAGGATGAAGCTGGACCAGAATCAGGCGAGGCTGAAGCCGAGGCTGAGGCGTGGCAGTAGCAGGTAATTGTGTCCGTAGGGAGGCTAACGGTTGAGCTGCAGACCTGAAAGCTTGTGGCTGGACACAGAACTGAGCTGGAGAATGGCGATACAGTCCTGGCTCGGAGGGAGCGGCAGAGACAGAGTCTGTCGGTTTTCCAGAGGGTTTGTACACGCCCACTTGCGAAGGATCTGTTACCACGAAGGTAGGTAAGCGACCCGTACAGTCTCCCATCCCGCTCTGAATAGCCCCAGAAAACAAAGTCCCGGAATCTGGGGAAGCCAATGCATCCCGCTCACTCACCGCCTCGGGCTGCTCGAAAGTAAATGCAGACGGGGGGTGAAGTCCAAGGTCCAAAAGGAGAAACTCCCGCTCCCACGAACAGAGCGAGTCCAGAAGCCATGGGAGACCAGTCACCAGACGCTGTAGCCGCCTCTCTATAGCGCGCTGGGACGTGCCACCCGGGCTTTCCAGCCACAGGTCGATCAGCTCCTGTGTGGCATCGATGAGCGTCTCCCGTATCTCCCTGGACGGATTAAGCGCTGCTGGGTCCATCTTGTGGTCGCGTCGTACTGTCACGGTCCGGGGCAGCGGCCGTGTGAAGAGTGGAAAGGAGGACTCAGATGCAGCACTTACTCAGATGTGAAGGTGATTTATTGACAATACTGAACATAAAGTGGAGATGGCAAACAGAACTAAGGATGAACTAAACTGGGAGAAACTACACAAAGGGAGTGGCAAACCTGAACATGAAGGGAGAACAGCAGGGAGAGCACGCAGGGGATTCACGGAGAAATGCAGAGTACGCAGGGTAACACAGAGGATGAACACAGACGACGCGACGAGGAGCAGAGGAAAACACACACTATAAGTACACAAAGAGACACTGGGAAATCACACACAGGTGGGAGACACAGCTGGACCTGATTAACCTGACGAGACAGGGGAACACTAACACCAGGGACCAATAGAGGGAGCACAAACCCAAAACCCAGTATCTAAAATCCCAAAACACAAACCATCCCAAAACAGCCCAAGAATAATAAAGAGAATAATAACAATAAGGAACACAAACACAAAGTCACTGAGTCATGGCCGCAGGACCATGACATAAATACATGAATGAATAAAGAAACTGTTGATTCTCTACTTGAATTACAAAGCTGACGCTGCTTTTGATATGACAGCTAAATGTCTTTATTCAAACTATCAGACCCCTAAAAAAATCTGGAAAAATTTAACGTACCTGTGTACGTTAACAGTCACATCTAAGTCACCTGAGACTAGAACATGATCATGACTATTATCAGCAGTTTCCATTTGTTTTTTTAAGAAACACAACAACAATAAAAGGAAACTTTGTTTTAAAGTAAATTTATATGTGTATGTTTTTTGACATTTATCTTCAACAGACATATAGATGTTGCATTTGTTTGTATGTTTAAAATGAACTTGAACGCACTTAAAACACAAAGAGAAAAGTTCATTAAAAATATAGAGGAACTTCTGGGCATGATCTTTTGATTTCCTTTTGTCATGGTCCGGGTGAGCACGGGGTTTTTCCACTCCGCTGGGTTTTACCTTCAGGCAGAGACTCCAATCAGCTTCCACACCTGGTTCCAATCAAGTCACCTGCATATAAGACCAGCATTCACAACAGACCTCTGCCAGATCTTCTGCTAACCCATGACCCACCTGGCAGTCACGTTTCCCGAACTACTCTCATCTCCGCCTGGACGCTGGTTCTGTCATCTGGTTTCTTCCTCTCCACCATCGGACTACACCTGCCTGCCTCCCTGCCAAGTCCCTCACTCCACGCATATTCTGGATCCTCTCTGGACACTCCTCACCCGGAACCCCCTGGACACCCCTTCCTTGCATGACACTTTAAACCTGCAACGCGTAAGCCCTAACCTCCATAGCCTAATCCTGCAGCTGTGATTCACTGGACTGCCACTGACTACTTGTCTCTTCTCATTATAGTGACTGCGTACCTCCATCCAAGCCGCTGCCCCTTTTTTCCATCCGTGAAGTCCAGCACCTAGCCATAGCACTCAGTTTCATGTTCACAGTTTGGCCTCACAGTTCACAGTTCATAGCATTTCATAATTCATAGCATTCATAGTCTCCTGTTGTGTAATTTCACTAGACACTTGTAAATAAAGCACTGTGTTCACGCCCATTTGCCTCCCTCTGTGTCTGCATTTGAGTCCACACCCACAGCCGGGCCCTCTCGGCCGTAACACCTTTCTCTGTTTCTATAGTTTCAGGTTTTGCAGCATTTTTGTGTCAAGCCAATGGCAACTCTAAGCCACTCCCATTACAAGGTACATCCTTTCCTATATTCCTTATCACAGGTGCACACAGGGAGTCCAGCAAGACCAGGTAAGACCTTCCACTTTTCTACAATGAATTTTACATCATCTATCGTTTAGTGTGATTCCTTTATGGTTCACGGTGTAATACTGGATGTATAACGCTGTAGGAGATGTGATGACAGAGGGAATAAAATGTAAGTAAATTTATGTAAATTGATACATTCTTAGAAAGAGATGAGTGTTTTTTTTCCTGTTTATTATTGACTCTCTGTATTGGTAACTGTTTATCTGCAAAGGTGAATTATATGCAGGGCTGCAGACTGTAAGCTGTCTTGTGTAGAGGTCAGGTTATATTGAACTGTACTCTCAACCTCGTGACTGTTTAAAATGAACTTGGATGTTTTAGGAAAGTCAGTGTTTTACCTCGTGGTGTTTCTGGTGTTTTTCTGTCTGACCCTGTTGCGTTTTTAAAGCTCAATCTTAGTCTTTGGAATCAAGGATGTATAAATCAGATTTAACTGAAGAATTACAGACAATGCACTTTTCATTTCATTTCTCCGAGCCTATAGTTTCAGTTTGTTTGTGTTTATTCAACCATAAAAAGATGCTGCTTCTAATCGAAGGAACTATGTAATTTTCTGAGGTAGAAAGCTTTTTTTTTTACATGTATATATATTTGAATTGTAGCCAACATACAGTACAGTGTTCTTCTTTCTATTTTTCGTAGTTAATCTTAGCGATCGCTGGAACAAATATTTTAAGAATTTAAGGTTTCTGATGAACAAGCTTCGCTACAAGGTGCTCCAGAATCTAATCTGATCATCTACTGCCTAGATGTCCTACACAACAGACGGTTCTTTCTGCAGATGCATTTCTTTAACTTTGGTTTACCCGCTCCTCTACTTTCACAGAGCAATCCTATAGCATCTTGGCACATAATGGCAGAGAAACCCTTGACAGACTGGGACAGTGGTCTTTGTGACTGCTTTGAGGATGCACATACTTGTAAGAAGCCAGTTAAAGTTGATTGACTCATAAATTGTATTTGTGTTTTCAGGACTACAGGTTTTTTTCTCATTTGTATCGTCTTCATCTTTTGAGACTTGTTACCACTTTATTGACGTGTTTCTGTGTTTTTCAGGTTGCTATGGATTCTGGTGCGGCCCCTGCCTCGCCTGCACCGTTTCAGGAAGATTTGGAGAGAACTACTGTCTCCCTTTATGTGACATACTTGGTTCTGCTGCATTAGCAGCCTGTGGGATACCCCTCTGTGTTCCACCAGCAGTTTTGTCTGTAAGGGCTGCCATGCGAAACAGATATGGCATCAAGGTATAAAGCGCAAGACGATGACATACTCTGAACTAAAAGTGGAAAGAAAAAGCAAAGTAATGCTTGTATTCTCTTTCTGCAGGGCTCTCTCTGTAAGGACATTGCAGTTTCCTGTTTCTGTGCCTTATGCTCCTGGTGTCAGATGCATCGTGAGTTAAAGCATCGCAAGAAAACCCCGACTGTAATCACTATAGAGAACAACACTGTTTACAACATGCAGCCTGTTCCAGTTGCCCAGCTACCAGCGGTGATGGTGTCTGCACAACCACCCACAGCTGGTTTTGTTGCTTAACCCAGGAGGTGTTATGTACTCACAGTGGCACTGCTCTGAGTTAGCTTTAATGTATTTATCAGTGAAATCAGAGCCTCTAATAATTTTTAATTGAATTGTATGATCAATTATTTGTATTATTTTCCTAATAATCCTCAATATTTTTTCCTTTAACAGTTATATTTTGAGAAATGATGATGATAGTGAGAGTTGGTGATTCACTATAGTTCTGAGATTCATTTGGTAAAAAATAGTAAAATGACGAAATCAGATACAAAGATGAAACCAAAGTTTCAGGGCTCATTTTTGTAGCCAACTATGGCAAAAGTCCATCATAAAACTTTTCTTTCAGACTTTATACTGATGTTTGATGTCATGCAGTCTGTCCAAATTATTTCCATTTAAACAAAGACAAGAGCTCAGAGTTCCTGCTACAACAATAAATAAATAAATAAATACAGGTTAGCAGAACACAAAAGACTGAATCTGGAAAAAGAACGAAAAAGCATCAAACTAACCCTGCTACAAAATAGAGCACATTTCATTCATAATGTTGTAAATCCAAGCCCATTATGTATTCATGATTTGAATCCTGGGTTATGCGAAATCCCAGAAATAAACCTTAGACAAAGTGAATCTGTGAACTAAGGTGTAGGTCTATTAGGTTATGTTGTGGTGATCCTCGGGTTGAGGGATGGGTGTTCATACTGGAGTGCAAAATTAAAACCAATGGAAGATGGACAAGAAAAGTTCAAAGCCATCAGGTCCTCAGTTTAGAGAAAAGAAGAGGAGGAGAAATGAGCAAAAGATGCAGGTAAGCAGGTGTGTCATTGGATAACGGCAGCTCATCCTGAAATAATCAGAATCAGAATACTTTATTAATCCCTAAGGAAATTATGAGGGTTACATTTGATCCAAGAAGAAAAATAGAACTAAAAATAGTAACAGTAACAGACCAACTCCAAACAATACATTGTCTTACAGATTTTACACGTTTAGGAAATAGCACTAATATATACAGATCACTCAATTATAAATATCAAGAATGAACAGAAGTGATTATAAATAAATATCAAGAAAATTGACAAGAACATTACAGAGTAGAAAAGAGTGTGTGTAAAATGGCTGTAACTATTGCAGTGTTTACAGTGTATTTCACTAGCAGGGACCACATCCTTGGTAACAATGGGGATGAGGAAGTGTGAATAGTGCTGCGGTTTGGGGAAGGCCTTGAAGGGGACTGGCAACGGCTCTCGGGCCGGGCAGATCCCCATGTACTAACGAGAAATAAATAGAGGAAAGAAAGAGAGGAGAGGAGAAGAGAAGAGAGGAAAGAAAAGGGGGGGCAGGGTGGGGCATGAAAATGAAAACAGAAGGTATTGGAGAAGGGGGGGGTTTATAGCCTGAGGCCGGAGGGGGCCTGAGGCCGGAGGGGGCGTGAAGTGGTCCCGCTCCTGAAATTCAGATGATATCTCCACTAGATGGAGGAGTTGTAGAGTGAGATGGCCACAGGCAGGAATGATTTCCTGTGTCGTTGCCAGAGGGGGTGTTCGCCCAGGGCACCAAACAGGCTAGGACCGCCACTGGGTAAGGGTTAGGGTTAGGCATTCATTTTTCATGGTTAGGGTTAGGGTAAGGGGGTAGGGAAAGCATTATGTCAATTATATGTCCCCACAAGATATGAATACCCAACGTGTGTGTGCGTGCGTGTTTTCGTGATGATTCTTAGTATCTATTAAATATTAAAAAGATGTTAACTGTCAGTCACCTCACCCCGGTCTGTGAATGCTGCTGGTTGAAGAGTAGCAATATTGATCCCTAGTCTGAAATTACTCTAAATTTATTTTTATCAATAAACAACCCTTTAGGAAATGTCCTGCAGGTCTATAAAACACTTGTCTGTTCTATGCTGAATATGCTATGTTGGTATGGATATGAGTGTGTCCTAACTTGTTATGGAAGTAATGCTAATTCACTGTCGATGTAAGCTATTCCGAGTTGTATTTTCACTGTGACTGTGTACAAGGGTTTGACATGGTGTGATTTCTGAGAACAGGAACAAAAAAAACAACAACAAGATATTACAATGCAAATAAGAAATATTTGTATTGCATAGGTCAGAGCAACAGGCCCCACACATGGACTTGTTCTTATATAATGCTTTTCTACTCTGAGCACTCAAAGCACTTTACACAGCTTGCCTCATTCATCCATTCACACCAGTAATCTTTTTAAATGCTCTTTCTATGTAAGTGCTTTCTATCTAACATTCACATGCATTCATATTCCAATGGACGCACCGGAGAGCAACTTGGGATTAGTATCTCGTCAAGGACACTTGGCATGCAGACTGGAGGACACGGAGATCGAACTGCTTACCTGAGCTACAGCTACCCCTACATTCACACTACAGTCCTGTTAAGGAAATGCATTCTCCTTATTGTGCTAAGAATGCAAAAATATATTAAAAACAGTTCTTAAATACACCACAAGATGGTGGACCAACACAAGTAATGAAACAGGCAGTTTTCAATAGTCAACATTTCAGTTACCGTCTGTGCACCAGGAATATAGTTCTTTAACACCTCTGCACACGAGAAACTCTTCAAGCTACAATAAATACTGATGTAAAGAACTAAACCCTGAACAAAACGATCAAATAATCAGTCAACTATGGGTTAAGAAAAGTTCGAGCAGGAGAACCAGAGTAGCAGAACCAAAGGAATTTGTTATCTGGAATGCTTACGCTGATGATGATCAGACCTCACTCCTGACAGAAATTGAGGCTGTCAGGCTTTTAAAGAAAATACAGAAGACATTAGCTAAGTCAGATTTACAGCTACACAAAACTGCCAGCTGATGACCTGGCAAAGGTCTTCAGACACAGACATAGGGACATATTCTTCACCTCTTCAATGTGGCCTTGGACTAAGCTGGATCCTTGAATATGAGACCTTAATCTTCCAGGCTTCTAAGCAAGAATGGTCCTTCATTTATCAGGCGCATCCTCTATAGCTGTACATCACTGTACAGTGCAAGGCTAACATCCAAGACCTTACCACTGATCCATGTGACTGCCAAAGAAAAGAAATGGAATGCACAGAAAGACTCCCTTTTAGAGGTCGAACTCCTGTACATACCCAGACCTTATGTCTCATTGCCTCTGTTCTCAATGCAGCAACAATAGCACTGTTTCTTCTCAGATGAGTTGTTGATTGAAATTACAGATTTCATCAACGCTGCCCTTGCTCTTAATGGAGACGGACAGCGCTACATTGGATTCATCATGGTAAAAACCAAGCTGGTGCCTTGATGAGGCTTGAGTTGCACGCTTTATATTACACCAATGACTCTTCACGAAGGTTTTAAATGTATGTACCCAAAAAAGTCTCAAGAATTAGTACTTCCACTACACAGACTCAGTGGCACCATGTTTCAAAGGATCACAACTTAGCTAACATTGCGACAGGGCAAATAACAGCAAGTCTGCAAGTAAATACATGAGAAGTACACCAGCAAGTACACCAAGACAAGTTTTTTCACTCATCCTTGGTTCCTGAAGTTCTAACAGCAGCTATTTACATCTGAGACATGAAGTATGTTTGATCTGGTCAAACCAGAACATGATGCAGAGATCTGCCCATTGATCAGTGTTTTCACAACTAAAACTGTTGAAAGACTTCTGTTTCCTCATTGACTAGAATAGTTCTCCTTATGAAAGACCCTGATATGAGGAATGACAAAGCTCATCAGTGTGGCAAGGAAGTCTAAGGTTTCGAGGGAAAACCCTTAAAACCCCTAAATACTGCAAATTTTCGGGTGATCCTTGATGTTTAACAGTTAGCATTCAAGGATAAAGTTAAACAGCTGGAAGAGGGGAACTAGTTTTGAAAATAAGTTCTTTGTCGAGGCTGAGCCCATTCCTTGACCAGGTTGTGGGACGATTATGGTAAATGGACTGGTTCTTATATATCGTTTTTCTACTGCAGCTGAGCTCTCCAAAGCGCTTTACGCAGTTTGCCTCATTCACCCATTCACACAAGCACTTTCTTTCTAAGCTCTTTCTACGTAAATGCTTTCTATCTAACGTTCATCATCATGGTTATAAAGTAGAATCATTGCTTTGAAGTCTCTCCGTGGTGGTTTTTATCTTTGCTTTGTGTTGTCGGCTTTGCGTTCATACTTAAATACTAAGAGAAAGAACATGTGTGTCCTCATTAGGACAGGGACTAGTGTTGGTGTGTGGGGCTGTAGCCACAGGTTTATAATGTTAATTGGCAACTAGAAAAATTTGCATTTCCTGCGAAAATGCTGTGTGGATTCCTTAACGCTGAAGATGTCTGCTGAAAAAAGCTGAAAAAGTTGAAAAAAATGTTGCCCTGAGCAGGATTCAAACCTGGCCCTTCTGGTCTCAAGGCAGCTACTCATCTCACTGAGCCAAAGTCATTCTCACAAAGCGGAGGTGGAGAGACTGACAATTGTGCTGAATGATGAGCAGAAGCTGCTGAGAATTGTGCTGATAAGAGGTGAAAAGGCTGAAATTTTTTCTGAAGAGGTGAATAAGCAGAATTTGGGCAGAAAAGAGGTGAAAATTCTGAAAAGTCTGCTGAAAAGAGTTCCATCAGCAGAATTTCTGCTGAAAAGAGGTGAATGAGCAGAATTCTGCTGAAAAGAGGCTTTTGCTTGGTTCACGTTTACTAAGGCACTACCCAAAAGGCGCCACAGGAGGGCACTCCAACACAAGAGATGACCTATTTACACTGATGCACTTAGTAAACAGTCAGCCCCCTAGTGACTATGATTTGGCAGAAATACTATGACTTAGTAGTAATACTATAACATAACAGATTTCCTAAAAAAAAAAAACTATGAAATTGCAGTAATTCTGACTTGGCAGAGATACTACGTTAAAAAAAAAATGTTGCCCTGAGCAGGATTCAAACCTGGCCCTTCTGGTCTGTAGGCGGCTATTCATCTCACTGCGCCAAACTCTTTCTCACAAAGAAGTGGTGGAGAGACTGACAATTGTGCTGAAATGAGCAGAAGCGGCTGAGAATTGTGCTGATAAGAGGTGAAAAGGCTGAAAACTTTGCAGAAAAGAGGTGAATCAGCAGAATTTCTGCTGAAAATAGGTTTTTTCTGAAAACAGCAGAAAAAACTGAAAATTTTGCTGAAAAGAGTTCAATCAGCAAAATTTCTGCTGAAAAGAGTTGAATGAGCAGAATTCTGCTGAAAAGAGTTGAATGAGCAGAATTCTGCTGAAAAGAGGTTTGTGCTGAAAACAGCTGAAAAAGCTGGTATTTGTGCTGAAAAGTAGTGAAAAAACTGAAAATTGTGCTGAAAAGGGGTGAAAAAGCTTAAATTTGTGTTGAAAAAGAGTTAAAAAAAGTTTAACTGTTGACTGAAAGAAATGTTGCCATAAGCGGGATTTGAACCCAGGCCTCCCACTCCGAGAACGGATGCTCATCTCACTGAGCTAAAACACAGGTCAACCCGGCAAGGAAAATCAGTGAGGCCACTGATAATATGCAGAAATAGGCAAAAAACATTGCAAAAAAAATTCAATATCTCAAAAAGTATAGAAGTTATGAGCACCAAAAGTCTTACCACTTTTGCCTACGGCATCCACACAATTATGAGACACTGTGTTTCAAATCATTTTACATAGTAACAGGAAAGTAACAACGAGTAGTACAACATGGCTTTCTCATGGGTGTAATAAGTAACATACTGCACTACTTTTAAGAAAAGTGTTCTGTGTAATATGTGTAACAACTTTTTTACTTTTCTATTTTGGAGTTATGACCCCAACACTGATCACAACAAAGAGGGAAAACAACATTCACAAACATTTGACCACGCACCGTGTAATTAGTTTGCATGAATGTAATGTCGTTGATATGCTACTTAGAGATGGTGGTGACTCTCAAACTGGAGCAAATGAGAATTGTTAAGAGGTATACTCTAAAACACTTCTTCAGTAGAGACTCAGAGAAGAGAAACACACAGAACTTCTTGCTAGCAAGGGCGAGCCTCCAGCACTGAGACTCGTGCTGAGAAACTGCCCCGGTCTTTATTTATACTTCAGTGAGCGTTTGTTTCTTACATTGGAATGTGGAGGTGTACGAGTGTGTGTGTGTGCGTGTGCGTGTGTGAGACCGCATAAACGACTTCCCTTAACCTGCTGGTCTGGAAAATCCAACAGTTCATCTATATGTAAAGAAGGCACTTAGACTAAAACTGACATAGCTACGTTAATCCTACCGTAAAACAATAAAACAAGGTACGACCTCTCCCATGCTCCTAGGATGTGGGGGTGAACGCCAGAACACCCTGGAATGTTACAGACCTCCTAGAATGAGACATTCTTTCAATATGCCACCAACTATATACTTCTAAACACAAATGATTACATGTAGTATTCTACCATATGCAAACTTATATCATTAAAAGATTATACTGACTACTAAATACAATTTTCCATTGACAAGAATCAATAAGGATTTTAATCAATGAGGGATATCAATGTTGGAATAAGAATCGCTAAATTCTTATCAATTCCCTACGTGTGTAACACTGGCATGGTGTGGTCACATATGTATCAAAGTTACAGATCGGTATTTTGAGGATTCTTAAGAAAAACATGATAATTATAATTATTAGTTCCTGTTCCAAAAAGCAACTGAAAAACACTTAACTGTTTATTTTTCTTTTAGCACTTAGGACTCTCTTTTATAATAAGCACCCTTTTCAGTTGTTTTTGCTTTTCCTTTAAAAACCACCTGGAATGCAGTTATTAATAATAATAATAATGGATTGCATTTATATAGCACTTTACAATTCCACTATTCATTCACTCTCACATTCATACACTGGTGGAGGCTACAGTTGTAGCCACAGCTGCCCTGGGGCAGACTGACAGAAGCGAGGCTGCCATATCGCGCCATCGGCCCCTCTGGCCAACACCAGTAGGCGGTAGGTGAAGTGTCTTGCCCAAGGACACAACGACCGAGACTGTCCGAGCCAGGGCTCAAACCAGCAACCTTCCGGTTACAAGACGAACTGCCAACTCTTTGAGCCACGATCGCCCCCGCAATTACCACATAATGGAAAGTCACTTTTAGTTTCATGTTTCCATTTCCAGAGTTTCAGGCTTGGCAGCATTGTTTGTGTTGGCCCAAATGCCACTGACACTCCTTATCCAAAGAGCCAAGGATCCTTTTATTCATTAAGTTTCAGAGGTGCGCAAAGGGTGTCCAGCAATAGCAGGTAAGATGTTCCAGTTTTCATTCAATTCATTTTACATCAACTTAGTGGTCGGAGAAACAGAGGTCATCATTACGGTGTGACTGTAAAAATCTAAGGTTTATGTAAACTGTTATGTGTGTTATTAGTATTCCCGAAGGCAAACCACATCCAAATTCTAAGCTGTCTGGTGTAGTGGACAGTTAAAGTAGATTACACTGTCTGAACTGTAAGCGTAATATACTTTCACTTCCAAACCAGTCTACATATCCTGTTCAGATGTTTACTTTTGAGATATGTCAACCACGTATTGCTGTTTGTTTTAAAGTCACTTGGATGTGTATAGAAAGCTTGTTCTTCCTTCATCCCCAAATGCTTGTTCATTATCGATGTTTGGGGGTGTCTTTCTGTAATGCTGTAGAATTTTTACCTTGATATATAAAATGTCTTGTGAATTATGGATATATTAATCAAGCTTAACTGACGACTTACAAAATGACCACAATATCCTTAACATGCACTTTGGTTTCATATCTATGTGCATGTGTCCACAACATATACTTTTTTTCTCTACTTAAACTTTCCCATTGCTACAAATATTTGAATGTCTCAGGTCTCGTGAACAAGTTTGATAGAAAGAACTTCAAAATTAACATTTTGAATTTCATTTAATTTGGCTTTTTCTGCTTCTCGACTTTCACAGAGTGATCGTTCAGTGTCTGTGGGTGAAGTTCAATATACAATGGCAGAAAAACCTTTGACAGACTGGGACAGTGGTCTTTGTGACTGCTTTGAGGATGCACGTACTTGTAAGAAGCCATTTAAATATGATTGACTCATAAATTATATTTGTATTTTCAGGACTACAAGTTGTTCTGATTTGTGTTGCCTTCATCTTTTGAGACTTGTTACAACTTTGTTGATGCGTTTCTGTGTTTTTCAGGCTGCTATGGATTCTGGTGCTGCCCCTGTCTTGCCTGCACTGTTTCAGGAAGATTTGGAGAGAACAACTGTCTCCCTTTATGTGATATATGTGGCTCTGGTGTATTAGCAGCCTTTGGGATACCTGTTTGTGTTCCTCCTGCAGTTTTGTCTGTAAGAGCTGCCATGCGAAACAGATATGGCATCAAGGTATGAACCGTGAGATGATGACACTGAACAAATTCGACCTGGGTCACTTTCGTATGCGGTACTGAATCCGATACATATCCGATGTTTTAGAAAGCGACTGCTGTTTGAACGGTCATGTCGCATTAAATCCGTCTTTTACGTCACTGACACAAGACAGACGCCAATTATCACCGCCGGAGAAGACATCGTGAACGCTGCCTGGCCATCCAGCGAAACTCTTGGGAAGACAACGTGAACATTTTATTTGTACTGTATAATCTGCAGATTCTGACAGAAATCTGCAACTATCCTTTGAAGCACCGCTCCTCTCTAAAACAGCAATAAGGATAATTATTAGGTTATTTACATTATTATGTAAATAACACAATAACTTAAAGCAAAAATTGGGAAATGTACAATCCGAAGTCTTTATATTAAGGGCCATCAGTCAAACAATATTTTTTTGCTCTGGGTCTAAACAGAGCGCGTTATGTGTGACGTCTTCTTTTGCGCATGCGGGCCGCTTTGAGCGTTCACACTGGAGCACGTTTGCTGTCACATTTTATTTGTAGTGTGAATGAGCAGACAAAAAAATCGGATTTGATCAAAAAATCTGAATTGAGCATCAAGACCTGCAGTGTGAACGTAGCCTTAGTGGGAATTACAAGTCTCACTCACTGAATCAAAAACATCCATATTTGATTTCAACTATGCCTAAATGTTTTTTTGTCAAACATTCACACACATACTCAGTATCTGCTGCAAGGATATTGTGACATGTGGACCAGAAGAGCCAGGGATTGATCTACCAAACTTCTGGTTGGTAGATGACCTGCTCCTCCACCTGAATTACACCACATCTGTAATGCTTGTACTCTCTTTCTGCAGGGCTCTCTCTGTAAGGACATTGCAATTTCCTGTTTCTGTGAGTGGTGCTCCTGGTGTCAGATGCATCGTGAGTTAAGGCATCGCAAGAAAACCCCGACTGTCATCAACATACAGAATAACACTGTTGTCAACATGCAGCCTATTCCAACTTTTCAGCCAGGAGTGATGATGCTGCCTGCACAACCAGTTGCAACTGGTTTCATGTCTCAACCAACAGTGGTCGTTCAAACAAAGTAACACTCGTAGAAATCTGATGCTGCTCAGAGTGTGTTCTCATGTATTTACTTGTAAAAGCAAGAATGTAATCATTTAGTATGTTAAATTCTTACTGTTGATTTCCTAGTTTTCAAGAAAATTAAGAGAGTTAACATAAATGATGGGAATGATGATTCGCCCATTTGAAGTTTAGTTACAAATGTAAATGTACTTTATTGTTGAAGTAATAGCGATGTTTTACAGGCTCAATAAAAACAAATCTGCACCCCATTTTTGTTGTCTTATCCTACTTTTCTGAGACTTTTCTGGTCAAATGAGTGATTCAGTTTTAAAATCTGCAAAGATCCACCATGAAGCATTTGTTTCAGATTTTACACTGATGCTTTGTGTCATGCACTGTGTGGTTGTGTCCTTGTGGTGTTTTCAATATGAAGATTCTCAGTCATCCAGGTCATCATAGTCTAAGGAGCTTGGAAAGAAAAGCGTCTGGACTTGTTTAAGTTGCTTGAAGACGTTTCACCTCTCATCCGAGAAGTTTCCTCAGTTCTAGGGTCAAATGGTGGAGAGTCCCAGATTTAAACCTAGTGGGAGTTTCCCCCCAAAGAGGGACAAAGGACCCCCCTGATGATCCTCTACCTAATCACATGAGCCGAGGCGTGAAAATGGGTGTGGGTCACAATCAGCCAGGGTTTTGGGTGAGCTCATTGTGAAACCTGGCCCCACCCTATCATGTGATTTCCTGAGGTCAGCTGGCCCAGGATGTGAGTGGGCGTTAAGGCGTCTGGGGAGGGTTCTCAAAACTGGATTATAAATGGCAGACAGTTGGTGTTGTAAACCACCGCCTCTGTTCAAAGATGGTCGCTCACAGTGGACATAGATGGCTTCTTTCACTCCTCTTTCAAACCATCTGTCCTCTCTGTCCAAAATGTGAACGTTGGCATCCTCGAAAGAGTGACCTTTGTCTTCTAGATGCAGATGAACTGCTGAGTCTTGTCCTGTGGAGGTGGCTCTTCTATGTTGTGCCATGCGCTTGTGAAGTGGCTGTTTGGTCTCTCCAATGTAGAGGTCTGGGCATTCCTCGCTGCACTGCACAGCATACACCACATTGTTAAGTTTGTGTTTTGGAGTTTTGTCTTTGGGATGAACCAGTGTCTGTCTGAGCGTGTTGCTGGGTCTGAAATGCACCAGGATGTCATGCTTGGAGAAAACTCTCCTGAGTTTCTCTGATACACCGGCTACATAGGGGATGACAATGTTGTTGCATCTGTCTTTCTTATCCTCCATCGCTGGTGTCTGGTGTCACTGAGGAGAGTCGTGATCTTTGTCTGGTAATCCGTTGTGTTTAGGACCATGGTGCATCTTCCCTTATCAGCTGGTAATATAGTGATGTTGTGGTCTTTGCTCAGGGAAGCGACGGCCTTCTTTTCTTGTAATGTGAGGTTAGACGGCGGGACTTTGGCACTGGAGAGGGTGGCTGAGACTTTCATCCTGATTTGCTCTGCTTCTGTCTGTGATGATTTATTAATCCATATGGCGGTTTCTGTGGCTGTGATGAGGTCCACTATGGGCGAATTAGTGATGGGATTTCCGGCTCTTTTTAGAGATCCGGCTCTTTCGGTTCGGCTCACTAAAAAGAGCCGGCTCTTTCGGCTCCGAACCGGCTCTTCAGGTTGTTTTGTTGCTTTAATTAATTTATTATTAACAATAATATACAATTATGCACAAAAGGAATTACTAACGTAAAAACAAGTGGTTTTATTTATATATGTTTATATATAAATATATGCGGTGGCCCCTAGAGACAAAACACGTACAAACTCCAAAACACATTTCTAGCATGAACTGAACTTCCAAAGCAGAGCTACTAGATCACTTAAATTACACAATTGAAAGCATGTGTGTATTGTTTGTGTATTTATACACAGGCACTCATATATATATATTCAAATAATTTTAAAAAAAAGTTCATTTACCTGTTATTACCACACACCAAATCCGGTCATTGGTACTTGCTGGCTTGTGTAGCCACAAGATAACAAAGGCTCAACACTGCACCCAGCATCCTGGAGCACTTCTGTTGTTTTTTGTACGTGTTTTGAGTTTTTATGTGCTTCTGAGTTTTTATATGCTTCTGAGTTTTTACGTGCTTCGGAGTTTGTACGTGTTTTTACGTGTTTTGGAGTTTTTACGTGTTTTGGAGTTTGTACATGTTTTTACGTGTTTTGGAGTTTGTACATGCTTCAGAGTTCGTACGTGATTTGAAGTTTGTGTGTGCTTTGTCTCTAGGGGCCACCGTAAATATACTTTTATTTATTCACTCCACATAAAATGTAATAAATAAATCATCTAATACAAAAATCAACTATTCACATTTCAAGTTTTAACTATTTAAATTTTCAGCTTTTTCCTTTCACAAATTTAAAGTGAAAAGAACACAAAACACTGCAAACCACAACACAATTAAATATAAATTATAATATGAAAACTAAAAGAACATGCATATTCTCTGTCATATGGACCTGCATGAATAAACTTTCTCAATCCTTTATCATCTGCAACCGAAAATAGTTGTGGATGATTACTATACCTTTCTAATGTTGTTGTCCCTGCCTCTCTTTCTCTCTCTCTGGCTCTGTTCCTGTGCTACTGAGTGTAACTACCGCCCCTCCCCCCTCTGCCCAGCGTAAAGCACAAGGCTCGCGTGCAGAGTGAAACGGAAAAAAAGTGCGAGAGAGAGGCTGAGAGAAAGAAAAAAAAAAAAAAAAAAAACACGTGACGGCTCGCGATAAGGAGACAGCTCGCGATAAGGAGCCGGCTCGCGTCGTTCACGTCAAAGAGTCGGCTCTAAGAGCCATTTCGTTTGCGAACGACCCATCACTAGGGCGAATGTTGCGGAGAAATGGCAAAATTGAGACCTTTAGCTAATACTTTCTTTTCAGGTTCAGTGAGATTCCGGTCTGAAAGGTTCTTCACCCATTTTATAAAGTTTATAAAGTCGTTTATAAATTCTCCATGTCCCACTGTTAGCTAGATTGCATTTTGCTTTGCAGCATTGTGCCACCGAGTCTGTGTAGTGGACTTTCTAATTAGGGCTGATATTGTCACTGATTTCTACAACTCGTTCAATTCTGATTCGCAAGGTCATGATTTGATTTGCCTCAATTTGATTTTGAAATATTATAAATATATTATTATATTATAATTGTGATCATTTATCTTGTATATGTACTGTATAATGATTCAACAATTCTTTGATTAGAAGTATAAGGTAGCATAAGATATAATAAGATGTAACAATCTCACAACCTCGAAGCGTGAGGAGACAGAGAGCAGGGCATGACAGACAGACGGACCAACATCCTCGTATACACTATATACACACAGACAAGGAAACAAAGAAATGGCAGTTAGGCAGGGAAAACCAGCTGACACTAATCAGATGAGACAAGACTGGGAGGAAGCAAAAGAGAGTAGTCACCGGGGAGACAGAGGCCTGAAACATGGGACAGGAAGGCACAGAGCAGACACAAAACGGAACAGGAATAGAGCTAGAAATACTTGAACAGGAACCAAAACACTAACATTGATAACCATGAAAAACAAATAATCAAGAAACAAATTAAACAGGTATAAAACACTGGGTCACCGATCCAGGACCGTGACAATTTCTCTGCAATTACACACTCAGTGTAAACTATCTTGGATTAAAAGCAAAGCTGATAGTTGTGAGACTTAATCAGAGGTTCAAGGATCACAGCAGATGCCTTCGTGTCAAAGTAACTGAGAATAAAACTGAAAAATATCAAGATTCTTTTTGGCCTGGTCTTTTACAGCATTATGACCCCCTTGAAAACGATCTGCAGGAGATCAAAAACTGAAGGAAACCATGAATCAACATTTGACGATTATCTGATGCTGCTGAAGCGAAGCAGAGCAAAGTTAGAAGTTTGTTAGAGACACAGATAAGCGTTTTGCAATTTAGCATAAGTTGTAAAAGTTGAAATTTCTTTGTTATTGAAAAGCAGAAATTAGGTTTTCCTGTTAGAGCAAATTTTGGGAAAATAAATAAAATTTTTAAAAAAAAACAGCGGCCGACAGTGCTCTACACAACGGTAGACTGGTGGGTAATAACAAAGAGAATCACGCAGAAAAATAGAGATTTTTAATGGATTTTTAATGGGTTTTCTCGTGGTGGAAGCAAGACAACCAAAGTAAGGTGGAATTCATGACAATGTTTTTCAAGTGTAGTTTTGATCTTCCTTTGCTGTTGGATCAGTGAATTTTGGACAGAGTGACAAAGCCTGCAGCTGTGCAGTCTGTGAGATTGCAAATCTGTCAGCTTTCAGCACCCAAAGGCGTGTCCATTGTTGCCAGACTAACCGCAATTTGTGTTCAGATATTTATGTGGAAACCATTTACCTGCTCTTCAATCGTTTGCTGTTTTAGCAGTTTAGTGGGTGTTGAAATACTTTTGTGAGCTTTTAGCTGAGATTCTGGCATTTCTGGCAAAATTCATTTATATTTAAAAATGTATTTCAGGACTTAATGAATCGATATTCTTCAAATGAAAATCGATTTGAAATGGGAAATCAAGTTTTTAAACCCACCCTATTTCTAATTCTTGAGTCATTTTTTGGATACGTACGTGTAAAACCTTTGTGAATAGTTAGTTAGTTATAATAGTTACAAACTTGCCAATGACAGCTGTAGTTTCAATAAACGACTCATCTGAGAAGAAACAATGTTTTTGGTGCTGCATTGAAAACAGAGAGACATACGATTTGGGTATGTACCGGAGTTCGACCCCACCGTTTTTCTGTGCATTCCATTTCTTTTCTTTAGCAGTCACATAGATCAGTGGTATGGTCTCGGATGAGGGCCTTGCACGGTACAGTGATGTACAGCAATGTACAGCTATAGAGGATGTGCCTGACTAAGTGAAGGATCATTCTTGCTTAGGAGCCTGGAAGATGAAGGCATCATATTCAAGGATCCAGCTTAGTCCAAGACCACGCTGAAGAGGTGAAGAGTCTGTCCCTATATCTAAGTCCTTTTCCAGGTCATCAGCTGGAATGCATCCATCACTTTGCTACTGTTTGAGGCAGTTTTGTGTACGGTAGCTGTAAATTTGACTTAGCTAATATCTTCTGTATTTTCTTTGGAAGACTGACAGCCTCAATTTCTGTCAGAAGTGAGGTCAGATAATCGTTAGCATAGACACTCAAGATAACAAATTCCTTTGGTTTTTCTGCTTCTCCTGAATTTTCTTCACCCATAGTTGCCCGATTATTGGATCATTTTCACCCTTGTTAAGGATTTAGTTGAGGTTTTTTCCTCTTTCTTTTTCCCCTGTCCTGTCCGCCAGTGTAGCAATCAGAATTTGTGTCTGAAGGACAAAAATGCATTTGCTATATTGGTCCACTTGATAGCCATATTTTAAAGAAATATTTTTAGGATTTCTTTTATATTTAATTATTACAATCACAATGTAACAGACTCGGGGCAAGAAAAGAAAGAATAAAGCTGTGGAGAAACTTAAAAGAAGGAGATGGAAGGAAAAAACACTTAGAATCTGCTTCAACACCTACTGAAAATAAATAAATAAAAAAAATCAGAGAAAACAAAGCAACAACCAACATAAGCATAAACAGCAGTAAATAATATATGTTAATGAACAGCACACAGTACTAACAATACCAGATACATTTAGAGGCAGTAGCCAACCGAGATAGCGTGAGTCTGTGAGTACCTGCTTGTACAGCTGTGTGGGTGACTGCGCTTGTATTCAAAGGTTAAAACACAATGGCCATGAAGGACATTGTTGAATGGACTTTGAGTTTCATTTTTCCGTTTCCAGAGTTTCAAGCTTTGCAGTGTTATTTGTGTTGACCCAACTGAAATAAACTCAGTCCAAAGAGCCTCCGTTCAGTCATTAAGAGGTGCGCAGAGGGGCAGGTAAGACCTTCCAGTTTTCTACAAGTCTTTTCACATAAACTTAGTGATTAGTACTTTTTGTACCTGATACTAGAGGCGGTTTGCAAAGAGAAAGCTTTGACTTTATAATTTATTGGATTACATGGGTGTACACGCAGTGTGTTTTGTTTGTTAGCCCTCTTTGGAGAAGCAGAGGCCATCATGAGGGTGTGGCTGTAAAACGTTAAGGTTTATATGAACTGAAACAACAACAAAAAAAGACTCAAATGTGTATAACAGTATCGAAGTTCTTAGAAAGAGAGAGGTATACTTTTTAATAGCCTGTGTTTCTAGTGTTGTTTTTTAAATTATTATTCCCAAAGGCAAACCACATATCGAACTCCAGATTCTAAGCTGTGTGTTGTAGAGGACAGTTAAAGTAGATTAGTGAGCTTGAAAAGAAAAGCGTCTGGAGTTCTTTAAGTTTCTTGAAGATGTTTCACATTTCATTTGAGAAGCTTCAGTTCTGAACTGAACTGAAGAAGCTTCTACGATGACCTGGATGACTGAGAACGGTCACAGAGACAGTTAAAGTACATTAAACTGTCTGAACTGTAAGCGTAATAGACTTTCACTTCCAAACCAGTCTACATATCCTGTTCAGGAGAGAGTTGCGTTACTGTACTCGTGTTTCAAATTACACAAGCCATCTTTCTGAGATATGTCAACCATGTATTGCTGTTTGTTTTTAAGTCACTTGGATGTTTATAGAAAGCTTGTTTTTCCAACATCCCCAAATGCTTGTTCATGGTGGATGTTTAGGTGTTTCTCTCTGTAATGCTCTAGTATATTTACCTTGTTATATAAAATGTCCTGTAAATTATGGATATATTAATAAAGCTTAATTGGAGAATTAAAAGATTACTAAAGAGATCGACGGCATATGCCTTTTGGCTGTAGTTTGAAAGAAAGTGCTCCAAAATTTTAACTTTCATTTAATTTGTACTTTTAATTTTCATTTTATTTTGTTTTTTCTGCTTCTCGACTTTCACAGAGTGATCGTTCAGTGTCTGTGGGTGAAGTTCAACATACAATGGCAGAAAAACCCTTGACAGACTGGGACAGTGGTCTCCTTGACTGCTTTGAGGATGTAAATACTTGTAAGAAGCCAGTTAAATTTGTCTCATAAATTGCATTTGTGTTTTCAGGACTACAGTTTTTTTCTCATTTGTGTTGCCTTCATCTTTTCAGACTTCTTACAACTTTGTTGATGCGTTTCTGTGTTTTTCAGGCTGCTATGGATTCTGGTGCTGCCCCTGTCTCGCCTGCACTGTTTCAGGAAGATTTGGAGAGAACAACTGTCTCCCTTTATGTGATATATGTGGCTCTGGTGTATTAGCAGTCTTTGGGATACCTGTTTGTGTTCCTCCTGCAGTTTTGTCTGTAAGAGCTGCCATGCGAAACAGATATGGCATCAAGGTATGAACCGTGAGATGATGACACTGAACTCAAAGCTGGACTTTAGTGGGAATTACAAGTCTCACTCACTGAAACAAAAACATCCATAGTTGATTTCAACTATGCCTAAATGTTTTTTGTCAAACATTCACACACATACTCAGTATCTGCTGCAAGGATATTGTGACATGTGGACCAGAAGAGCCACGGATTGATCTACCAAACCTCTGGTTGGTAGATGACCTGCTCCTCCACCTGAATTACACCACATCTGTAATGCTTGTACTCTCTTTCTGCAGGGCTCTCTCTGTAAGGACATTGCAATTTCCTGCTTCTGTGAGTGGTGCTCCTGGTGTCAGATGCATCGTGAGTTAAAGCATCGCAAGAAAGCGCCAACTGTCATCAACTTACACAATAACACTGTCATCAACATGCAGCCTGTTCCAACTGTCCAGCCAGGAGTGATGATGATGCCTGCGCAACCAGTTGCAACTGGTTTCATGACTCAACCAGCAGTTGTCATTCACTAAAAGTGAAACTGAGAGATCTGATGTTACTCAGGGTATTAACTTGTGAAAGCAGAGAATGTAATCATTTAGTATGGTAAACCCTTACTAATGACTTCCTAGTTATCAAGAAAATTAAGAGAGTTAACATAAATGATGGGAATGATGATTTGCCCATTTGAAGTTTGGTTACAAATGTAAATGTACTTTATTGTTTACGCAATAACAATATTTTACTGACTAAAAACTTTCAGAGATCTAGTCTTATCCTACTTTTCTGAGAATTTTCTTCTCAAATGAGTGATTCAATTCTAAAAGCTGCAAAGACTTTTACACGAAAACTTCAGAAGGGAATGCAAATGGTACATTTGAACACCATGGATATACAGTCCAGACTGACAAACTAACAATAACAAGGAACAATAGTTGAGATGTTGAGCTCTCCGTAACCTGCCAACACATACAGTGGGGCAAAAAAGTATTTAGTCAGCCACCGATTGTGCAAGTTCCCCCACCTAAAATGATGACAGAGGTCAGTAATTTGCACCAGAGGTACACTTCAACTGTGAGAGACAGAATGTGAAAAAAAAATCCATGAATCCACATGGTAGGATTTGTAAAGAATTTATTCGTAAATCAGGGTGGAAAATAAGTATTTGGTCAATAACAAAAATACAACTCAATACTTTGTAACATAACCTTTGTTGGCAATAACAGAGGTCAAACGTTTACTATAGGTCTTTACCAGGTTTGCACACACAGTAGCTGGTATTTTGGCCCATTCCTCCATGCAGATCTTCTCGAGAGCAGTGATGTTTTGGGGCTGTCGCCGAGCAACACGGACTTTCAACTCCCGCCACAGATTTTCTATGGGGTTGAGGTCTGGAGACTGGCTAGGCCACTCCAGGACTTTCAAATGCTTCTTACGGAGCCACTCCTTTGTTGCCCGGGCGGTGTGTTTTGGATCATTGTCATGTTGGAAGACCCAGCCTCGTTTCATCTTCAAAGTTCTCACTGATGGAAGGAGGTTTTGGCTCAAAATCTCACGATACATGGCCCCATTCATTCTGTCCTTAACACGGATCAGTCGTCCTGTCCCCTTGGCAGAAAAACAGCCCCATAGCATGATGTTTCCACCCCCATGCTTCACAGTAGGTATGGTGTTCTTGGGATGCAACTCAGTATTCTTTGTCCTCCAAACACGACGAGTTGAGTTTATACCAAAAAGTTCTACTTTGGTTTCATCTGACCACATGACATTCTCCCAATCCTCTGCTGTATCATCCATGTGCTCTCTGGCAAACTTCAGACGGGCCTGGACATGCACTGGCTTCAGCAGCGGAACACGTCTGGCACTGCGGGATTTGATTCCCTGCCGTTGTAGTGTGTTACTGATGGTGACCTTTGTTACTTTGGTCCCAGCTCTCTGCAGGTCATTCACCAGGTCCCCCCGTGTGGGTCTGGGATCTTTGCTCACCGTTCTCATGATCATTTTGACCCCACGGGATGAGATCTTGCGTGGAGCCCCAGATCGAGGGAGATTATCAGTGGTCTTGTATGTCTTCCATTTTCTGATGATTGCTCCCACAGTTGATTTTTTCACACCAAGCTGCTTGCCTATTGTAGATTCACTCTTCCCAGTCTGGAGCAGGTCTACAATACTTTTCCTGGTGTCCTTCGAAAGCTCTTTGGTCTTGGCCATGGCGGAGTTTGGAGTCTGATTGTTTGAGGCTGTGGACAGGTGTCTTTTATACAGATGATGAGTTCAAACAGGTGCCATTCATACAGGTAACGAGTGGGGGACAGAAAAACTTCTTACAGAAGACGTTACAGGTCTGTGAGAGCCAGAGATTTTCCTTGTTTGAGGTGACCAAATACTTATTTTCCACCCTAATTTACGAATAAATTCTTTACAAATCCTACCATGTGAATTCATGGATTTTTTTTTTCATATTCTGTCTCTCAAAGTTGAAGTGTACCTCTGGTGCAAATTACTGACCTCTGTCATCATTTTAAGTGGGGGAACTTGCACAATCGGTGGCTGACTAAATACTTTTTTGCCCCACTGTACTAGCATTGTCTGGATATAAAACTTTAGTGGTTTGTTGTCTCCTGCTTCACAGCCAGTAGCAGGAAAGGATTTTAAAAATAAATTTCTTTGGTTAGTTTGTTTAGCTTCAAGATTATCAAATAAATGGGAGCCAGATGTATTCATATGCTTTATTTTGGAAATTAACTAACTTTACCGCTGTAGGAAACCTGTATATTTGTGAATTTCCAAACTATGAAAAGAGGCTCTTGAACAAATTGACCAGGCAAGTGCATCCTGATAATGAGTTTGATGAATCGCATTGACAAAGAGCTTAAGACAAACATAGCTTCAGGGAGTGTGTGTGTGTCAGAGTGCTCTGGAATGCACACAGAGTCTTTGCAGACTATTAAGGATCAAACATCCTATCAATATGCAATCAATTATATACCTCTAAGCATATATGGTTGTCATTTATGCTCAGAAATATATAATCCAACAATATAAACCTGACGCCCTCCTCCAAGCTTGGGTGTGATGGTAGCCCTCTAGTGGGTCACCACACTATCCTTTAGCATAGCATTAAAAGAAACGTGCCTTGCAAGCTGGAAAAACTGGTTTGATTAGAAGTTCATATTACAGCACTCTGGCTTGTAGTAATCCAGTAATTAAATACTTGTTTGTCTAAACAGCACTTAGGTCACACAGCATACTTAGATTTTTGGATAGAGAAACAAGGCTATTCTTTATTGTGAATTTTAGAAAGACAAACCAAATTATATTCAATTTTTATTCTCTTCTAACTAGAGCAAGAGAGGTTTTTTTTTTTTCTGTCTGTTTAAAGGGAAATAAATCGAGGTGTCATCTGCATGTCAGTCTTGATTAAGGCATGTAAATCAGGAATATGGCACCATGCATAGAGCCCACAGAGGCTCATGATGACGAAGCATTGGAGGTTTTCTGTTTAACAAGTACGATCTAAAGCAGTCTAAACCGGTTTCTCTGAGGCTGAGCACTTTGCAAAGCGAGGTAATGGAAGTAGTAAGTGATTCTGACAAACACTATAAGATTAATTCAAGCAGAACAAAGACTGAACCATCTTTAGCAGTTAATAATAGATCAGTATGAAACGCTGCATTAGTCCCACTAGCATTTAATGAGCAACAGACCGAAAACGTGACATCAAGAATGTCCTGTAATTGCTGCAAATTTTACTCATCTATAAAACATATAAATCATAGTTCTCTTGTGTCAGAAGGCTTTCTTATTTTCTTGAAGGAAAATAGTGATTGAGATTTTTCACAGGCTTTAACAGATTCAGAGACACACAGTAGTTTGTGGGGTTTTTTGTAAAGCCGTGTGACATAAAAATGCTAAGTTAAGGTTACACAGAATTTAAACTTTACATTCAGCATTAGCCTCAACGGATCAGGCGGAATTGCGGAATCTCTGCTTTTTATTACATAAGCACACTTTTAAGGTCCAACTAACTTCCTCAGCATATTAAAGGCTGGTGTCAGATTTAATTTTTGACGAACTAGGACTTATTTTATACGCTTTGAGGACTTTGTCTACCTGTCACCTACAGCAAGTTTTTCCATATAACCAGATAACCTAACCTGCATGTCAGCTGAGTGTGGGAGGAAGCTGAAGTATTCAGAGGAAACCCATGGCACAGGGAGAACGGGAAACTCTACTTTCAAAGGCCCCAGTCAGGGCTTGAACCAACCTCCTTTGATCAGGGATATATAGATTCCTGACCCTGAAAATAACATGCTGAGGAAGCTGACTTAAGCTAAAGATATACTTTTAATTATCAACTAATTCTTTTTTATTTTGTGGGCTGTATAATTTAGTTTTTTGAACTTGTACTTGACAAGTGAAAGGCTGCTGGTGTGATTCTAGACGGCGACACAAATTCTATTTTTGGACTTCAGAAGAGCATCCAGCATCAGTGTTGGTCAAGTTACTTGAAAAAAGTAATCAGTAACTAATTACTGATTACTTCCCCCAAAAAGTAATCCCATTACTTTACTGATTACTTATTTTCAAAAGTAATTAATTACTTAGTTACTTTTTAAAAACACGATTTACAACCTGAAGAGGTGATAAAGCGATAGATCTTTCAGCCCAATTCTACTTTTTCTGCATAATCCATCATACAAAATATAATCAAATGGAAAAGTCTCTTTTTAAAACTTGTTTATTAGTTTTAATCTTTTAACTTTATGCATCAAGCAAAAATTAAATTACATGCAACATTCTCTGACTGGAAGAAATTAGTTTAATATTTAAACCTATTTTCTGCACATTCCAGCACATAATTTTTTTTTTGTGTGTGTGTTTACACTCACTCTTTCAAATAGATGCAAGTAAAACATAGCAGAAAATAAATAAAGTCAAAGACTCAGTGGTCCTGTTGCTCTATTTTCACCTGTAAAGCAGGAGTGGGGTAGGCGGAGGTTTACCCTGGTGCAGGTGTGCCGCAGCGGTCAGTGGAAAAATCTGCGAGTTTCTCTGTGAGTTTCCCATTACGTCGTAGCTACTCGGTGCTTGTTGGAAGTTTAGGGGTTTTTTCGCTGTAAAAAGAAGTTTTCTTCCCACGCACAACGGACACTAATGTTTTTGTCACTTTTTATGGAATCAAACTCAAAGTAAGGTCAGTACTTCCACGCTTTAAACGCTGCACGCTCATACTCTCTCCCGCACTCGATATATGATCCATTGTTGATCTGCACACAGCTGTTGCCACAAACGTTGCACTTGCTTACGTCACTGTCATGAGACATTCTTGCAAAAAAAAAAAAAATCACGGTTTTAGTAACGCAGTAACGCAGCGTTCCTACGGGAAAGTAACGGTAATCTAATTACCGCTTTTGCAATAGTAATCCCTTACTTTACTTGTTACTTGAAAAAAGCAATCGGATTACAGTAACGAGTTACAAGTAACGCGTTACTGCCCATCTCTGTCCAGCATAAACTCTGCCAAATAAAACATGCACAGCTACCTGATCTGGTGAACCCTTGGGGCAAGAGTCCACCTGAAAGTAACTACAGTACTCCCTCGAATATAGCAGAGGCTACATTCCTTGACCCTGAAAGGTGAAAATCCATGAACAAGAAATCACATGTTTATCTTATTATTTTAATATGGTGATAACATAGATGTAGATGTAAATAACTGTTGTTGGAACCACTTCAGGAACCAAGGATGGGTGAACAAAGTTGTCTTGGTCTAGAAAACCTGCTGTCATTCTCCATGTCCCACTGTTAGCTAGATTGCATTCCTTTGCAGCATTGTGCCACCGAGTCTGTGTAGTGGACTTTCTAATTAGGGCTGGTATTGTCACAGATTTCTACAACTCGTTCAATTCTGATTCACAAGGTCCTGATTTGATTTGATTCAATTTGATTTTGAGGCAGTAAGAAATATTATAATTGTGATCATTTATCTTGGATATATACTGTCGAAAGAACCCTCTAAAACTTGTAAATTAAATATATTTCCAAATTAGGAATAGATTTTTAAAAAACAGTTACAATATTGCACTTTTTATTTAACGTGTTAAGCCCCGGGGTTTTTCTATCAGGGCTGCAACGGCAGACGTGTGGAGTGATGAGAGAAAGGACCGAATTTACTGACAGGGAACGTTTATCTACAGTTGGTGACATACAAACAAAGATGGGAAATGACTGATGTGGAACTAACAGAACCTGCTAGCATAATGGACAGGTTTTTGACACAAACAAAAAGCAGAAGATGAAGCATCACCAAATATGCGTACAAACCCACTTCCTTCCAAAGCAAAAAGCAGAAAATATGATGAAGCATATCTTGCGCTTGGCTTCACCTGCACAGCAGTGGGTAATGAGGAGAGGCCGCAGTGTGTTGTCTGTCTTAAAGTGCTAGCTTGAGACAGTTTAAAGCCCAACAAGCTAAGACGCCACTTAGAGACAAAACATCCAGAGCACAAAGACAAATCAGTGGACTTTTTCAGACAAAAACTTCTAAATTGTTGTGGTCAACAGTGTCTCTTTACTAGAGCTGCATCTGTTTCGGCAAATGCTCTCCTCAGCTCCTATAAAGTTGCCTACCGAGTGGCTCAGTGTAAAAAGCCGCACACGATTGCAGAGGAATTAATACTTCCCTGTGCTATGGATATGGTTTCAACTATGACTGACGACGCAGCAGCCAGCAAACAGGGTATAACGGGATATTCCTCGTCCAATAATACCATCGGCAGGCGCATTTATGATATGTCAAAGGACATAGAGGATAAGGTGCGTGACAGCTGCTTTTCTCTGTAGATGGATGAAGCCACTGATATTAAAAAAGACTGCTTATTGATAATGTATGTCAGATTCCTTGATGGAGATGAGGGAGGAATTACTTTTCTGCAAACAAGTTCCTGCCAGAGCAACTGCAGAAGAACTGTTTAAAATCATAGATTCTTACTTGAAAGAGGTCGAGCTGAAATGGGAGGACTGTGTCGGGATTTGCACAAATGGGGCGCAGGCTATGGCTGGGAAACCAGGAGGGCAGCAAGCGCTCATCAAGCGCGTCTACCCCAATGTGCAGAGGACGCACTATATGATACACCGCGAAGCACTGGTGTCTAAACAGCTGAGTCCTGAGCTCAGTAACGTAATGACTGATGTCATCGCCACAGTCAATTACATCAAAACACTACCTGTGAAAGCCCGGATTTTTTCAGCACTGTGTGAAGAAATGGGCTCCGACCACACAGCCGTTTTGTATCACAGCGAGTCCCGATAGCTGTCACGTGGGAAGGTGCTATCCAGGGTCTCTGAACTGCGAGATGAGATCCGCATCTTTTTGAGGGAAGAGGGCAGTGATCTTACCAACAAATTTAACTGCAACAACTTTCTCATGAAACTGGCATACCTCAGTGACATGTTCCTGAAACTCAATGAACTAAATTTGCAGATGCAAATGTGGAAGCAGCGAGTGAAAGATGGAAACGTGGACTAATTTGAGAATTCAAAATCATTCATTGGAGACTGCAGGCTGCGGAATACAGTGATCCCATGCATCAGAGAACACATGTCTGCCCTTCAGAAACATTTCCAGAGATATTTCCTGGTGCAAGATTCCAAAGAATAATTGGATCTGTGACCCCTTCAGTGCAACACCCCCTGCTGACTTCAGCAAATCCGAGGAGGAACGGTTCATTGATCTTACCTCTGATTCAACTAAGAGGCTGCAGTTTAAGTCACAGACCCTGGTTGAATTTTGGATTGTAGTGGACAAAGATTACCAACTGCTGGATAAGAGAGCCCTGGCCATACTTCTTCCTTTTGCCACATCCTATTTATGTGAGGTAGGCTTTTCTGCTGTGGCTTCAATCAAGACAAAGTACAGATCAAAGATGGACTTGAAAATGAACTCAGAGTGGTGGTCTCAAAACTGCAACTCAGGAAATATTTTAGCTAATTGAACATAGTTTATTTTTAATTACTTGACCCATGTCACGTATCAAAACTAGCACACAAATAACTGCAAATAGTGATCACGTTGCACTATGTTCCACTGGTTGTATTTGTTGTCATGTGTAGTAAACACCAATCCAGCTACTTAATAAGACAGCTTCACACATGACATCCTGCTGTGAGGAGCATGCGAGTGTGATGCGTTTCTGTATGCATTTGATTAGAAGCTAAATTAGAATATTTGTCATTAAAAAGGTCTGGCTGTGTCTCGGTGGGAGACAGAAGATGTTGGCATGATTAGGTTGCTTATGAATGCTTGAAAACACTCACACACAGGCAAAAACAACCCAGTATTTTTTATTTATTTATTTTTTGGTCTAGCTTCTTGGATTACATGCACACAAAACACACGCAGATCAGTGCAAGCTCTGCCAGCTCCTCGCCGGCCCGCCAGCAGAGTGACCACGTAAAACTGTTTTTTGTGACATTTCCAACATGACATTTATCTGTGGGACCATCTGCGAGGGCCAACTGGCATGTTGCAACAACAAAATGAGTACTTGGCAACATGACAAAGCACACTGAGATTATGTGCATTCATATAGTAGCTAAATTTAATACCACAATGCTGGTTTTCTCAATACATATGTGGTTGTTCCATGAGGTAAATAAAATTGTAGTGATTTGCACTGCATGTTGGCAAAGATGTATCTCTGATATCTTATATTATTAGGATGTCATAGCATTAGAGAAGGTTGTTTTTAAGATGAGAACCACAGAAAACTACCATACATATACATTATTAACAGCACCTGGGTAGTGGGACACAAATTCTATTTTTGGACTTCAGAAGAACATCCAGCATCAGTGTTGGTCAAGTTACTTGAAAAAAGTAATCAGTAACTAATTACTGATTACTTCCCCAAAAAAGTAATCCCGTTACTTTACTGATTACTTATTTTCAAAAGTAATTAATTACTTAGTTACTTTTTAAAAACACGATTTACAACCTGAAGAGGTGATAAAGCGATAGATCTTTCAGCCCAATTCTACTTTTTCTGCATAATCCATCATACAAAATGTAATCAAATGGAAAAGTCTCTTTTTAAAACTTGTTTTATTAGTTTTAATCTTTTAACTTTATGCATCAAGCAAAAATTAAATTATATGCAACATTCTCTGACTGGAATAAATTAGTTTAACATTTAAACCTATTTTCTGCACATTCCAGCACATAAAATAAAATATTTTTTGTGTGTTTACACTCACTCTTTCCAATAGATGCAAGTAAAACACAGCAGAAAATAAATAAAGTCAAAGACTAGCGGTCCTGTTGCTCTATTTTCACCTGTAAAGCAGGACTGCGGTAGGCGGAGGTTTACCCTGGTGCAGGTGTGCCGCGGTCAGTGGAAGAATCCGCGAGTTTCTCTGTGAGTTTCCCATTACGTCGTTGCACACTCGGTGTTTGCTCGGAAGTTTAGGGGTTTTTTCACTGTAAAAAGAAGTTTTCTTCCCACGCACAACGGACACTAATGTTTTTGTCACTTTTTATGGAATCAAACTCAAAATAAGGTCAGTACTTCCACGCTTTTAACGCTGCACGCTCATACTCCCGCACTCGATATATGATCCACTGTTGATCTGCACACAGCTGTTGCCACAAACGTTGCACTTGCTTACGTCACTGTCATGAGACATTCTTGCAAAAAAAAAAAAAAAATCACGGTTTTAGTAACGCAGTAACACAGCGTTCCTACGGGAAAGTAACGGTAATCTAATTACCGCTTTTGCAATAGTAATCCCTTGCTTTACTCGTTACTTGAAAAAAGTAAATCGGATTACAGTAACGAGTTACAAGTAACGCGTTACTGCCATCTCTGTCCAGCATAAACTCTGCCAAATAAAACATGCACAGCTACCTGATCTGGTGAACCCTTGGGGCAAGAGTCCACCTGAAAGTAACTACAGTACTCCCTCGAATATAGCAGAGGCTACATTCCTTGACCCTGACAGGTGAAAATCCATGAACAAGAAATCACATGTTTATCTTATTATTTTAATATGGTGATAACATAGATGTAGATGTAAATAACTGTTGTTGGAACCACTTCAGGAACCAAGGATGGGTGAACAAAGTTGTCTTGGTCTAGAAAACCTGCTGTCATTCTCCATGTCCCACTGTTAGCTAGATTGCATTCCTTTGCAGCATTGTGCCACCGAGTCTGTGTAGTGGACTTTCTAATTAGGGCTGGTATTGTCACAGATTTCTACAACTCGTTCAATTCTGATTCACAAGGTCCTGATTTGATTTGATTCAATTTGATTTTGAGGCAGTAAGAAATATTATAATTGTGATCATTTATCTTGGATATATACTGTCGAAAGAACCCTCTAAAACTTGTAAATTAAATATATTTCCAAATTAGGAATAGATTTTTAAAAAACAGTTACAATATTGCACTTTTTATTTAACGTGTTAAGCCCCGGGGTTTTTCTATCAGGGCTGCAACGGCAGACGTGTGGAGTGATGAGAGAAAGGACCGAATTTACTGACAGGGAACGTTTATCTACAGTTGGTGACATACAAACAAAGATGGGAAATGACTGATGTGGAACTAACAGAACCTGCTAGCATAATGGACAGGTTTTTGACACAAACAAAAAGCAGAAGATGAAGCATCACCAAATATGCGTACAAACCCACTTCCTTCCAAAGCAAAAAGCAGAAAATATGATGAAGCATATCTTGCGCTTGGCTTCACCTGCACAGCGGTGGGTAATGAGGAGAGGCCGCAGTGTGTTGTCTGTCTTAAAGTGCTAGCTTGAGACAGTTTAAAGCCCAACAAGCTAAGACGCCACTTAGAGACAAAACATCCAGAGCACAAAGACAAATCAGTGGACTTTTTCAGACAAAAACTTCTAAATTGTTGTGGTCAACAGTGTCTCTTTACTAAAGCTGCATCTGTTTCGGCAAATGCTCTCCTCAGCTCCTATAAAGTTGCCTACCGAGTGGCTCAGTGTAAAAAGCCGCACACGATTGCAGAGGAATTAATACTTCCCTGTGCTATGGATATGGTTTCAACTATGACTGACGACGCAGCAGCCAGCAAACAGGGTATAACGGGATATTCCTCGTCCAATAATACCATCGGCAGGCGCATTTATGATATGTCAAAGGACATAGAGGATAAGGTGCGTGACAGCTGCTTTTCTCTGTAGATGGATGAAGCCACTGATATTAAAAAAGACTGCTTATTGATAACGTATGTCAGATTCCTTGATGGAGATGAGGGAGGAATTACTTTTCTGCAAACAAGTTCCTGCCAGAGCAACTGCAGAAGAACTGTTTAAAATCATAGATTCTTACTTGAAAGAGGTCGAGCTGAAATGGGAGGACTGTGTCGGGATTTGCACAAATGGGGCGCAGGCTATGGCTGGGAAACCAGGAGGGCAGCAAGCGCTCATCAAGCGCGTCTACCCCAATGTGCAGAGGACGCACTATATGATACACCGCGAAGCACTGGTGTCTAAACAGCTGAGTCCTGAGCTCAGTAACGTAATGACTGATGTCATCGCCACAATTACATCAAAACACTACCTGTGAAAGCCCGGATTTTTTCAGCACTGTGTGAAGAAATGGGCTCCGACCACACAGCCGTTTTGTATCACAGCGAGTCCTGATAGCTGTCACGTGGGAAGGTGCTATCCAGGGTCTCTGAACTGCGAGATGAGATCCGCATCTTTTTGAGGGAAGAGGGCAGTGATCTTACCAACAAATTTAACTGCAACAACTTTCTCATGAAACTGGCATACCTCAGTGACATGTTCCTGAAACTCAATGAACTAAATTTGCAGATGCAAATGTGGAAGCAGCGAGTGAAAGATGGAAACGTGGACTAATTTGAGAATTCAAAATCATTCATTGGAGACTGCAGGCTGCGGAATACAGTGATCCCATGCATCAGAGAACACATGTCTGCCCTTCAGAAACATTTCCAGAGATATTTCCTGGTGCAAGATTCCAAAGAATAATTGGATCTGTGACCCCTTCAGTGCAACACCCCCTGCTGACTTCAGCAAATCCGAGGAGGAACGGTTCATTGATCTTACCTCTGATTCAACTAAGAGGCTGCAGTTTAAGTCACAGACCCTGGTTGAATTTTGGATTGTAGTGGACAAAGATTACCAACTGCTGGATAAGAGAGCCCTGGCCATACTTCTTCCTTTTGCCACATCCTATTTATGTGAGGTAGGCTTTTCTGCTGTGGCTTCAATCAAGACAAAGTACAGATCAAAGATGGACTTGAAAATGAACTCAGAGTGGTGGTCTCAAAACTGCAACTCAGGAAATATTTTAGCTAATTGAACATAGTTTATTTTTAATTACTTGACCCATGTCACGTATCAAAACTAGCACACAAATAACTGCAAATAGTGATCACGTTGCACTATGTTCCACTGGTTGTATTTGTTGTCATGTGTAGTAAACACCAATCCAGCTACTTAATAAGACAGCTTCACACATGACATCCTGCTGTGAGGAGCATGCGAGTGTGATGCGTTTCTGTATGCATTTGATTAGAAGCTAAATTAGAATATTTGTCATTAAAAAGGTCTGGCTGTGTCTCGGTGGGAGACAGAAGATGTTGGCACGATTAGGTTGCTTATGAATGCTTGAAAACACTCACACACAGGCAAAAACAACCCAGTATTTTTTATTTATTTATTTTTTGGTCTAGCTTCTTGGATTACATGCACACAAAACACACGCAGATCAGTGCAAGCTCTGCCAGCTCCTCGCCGGCCCGCCAGCAGAGTGACCACGTAAAACTGTTTTTTGTGACATTTCCAACATGACATTTATCTGTGGGACCATCTGCGAGGGCCAACTGGCATGTTGCAACAACAAAATGAGTACTTGGCAACATGACAAAGCACACTGAGATTATGTGCATTCATATAGTAGCTAAATTTAATACCACAATGCTGGTTTTCTCAATACATATGTGGTTGTTCCATGAGGTAAATAAAATTGTAGTGATTTGCACTGCATGTTGGCAAAGATGTATCTCTGATATCTTATATTATTAGGATGTCATAGCATTAGAGAAGGTTGTTTTTAAGATGAGAACCACAGAAAACTACCATACATATACATTATTAACAGCACCTGGGTAGTGGGACACAAATTCTATTTTTGGACTTCAGAAGAACATCCAGCATCAGTGTTGGTCAAGTTACTTGAAAAAAGTAATCAGTAACTAATTACTGATTACTTCCCCAAAAAAGTAATCCCGTTACTTTACTGATTACTTATTTTCAAAAGTAATTAATTACTTAGTTACTTTTTAAAAACACGATTTACAACCTGAAGAGGTGATAAAGCGATAGATCTTTCAGCCCAATTCTACTTTTTCTGCATAATCCATCATACAAAATGTAATCAAATGGAAAAGTCTCTTTTTAAAACTTGTTTTATTAGTTTTAATCTTTTAACTTTATGCATCAAGCAAAAATTAAATTATATGCAACATTCTCTGACTGGAATAAATTAGTTTAACATTTAAACCTATTTTCTGCACATTCCAGCACATAAAATAAAATATTTTTTGTGTGTTTACACTCACTCTTTCCAATAGATGCAAGTAAAACACAGCAGAAAATAAATAAAGTCAAAGACTCAGCGGTCCTGTTGCTCTATTTTCACCTGTAAAGCAGGACTGCGGTAGGCGGAGGTTTACCCTGGTGCAGGTGTGCCGCGGTCAGTGGAAGAATCCGCGAGTTTCTCTGTGAGTTTCCCATTACGTCGTTGCACACTCGGTGTTTGCTCGGAAGTTTAGGGGTTTTTTCACTGTAAAAAGAAGTTTTCTTCCCACGCACAACGGACACTAATGTTTTTGTCACTTTTTATGGAATCAAACTCAAAATAAGGTCAGTACTTCCACGCTTTTAACGCTGCACGCTCATACTCCCGCACTCGATATATGATCCACTGTTGATCTGCACACAGCTGTTGCCACAAACGTTGCACTTGCTTACGTCACTGTCATGAGACATTCTTGCAAAAAAAAAAAAAAAAATCACGGTTTTAGTAACGCAGTAACACAGCGTTCCTACGGGAAAGTAACGGTAATCTAATTACCGCTTTTGCAATAGTAATCCCTTGCTTTACTCGTTACTTGAAAAAAGTAATCGGATTACAGTAACGAACTCGTTACTGTAATCCGATTACTTTTTGTAACTACAAGTAAGTCCACCTGAAAGTAACTACAGTACTCCCTCGAATATAGCAGAGGCTACATTCCTTGACCCTGACAGGTGAAAATCCATGAACAAGAAATCACATGTTTATCTTATTATTTTAATATGGTGATAACATAGATGTAGATGTAAATAACTGTTGTTGGAACCACTTCAGGAACCAAGGATGGGTGAACAAAGTTGTCTTGGTCTAGAAAACCTGCTGTCATTCTCCATGTCCCACTGTTAGCTAGATTGCATTCCTTTGCAGCATTGTGCCACCGAGTCTGTGTAGTGGACTTTCTAATTAGGGCTGGTATTGTCACAGATTTCTACAACTCGTTCAATTCTGATTCACAAGGTCCTGATTTGATTTGATTCAATTTGATTTTGAGGCAGTAAGAAATATTATAATTGTGATCATTTATCTTGGATATATACTGTCGAAAGAACCCTCTAAAACTTGTAAATTAAATATATTTCCAAATTAGGAATAGATTTTTAAAAAACAGTTACAATATTGCACTTTTTATTTAACGTGTTAAGCCCCGGGGTTTTTCTATCAGGGCTGCAACGGCAGACGTGTGGAGTGATGAGAGAAAGGACCGAATTTACTGACAGGGAACGTTTATCTACAGTTGGTGACATACAAACAAAGATGGGAAATGACTGATGTGGAACTAACAGAACCTGCTAGCATAATGGACAGGTTTTTGACACAAACAAAAAGCAGAAGATGAAGCATCACCAAATATGCGTACAAACCCACTTCCTTCCAAAGCAAAAAGCAGAAAATATGATGAAGCATATCTTGCGCTTGGCTTCACCTGCACAGCGGTGGGTAATGAGGAGAGGCCGCAGTGTGTTGTCTGTCTTAAAGTGCTAGCTTGAGACAGTTTAAAGCCCAACAAGCTAAGACGCCACTTAGAGACAAAACATCCAGAGCACAAAGACAAATCAGTGGACTTTTTCAGACAAAAACTTCTAAATTGTTGTGGTCAACAGTGTCTCTTTACTAAAGCTGCCTCTGTTTCAGCAAATGCTCTCCTCAGCTCCTATAAAGTTGCCTACCGAGTGGCTCAGTGTAAAAAGCCGCAAATTTAACTGCAACAACTTTCTCATGAAACTGGCATACCTCAGTGACATGTTCCTGAAACTCAATGAACTAAATTTGCAGATGCAAATGTGGAAGCAGCGAGTGAAAGATGGAAACGTGGACTAATTTGAGAATTCAAAATCATTCATTGGAGACCGCAGGCTGCGGAATACAGTGATCCCATGCATCAGAGAACACATGTCTGCCCTTCAGAAACATTTCCAGAGATATTTCCTGGTGCAAGATTCCAAAGAATAATTGGATCTGTGACCCCTTCAGTGCAACACCCCCTGCTGACTTCAGCAAATCCGAGGAGGAACGGTTCATTGATCTTACCTCTGATTCAACTAAGAGGCTGCAGTTTAAGTCACAGACCCTGGTTGAATTTTGGATTGTAGTGGACAAAGATTACCAACTGCTGGATAAGAGAGCCCTGGCCATACTTCTTCCTTTTGCCACATCCTATTTATGTGAGGTAGGCTTTTCTGCTGTGGCTTCAATCAAGACAAAGTACAGATCAAAGATGGACTTGAAAATGAACTCAGAGTGGTGGTCTCAAAACTGCAACTCAGGTTTGAGAAGCTCTACACCAACAGGCAGGCTCACACCAGTCACTGAAAAGATGTGAGGATTAAATGTGTTTGGGTTTTTTTTGCAATAAACCTTTAAGATCTTCTTGTAAAACAAAGGGTGGGGGCAGCAAAAAAGTTTGGGAATCACTGCTGTAAAGCATTCAACTCAACCCTCATCATGGCACTAGTTCGGCTTTCACCTTCATCAAAGAGTAAGGACAGTGTTAACGACAGCTGTAGTTTCAATCAACGACTGATCTGAGAAGAAACAATGCTTTTGGTGCTGCATTGAGAACAGAGGCAATGAGACATAAGGTCTGGGTATGCCTCACTAAGTGAAGGATCCTTCTTGCTTAGAAGCCTGGAAGATGTAGGCATCATATTCAAGGATCCAGCTTAGTCCAATGCAATGTTGAAGAGGTGAAGAGTCTGTCTCTATGTCTAAGTCCTTTCCCAGGTCATCAGCTGGAATTCAGCCATCACCTTGCTTCCGATTTGAGGTTTTGTGTAGCTGTAAATTTGAATTAGCTAATATCTTCTGTATTTTCTTTAAGAGACTGACAGCCTCCATTTCTGGCAGGAGTGAGCTCAGATCTTGGTCAGCGTAACATTCCAGTTAACAAATTACTTTGACTCTTCTTCTGTGCTTCTCCTGGTTGGACTTTTCTTAACCCATAGTTGCCCGATTATTTGATTGTTTCCGCACTTGTTGAGGTTTAGTTGGGAGTTTTTTGTTGCTTCTTTTCGCCCTGTTCGTTGGCGACGCATGCAGACACAGCGGCTTGGAGCTCCCAAACATAAAAAAAAACAAAAACGCTACTGTAAGTATATTGAGTTTACTCTATCATGCACTAACTCAACAATTATAAGCCAAACTGCTTGAAATCTGAAATCGGCATCAATATTATTCACCTGGAAACCTAAATTCCATCCCACTGGAGATCCTGCGCTCTGCGGAGCTCAGCTGAACACTCATTATACCGCCCTTGAGACACTGAAGATGACGAAGAGACTGGAAGCAAAAGCGGGGAAAGAGAGCCGGCATACGGGCTAGGCTACAAGCAAATATCTGCTCAGTTTATCAAGACACCGCATATTTTCAAAAGTGCTCTGACGTTTTCGGAGACGTCTGTTACCCACCAGTTCGATAGCTAGCCGGAATTCAAGGCTCACTAGAGCTGGTGAGAACACCGGACTCCCGGCAAATCATTTTCAAACCCACCGCCGTCTTTCACTACTCAGGTTAAAAATTATATATAAGTCACTTAGATAACTTAATAATGTTACTGTTTGGCTTTTTTCCAGTATTTTAATTGTTCCTGAGTAAATCGGTTTGGTTGAGATTAAAGTTATAGTTTTTACACAGCTGAATAAACGTCAAGCAGACAACTGATTATCAGACAACTGACTACAGAGAGGACGTCCAACATTTAACCAAATTGTGTGGAAACAACGACTTGGTTCTGAACACTGCCAAAACAAAGGAGATCGTTGTAGACTACAGAAGAGCCAAGAAATAGACGTCAAGCAGACAACTGATTATCAGAAGTGTGAGATGCTCGAGAATATACTCCGGTGTCCTGTTATATTTTAGATAGCAAGGAGTTTATTAAACTTCACCGAAACAATCTGCAAATTTCATTAAAATTTAATAAACTATCATCTTGTCTTTATTTTTAGCTAGCAAATACCTTAAACACTTAAAGCTGTAAGCTAATGATAGTTATATAAGAGCAGATGCGTGCTGGTGCAATAAGTGTACGTTGTACGTCCAATGGATGACGATCTGATTAGTCGACTAATCGCAAAAATAATCGGTGACTAGTCGACAATCAAAATAATCGTTTGTGGCAGCCCTAGTTGGAATCAAACTCCTGAATCTCGACACGGTCTATGCTAGTCGTTTACAGAAGCAAGCTAGCCGCATAATCAAGGGCCCAACCCATCCAGGTCACAGATTTTTCCATCAGGGAAGAGATATAAGGGCAATCAGAACCCGCACAAACAGACTAAACAACAGCTTTTTCCCCAGAGCTGTAGCCTGTGTCACCCCTCCCCCAGCACACAATAGCTAACTCTCCCTCGCTCTACTTTACCCCATGTCATGTCTGCTGCTAATGTACAAAGTCATTTACTGGGCATTAATGTTTGCACTAAAATTACCACATTGTAGATACTGTTATATTATATTATATTATACCGTTTGCGCTCAAACTACCATATTCTAAATACTAGCATTTCTTTTTTGTTTTTTGTTTTATTTAAGTGCCTTCTTTTTACTTTATATTTTACTACGTTTACTTGGTTATTATGTTACTATGCTGCTTCTGGTTTTATTGCTGCTGGCCTCTGTGAGCTACCAAACAAATTTTGTTGTATAACTACAATGACAATAAAGTTCTTTATCTATCTTATCTAGAAATCAGAATATTTGTAGGAAGGCCAAAAACTGCCCAACAGATTTACTTCAGAGTGGACCATTATGGCATTTGCTATATTGGTCCAACTGGACAAGACCTGGGAGCAGAAAAGAAAAAGAATAAATAGAAATTGTGGTTAAAGCTAACAGAAGAAGAGGGAAAGAAATGTAGAGCAGAAGAAAAGGGAGTGAGAGAGAAAAAAAACACTGAGACTCTGCTTCAAAAACTGCTGAAAAAATTTAAGAAAAAAAAACAGCAGAAAAATCTACAACCAACATATGAAAAGAAGCAGTAAGTAATAATAATTAATACATGTTAATGAACAGCACACAGTACTAACAATACCACATACATCTAGAGGCAGTAGCTAACCGAGACAGCGTGAGTCTGTGAGTACCTGCTTGTACAGCTGTGTGGGTGTGCGCGCTTGTATTGACAGGTTAAAACACAATGGCCATGAAGGGCATTGCTGAATGGATTTGAGTTTCATTTTTCCGTTTCCAGAGTTTCAAGCTTTGCAGTGTTATTTGTGTTGACCCAACTGAAATAAACTCAGTCCAAAGAGCCTCCGTTCAGTCATTAAGAGGTGCGCAGAGGGGCAGGTAAGACCTTCCAGTTTTCTACAAGTCCTTTCACACAAACTTAGTGATTAGTACTTTGTTGTTTGTACCTGATACTAGAGGCAGTTTACAAAGAGAAAGCTTTGACGTTATAATTTATTGGATTACATGGGTGTACACGCAGTGTGTTTTGTTTGTTAGCCCTCTTTGGAGAAGCAGAGGCCATCATGAGGGTGTGGCTGTAAAACGTCAAGGTTTATTTAAATGAAACAAAAAGAGACTCAAATGTATTTAACAGTGTAGAAGTACAAAACGAGGACAGACAGGAAATATGGGCCAGATCAGACATAGGAGCCAAGGGTGTCTGACAACAGAGGACTTTTACACAGTAGGTGTAGAAAACAAAATTACATTTATTAACAATTATTAAAGTTTAGCAGGTCGTGCACACTCAACAAAAGTAGAACACGCTTCTTGAAAACAAAATAAGACCCAAGCTTGTATTGTCTTTTGTGTCCTTTTTTTTAAGTCAATTTCAGTCCGTCAATGTTCAATAGTCACTCCAGTTGGGTTACAATCTACCAGTTCATCCGTCTAATTGGACTGGGGCTCGCCATCCAGTACTGGAAAAGGGATCCTCGATTCTTCTCAGGTCCTCAAAACCAATCCATTCAAAATAAGCAAAGGAAAAAAAATGACCTGGGGACAGGTCAGAACACAGTAGTTCAACATTTAAGCGATAAGGTCTATAACTTATTATTACTACTAACTGCTTTTAGTGGTTTTAAATTTCTTTCAAATTATTCTATGTTGTACAGCAAGTTTATTCTAATTTCCAAAGGAAAAAAGTGCACAGGAAACACATTTAGAACAATACAAAATAGCTCAGCAGTGCATTAGTAATACACATTGGCTTAAGATTTATAAAGTTCCAGCTAAGCAAAGTGTGTGTGAAGGCACTTAATTTCACACTGCTAATACTTAGTGTGCAGAACCATAACTAGGACCATGAGAAAAGTGAACATGTACTAACATAACAACTTTGCAAAAAACCACACATTTTACATCAATACCATGGTAATATGAAAATGCAACAGACTCAGTGCTAATTGACCCTGTGCACGAGAAAATGCTAACTTCCTGGTTTGAGATCGGATGTGGGGTTGTATATTTCCGGTAGCTTTACTTTGCTGTCAATCGCTACTGCGAAGATATCCTCCAAAATCATGTCCAAAACTCGAAAACGGAAAGATTGCGTTAAGTTACAAAGAGCAGAAGGTGGGAACACTCACCACTGTTGTGTCATAAAAAAATCTAATGATCAATCGAGTTTAGATCAATCAGTTGTTTACATCACTCAACACAAGCAGAAGACACATCGTCCACATTCAGAAGCACATCTCTGTATAGTGACTGGTCTTATGATTTAAACAGGCAAATGTTCAGCATTCAAACTACAGGTGAAGAACAGTCAAACCAGATGTTTCCCCCGTTATGTCGATATCAGCTAGTCAAGTACACACCTACACAGCATGTTAACAAACCGTGAAAAAAGCCACACAAAAAATGAATGATTGCTGGTAACGGTTTCTATACATTAGTATTTACGAAGGGTATGTTGTGACTTACCTTCAAAATTACAGTGGTCCCTCGCTATAACGCGGTTCACCTTTCACCTCGCTGTTTCACAGATTTTTTTATTGCAAGTTTGCATGCTTTTTTTACATCACATTGTGTCCTGCGTCCTGATCGCTGCAGACGATCTCCTCCGTGACGTCTCTCCTGTACAGTACAGAATCACTGCATCGATCGCTGGCAGTGTGACTCTGAAGTAGAGCAGGGCGATATGGCCAAAAATATTTATCACGATATATATTTGAAAATTTGCGATAATGATATAACCGACGATATAATTGATGCGAGACAAAATACAACTCCACAACATTACTAGCGCAAAAAGACAATCTTCCATTTATTTTCACTTAAACAAGAAGCTGGTTTTTATGTACATTAAAGCTTTATAAAAATTTAACAGTGCAAATGCAAATTCCTTGCTGAAAGTTTAACCAAAAGGCATTTCCAGTAGAAATGGGCTGACATATCCTGAGCATAACCATGTATAATATCCACTGACGTTAAAAAGAGGTGCTTTGCAACATTAAACTGCAGTGTGCAGTACGCATTTTTCGGACCATAAGGTGCACGGGATTATAAGGCACATTAAGCGAAACAAAGCAGTCAGATAAATCAAACTTTATTAAACTCATTCTTCTTGCTTCCTCCACTTCTGTACCATTGATTCATTAATGTTGAATTCTCTAGCAGCTGCTCTATTCCCATGTTGTTGCAGTATATTAATAACTAACCTCGTATTGTGGATGGATTATCTCAGTTTTTCTCCTGACTGAAGTTTGGTCCGTTTACAGCATCCTGCCATGCGATTGCATTTGTCTCTAACCATGAGGAACCTTCACGTTAACTTTTATAAGTGGAAAAGTGTTAGTGTTCGTCCTCCAGCTTCACTGTTTATGTTATGCTAACATAGCTGTGTCGCTAGCGATCACGTAGCACATCATTATATACCAGCTAGCCCAACTTCAGTAACCCTACAAACGTCACTGTTGTTTAGTTTCCTGTCTTCATTTATGTTGGAAGTGATAGCAGAACTGTACGTTTGAATTTTTTCAGAAATCTCTCAGTCAGAACATGCTGTATCATGCTTAGGTAACTAGCTAAACTAGCGAGCTAACTTCCGCTAGCTTCCTGCTAACTTCTAACTCCATTAAATGTAATAACTTTTGTTTTCATGGATGCCTGGAAGTTAAACTTTATAATTACACCTGGTAAAGCAGCAATGCTGATCGTTTTATTAAAGATGAAAGAATTTAGACAGTTTTGTTGCAGTGTTGTTTGACCTGAAGCATACGGAGTTTAGGACCCAGATTACTCCCAGATTTAAGAGCATCTTAGTCCGACAAATACGACAATAACGACGGCCGCTTGCATGTTCTGCAAAAAAATGTGCTTTGTTGTGTATCTGACGGACAAACACCAAACCAGTTCCACATCACTGAAGTTGCACCATTTTTACAAACCAATTCTGGTTCATCTGTTTCACTCAACAATCGGCCATGTGCGCATGAAAACAAAGGCCCTGCGCATGCGCGTTTTACTCCCATTCTATCGCGATATTTCATTTTCCTATCGTTGCTTAACATTATACCGGTATTACCGTGAACGGTATCTTATAAAATTGGCTGCTTGATTTCACCTATCGCTCGTTATTTTTAGAACATAACACCCATGATAAACGAGGGACCGCTGAGAAATATAACATTTGAATCCCTTTTCTCTTTTGCCCTGAGGCGCGGGGGAAAAATATCGACAAGTTGATGAACATCATTTACAGATATTTTGTGTAAATGCCCAAGACATCAATAGAAATGTAAATCGCCGCTTGATTCATTCATTTTCTTGACTTGTTTTGGACCGTAAACAGGGCGTGAATAGGACACCGGAAACAAAGCTCCCCACAGGAGTTTCCGCACCGGAAGTAGCATATGCTAACGTGCACATAGTCAATTTCTTTAGCCTCGGAAAGGGCACTTTCATTGCAAAATGGCTAGCGGAAATTAGCATCAGAGCTAGCGGCAAGTAGTATGCTATGCTAGCGCACATGCACTGACTGGGGCTTACCATGTGAAGTAGCAAATGCTATGCAGGGCTTCACAGTGCTCGCGTGGGCTCACGGCCTTCGGAATTCACTGTCACCGAGTGTTTTCGCCGTAAAAGCTTTTACATCCAGTTAGCTTCTCCACAACAGGAGTGACTGATCTCTCTCTGCCTGTATCTCCTTCTTAGCTGACTGGTACACAAGGAGCACACACACAGGTGTGTGAGGAGCGCACACAGGGGGAGGGTCAGACCAGTCAACTATTGGTTGCTCAGTGTATCTGACAAAGTCTTGCCTCCACAACATTTATCCACATATTAATTAAACTTATGTTTACATGCTTTTTATGAGGATTTATTATATTTAATTGCTTTTTACCAATGTTTATTCCCATTGTGAAATGCGTATTTTAATCAAAATAGTATCAATATTTATGCTTTTATTCCCGTTTTTACACTGTGTTACAGACAGTTATTAAACTGTCTGAACTGTAAGCGTAATAGATTTTCACTTCCAAACCAGTCTACATATCCTGTTCATGAGAGAGTTGTTTACCCATGCGTTACTGTACTCGTGTTTCAAATTACACAAGCCATCTTTTTGAGATATATCAACCATGTATTGCTGTTTGTTTTTAAGTCACTTGGATGTTTATAGAAAGCTTTTTTTTCCAACTTCCCCAAATGCTTGTTCATGGTGGATGTTTAGGTGTTTCTCTCTGTAATGCTGTAGTATATTTACCTTTTTACATAAAATGTCATGTAAATTATGGATATATTAATAAAGCTTAGTTGGAGAATTAAAAAATGACCACAAAATCCTTAAGACAGACTTTGGTTTCTTCAGTATAGTGTTTATTTGACCGTGAAAAGAATAAATTTTTCATTAATCTGAAGGAAAATGCTCTAATAATGATAAAAGTGATCTCTTTTTTCAAACAAAAGAGATCGACGGCATATAGTTTTTTGCTGTAGTTTGATAGAAAGTGCTCCAAAATTTTAACTTTCATTTAATTTGTACTTTTAATTTTCATTTTATTTTGTTTTTTCCTGCTTCTCAACTTTCACAGAGTGATCGTTCAGTGTCTGTGGGTGAAGTTCAACATACAATGGCAGAAAAACCCTTGACAGACTGGGACAGTGGTCTCCTTGACTGCTTTGAGGATGTAAATACTTGTAAGAAGCCAGTTAAATTTGTCTCATAAATTGCATTTGTGTTTTCAGGACTACAGTTTTTTTCTCATTTGTGTTGCCTTCATCTTTTCAGACTTCTTACAACTTTGTTGATGCGTTTCTGTGTTTTTCAGGCTGCTATGGATTCTGGTGCTGCCCCTGTCTCGCCTGCACTGTTTCAGGAAGATTTGGAGAGAACAACTGTCTCCCTTTATGTGATATATGTGGCTCTGGTGTATTAGCAGCCTTTGGGATACCTGTTTGTGTTCCTCCTGCAGTTTTGTCTGTAAGAGCTGCCATGCGAAACAGATATGGCATCAAGGTATGAACCGTGAGATGATGACACTGAACTCAAAGCTGGACTTTAGTGGGAATTACAAGTCTCACTCACTGAATCAAAAACATCCATATTTGATTTCAACTATGCCTAAATGTTTTTTGTCAAACATTCACACACATACTCAGTATCTGCTGCAAGGATATTGTGACATGTGGACCAGAAGAGCCAGGGATTGATCTACCAAACCTCTGGTTGGTAGATGACCTGCTCCTCCACCTGAATTACACCACATCTGTAATGCTTGTACTCTCTTTCTGCAGGGCTCTCTCTGTAAGGACATTGCAATTTCCTGCTTCTGTGAGTGGTGCTCCTGGTGTCAGATGCATCGCGAGTTAAAGCATCGCAAGAAAACACCAACTGTCATCAACTTACACAATAACACTGTCATCAACATGCAGCCTGTTCCAACTTTTCAGCCAGGAGTGATGATGATGCCTGCGCAACCAGTTGCAACTGGTTTCATGACTCAACCAGGAGTTGTCATTCACTAAAAGTGAAACTGAGAGATCTGATAATGCAGAATGTCTGAGTGTGTTCTGACATATTTATCAGTGAAAGAGTGTTATATATTCATTTTGAAATTAAACTATGTTAAATTAATTTTCATGATTTCCTAGTTATCAAGAAAATTATCTGTGTTAAGAGTTAACATAAATGAAGGGAATGATGATTCACCCATGCGAATCTTAGTTGCAAGTGCAGAAATGTAAGGATTATATAAGTAATAATATAATATAGTAATAAAAATATTTAATAATATTTTACTGACTGAATAAAAACATTCAATCTACAATCTGGGCCCCATTTTTATAGTCTTATCCTACTTTTTGAGAGTTTATTGAATGAGTGTTTCAACTGCAAAAATCCACCATGAAGCGTTTGTTTCAGACTTTACACTGATGCTTTGTGTCATGCAGTATGTTTGTCTGGTGTTTTCAATATAAAGAGCCATTTATTATAACTATGATGCTGGGTATCCCTCCTTGACAAAGGGAGAAAAAAATGTTAGCATACAAGGAAAGACTCAGAAAATTACACAAGTGTAACAAGGCCCAGAGGCCGATGCAGGAGATGAACAAACCCCAAACTCAAACAGTGATCACAATCACGTTCTTAAGGCAAAACACAGTCAACTTAGCCATAATGACACAGGGTTTCCAAACGGGGTTCACTGAGTTGTAAGGCTGCAAAACACAGGAGAAGCTGGTTCAGTGAGAGAGAGGGGAACTGAGCGTCTGAAAGAAAGAGACTGAGTGAGGTGTGCGCTGATTTAAACCTCAGAGTGGGCAGGAGGCCGAGTGAGCGGCAGATGGGGAAGATCTAACTTCTGAAGGTGAAGCGGTGAAACGGGGTGAAGGCGGATGAGAACCCGACACAAGACTGCCAACTGTCCCAATTTCCTTTGGGGTCAACCTTCAGGATCAATAAAGTTTTATTGAATTGAATTGAATTGAAAGTTGAAACTATGCAAGCTGTAGGCTCAAGGAAACGAAGTAAGTACACAGCTGAACAACGAGAGAATCATAAGGAACTGATGACCAAGTTATCACCATGAGTAGCAACAGACTGGCAAAGGAAAAACAGTCTCCTGCTTGACAGCCAACAGCAGGAAAGGGTTTTAAAAATTAACTTCTTTGGTTAGTTTAATTGTTTAGCTGCAAGATCATCAGATAAAGAGGACCCAGATGTATTCATATAATTTGTTTTAGAAATTAACTAACTTTACCTCTGTAGGAAACCTGTGACTTCTGTCAACATCAAAGAGAACATCCAAACATGAAAAGAGCCTCTTGAACAAATGAATCTCTATGGACGAGTGACGCTCAGGGTTTAAGACTTAATATGACCTGGCAAGTGCATCCTAATAATGCGTTCGATGAATCACACTGACAAAGAGGAGACTGCACCTGGCTGCCATGCAAGCTGGAAAAACTGCTTTGATTAGAAGTTTATATTTTATACTATAAGGTTGGTTTAAGCAGAACAGAAACTGAACTGTCATTAGCAGTTAGTGAGAAAGTAAGAAAAGCTGGTTTAGTCCAACAGGCATTTAATGACTAACAGACCAAAAATGTGACATCAAGAATGTACATCCTGTATTTGCTTCCGTGTGACACAGAAATGTTAAGTTACGATTAAGCAGAAATGAAACTGAACATTCAGCATTAGCCTTAACAGATCAGGCAGAATTGCAGAATCTCTGCTTTTTATTACATAAGCACACTTTTACTGTCCAATGAACTTCCTCAGAGCATATTAAAGGCTGGGGTCAAATTTAATTTTTGATAAACTTGGACTAATTTTGTATTCTTTGAGGACTTTGTCTACCTGCCACCTACAGCAAGTTTTTCCACTTAGCCAGATAACCTGACATGCATGTCAGATGAGTGTGGGAGGAAGCTGAAGTATTCAGATGAAACCCACGCAGACACAGGGAGACCAACCAAACTCTACTTTGAAAGACTCCAGTCAGGGCTTGAACCAAGGTCCCTGATTATCCCAGAGGTTACGTTCCGACACCCCTCGTGATTGGTGAGAATCCACCAAGTAGAAACCACATGTTTATTATATTATTTTTATATATTTTAAGCCATAAAAACCCTCCCCATACTCTTATAATGTGTCGTGAGGATACGCTACATTTCGTAAATACTCTCTCTTCCAATTGCTACATAAACACACTTAAGGTTCAACCAACTTGATTAAAGGATGATAAAGGCTCTGATCATTTCATTGACAGTTTTGCATGGCCTCATTGGCATACACTGACCTGCAGAGACACTCAATTCAGTTCAATTTTATTTATATTGTGCCAAATCACAACAGTGGTCACATCAAGGTGCTTTATATTATAAGGCAGAGATACTAATACAGAGAAAACAAAGTGATGTTTTTTAAATAGTGGTTTAATCACTCCCAGCTTGAAGGCCCTTTGTACGTACCCCATTAACAGAGATAAATGATGGTAATTTGTGTGAATCATTACCTAATGGTACGATGTCTTTAAGCATTCTTTTAGGAATGGGGTATAACGGACACACTGATGGAGCTGAGGAAACTATGTTGTTCTTTCTTTGTGATTGTTTTATGCTTAAGTCAGTTTTGGTTGGTTTGTCGGTCTGTGAGCAGATACAGTTGCTATGGTGATGGGGTTTGGGGTCACAGCAGGGGGAGAGAAGCTGCAGGGAGGTGTGTAAGACTGCAACTCTTTCCTGGTTGCAATGCTGGATAGTCATGTGATTTCTAAAACAGAGATATTGCGCAAATGCAAAAAATCAAGCCTATGGACAGGATTTCTACTTACCCTCTGCTTGTTGGTAGGTAGATGACATTTTTGTCCCAAACCAGCACACTCATACTGCTGCATTGTCTTAAAACCATACTTGTGTGCATCTGCAAATGGATATAGTATAAGTTCAAATAAAATAATGAAAATTTGGGAATCTAAATGTAATCCTTCAAGTGTACTAGTTTACAGTGTTATCATTTTAGCTCAACAAGGAAGTGATATCTGGAGAAACAAGGAAAAAGAATCCATGCAACAGACACCTACTCATAGTTTGGCACATTTCAAACATGCAAACATTGTTTCTATGTAGACAAAGGTTCTGTTCATTTTAAATATCAGATTCACCCAAAGACTGCATGAAAGTGAAGCTCTGCCCCACAAACTACTACAGTCTCTAAATGTATTATATTGGGTGTTTGTGGGCATTCTCCACACACAACCAAAGACATTTTATTGACCGCAGTTAAAAGAGAGAAAGATGGTAAGCACACTGATGTAAACTAAACCCTAACACCTCTACTAGGAACAAGCATAACCACAGGTCAACTTTCCCATCTCTGTTTTCCCAAGAATACTCAGCAAACTCTTCATAGCCACAGCTCTTGGCTCTCTTCCTCCATCACTTTCACTTTCCTGACTTTGTTGATCTATGACCACAAATAAGCACAAGAGTTACAAATTGCAGTAGTTTTCATGCTGAAACTCTCAATTTAAAAGTGTTTTTAACAAGCTGCTTTTAGTGATGATGACAGGCTTGATCTCGTAGCCTTCATCCTGAACCCAGAGTTCTCTCGGTGGTTACAAAGTTTTACTAAAAGGCTACAATCCAGCAGTCAGTTATACGTTTATTCAGTTATTCATTCAGTCCCTTGCGCTTTTCACTCACATGTATTAGAGCGTTGCTCTTTAAGTCTTATTTGTGTTAGTAGTAGCCAATATTTACATCAAACCACTGGTTTTAGTAGTTCACTCACACTTAACCTCTGTGAAGCCAATTGAATATTCAAATACATTCAGTACCAGTCATGCTCACATGTCCAATGGTTTCACTGGACTGTGTGTCATGACCTCCTTTGATAAAGAAGAACAGAGTGTGACTGAGTGCTGGAGAGGAGAGACATCAGAGTGCAGAATAAGAAGTAAGTGAAGAGTTTGTTGTGTCATCTCTTTTTTTTCTTTAGTGCTTGATGTTAATGATGCTGCCAGTTCAGTTATTTCATTTATCAGAGATTCTGATATTTTATTGGTTTAGTTTTCTTTATTATGGATGGAGGGTGAATATACAATAGAAACTTAACCCTTTCATGCATGAATAGTGACAGTGTCAATCTGGATTTCTTTTCTTAAGTATTTTTATTCATCTTTAGACATGAAAAAAAAAGATTTTTGATCTTCAATTTTATCATCATCACCGTAGTATACTTGCATTTACTTGAAGTGATTTATTGAAGTATGTAAAGTGAAATTTGTTTTAATTCATTCTGCATAAGTTAAAAACTTTAGGAAAACACAATGAAATCTTGTTGTTTGAACAAATACTTTGTTAATCAAGGCAAATACTGCTAGGCTTGCGTAATGAACCAATATGAGTGTTGATGATTTCATAGAGACAACGAACCAGTCCAGGCAAGTCAGGGCAACTAACCACTCTTACTAGATTGTATCATGTCAACAAGAACAAATTAAGTTGAATTTCATGCAAATGGTACATGATTTAAATACGTTCACCATAGAAACATGAAATTATTTAGTTCAAATTACAAGTTTGAATCTTGTACATGTAACAACGACCCAATTTCATTTTTTTGAGTGTACCATCAATAGCTGACCACTGTAGTGACACTGTGCCTGAAAGGGTTAAATAGAAATATAAAAACGTCATAAATTAGCCTTGCAATCAATCGGACTATGTCAAAGTAGCTATATATAACAATGTCCCGATTCACAAGTGATGTACCCTGAAAAAACCCTCAAAACTTGTAACATGTTCCTCACTACGTAACTAAAGCCAAATGGGACCAGACGTCACCTGGCTTAATGGGGTCCGTGTCCTGGTTCACAAACATGTCAGATTTTGGGATATTCTAGAGATATTCTTATTAATAAATACATTAAATATAAAATAGAATTCAAACATTTTTTAAAAACATCAATACAAGATAAACACGAGTAAAAGAATTTTAAATGAATGATAAATATCTCAAACTGGGTCAAACACCAAGCAGAAGACGTGGATCTTTAGACTGGGTTTAAGAATTGGCAGTGAAGAGACCTCTCTAATGTGAAATGGTAACAAATTTCAAAACTTGGGACCCGCTACGGCAAAAGTCCGTCTGAGCCTCCGCTGTGTCCTCGACACATCCAGGAGCAGTCGGTTAGTTGATGTGAGTGGAAAAGCAAGTGCAGCTCAGAGAGGGAAGGTCGGGGAAGACCATTTAAGCACTTTAACTGTGCAGCCAGTTAAAAGCTGTGATCCAACATTTTGCAGCAGCTGAAGACGACACAGGGCAAAATGGTAACACCAGTATATAAAGCTTTACAGTAATACAACCAAGTTGTAAAAAGGGCACGGATTACTGTTTCTTTAGCTTTCTGTCTCAGCTGAAAGAAGACAAAGGTGAAGACAAAGCTGACTTTAATTGCAATTGTTGTATTTGGGCTTTCTCTACTTCATTCTGCTTTTACAGAGTAATTATTTAGTGTCTGTGGCTGAACCTCAACACACAATGGCAGAAAAACCCTTGACAGACTGGGACAGTGGTCTCTTGGATTGCTTTGAGGATGCGAGTACTTGTAAGAAGAAGTTTAAGATCTTTTTCTTGTCATTTCTGGGGTCTTAGGCACTTCAGACATGTTACCACTTTGGTGATGTATTTCTGTTTTTCAGGCTGCTATGGTTTCTGGTGCGGCTCCTGCCTCGCCAGCACCGTTGCAGGAAGGTTTGGAGAGAATAGCTGTCTCCCTTTGTGTGATACATGTTGCTCTGGTGGATTAACAGCCTGTGGGATACCTGTTTGTGTTCCTCCTGCAGTCTTGTCTTTAAGGGTTGCCATGCGAAACAGATATGGCATCAAGGTATAAAGCAGTGACAATGAGACAATGTCATGAAGCAGAAATGGAGAAAGAAATAATGGTTGTACCGTCTCTCTGCAGGGCTCTCTCTGTAAGGATATTGCAATTTCCTATTGCTGCGCCACGTGCTCCTGGTGTCAGATGCATCGTGAGTTAAAGCATCGTAAGCAAGGCCCCACTGTGGTCAACATACAGAATAACAACATTGTGAACATGCAGCCTGTTCCAGTCATGCAGGCACCCATGATGATGCCTTCACAACCAGTGCCAGCTGCTTATATGGCTCAACCAAGATTCGCTGTGGTCTCACAGTGACAGAAATCCGAGTTTGTGTTGATGTTTCTATCAGTGATACGAGACAATGAAGTCATTTTGAATTGAGAGTATCGTTAAATATTTCTATCAGCTTCCTAATAATCATAAAAATTACATTTAGTTTAAATGCATGAGTCGCCTTTTTAGATTAGTCACTGCATAGCTTCAGTAATAATACAGAGGATTGAATTTTAGTCTATTAATTTTTCTGCTAATGAGAAAAACATACTTGCATGTAGAGAGCTAAACGTGGTGTTAGATCTGCTCTGAAGTTAAAACTGATGTAAAGTGTTTTTTCATCAATAAAAATATGAAATCCAAGACATTTATGATCATTTTGCAATCCTACTTTAGATTCACCAAACTCTGCCTCAGATCAGTTTACAGTTTACTGAGATTGATGAAGACCTGATGTGCTCTTCACAGCTTTCATGACACCATAAAGATCAAACAGGAGTCCTGCAGTGGCTTTTTTTGTTTTTTTAATTTCACTCCTCATTAATTTGTCTTTCTTAAAATGTGTCTAAGTGTGTGCTGTGTGGCAGGAGGAAGGACCCAAATGCAGGACTATCAGACGGAAAAATTAAACTCAATTCAATTTTATTTATATAGCGCCAAATCACAACAAAAGTCACCTCAAGGTGCTTCATAGGTACAGAGAAAAACCCAACAATCATATGACCCCCTATGAGCAAGCACTTTGGCGACAGTGGGAAGGAAAAACTCCTTTTTAACAGGAAGAAACCTCCAGCAGAACCAGGCCCAGGGAGGGGCGGGGCCATCTGCTGCGACCGGTTGGGGTGAGAGAAGGAAGACAGGATAAAGACATGCTGTGGAAGAGAGACAGAGGTTAATAACAGATATGATTCAATGCAGAGAGGTCTATTAACACAAAGGTGAGAAAGGTGACTGGAATGGAAAAACTCAATGCATCATGGGAATCCCCCGGCAGCCTACGTCTAAGGGAGGATTCAGGGTCACCTGGTCCAGCCCTAACTATATGCTTTAGCAAAAAGGAAAGTTTTAAGCCTAATCTTAAAAGTAGAGATAGTGTCTGTCTCCTGAATCCAAACTGGAAGCTGGTTCCACAGAAGAGGGGCCTGAAAACTGAAGGCTCTCCCTCCCATTCTACTTTTAAATACTCTAGGAACAACAAGTAGGCCTGCAGAGCGAGAGCGAAGTGCTCTAATAGGGTGATATGGTACTACAAGGTCATTAAGATAAGATGGGGCCTGATTATTTAAGACCTTGTATGTGAGGAGCAGGATTTTGAATTCTGGATTTAACAGGAAGCCAATGAAGGGAAGCCAAAACAGGAGAAATCTGCTCTCTCTTTCTAGTCCCTGTCAGGACTAGAAAAGGTTCCTCGATGGGTATTGTTTAGGTTTTATCCGATACCGGTGCCAAACCGGTACTTTTGAAACTGTAACAGTGCTTAAACGGTGCTCAAACCGGTGTTTAAAGAATGGAGAACACAAAATTGGTCCAAAAACCTGTCATGTTTAGCTGTTTTTTTGTAAAAAGATAACAATGTTAGCCTTTTCTGCAGCTATGGGGCATATATGGTATCACTCTTGGCTGGAAGCAGTGCTTAAACAATGGGGGGGGGGAAAAAAAAAAAAAAAAAAAAAAAAAAAAAAAAAACCACACACTTTGTCCAAAAACCTCTCATGTTTAGCTGTTTTCCTCTTTTTCTTTGGTCATTTTAGCCTTTTTGGCCAGGGTGAAGGGAGCATCTGCCATCAAACAAGAAGACAGCTGCATGTAACTACGACGGTGTTTGCTAGTTCACCTTACATGCATTAATGTAATAACGTGGTTAGCCTACTCAACGTAAATTAAACACGAACAACATTAAGCTACTCACGCAGAGAAGAACGGCTGCTGCTGCATCATCATCCGTCATCATTTCTGCTACACTGGCAGGGCTAGGGGCCAGGACTCTCCTCTTCGGGTTTTTGGGGGATGTTGCTAACTCAGGGTCCGATAACAGGCAACCCACCCGCAGTAGATGTGCTCGGTGTGAGGTCTCGCAGCAAGCTATCAAATTCAGTGCATTTCTCGGCTTTTAAAAAAACGCTATGCGTCGCCAGGTGTTTCATCGGATTCGAGGTGTTACCTCCTTTGACAGTATCACAGTATCAGCTTAAAGCACTTGTTGCAGGCTGCTGAGTTTGCCTCTTTTGCCTACTATCCTCGGAAACGTAAAATGATTGGCTAGAATCTAAAGTGTATCACAGCTCAGAAAAAAAAAAGCACCGAAATAAAGCAGCGAAATGTGCGCTGCTTTTCGGTCTGGTTACTACCGTTTATGTCAGAACCGGTGCCATCATGGCACCGGATTCCGGTACCCATCCCTATTCCTCACAGTGTTACTGGAGGCCAAGGTAATGCCATCCAGAGTAAGAATCTGCTTAGATACCATATTTCTAAGATTTTCAGGGCCGAGTACAATAACCTCAGTTTTATCTGAATTAAGAAGCAGAAAGTTAGCGGCCATCCAGGTCTTTATGTCTTTAAGACATTCCTGCAGTTTAACTAATTGGTGTGTGTTATCTGGCTTCATGGACAGATAGAGCTGGGTGTCATCTGCATAGCAGTTAAAATGTATGCTATGTCTTCTAATGATGCTGCCTAAGGGAAGCATGTATAATGTAAACAGAATTGGTCCTAGCACTGAACCCTGTGGAACTCCATAATTAACCTCAGTGTGTGAAGAGGACTCTCCATTTACATGAACAAACTGGAGTCTATTAGATAGGTATGATACAAACCACTGCAGTGCAGTACCTGTAATACCTACAGCATGTTCTAATCACTCTAATAGGATATTATGGTCAACAGTATCGAACGCTGCACTGAGGTCTAGCAGGACAAGCACAGAAATGAGTTCACTGTCAGAGGCCATAAGAAGATCATTTGTAACCTTCACTAAAGCTGTTTCTGTGCTGTGATGAGCTCTGAAACCTGACTGAAACTCTTCAAATAAGCCATTCCCCTGCAGATGATCTGTTAACTCAAAGCACAGCTTTATTTGCTGAGAAAACTCACGATAACCCAAACTAGAAACTCAAAGCACAAAGCTCTAAGGGGAAAACTGGAAACAGGGAACTAAGATGTTACCATAAACACAGCACCCTGAGGGTACGACGCAGACACTAACACATCAAAATAAAACAGGAAACACAACAGGCACAGAACCAAGCACATGGAGACTAAATGAAGAGAATAAGAAAGCAGAAATAAATGTTCACTAGAGACAACACACCAGGAACACAGGGGAGGCACAGAAACAGAACATGGAGCACAGAGACAACAGTAACTAACAGTGACAGGAGGTGAACAACACACAGACTCAAACACAGGCTGAGGTGACGCGACTAAGATCACTGAGCTAAAGAAACCCAACAACATGAACAAGAATAATCAAAGAACATAATTACAAAGACTGAAACACAAATACTGGGTCTTTGTGACAAAATGTCTTTTATAAATAGAAACACAGAATCCAAATGGAGTAAATTAAAAACTCACGTTTTATATGTACTTACAATGATGCTTGGTGTCAAAAACAAATCTGACAAGATTCAGTGATTACACAGCACAGAGGAAGGACAGTAAAGAAGGTCTATAAGGAATACCGAAACAATGATACAAATACAAACAATTTGATTCTTAAACAGCTGATAACTCTCTGGGTTTACATTAAATCTGTGGTAAGGAAGGAGGTCATATAGGAATACAGCTCACCGCAGACAAACAGCCAACAAGGTGAAACATCAGGAGTTCTTTGCTGTGACTTGCCTAACAAGTAAAACCAGGAAAAGAATTAAAAGTAAACTTCTTGGGTGACCTGACTATTTTTAGACTGGAGTCAGAAACGGATGTACTTTCTCATAAAACAAGAAGAGAGAAGAATCAGAGAAGTTTACTGCTTTGTCATTTTTTCAAAGCAGTTTTGTCACACAGTGCCTCCCTGTGGTCACAATTGGCAATTACATAACACAAACTCTAAATGTGACTTGTGTCACTGCAAAGTGGTGTACTGCGACTGGATAAATTAAAAAGTGAGTTAAAGCATTACAAGAAAAACCGTCATCAGTATCGAGAGTAACCCAGTTAACATGTGGCCTTTCTCAGCTGTGTAGTCAGTTGTTTTTGGTTTTATTCCTGTTCTGATAGCAAAACGAGTTTAAGAATGTTGAACTGAATCAATAAAGAGTTCAGGCCCCATTTTCAGTTTTATCTTACATCCTCTGAGAAGCTTTTGTGCTGTTGCTGTTTGTTTTGTTTTATTTAAATCACTGTTTCAGGTCGAGTCCAACAGCTCTGAAACTGAAAACTAACAAGGAACTAACCTGTTGTCACGTCATCAAATTAGGAATTGAATATCTGCGTCACTTAAATGACAAAGAAACAATGACCAGCAGCAGGTCTATGCTTAGTTAAGTCATCTGACTCTTTTAATAGCTTAAAGATTGAATAAAAGAAATGAGTTTTAAGGTTTAACTATTACCTATCATTTCCTCAGTGGTAAATCAGTTCGACCGCTTGTGAACTTCATCTATGCCAAACACAAAATCCAAAGCATGCAAAGATCCTCTTGAATGAATGAATCTCTGTCAGTTTGAACATGATGTCGTACAAAACAGAAAGCATGGGCTTAATTTGACCTGGAAACTGTGTGCAGATAAAGAGCTTATCAAATCACACTATCAATGCAAACAGCTTCAGAGATCTCACACATGGCTGACTTATCCACTGTAACACAGCAGTGTCACAGGAGGCGTGGCTTCCAAGCTGGAAAAGATTGTTTAACACCAGTTTATTATTTTAGCCATTGTGAAAAACACTGTTAAGTGAATGCTTCACATAAGTAAAACGTGTAAAGCTAAAAGAGCCTGCCTGAGGGTCTGAGGCGGCGCTGTGGCTGGTAGGGCTGCAACAATAGGGTTATACAGCTGGGTGCAAAATCTAAACTCCTTTAAATGAGTTAAATCTCAAACACGTCTTCTGAACAGTAACCCTGAGTGTTACTCAGCTGAGTGCAGGAGGAAGACGAGGTATTCAGAGGAAACCTTCACAACCACAGGGAGACCAACCAAACTCTACTATGAAGGGATCCAGCCAGGGCTTGAACCAAGATCCCTTGTTGCAACTCCTCCAACCAACGGCCGCGGCAGGCAAAACATGAGGACACAGATGTTGCGCAACAATAAACACATGAGATGCACTTCTGTACCATTTGCTCCTTTAATTCCACGTTGTACTGTCCACTATACAAAACCAGTACATGGGATCAAACAGGATACAAATGCACAGACTGCACAAACATGAACACAACTCACAAACATTACACCAATTGCTATGTCAAACTACAACATCGGCCTATGGCATCAATTAGTGCACTAAACCAAGCTCAGGCTGCATACAAAAATGCATCAAAATGACTCAAGCTGTGGTCAACAGAAAGTTTCCCCTCATGTTCAGCCTACCTTTGTGTCATCAACATCATGTGTGGTGAACAGGTGAGTGCAACCACCTTTATCACCTAACACACCCATGAGTCACGCCCCACACCCGTGCACCAATACAGTGTTTGCATTTAAACCAACCCTCTTAATCCAAAAAAGGAACGACTCATATGGGTCCTACATCCCTGATCATCGTAGGGGTTACATTGCGACACCCCTCGTGATCGATGAGAATCCACCAAGTAGAAACCACGTGTTTATTATATTATTTTTATATATTTTAAGCCATAAAAAACCTTCCCCACACCCTTATGAATAATTTCTACACCCTTAGTAAGTGAACCGCGATGTGGCGTGAGGATACGCTACATTTTGTAAATACCTTGGTTTAGCAGCTCTCTTCTGAGCTGTAAGAAATCCACCTTACACTGGGTAGAATTGAACTATATGTAATAAAACTAGTGATTTCATTAAACTTTGTAGTTGCTTGTTGGTCGTCTCCTCTGACAAAGATTTTTAGAAGAAAATGAGTGACTCTTTTTCTCTTCCAATTGCTAAATAAACACACTTAAGGTGCAACCAACTTCATTAAAGGATGATAAAGGCTCTGATCATTTCATTGACAGTTTTGCATGGCCTCATTGGCATACACTGACCTGCAGAGACACTCAATTCAGTTCAATTTTATTTATATTGTGCCAAATCACAACAGTGGTCACATCAAGGTGCTTTATATTATAAGGCAGAGATACTAATACAGAGAAAACAAAGTGATGTTTTTTAAATAGTGGTTTAATCACTCCCAGCTTGAAGGCCCTTTGTACGTACCCCATTAACAGAGATAAATGATGACATTGTGGTGGACCACTAGAGGGCTCCACACACAACTGAATACAAAAGTATTCAGAATACAAAAGTATTAAGTTGTGTGGTGATGAGTAATAAAGTAATAAACCAGGTTTGTTAATCGAGAGCTCTCCTGTGTTCACCTCCACAACTTTTTTATATTGAATCATTTAACCAATGGTAGGACGTCTTTAAGGATCCTTTTAGGAATGGGGTATAACAGACACACTGATGGAGCTGAGGAAACTATGTTGTTCTTTCTTTGTGATTGTTTTATGCTTAAGTCAGTTTTGGTTGGTTTGTCGGTCTGTGAGCAGATACAGTTGCTATGGTGATGGGGTTTGGGGTCACAGCAGGGGGAGAGAAGCTGCAGGGAGGTGTGTAAGACTGCAACTCTTTCCTGGTTGCAACGCTGGACAGTCATGTGATTTCTAAAACAGAGATATTGCACAAATGCAAAAAATCAAGCCAATGGACAGGATTTCTACTTACTCTCTGCTTGTTGGTAGGTAGATGACATTTTTGTCCCAAACCAGCACACTCGTACTGCTGCATTTGTCTTAAAACCATACTTGTGTGCATCTGCAAATGGATATAGTATAAGTTCAAATAAAATAATGAAACTTTGAGAATCTAAATGTAATCCTTCAAATGTACTAGTTTACAGTGTTATCATTTTAGCTCAACAAGGAAGTGATATCTGGAGAAACAAGGAAAAAGAATCCATGCAACAGACACCTACTCATAGTTTGGCACACCTTCTTTCAAACATGCAAACATTGTTTCTATGTAGACAAAGGCTCTGTTCATTTTAAATATCAGATTCACCCAAACACTGCATGAAAGTGAAGCTCTGCCCCACAAACTACTACAGTCTCTAAATGTATTATATTGGGTGTTTGTGGGCATTCTCCACACACAACAAAAAACACTTTGACCGCGGTTAAAAGAGAGAAAGATGGTAAGCACACTGATGTAAACTAAACCCTAACACCTCTACTAGGAACAAGCATAACCACAGGTCAACTTTCCCATCTCTGTTTTTCCAAGAATCCTCAGCAAACTCTTCATAGCCACAGCTCTTGGCTCTCTTCCTCCATCACTTTCACTTTCCTGACTTTGTTGATCTATGACCACAAATAAGCACAAGAGTTACAAATTGCAGTAGTTTTCATGCTGAAACTCTCAATTTAAAAGTGTTTTTAACAAGCTGCTTTTAGTGATGATGACAGGCTTGATCTCGTAGCCTTCATCCTGAACCCACAGTTCTCTCAGTGGTTACAAAGTTTTACTAAAAGGCTACAATCCAGCAGTCAGTTATACGTTTATTCAGTTATTCGTTCAGTCCCTTGCTCTTTTCACTCACATGTATTAGAGCATTGCTCTGCTCTGTTTACATCAAACCACTGGTTTCAGTAGTTCACTCTCAGTCACTTCACCTCTGTGCAGCCAATTTAAAATACTTGTTTGAATATTCAAATACATTCAGTACCAGTCATGCTCACATGTCCAATGGTTTCACTGGGACTGTGTGTCATGACCTCCTTTGATAAAGAAGAACAGAGTGTGACTGAGTGCTGGAGAGGAGAGACATCAGAGTGCAGAATAAGAAGTAAGTGAAGAGTTTGTTGTGTCATCTTTTTTTTTTCTTTAGTGCTTGGTGTTAATGATGCTGCCAGTTCAGTTATTTCATTTATCAGAGATTCTGATATTTCACTTGTTCAGTTTTCTTTATTATGGATGGAGGGTGAATATACAATAGAAACTTAACCCTTTCATGCATGAATAGTGACAGTGTCAATCTGGATTTCTTTTCTTAAGTATTTTTATTCATCTTTAGACATGAAAAAAAAGATTTTTGATCTTCGCTTTTTTAAAACATGTACTTTTCAAAAGAGTTTAACATCTCCACTTAGGTGGACAACTGGTTGACCAGTGTGCGGCAGGGTACGGGGTTACACATCAGTGTCCAATGTAGTGGTTTATGTTGAAGTATACCATCAATAGCTGACCACTGTAGTGACACTGTGCCTGAAAGGGTTAAACAGAAATATAAAAACATCATAAATTAGCCTTGCAATCAATCGGACTATGTTAAAGTAGCTATATATAACATGTCCTGATTCACAAGTGATGTACCCTAAAAAAAAAACCTCAAAACTTGTAACGTGTAACTATTTATTTGCAAGAGTATTCATGGAAAACTCAAAACCTCCACATTTCATGTTTTCATGTGCTCTCTTTTTATATCATTTGCAAGTTGTTTGCATGTTTCCCTCCATCCTATATGTTACTCCATTTCCTGGAAACAGATTCAATTCTGTAATCTTGATAAAGTAATATTGTAATATTGTAATATTGATTATTTTTGGCACTAGACAAATGAAAAATGTATCTAAAATAAGGGTTAATGGAATTGAAATTGAAAGAGTGTACGAAAATAAATTTCTTGGAGTGATAATTGATGATAAGCTGAGTTGGAAGTCTCATATAAACCATGTGAAAACAAAAATGTCAAAAACCATTGCTATTCGCTATAAAACAAAGCATGTCCTGAACAAAAAATCATTATACACACTTTATTGTACTCTGTTGCTTCCATATATGACTTACTGTCTGGAGATATGGGGTAATGCATATAAAACGAACACTCTTCATATTTTCAAGTTACAAAAAAGAGCTATAAGAATTATAAATCAATCAAACTATATAGAACCAACTAACATTTGTTTATTAATCTGAATACCCTGAAATTTTATGATTTAGTTGAATATAAAATGGCACAGATAATGTATAAAGCACAAAATAACTTGCTTTGCCCCAGTACTCAGAAGCTGTTCAAAGTCAGAGAGAGTCAATATGACTTAAGAGGAACAGATTTCTTTAAAAAAAAAAAAACAAGATGAGGACAAATATAAAGCAGAGATGTGTTTCTGTTAGAGGAGTTAACCTGTGGAATAGTTATGACAGTGATTTAAAAAGGTGTAGTTCATTTTCCTTGTTTAAAAATATGTTTAAAAATAGAGTATTAGAAAAATATATAAATCAAGAATGAAAAGAGCAAAAAAAAAAAAAAAAAAAGCCTCTTGATTCTTTTGCTTTGATGTAGTTACTTATCTAAGGTGGAAAGTTTTTTTTGTTTGTTTGTTTGTTTGTTTTATTATTTGCTTCGAGCCCTGTGTACAGGAGCTGCATGCAAAAAGATATTTTGTGAAAAGGGTTGGCGTAATAAGCAAATGCTTCAGCCAGTACCTTTTGATTAGCCTTGTCTCGTGCTTTCTTGCTTTGTGGTAGATCTATGTTCTGTTTTCACTGAGATATTTGAATGCTAATCAATAAAAATCAAAATTAAATTTTTTTTTTTTTTAAAAACAGTATACTTATAATCGTGACCAAACATTTAACAGTACAATGTTAAAAACATCAACAAAGTCAAATGCAAGGAATCCATGTACGTAGATCTGCACTGATACCCAAGCCTGCAATGGAGCATGAAGGAGAGACGCGTAACTAAAGCCAAATGGGACCAGACGTCACCTGGCTTAATGGGGTCCGTGTCCTGGTTCACAAACATGTCAGATTTTGGGATATTCTAGAGATATTCTTATTAATAAATACATTAAATATAAAATAGAATTCAAACATTTTTTAAAAACATCAATGTCGTGTTTTCAATAAAACATCCGTAGTAGTTAGCAAGCTTCTTTATTTTAACGTGGCTCACATCCATGTACGTAAACATAACCTGCCGCTGCTTCTACGACACAGTATATATCACAATTTGGTTAGACAGCCCCCTAGTGGTGAAGCTGAACTACCCACATAACTCCTATCAACACATCCCCTTTTCTTTAGATGTTATCTGCTGAACAACACTATGGAAACATACCTAACATTGCATAGCTTGAATAACATCACAAACACTTGTGACAGTGTAAACTACGGAACACACAATAATGCAGAAAGTTCCTTTTTGATATATGCATATATATCTAGCTATATATGTATACACCAACATATACATATATATATATGCTTAAAGGTTTAGTCTATCAGGTGGCTTGATAGAGCGTGCTGATCTTCTGACAATGGGTGACTGGTCTCTTTGCTCCACACTGTCCTTCACGGGTGTTGTTGGTTCAGGTGGTGTGTTGTTGTCATCACACTGTCCTTCCGATGGTCCCATTGTCTTTTGAGTGTACAGTAAACTCCTCCGATTTCTCCTTAATATCAGTCCATCTTCAGTTTTCACATTGTACGATCTTGGGTTTACCTCCTCCAGTACAGTTGCTCTCTTTTCCCAGATGTTTGCATCTTCCACTCTGACTGCTTCATTGGGTGCGAGTGGTTTTAGACTTTTTGAGGACTTGTCAAAGTTGACCTTTTGTCTCTTCTGCAACTGTTTCATTTTGTCTCTCACTTGTTTATGTTTCCTGGTTGTTGTGTAAGGAAGAGTGGTCCGTAGTTTTCTTCCCATTAATATTTCTGCTGGTGACTTGCCATGCTCCAGTGGTGATGCTCTGTAGCTCAGTAGTGCCAAATAAGGATCTGCCTTACCATCTTGTGCTTTCTTTAGTAACTGTTTCACAATGTGCACACCTTTCTCTGCTTTCCCATTGGACTGTGGATGCAGGGGGCTTGAGGTCACATGTTTAAAGTCATATTCCTGAGCAAATAGTTGGAATTCTCTACAACTATAGCAAGGTCCATTGTCACTATGAACAATCTGTGGTATCCCATGTCTAGCAAATATTGATTTCATGTGCGTTATGACACAAGTAGCTGACATGTTGGACAATAATGCCATCTCTGGATAGTTTGACAAGTAATCAATAACCAGCAGGTAGTTTTTTCCTCCTAGGTGGAAAATGTCTGTTCCGACTTTCTGCCATGGTTCCTCCGGTATGTCTGTTATGGTCAGAGGCTCTTTTGGTTGTTTTGCCTGGTGTTTGATACACGTATCACAAGTGGAAACCATTTGCTCAATGTCTGCATTTATACCTGGCCAATAGACTGCTGTTCTGGCTCTCCATTTGCATTTCTCTATGCCTAGATGTCCCTCATGCAGTCTTTTCAGGATGTCTCCTCTCAGTGAGTGTGGAATTACTACTCTGTTTTGTCTTAGCAGAAGTCCATTCACAACACTTAGTTCTGCTCTTATGTTGTAGTATGTTTTGCATTCACCTCTTGGCCATTTCCCATTCAACAGTGTTATAACTCTTTGCAGACTAGAGTCCTTTTGTGTTTCAGCCTTGATCTGATGTGATTTTCTGTCTGACACAGGAAGTGACTCTGCTACCAGGTTTACATGTATATTTACATCCATCTCTGTGGAGCTTTGCTCTTTGTTTGGGGTTGTGGCCCTAGAGAGTGCATCTGCTAACACAATGTGTTTACCTGGTGTGTAGATCAAGTTGAAATCATAGCGCTGTAGTTTCATCATCAATCTTTGAATGCGTGGAGACATTTCACTTAAGTTTTTCTTGATTATGGCTATCAATGGCTTGTGGTCAGTCTCTGCCACAAATGTTGGCAAACCATAGACATAGGTGTGGAACTTTTCAAATCCAAAAACAAGCCCCAATGTCTCTTTTTCTATTTGGGCGTAGCGAGATTCTGTCTCTGTCATTGCTCTTGAGGCATATGCCACTGGCCTCCAGTGGTCTCCATAAGCCTGCAACAACACTGCGCCGATCCCGGCCTTCGATGCATCTGTTGACACTTTTGTTTTTCTTTTTGGATCAAAATACGCCAAAACTGGCTCTGTTGTAAGTGTCTTTTTCAGTTGTTGCCACTCGTTTTCCAGTTCTTCATTCCATCTGAACTCGCAGCTATTGTGTAGAAGCTGTCTCAGGTGCACTGTTTTGGCCGCCAGGCTTGGGATGAATTTTCCAATAAAGTTAACCATTCCCAGGATTCTCAACACACCTTTTTTATCTTCAGGACGTGGCATTTCCAGTATAGCTCGTAGCTTTTCCTTGTCCGGCTCGATGCCTTCGGCTGTCAGCTTGTCACCGAGAAAGGTAATGTCACCCACGCCAAACTGACATTTTACTCTGTTCAGTTTAAGTCCATAACGTTTCACCCTTTCCAAAACCTTTACTAGTCTCTCATTGTGCTGCTGTAGTGTGGATCCCCACAAAATGATGTCGTCCATATAAACTCTGACTCCCTCGATTCCTTCGATCATATGCTCCATGGTCCTGTGGAATATCTCAGGAGCTGAAGAAATTCCAAAAGGCATTCTCAAGAAGCAGTAACGCCCAAATGGCGTGTTGAACGTGCAGTATTTTGTACTGTCCTCATGAAGTTTGAGTTGCCAAAATCCTTGGGACGCATCTAGTTTGCTAAAAAATTTTGCACCAGCCATTTCACTTGTTATTTCTTCTCTTGTAGGTATCTGGTAATGCTCTCTTTGTATGTTAGCATTTAAGTCTTTCGGATCCATGCAGACTCTAAGAGCGCCGGTTGGTTTTTTAATGCACACCATGGAGTTAACCCATTCAGTAGGTTCTTCAACTTTTCTTATGACTTCCAGTGCCTCCATCCGCTCTAGTTCCTCTTTAAGCTTGTCTTTAAGAGCAGCTGGAACACGTCGAGGTGCATGAACCACAGGCTGAGCTCCTTCTTTCAGCTTTATCTTGTAGGTGAAGGGTAAGACTCCAAACCCCTTGAATATGTCTGGGTACAGATCCACGATTTCTTTCACATTTTTGGGCTCAGAGCTGTTTATACTGTATACCCGTCTGACTAGGCCGAGTCTCTCACATGCTTTATCTCCCAACAGAGATTCATGTCCCTCTGGCACAATGATAAACATCAGACTGTGATATTTTTCTTTTACTTGTACCCGGAGCCTGCATTTACCTTTGGTTTTGATTGGTTCTCCATTATATGCTTGGAGTAAACTGTTATTTTGGAATATGTGTGGTTTCGTTTTCATCGTTTTCACATCCAGCTCATTCACCAGATTAGCCTTGGCTCCTGTGTCCAGTTTGAAAGTTACCAGGGCTCCGTTCACTGGTAACATCTCTGTCCATTTGTCCTGCTTCACTGTACTGACTGCAGGTTGGTCCATGGGTGTATCGTGCTGCATTACCATTCCCACAAAAAACGTGTCACTGAGAGCAGTTTCTTCTACTGTGTGTACTCTTTCTTTTTGTTTATTCTTTGAAAAACATTGCTTGGCAAAATGGTTTTGTCCATTGCATTTTTTGCATATTTTACCATAAGCTGGGCATTGTTTCCTTCCATGTTTTGTGCCACATCTTTTGCACAAGAAAGTGTCTTTTGATTCTTTCTGTTCTTTTTTGTACGTGCGCCCTGCCTGCCGTGTATTAACTGCAGCTACAGCTGTGCTTTCCGTGTCTGTTTCCCTCGGCGACCTGCTGAAGGTTTTTGCATGTTGTATGGCGAGCTCGCTGGCATGACATACTTTCACAGCACTTGCTAAAGTCAGATCCGCCTCTCTCTGAAGCCTCTCTCTTATCTTTATATCTTTTATTCCAAATACGATCTGATCTCTTATCATAGATTCTTGCAGCTGTCCAAAATTGCATGTTCTTGCCTTTAACTTGAGGTCAGTCAGAAACGTATCAAAACTCTCTGAAGGTTGTTGTATACGTGACCGAAAGACGTACCTCTCAAATGTTTCATTCTTTTTGGGCGAACAGTGTTCATCAAACTTTCTCACTACTTCGTCAAACTTTTCTTTGTCTTCTGCAGTTGCGAACACAAACGTGTTATATACTTCCACCGCTTGTGGACCTGCTACGGTAAGAAGCAGTGCAATCTTCCGTGTATCAGGCTTACTATCTAGGCCGACAGCTTGCAGGTATAGCATAAACCGCTGTTTAAAAGTTCGCCACTCACAGTCCACATTTCCGTTCCAGTTGACGGCATCTGGTGGCTTAACACTGTCCATGATGACCTGCTTTACTGGTTCACTCCTGGTACCATGTCGTGTTTTCAATAAAACATCCGTAGTAGTTAGCAAGCTTCTTTATTTTAACGTGGCTCACATCCATGTACGTAAACATAACCTGCCGCTGCTTCTACGACACAGTATATATCACAATTTGGTTAGACAGCCCCCTAGTGGTGAAGCTGAACTACCCACATAACTCCTATCAACACAATCAATACAAGATAAACATGAGTAAAAGAATTTTAAATGAATGATAAATATCTCAAACTGGGTCAAACACCAAGCAGAAGACGTGGATCTTTAGACTGGGTTTAAGAATTGGCAGTGAAGAGACCTCTCTAATGTGAAATGGGAACAAATTTCAAAACTTGGGACCCGCTACGGCAAAAGTCCGTCTGAGCCTCCGCTGTGTCCTCGACACATCCAGGAGCAGTCGGTTAGTTGATGTGAGCGGAAAAGCAAGTGCAGCTCAGAGAGGGAAGGTCGGGGAAGACCATTTAAGCACTTTACTGTTTCTTTGGCTTTCTGTCTCAGCTGAAAGAAGACAAAGGTGTATAAAGCTGACTTTAATTGCAATTGTTGTATTTGGGCTTTCTCTACTTCATTCTGCTTTTACAGAGTAATTATTTAGTGTCTGTGGCTGAACTTCAACACACAATGGCAGAAAAACCCTTGATAGACTGGGACAGTGGTCTCTTGGATTGCTTTGAGGATGCGAGTACTTGTAAGATGAACTCTAAGATCTTTTTCTTGTCATTTCTGGGGTCTTAGGCACTTCAGACATGTTAACACTTTGGTGATGTATTTCTGTTTTTCAGGCTGCTATGGTTTCTGGTGTGGCCCCTGCCTCGCCTGCACCGTTGCTGGAAGGTTTGGAGAGAACAACTGTCTCCCTTTGTGTGATATATGCTGTTGTGTTGTGTCGAGAGTCTTTGGCCTTCCAATTTTTCCACCTCCTGCAGTCTTGTCTTTAAGGGCTGCCATGCGAAACAGATATGGCATCAAGGTATGAAGCAGTGACAGTGAGACAATGTCATGAAGCAGAAAAGGAGAAATAAATAAATAATGGTTTTACCGTCTCTCTGCAGGGCTCTCTCTGTAAGGATATTGCAATTTCCTGTTGCTGCTGCACATGCTCCTGGTGTCAGATGCATCGTGAGTTAAAGCATCGTAAGCAAGCCCCCACTGTGGTCAACATACAGAATAACAACATTGTGAACATGCAGCCTGTTCCAGTCATGCAGGCACCCATGATGATGATGCCTTCACAACCAGTGCCAGCTGCTTATATGGCTCAACCAGCAGTCACTGTGGTCTCACAGTGACGAAATCAGAGTTTGTGTTGATGTTTCTATCAGTGATACGAGACAATGAAGTCATTTTGAATTGAGAGTATCGTTAAATATTTCTATCAGCTTCCTAATAATCATAAAAATTACATTTAGTTTAAATGCATGAGTCGCCTTTTTAGATTAGTCACTGCATAGCTTCAGTAATAATACAGAGGATTGAATTTTAGTCTATTAATTTTTCTGCTAATGAGAAAAACATAGTTGCATGTAGAGAGCTAAACGTGGTGTTAGATCTGCTCTGAAGTTAAAACTGATGTAAAGTGTTTTTTCATCAATAAAAATATGAAATCCAAGACATTTATGATCATTTTGCAATCCTACTTTAGATTCACCAAACTCTGCTTCAGATCAGTTTACAGTTTACTGAGATTGATGAAGACCTGATGTGCTCTTCACAGCTTTCATGACACCATAAAGATCAAACAGGAGTCCTGCAGTGGCTTTTTTCGTTTTTTATTTCACTCCTCATTAATTTGTCTTTCTTAAAATGTGTCATTGTGTGTGCTGTGTGGCAGGAGGAAGGACCCAAATGCAGGACTATCAGACGGAAAAATTAAACTCAAAGCACGAAGCTCTAACTGGAAAACCGGTAACAGAGAACTAAGATGTTACCACAAGCACAGAGGCGAAAACACAACACGGTGAGGGTACGATACAACAACTAACAGAGAGAAACACTTAAATACTCAAGCAGGACAGCGAGAGAATGGGGAACAGGTGGTGACACAGCCGGGACAAATAATGAGATGACAAGGAAGCAAAATCAGACACACTGCACACAGGACATGGACTATCAAAATAAAACAGGAAGCACATGACAGGCACAGAAACAGAACATGGAGCACAGAGACAACAGTAACTAACAGTGACAGGAGGTGAACAACACAGAGACTCAAACACAGGCTGAGGTGACGCAACTCATATGGCTCCTAAATACCGGCCCCTAATTATTTGAGATCAATAATTACGTCATACTTACCATGTAGGAGACATTGATAGACATAATCAATGCTTTATCAAACATTTAAGGATAAAATTTTATTCAAAAATAAACACATCCACATTAATTCAAGTAGCCATTTGATAAAGTATATATAATCCTCATGACTCTTCTGCTTCTTCTAAAAGAGACACTTTAATGATCGGCCCGTCCAAACAACCAGTCTTTGTTTTAATACGAAGCTGACATACAGTCCTTTACCATCAGAAATTGCTTCCACAACGCTTCCAGGCACCCAAGAGTTACGAGGCGCAGAATCATCGACAACGATAACCACATCCCCCGAAATGACCATCCATCCATCCATCTTCTTCCACTTTATCCAGGGCCGGGTTGCGGGGGCAGCAGCCTAAGCAGAGAAGCCCAGACCTCCCTCTCTCCAGCCACCTCCTCTAGCTTTTCCGGGGGAACACCAAGGCCAGCCGAGAGAAATAATCTCTCCAGCGTGTCCTGGGTCTGCCCCGGGGCCTCCTCTCGGTGGGACATGCCCGGTACGCCTCACCCAGGAGGCGCCCCGGAGGCATCCTTGTCAGATACCCGAACCACCTCATCTGACTCCTTTCGATGTGGAGGAGCAGCGCTTCTACTCTGAGCCCCTCCCGGATGCCTGAACCTCTCACCCTGAGAAGTTCAGGAATGACGTTCCGTCCAATTCTCTGCCTTTTCTGACGCGCTTGAACCTGGGGCAGGGACTCTTTAACCCAGCGCTTCCAGAACAGGTCAGACATGTACTGTACTTGTCTCCATCGACGTTGTCCATATAAATCCTCCTAAAACACTCCTGGTGGCATCAATGGCTTGGTCTTAAGCAGCAACAGATGGTTAGGAGTCAAATCAGCAGGATTACATGATGTATTAACATATCTCCACTGAGAAGGTTCGGACACTAAGTATCTCTGTCACCCGGTTTGCTACAAATACTTTAAACCTTGAAATTTCATTTCTAATATATTGCAAAAAGTAACTGACTGTGCCATAACCCTCCTCGCTTGCATCTGCAAAGTGATGTAACTGAGCAGAAGCAACATCTCCAAAGTTAGGTTTAAAAAAAAAGGTCAACATTAAAATCTGCAAGAAGGCAAAGATCATTCAGCCAAACTGTCCATTCTTGTCCAACAGTAACTGGCAACACATCATCCCAGCCACAACGATTTCTGCACAGTTTCTGAAGGATCAACTCAGCAGGCAACACAACAGGTGCCAAAAACCCCAAAGGGTCATAGATCGAGCTCACAAGGGACAATATCCCTCTCCTTGTGAGAGGTTTGTTTTTAAGTGTTCCTGCTGAGGTATGCCAGCGAGTACTGCTCTTCTGTTGCTAATCCATTTGGTGAGCTTAAAGCCTCCTTTAGCACAAAGAGCAACAAGTTCTTGATGGAGCAACACTCCCTCTGCTTCAGACCCAACAGAGGTAAGGCAATCATCCACATAAAAATTATGTAGAACATTATTGACAACTTCAAGTCTGAACTGATCTCTGTTATCCTCTGCACATTTCCTCAAGGCAAAACTCGCACAACTTTGAGGTGAGGTGGCTCCTCAGGTGTACTTTCATTCTGTATTTCACCAGATCCTGACTATGATCTCCGTCTGGCCTCCACAGAAACCTTAACAGATCTGCGTCTTCTCTTTGTACTCTGACCTGATAAAACATAGATTCAATATCTGCCATTAGCACAACAGGCTCTTTACGGAACGCACTTATTACCCCAACTAGCAATCTAGTAAGAACTGGGCCTTACAGAAGCTGTCCATTCAGATACACTCCATGAAATGAAGCACCATAATCAAAGACAACCCGCAACTACTTCTTCTGTGGGTGATGCACCTCATGATGTGGAATATACCACAACCCTCCATCACCGCGATCCAATTCTTCAGTAGGCACCTTCTCTGCATACCCTTTGGAAATAATACCAGTCATAACAGTGGTGTAACTGACATGAAATAAGCCATCCGTGATAAACTTCAGTTTAAGGCTCATAGCTCGCTGTTCTACAGCCTTCTTATTATTTGGCATTTTTACCTGATTGCACCTGAAAGGTAAACCAATGGTATAATGACCATCAACCAACTTAACAGTGTCGATCACTGACTTCATAAACTGCTGATCTCTAGACAAAGCAAACTGCTCATTCTGAATGCATTCTGGAAAATCAGCCTTCATTTGACGTTCCCACAGCTCATCCAAATGTGGCCATCGGGCAATATTGCATTGATGAACATTCATGCTTTTCTGTGTAAATAATTCAAGCAAGTCACAGTAGTGATCTAAATCCAAGCCCACTACTTCCATATCTGAAACAAGATAACTACTGACCATCTTCTCCTGACCCATTGTACGTAAAAGAATGCCAGTTTTCCTTCCTGAAAGTTTCAGCCAATTCATGAACCCTTCAGTACAAAATGAAGCTGAACTCCCAGGATCTAGAAAAGCGTAGGTTATCAGTGACTGATTATCCTTTCTTGGACTTCACTGTAACTGGTATTATGGACAGAGCACTATTTTGCCCACCGGCCGCAGTCACTTGCAATCTTCACTTGCCTTTTGACAAACTCAACAACATCACTAAAAACCACTTTAGAGTGAACCCTCTTCAACAGATCAGACGCAACATTTCCTGATTATCCCTGATTTTATAAAGCAAGCTTTTCATAACTGCTTGCATGTTAGCAGAGACATTAAACTCATGCAAGGACTCAACATCTCCCATTGCATTACAACATTGCCTTAATAAAAACCCATATTCCGGCAAAGCCTTCACATCCTCAGATTTTAAAGGAGGTCATTTACTGACCCTTTCAATGTAGGCAGCAGCAATTTTCATCGAATTGCCAAAGTTTTCCAGGAGCAAAGATTTAGCTTTAGCATATCCATACTCAGCAGGCATATACTGACAGCTTCTCACCATTTCTCTTGGATGGCCTCTGGTGTATTGCTTGAGAAAATATAAACAATACTTAGCACTGTGAGCTTGACTCTCCACCATGTCTTCAAAAGCTCTCATAAAGGTTTGGTATTGCAACGAATCACCATCAAAAAACTGAATGTCACGCCTTGGTAGCAAAAACAGAGAATGTTGCTCAGCCAATAAAGCTGCGTTTCGTCTTGTGACCTTCATCAGGGTCACCCAGGATGACCCTGATGAAGGCCACAAGCCGAAACACGTTGGTCAGGCAATAAATCTTGGACACACAATTAACAGGAGCAATATCCCCCACTAATCTGCCTATTAAAACTAACTCACTCAGCCTAGTCTTCTGTGCATACTAGCAGTGGATATTTATGTACCATACTGTCAGCTGTGAGGAAGGCAAACTGTCTTAAACAAACTGCGGCGGTACTCCCGAGCCAATGGCTTCAGCCGCCTGATGCACAATAACTAGAAAGCAAATCAGTACAATGCCTAATGCAGCTGTACCGCTGAAACCTAACAAGGGAATAAAACTGAAGGAAATCTGTTGTGTGAAGCCACAGGCTTACTCTAAAGGCTGCGTGGACAACAGCAACAGCAAACCATAAAACTCCCACCAATAAAACTCATCTATATATAAAAAATCCAATAAAACCTAAAAGGTCTTCTGTTGACAAGATGTTGCAACTCCTCCAACCAACAGCCGCGGCAGGCGAAACATGAGGACACAGATGACATGCAACAATAAACACATGAGATGCACTTCTGTACTATTTGCTCCTTTAATTCCACATTGTACAGGGGGGGGGGGGGGGGGGGGGGGGGGGGGCATTTATATGAATACACCGTAATAACATGGGAATGGTTGGTGACATTAAAGTCCTGTTGTGGCACATTAGTATATATGAGGGGGCAAACTCCTCAAGATGGGTGGTGACCATGGTGGCCATTTAGAAGTCGGCCATCTTGGATACAACTTTTGTTTATTCAATAGGAAGAGGGCCATGTGACACATCAAACTTACTGGTAATGTCACAAGAAAAACAATGGTGTGCTTGGTTTCAACGTAACTTTATTCTTTCATGAGTTATTTACAAGTTTCTGACCACTTATAAAACGTGTTCAATGTGCTGCCCATTGTGTTGGATTGTCAATGCAACCCTCTTCTCCCACTCTTCACACACTGATAGCAACACCGCAGGAGAAATGCCAGCACAGGCATCCAGTATCCGTAGTTTCAGGTGCTGCACATCTCGTATCTTCACACCATAGACAATTGCCGTCAGATGACCCCAAAGATAAAAGTCTAAGGGGGTCAGATCGGGAGACCTTGGGGGCCATTCAACTGGCCCACGACGACCAATCCACTTTCCAGGAAACTGTTCATCTAGGAATGCTCGGACCTGGCACCCATAATGTGGTGGTCCACCATCTTGCTGGAAAAACTCAGGGAACGTGCCAGCTTCAGTGCATAAAGAGGGAAACACATCATCATGTAGCAATTTCAAATATCCAGTGGCCTTGAGGTTTCCATTGATGAAGAATGGACCCACTATCGTTGTACCCCATATACCACACCAAACCATCACTTTTGTTGGTCCAACAGTCTTGGAGGGATCCATCCAATGTGGGTTAGTGTCAGACCAATAGCGGTGGTTTTGTTTGTTAACTTCACCATTCACATAAAAGTTTGCTTCATCACTGAACAAAATCTTCTGCGTGAACTGAGGGTCCTGTTCCAATTTTTGTTTTGCCCATTCTGCAAATTCTGTGCACCGATCTGGGTCATCCTCGTTGAGATGCTGCAGTAGCTGGAGTTTGTAAGGCTGCCATTTGTGAGTAGCTAATATCCGCCGAAGGGATGTTCGACTAATGCCACTCTCCAGTGACATGCGGCGAGTGCTACGCTGTGGGCTCTTGCTGAATGAAGCTAGGACAGCCACTGATGTTTCTTCATTAGTGACAGTTTTCTTGCGTCCACATTTTGGCAAATCCAACACTGAACCAGTTTCACGAAACTTAGCAAGCAGTTTGCTAACTGTAGCATGGGAGACGGGTGGTCTCGTAGGGTGTCTTGCATTGAAATCTGCTGCAATGAAACGGTTACTGCGTTCACCAGATATCAACATAATTTTGATCCTCTCCTCACATGTTAACCTCTTCGACATGTCAATGGCAGTGAACAAAGAGAAACTTGTAAATAACTCATGAAAGAATAAAGTTACGTTGAAACCAAGCACACCATTGTTTTTCTTGTGACATTACCAATAAGTTTGATGTGTCACATGGCCCTCTTCCTAATGAAAAAACAAAAGTTGTATCCAAGATGGCCGACTTCTGAATGGCCACCATGGTCACCACCCATCTTGAGGAGTTTGCCCCCTCACATATACTAATGTGCCACAAACAGGACTTTAATATCACCAACCATTCCCATGTTATTACGGTGTATTCATATAAATGGCCCACCCTGTACTCTCCACTATATAAAATCAGTACGAGGTGTGTAAGACTGCAACTCTTTCCTGGTTGCAATGCTGGATAGTCATGTGATTTCTAAAACAGAGATATTGAGCAAATGCAAAAAATCAAGCCTATGGACAGGATTTCTACTTACCCTCTGCTTGTTGGTAGGTAGATGACATTTTTGTCCCAAACCAGCACACTCATACTGCTGCATTTGTCTTAAAACCATACTTGTGTGCATATCTCAGAATGGATATAGTATAACTTCAAATAAAATAATGAAGCTTTGGGAATCTAAATGTAATCCTTCAAATGTACTAGTTTACAGTGTTATCATTTTAGTTGAACAAGGAAGTGATATCTGGAGAAACAAGGAAAAAGAATCCATGCAACAGACACCTACTCATAGTTTGGCACACCTTCTTTCAAACATGCAAACATTGTTGCTATGTAGACAAAGGCTCTGTTCATTTTAAATATCAGATTCACCCAAACACTGCATGAAAGTGAAGCTCTGCCCCACAAACTACTACAGTCTCTAAATGTATTATATTTGGGTGTTTGTGGGCATTCTCCACACACAACAAAAGACACTTTATTGACCGCGGTTAAAAGAGAGAAAGATGGTAAGCACACTGATGTAAACTAAACCCTAACACCTCTACTAGGAACAAGCATAACCACAGGTCAACTTTCCCATCTCTGTTTTTCCAAGAAAACTCAGCAAACTCTTCATAGCCACAGCTCTTGGCTCTCTTCCTCCATCACTTTCACTTTCCTGACTTTGTTGATCTATGACCACAAATAAGCACAAGAGTTACAAATTGCAGTAGTTTTCATGCTGAAACTCTCAATTTAAAAGTGTTTTTAACAAGCTGCTTTTAGTGATGATGACAGGCTTGACCTCGTAGCCTTCATCCTGAACCCAGAGTTCTCTCAGTGGTTACAAAGTTTTACTAAAAGGCTACAATCCAGCAGTCAGTTATACGTTTATTCAGTTATTCGTTCAGTCTTTATTTATATGTATTAGAGCATTGCTCTGCTCTGTTTACATCAAACCACTGGTTTCAGTAGTTCACTCTCAGTCACTTAACTTCTGTGCAGCCAATTTAAAATACTTGTTTGAATATTAAAATACATTCAGTACCAGTCATGCTCACATGTCCAATGCTTTCACTGGGACTGTGTGTCATGACCTCCTTTGATAAAGAAGAACAGAGTGTGACTGAGTGCTGGAGAGGAGAGACATCAGAGTGCAGAATAAGAAGTAAGTGAAGAGTTTGTTGTGTCATCTCTTTTTTTTCTTTAGTGCTTGATGTTAATGATGCTGCCAGTTCAGTTATTTCATTTATCAGAGATTCTGATATTTCACTTGTTCAGTTTTCTTTATTATGGATGGAGGGTGAATATACAATAGAAACTTAACCCTTTCATGCATGAATAGTGACAGTGTCAATCTGGATTTCTTTTTCTTAAGTATTTTTATTCATCTTTAGACATGAAAAAATAGATTTTTGATCTTCGCTTTTTTAAAACATGTACTTTTCAGAAGAGTTTAACATCTCCACTTAGGTGGACAACTGGTTGACCAGTGGGCGGCAGGGTACGGGGTTACACATCAGTGTCCAATGTAGTGGTTTATGTTGAAGTATACCATCAATAGCTGACCACTGTTGTGACACTGTGCCTGAAAGGGTTAAACAGAAATATAAAAACGTCAGAAATTAGCCTTGCAATCAATCGGACTATATCAAAGTAGCTATATATAACATGTCCCGATTCACAAGTAATGTACCCTAAACAACAACATGTGTAACATGTTCCTATTTTTTTACAACAGTATTCATGGAAAACTAGCAACTTCTTTGTCCACATTTCATGTTTTCATGTGCTCTCTTTTTATATCATTTGCAAGTTGTTTGCATGTTTCCCTCCATCCTATATGTTACTCCATTTCCTGGAAACAGATTCAATTCTGTAATCTTGATAAAACAGTATACTTATAATCGTGACCAAACATTTAACAGTACAATGTTAAAAACATCAACAAAGTCAAATGCAAGGAATCTTTCTTTAGCTTTCCGTCTCAGCTAAAAGAAGACAAAGATGTATAAAGCTGACTTTCATTGCAATTGTTTTATTTGGGTTTTCTCTACTTCATTCTACTTTTACAGAGTAATTATTTAGTGTCTGTGGCTGAACTTCAACACACAATGGCAGAAAAACCCTTGACAGACTGGGACAGTGGTCTCTTGGATTGCTTTGAGGATGCGAGTACTTGTAAGAAGTTTAAGATCTTTTTCTTGTCATTTCTGGGGTCTTAGGCACTTCAGACATGTTAACACTTTGGTGATGTATTTCTGTTTTTCAGGCTGCTATGGTTTTTGGTGCGGCCCCTGCCTCACCCAAACTGTCGCAGGAAGGTTTGGAGAGAACAATCTTCTCCCTTTATTTGATTTAATGTTTGCTCCTTCATTCTATGGGATCCCTACTTGTCCACCTCCTGCAGTTTTATCTGTAAGGGTTGCCATGCGAAACAGATATGGCATCAAGGTATGAAGCAGTGACAGTGAGACAATATCATGAAGCAGAAAAGGAGAAAGAAAGAAATAATGGTTTTACCGTCTCTCTGCAGGGCTCTCTCCTTAACGATATTGTAATTTCCAGTTGCTGCGCCACGTGCTCCTGGTGTCAGATGCATCGTGAGTTAAAGCATCGTAAGCAAGCCCCCACTGTCATCAACATACAGAATAACAACATTGTGAACATGCAGCCTTTTCCAGTCATGCAGGCACCCATGATGATGCCTGTACAACCAATGCCAGCTGCTTATATGGCTCAACCAGCAGTCACTGTGATCACACAGTGACGAAATCCGAGTTTGTGTTGATGTTTCTATCAGTGATACGAGACAATGAAGTCATTTTGAATTGAGAGTATCGTTAAATATTTCTATCAGCTTCCTAATAATCATAAAAATTACATTTAGTTTAAATGCATGAGTCGCCTTTTTAGATTAGTCACTGCATAGCTTCAGTAATAATACAGAGGATTGAATTTTAGTCTATTAATTTTTCTGCTAATGAGAAAAACATAGCTGCATGTAGAGAGCTAAACGTGGTGTTAGATCTGCTCTGATGCTAAAACTGATGTAAAGTGTTTTTTCATCAATAAAAATATGAAATCCAAGACATTTATGAATGAATGAATGAATGAATTAAGTTGTTAATCTCATTGTTAAGTTTGCCGATGACACTACAGTGCTCGGACTTATATCCAACAATGATGAGACAAACTATAGGACAGAGGTGCAACAACTAGAGTCATGGTGCCACGACAATAACTTGGTCTTAAACACCAAAAAGACCAAGGAGATCATTGTAGATTTCCGGAAGAGGGGTCATAACAACCATCTGCCTCTCTTCATTGGCAGTGAGGCGGTGGAGAGGGTGAGCAGTTTTAAATTCTTGGGGGTAACTGTGACTGAGGACCTGTCTTGGGGCAACCATATCACCTCAGTTGTACGGAAGGCCCAACAGCGCCTCTACTACCTGAGGAGACTGCGGAGCGCACACATTCCCAGATCTCTGATGTTGAACTTCTACAACTGTGCCATCAGCAGCGTTCTGACGTATGGATTTCTAGTGTGGTTCCCCAGCTGCACCAAGGCCGATCAGCAAGCACTCCAGCGGGTGGTGAAAGAAGCTGGCAGAATTATTGGAACAAGTCTGCCAGAGATCAGTAATATCTTCCCCACTCGCTGTCTGAGGAGGGTGCACAGTATCCTGCGGGACCAACATCACCCTGCGCGCCACCTTTTCCATCTGCTGCCCTCAGGGAGAAGGTACAGGTCTATACAGGCCAGAACATCCAGACTGGCCAACAGCCTGTATCCACAGGCTGTGAGGCTCCTGAACTCTCTGCCCCCCTCTCACGGACAATAACCATATCCAACTTCTTAATAGCAATGAACTGGTCTGCATTGGTGCATCATATCTTTATTCTCTTCCCCCTCCTGCCCCCCCCCCCTCTTTCTTAAATAGATAACTATCATATCTGATATCATATCTCACAGTACAATAATATTGAATGGGTTGCATTGTTGTATTTTGTCATGTTTCTCAGGTCTTTGTCTGAATTTCTACGAACATTATTGCTAAGGATTGTCTTATTGCATTGGAGTCACACTGGGTTAAATATGTACACTTGGGTTTTAAGGGGTATTTATTATTTTCTTCTTTTTTTGGGGTTGTATGGAAGCCCCAAACGCAATTTCATTGTTCTTGACAATGACAATAAATAAATAAATACTAAATACTAAATGAATGAATCTCTGTCAGTTTGAACATGATGTCCTACAAAACAGAAAGCATGGGCTTAATTTGACCTGGAAACTGTGTGCAGATAAAGAGCTTATCAAATCACACTATCAATGCAAACAGCTTCAGAGATCTCACACATGGCCGACTTATCCACTGTAACACAGCAGTGTCACAGGAGGCGTGGCTTCCAAGCTGGAAAAAATTGTTTAACACCAGTTTATTATTTTAGCCATTGTGAAAAACACTGTTAAGTGAATGCTTCACATAAGTAAAACATGTAAAGCTAAAAGAGCCTGCCTGAGGGTCTGAGGCGGCGCTGTGGCTGGTAGGGCTGCAACAATAGGGTTATACAGCTGGGAGCAAAATCTAAACTATAAACTATTATTACTAAACTATATTATTATTATTATCATTATTATTAATCTAAACCTTTTTCACAAATGTCAAAAAATGAAAACTTAAAGACACCGAGAAGTTGAATTCTTTGATCAAAATCTTACTGATTTTGGAAGGAGTGCTGCAAAAATGTTGGCCTGATGTAGAAGAAAGAAAACATTCAGACTCAAAAATGAAATCTGAAGGATTTGAAACCAAAATCAGGAAAAGCAAACTGCTGCAGTGAGAGTGCTGACAGGGAGCAGAGAGATCATATTATATATCATATAAGATGTGTCCTACTGTGCAAATGTCTAGTGGGGGGGGGGGGGGGGGGGGGGGGGGGGCATGGCTACGTGCAGGCGGGAAAGGGGCAGTAAAAGAGTTTTGGAGGGTCAGTTTTTTTCTGTGGTTGTACGAAAGAAGGCGACCATTAAAGTTGGAGTTACTATGCCAGTTGTGTGACTATTGGACTAACAGCAGTGATTGCTCAAAGGGGATCTTCTGATTGTTTTCTCTCTAATGCTATGAAGGGTCTTACCTTAGAATATATAGATGAGATGACTGTTGCGCAATAATTCACACACTTCAACACTCACCCGTTTTTCACAGAAAGAAATAAAGAGTGTAAACAGTTCATGTTACAAAACCTCATGTTTTATTTTCAGTGACGTTTGATGAGTCAGTTATTGAGAATGTCAGAGGTTTTCATGTGCGTGAGTTGAAGCTCTGCCTTTCCTTACAGTCCGTGTATTTTCCTTCCTGATAAAAACTGCTTGCAGTATGAAGAGCCTTTTACTAAAACGATGAAGCTGGGCGTGCCCGCCTTCACAAAATACCTGTTGGCAAAACAGAAGAGATTCAATCAGGAAACCAGCATGAAGGAAAGTTACAACAAGCAACGCTGGAAAACAATGGTACAAGTAAATTCTCTAACAGTTAATAACCCCTCAGGTATACATTTAAATCTGACATAAGGAAGGAAGTCATCTATAACAAGGAACTCACAGCAGCACCTAATAAAAGGAGCATTATAAAGAGAACTTGTCTTGAGGAGTGCTCTTAGTGACCATCGTGTAAATGAAACTGAAACCACTCATCAGCAGAATAAATTATTAAATCTACCTTTTGTGTTGCAGTATTTTCAAAAGTGACATCTCTGGGTCGACTCGGTAAAGTGTCTCCTTCTCCTCGTCCTCAAAGTAAAGCTGTGAAAGACAACATCAGTTATTTGTGGGAATAGTTTGATGACTGAAGCCAAACACATTTCCCCATTTTCAATCTGAAACAGCCAACCAGTCTTCACTCGGCTCCACCTGGAGCCACTAAAAGGCTTTATACAAGTTTGATCATTACTTTAATTGATCTCTGTTCTCATAAAATAACACCCCCACCTCCCCACCTGTAAGCCCAGCATACAGACCTGCAGATTTTGTGGGAGGTATTTTCTGTCCGCGTCCCAGGGTGGAAGTTCTTCAAACATGACTGCCAGGTGGTCTGTGAAGCTGAGAGATGCAAGAGTGACTATTCTCCACACTTTACTGCTTCAATTTGCTGTCCTACATAAAAGAGTCATTCTTTAAAAACCTTTTAAAAACATTTTGTGTCCCTTTTGCTCAACAGTGACTCCCAGTGGTCACAGTTGGCATTTACATTACACAAACTGGCTATTGTCGTTTATGCTGCTCTAATAAAAGTTACATCTCGTGTCTTACTTTAGTCAAACGATATCTGAAACAGGTCACAGATCAAAGAGTGGAGGAATGTATAATCAAAACGATCATCAGTGATATTTGTATATAAATTTAGCACAATCTTGGTCACTGAGGGCAGGAGTCGTTTACCAGCTGTTTTCACAGAAAGCCGAGATGAAGTCACTCTGCTGATGTTCGGGGTAGAGAAAGAGAACGGGCCACTGCAGAGAGCCCTGCTCATCTACGAAGACCTGAGCCCCGGTGACCTCCTGAGAGCTGAGGCCATCCAGGCTGAGCTCCGCTATCGCCGCAGGAGAGCGTTCGTCCTCATCTTCACTGTCGGAACCGCTCCGCTGAGCCCTCGCAGGCTGCACGAGTTTGATGCCTCGATCCTGTGTATAGACGCCAAAATCATAACTGATATAATTTCGTTCTCTGCGTTCATTTTTCACTTAGATAGTGAAGGCAGTTTAAGATGCATCTTCTAATATGTAGGGTCAGCCTCTTGACTTAAGCTCCTTGTAGAATCGGATGGTTTGTGGCGGTTGCCCTGGCCCAGGGTGAAGACGAGACCTGCGCTGGTAACGCATCATCCAGTGATGGGCCCATTAACTACGAGCCTGTGGCTGGGCTTGGACTTGATAGCTAGGCGCCTCCAGCAGGGCTGTGGCAGCATCTGGACTTCTGGTTTCTAACTATAAATCTGCAGCAGCAGCCGGGGCAGGTAGCTGCCAATTAGTGTCAAATACAAATATGTGTGTGACGTGTGAGCGACGTTAGATGCTCCATCTCTAATGCTTACCTTTATGGCATTCAGAAGAGCTTCTTTCTCACCATGCAACTTCTTTTCTTTAGCCTTGGCCTTCCTGGCATCTCTCTCTGCTGCTCTCTTCGATACCAAAAACAAATCAAGGTTTATTTCAGCGCTTTAAAGATTTCACCACTTCTAAAAATAATATATAAAAAAACAAGGATCATCTGAAGTGTAGTTACTTTGTGCTTATCTGCCGCTGCTCTCAGCTCCCGCAGCTTTTTGTCAGTAGGATGAACCTTGAGCCCGTCCTCACACCACTGGATGGCCTCTGAAAAGTGGCGCAGCTCTATACAACACTGAGCGCCTGCAGAAGCACAAACATGGGATTCATTTGCTTTCTAAGAGCTATAACCGACAGAAATCTGGAGCATCTAAACTGAAACCAGCACTAGATTTCCATGCCTAGTAACACAATGTCATCATATCATAGCAGTACATGTTAAAAACAGTACCCACCTCTGATCAAGGCTTTCAGGTGGTCTGGCTTGAGCTTCTTTGCAGCTGCAGCATCATTCAAAGCAGAGCGCATATTTCCTGAGTCACGGAAAAAAGAAAAACCCAGACATATCTTTTTTAAACAATGTCATCTTTTGTGAGAGCAAAAGGACATTTGGATGCTTTTTTTTTTTACCAAGGTAAAAGTGTGATGCTGCACGGTTGGTGAGGAGGACAGCATTGAGGTCCTGGTCTGCACATTTCTTCTTCAAACCCGCTGTGTAGGCCACCACCGCCTTTTGGTAGTTCTTCTCTTTGAAATAGGCATTGCCTTCATCTTTCAGGCTTTTTGCTTGTTCTGGAAAAGAACACGTTTCTCACATTTGTTCAGCTGTTTTCACGAATACATTCAAAGCCTTGGAGGAGAGAAAGCTGTGGTTCGCACACCTTCAGGAGGCCGGTCTTCGTCGTGGATAATGGACTGGAGGCAGGCTAGTTCTGGGTATTTCTGTGGGTCGATCTCTTCGGGGGCGTTTTTCATGAACATGGGTATTTTATTAAACTCCTGCGTGAGACAGCAGTACATTTTGGTATTACCTGATACAAGTAAAGCCATGGCCGGTAATGCCGATACCAATATGGACACTTTAATACTTTTAACCTCTGAGGGCAGCATACAGAGTCGGAGATTAACCATTATTAATTTGTAAGCTCTGAACACGTTTTAATAATCACTGTGATTTTTACCTTTCAGCTTCATGTATTTTGAAACTGATTTTTTTCTTTTCGGGGGGGGGCTGGAATCTAAATGTGTCTGTGGGCTATAAATAAAATAGATGTGACAGTCAGCACAGAAAGGTTCGGACACAATTCAGCAAAGTATCGATTCTATCGCGCTAGTATCGATCCGATACCAGCACTGGTACTGATGCTATTTTTCGATATCTTCACGAGATACTGAGCATGTTAGCATCTTGTTGCTAACCACCAACATAAGAACAAAGACGTGCTAACACATTTTATTCAGGTTCAAGTGGCTTTCTATCTAGTGCACATAGTCTCCGCAAGCCAACCTTACCTCCTCCCAGTCGTTTTCACTGAAGGCATTTTTATACCGCTGGGTCTTGAATTTGTCCATGAACGCGTCCATGCCATCGTCGCTGTCACTGTGTACTGTGGACGCCATTTTGGATCAAAATGTACTTTAAAGAGCTTGTTCTTGTTTTTAAATCTTATATTAATGCTGACAGCAGTCTGTCCAGCTAACCGTTCCTCAAGTTGCCTTGTTTACACATGTGTAACAGCGGTGCCACATGCGAAAGAATCCGTGTGGAAACTCACTTCCGGCAGAGCGTTCCACTCCTCGCGGTACGAAGCTCCGACGGCAGAAGTAAGGCTCTCAAAGCACTGCCACGTATTATTAAAATAGGTGGCAGTTTCTTTTCTAATTATCCCGTTAATTATTTCAGCCTTACTTGTGTGCACCATGGAAAGCAACCCTAACACAGTGGGGGCACTGTAGCCTAACTCTTGGCTTTTTGTCCACATTTTGAGGTCCTTGCTTTACAACATGCACTGGGATAACTATTTTTGTGCTAAAAAAAATAAACTTGCATTTATTTTAATTTTTCAAGGACTCACTCCCAATCTGGTGTGAGATCAGTGTTATATTACATTCATGTTGTGACAAATTCTCATGTACTTCATGCTGTATACTGGCCTACTTACAAAGGATATCTGCATTGTAGGATACCACTATAAATACTACTAAACAGTGGGAATATTTCTACCAACTTTGCTTTTCTTTGCTGTCTCACTTTTTTGCGACATTCATAATTTGGTTGTAACCAGCACTGATTTGTCCAGGTACAGATTAAGTTTTTATTAGGATTATTACACGACTTACTGTAAAAAACAAAGCTGTGGACTCCATTACATTGTAGTGTACAATGCAGGTCAGGTACATCACAGAGCTATTGTTTAAAAAACGTTTATTGAATGTGTAAATTACAGGCTTTGGAAAACATGGAATAATCTATGCCCACCACCTCACACAAACTGAAACATTTATTCTAACATTCATACTTGTTACTTATATAGTTTCCACTCTTCCCAGTAGATCTAACAGTCCATCTCTACTGAGGAAGACAGTCTCACCTGTCTGCTGACAGATCACCTCAAACCTGGGTGTTTCCTCCAGAGCTCCCTGTCCTACTACAATAACATATGGATAACCCAGTTTGCTGGCATCCTTCAGCCTCTTTCCGATTGTCATCTGTGTGCGGTCATCCAAAACAACTTCACCTCTCAGGTGAGGCAGAGTTTCTCCCAAAGCTTGGACCAGTTCCTCAGCTAGGAGTGTTGCCTCATCCACCTTACTGCCCTTCTTAGGGGGTAAAACGCAAACCTGATAAGGAGCGATAAGCCCCGGCCAGCGGATCCCCTCTTCTGTTGACATCACCTCGACTGCTGCAGCCAGAATTCGCGTAACCCCGAGGCCGTAGCAGCCCATGTCAGCGACAGCCGGCTTGTTCTGGGCATTGCTGAAGGTGGCTTTGAATATGTGAGAGTACTTCTTACCCAAGTAAAACGTGTGGCCTACTTCTATACCCTTTGACTCTACCAGTTTCCCAGTTTCACACTGTGGACAGTTGGACTGGTCTGATGACATGGTCTCCACATTGGCGGAGAAGGAGCAGCTCCCACAGACCAGAAGCCGATCCTCGCCGATGTCCGCCGGCAGCTGGAACTCATGGGACAGTTTACCGCCGATGTTTCCAGTGTCCGCCTGCACCTGAACGCAACGCAGACCCAACCTGGCGAAGAGCCGAGTATACGCTTGGCACACAGACTCGTACGTCTGATGAGCGGCTTCTTCGCTCACGTCAAAGGAGTACATGTCCTTCATGTAAAACTCCCTCCCTCGGAGAAGGCCAAACTTCGGCTTTGGCTCGTCTCTGAATTTGCGAGTGATCTGTTTTTTGGGGGGTTTTCAAAATAAATCATGTCAGAAAAAACAAACAAACTGCAGCTTGTTACAGGAAAAACAGTGGCAGTAAGAACAGGCTGAATGCTTACTTGGTAAAGAAGCAGTGGGAGCTGTCTGTAGGAGAGAGTCGCCTGGTGAGCGACGAGAGTCGTCACTGCCTCCTCGTGAGTGGGACCCAGGCAGTAGTCAGCGCCGTGCCGGTCTTTCAGGCGGAACAGCTCCTTTCCCATCAAATCCCAGCGCTCACTGGTTTTCCAGAGGTCGGCCGAGCACAAACTGGGCATGTCCAGCTTCTGCCCACCAATCCCCTGCATCTCCTGGTCGATCACTCTCACCTGTTGATCAAAGACAGCAGTGCAAATCAGGAGGTTGGACGATAAACATCAGCAGTCACGCAAAAATTTATAGGAAACTAGAAAAAAAGGCATTTCTGTACTCTTTTCCCTTTAGTCAAGAGCTACTGTTTAACTTTATCATTTTAGCCCAATAAACATCTAATCTAATATATTCGATTACATAATCACATAATCTATGTGATTAGATTAATTAGGTTTTATAATCGTATAATCCACAATAATCTAAAAGGGAAAAGAGACTGTCTGGACAACGTTCACAGCCTAAACATATTTAGAGCCTGTGGCAAATATACTACTGCTTTGATAGATGTCATGTAAGAGGATGTCTGTCATTCTGAAGCTGTCGTAGAGCAAAATATTGAGCGTGTTATTATGTTATATATATATATATATATATATATATATATATATATATATATATATATATATATATATATATATATATATATATATATATATATATATATATATATATAGAGACCTAAAGGAACATTTGCACACCTCAGGATAAATGAACAAAATAAAAATGTATACATGGTATAAAAAAAATCTAAACAAAGAAAATAGTATCAGTTCTGTTAGTTGGCAGGACAAAACCAACCATGAATATTACTTTATTATTATTATCACTCCTATAAGAAGATAAGGCCTCATCTCACCAGCTTCTCCATGGAGCGGACGGTGGCAGGAAGGTAGTAGTAGCACCCTGGGCTGGATGGATGAATAAGCCCAGCCTGCTGCATGAGCCTCTGGCTCTTGCAGCTCATCTCCCCTGGCAGCCGGCTGTCCAGCGCCACATCACGTAAGTTCGAAGGCTGGTAGAGACGAGACACCAGGAGTACGGGCTTGCTACCATAGGAGGGCGCAGAAGCAGGGACGGCTGCCTGCTCAGCACAGCCTGAGTCGAACCTCTTCGGAAGGATCAGGGTCCTGTGCAGGCGGCGAAAGGCTCTCTGCCAAACCTGAAGCATTACAGGCTCCATGGTGCATACAGATGTGCTGCTATTCAAACAGAAATGATAGCACAATCAGTTGAAGCTGGATAAGTTACCTCACCTCGCTATTTAGCACACAGACAGCTAAGTTTGGAGTTTTTGACTGCTAGTTAAACAAAACGAGCACTGAAGAAACATCCTCATCACAGAGTACTCGTTCTTCTTTACTGGCCACTGTAGGAAAAATCTGTGTGTTTACATGGAGATATTTTTAATACAGTTTTTTCAATTATATGATACTTTTCACAGAAAAGAAAGTATGTTCACGCAACACTGTAGTTTTTACTCTTTGATATTTTCTGTGGTAACACTTCAGCACATTTACACGCACTTATAATGCGCTTCCTCCATGCTATGCTGCTTATTAAACCTGAGTGAAGGGGGTGAACCATCAGCACAGATGCTTTTTAGGTAGCAGGTTGTTTCATATCCGAGAACAAGTTGTTTAACCTCAGTAATTATATACAGGTTGTAGGGTTTATCCAGCCGGAACAGCCACGGGTTATTACACAAATACAGAGGACTGATAGCTGTTTCACAGTGCTGATGTCCCTGACAGATACATGGATGCTAGCAGGTTAGCTTGGGAGCTAATGTGAAAATGACCTTCTTCAGTTTGCACGCGATATCACGTATGCAGCAAGAAAGACTCACCTTGAGACCGATAACGAGTGTCTGACTGTCCTGTGTAAATTATATAACTAAATGAAAGAAGAGCGACATTTTTTACTAAGTTCGTAAAAACACTGAAGGTCCTGCTGCACTACTACATGCTGCCTTTCTTCCTCAGCTACATGTCGACAGGCTAGTCTTCTGAAAATGCCCCCTACAGGCCCGGAGGGGCTCTGCAGCAGCAGGGGCAGTTTTAGCTCTGGCTGTACCGGGTTTATACTCTGACTCAGAGAGATTATGGATGAGATTTGTCTCAAAGCTGGCCTTTTAAAAACAATCGCCGTGAATGAAATCCAAACAACATAACAATGTTACTTGATTAAATGAGTAGAGGTGGGCGGGTCTATCCAAATATCAATAGTATCGAGACGAGTGATAATATCGATACTCTGTTTCTGTCATGTAGGTTCAGTATGTAGCACACTGACATGTGTTTAATATTTTTCAAGCATGGATATGTAGATAATAATTATTCAATAATTGCATAATACTTCTAAAAAGACGGGCTGTAAATATTTTTTCATGTGGACCTAATATGTCACATATTCTGTGGATATTTTCGATTTTTTTAATCTTTTAGTGTAAATATTATCCGTGCATAGAAAAAAAGGAACAGAAAATAGTAATTAATGTATGTCGACATATTTCTGCCTTATGGCTGTACTCACAAGGACTGAATCAATTTTATATAGTTAAAATTCACCAAATTTTTCCAAGTATAATTCTCACCTCCACGGGACAAGACTCAGCAGTCCATCTGTATCTAAAGGTCAAAGGTCACTCTTTCGAGGATGCCAATGTTCACATTTTGGACAGAGAGGACAGATGGTTTGAAAGAGGAATAAAAGAGGCCATCTTTGAACAGAGGCGGGGCTTACGACACCAACGGTCTGCCATCTATAATCCAGTTTTGAGTTCCCTTCCCAGACGCCTTAACGCCCACTCACATCCTGGGCCATCTAACCTCAGGAAATCACATGATAGGATGGAGCTAGGTTTCACAATGAGCTCACCCGAAACCTTGGCTGACTGTGACCCACACCCGTGTTCACACCTTGGCTCATGTGGTTAGGTAGATGATCATTAGGGGGTCCATGTCCCTCTTGGGGGGAGACACCCCCACAGGGTTTAAATGTGGGACTCTCCACCATTTGACCCTAGAAGCTTCTCGGATGAGAGGTGAAATGTCTTCAAGCAACTTAAAGAAGACGCTTTTCTTTCCAAGCTCCTTAGACCTTCTGTCAGTTTAAAACCATCCTAACTACCTATGAGGCTCTGGGGACAAAATGTTTGTGATCGTCACAGTATCTTATCACTTTCATCTTCTTATGAATTTCAATAAAGGGAACACAGACACAAGAATAAATCTGACGTAGCAGACAAACGGAGAATACTTTGAAGAGTATTAAAATAAAACTGAACAATATAGTTTCACGGTTCAAAGTTCTTTATTGTCACTCATAATGAAGAAACATGACAGAGAATTACTCAGGTCTGAGTTCTCATAGGTTAGAATGTTAGAAATAAGTAATGACCTAATTCAAATAATAGTAACAATTATAATAACTATAATAATAATAATGGCTTAATCAATAAGTCCATTAAAAGTGCATAACGCTAATTGTGAGTATTGAGAGCTATTCTTCAGCCTGCTGGACCAGATACTGCACAGCCTCCGGCCCGAGGGGAGGGCCGTGTATAAGGTGGGTGGAGTCTGTCATGATGCAGGTTGTTCTTTCCTTACATCTGCTGGTGTAAACGTCTGAGAGGTGAGGCTGTCATCTATCCTTAGAACTGCACCAACCCTCTACATGTTATTCTTCACTACAGTCGTGAACTTCCTCTGAGGTCCTCTCCAGACTCCCTTCCACCTGCCTTCAGTCTCACTGCAGATCACAATGCTGTGCGGAAACATCACAGTCCACAGCCTGCCTGATTTCATCTGATTTCATCTGTCCATCACCACAGAAAACAAGAAAGACTCAGATCTTCTCCCTGATGTAATCCCGCCCCCACCTTAAACCCAACTACTGCACACCTCACCACTGTCTCACAGTCCTCATACGTGTCCTGCAGCACCCTCGCAGACACAGTTCCTCTCTTGGCACCTTATCATTTGCTTTCTCAAGCTCCACAAACTTACAGTGCAGCTCCTTCTGACCTCTCAAAGCAAACATCCCGTCTGTAAGTGCTCTTTCTCAGCATGAAGCTGCTCTGCTGCTCACTGAACATCACATCTCTCCTTAGCTTCTAGTTTCAGCAACTCACGATGACTCATCAGCTTTACCTTTCTGTAGTTACTAAAACTCTGCACGTCACCCTTGTTCTTGAAAATCAGTCTTATGATTATAACTGCTCACCTTTGTCCAGCTTTTACACATACAACACATGTTTAATTTTTATCCTCATAACTGAAATTCTGTATGAAGCACACATTAATGAGGGTAAAATAACAGAGCCATTATTAATGCAAAGAAAATTAACTAATCCGTATACAACATCATCAAAATATACAATTCTGTGACTATTTGTGATTAAAAACTAATAAATAATAAACTAATATATAAATAATAATAATACCTTTGTTCCTTTTTGCTAATGCATTTTGTCATGAACAGAGAAAGGAAGATGGCGCCTGTGTGTTTGGCATGCCGTCTGTCGCTCTCTTCTATTTGTTTTATTTTACTGTTTTTAGTCAATTTTGTGCAACATGTCAGCCCTGCATTGTTTTATGATCGCCAGACATTATTGGAAATAGGCTTATCTACCCAAGCTTAGTTTTTGAGTCTTTATTAAAAACCTATTTTTATTCTCTGGCTTTTAACTCTGTGGGTAACTGATTTTTTTTTATTGCTATGTCTGGTTTTATGTGCATATTAGTATTGTACAGCACTTGTACAGGTGTGTTTTTAAAGTGCTATATAAATAAATAAATGATGATGATGATAATAGTTGTATTTAACTTGTTGTTTTTACTTTTTTGTTCTTTGTTTGTTTCGTATGTTCCCTTTGGCAGCTGTCTACAGGAAGGACAATTCACTATTTTTTATGTAAAAATGTATTTATTTCTGTTATTATCAGATTTCTGGCAGAAATAAGTCAGACTGAGTCAGAAGGTTTGGTAGATGTTCTCTGTTCGTTCATAAAACCTGGAAAAACAGAAGAAACTCCAAGAACAAATGAACCGATATGAGCTGGCTTTGGCTGCAGGGTTCCTCCACATACCTCACTGTTAGATTTGTATTGTTGATTGTCATTTATGCTTAGAAATATTTACTTATATATGCTTAGAGTTTTGTAATTAGTTGTAGATTGGTAGAGGTTTTGATCCTTGATAGTCTGCAAACTTTGTGTGTATTAGACAGCACTTTGGGAGCATGAGAGGTCATACCGTGTCTTATTATTTTATGGTAGGATTAACGTAGTTGCGTCTGTTCTAGTCTAAGTGCTCTTTGTTTAGATGAACTGCAGGACTTCCTCACCGTGTTATCTAGGATGAACCATCTAGGGTGAGGGGGAGGCTACCCTCTTCCTGACCAAGGATGTTTGACCCTTTGATCAGCAGTCCCCACACACACACACACACACACACACACACACAGGCAAGGTACTCTTTGTGTATGTAGACGTCATATGTTAATGAACTTATGCATATTCATGTAACCTCAATAAAAGGACAGTGATACAGGAGAACGGACGAGAGCTACTGGGGTCAAGCCAAGGAACGGTACCTGTCCGGTTCTCTCCCGTGCACGAGTACCATGAAGAAGTTTGCCTACTTGTGTCTTGCTTGCAGTGTAATTATATTGTCTTAACGTTCCAGCGAATAGGTTTATGCTACAAACCTATCACTCACGTAGAGACAAACAGGAAGAAGTACATATGAGAGATTTTATTCATGTGCAAATGCCATTTTTAAGAAGAATGCTACAAGACATTTAAAGCAAAAATAAGTTTGAAAGAAAATATGTCAACTTAAAGCAAGTGTGTTCTCACCTCGCTGTAGACAAAAGCTAAAGTATATTTGATTTATTCCCACTGAGCCCAAATCACAGGTTTGTGGTGATTTTACATAAAATCTAAAATCCATTTTGAGCTTTTTCTGTGTCCAAATCAAATTTTTCTATTTGAGAAAGACAAGACACGTTGGGTCATGAGAGCATCCAGGTGTTTATTGCAGACCTCACCCTAAACTAAAAGTCATCCATTCCTTTTTTTAAAAACTAAAATCAACAGAAACAGCTGAAACAGTCAATAGTCCTACATACACTCTGCTGCTAAATTCTGCATTACATTCAGACATTTTTACCTCAAATCAGAAAATGTTGTGTAAGTTCTGAGTTTAGACTTTACTGAGCTGAAAACAGGAAATCTTTCCTGTAAAATGAAAAGGCCGAGGCACCAGAGTGGAAACGAGTGAAGGTTCAATGGCCGGAAATAACATTTTTAATGAGCCATTTCATATTGACATTACTTCTCTTCCTCACTGAGTCATGCTATATATTTACACACCTGTTACATAAAATTTTACCAATAAAAACATATTACAAACAAAAAAACAATGAGAAAACACACTTTTCCAGTCTAGTTTTAAAGCTTCAGTACAGGACAGCCAAGAGGAGCCTGTATGAGAGAGAAGACTGTAACGGTGCTTCTCCACAGAAGCACGGTGACTTTCATCTTTTCTTCTTCTCTTCCTCCAAATCAGCAGGTTTTTGGTTGTAGAAGTAAAACTGCAGTTTTTTTATATGACGTTGATAATTTGTATGACATGTAGACATATAATAAACCACGTGGGCCTTTTCATATCAGTGATAACTGAAGGCAGCACTCGCTGAAGCGCTCCAGTCTGCTCCAGAAAAGCGCAAATGTACACTTTGTTTAAAAAAATTGTGTAAAAAAACCACGAGAACATGAATCTGAAGTTAAAAGTTAATGTTTAATTTGTTTCTAAAAAAAAGGAAATGTAAAAAATGAAAGTTGTGAGACTCAGTCCTCTGGGCACAGGTTCAAACATGGACAGATGATGGTTCAGCTCAGAGAGGAGGGAGGTTTTCCAGGATCCTTCTGTGATAATTTAACAGAAAACTGGAAAACATTATGAGTGCAGAAATACAACAAGTATTTGTTTGTGTTTGCCCTTATTTTTAACCTTTATGTGTTTTTATCTATATTTCTTTTCAGGAACAAGCATTGAAAACAAAGTTTTTAAACTAACAGCTCTCTCAGCCTCCCGGGGTGTATGTTAATGCACTTGTGCTGGTCTTATAAAAAAGTTCAGCAGTTTTAAACCTTTGTAGTCAGACACAGGCGACCGATGGTTGGCTAACATTGCAAATACACTAGAATTCACCCTCCGGGCGCTTTACCTTCAGCAGGACGCTGCTGAGGTCAGCTTTTTGTCTGACAGGTTCATATAGACCAAAGATGCAGTCTCCCTGAGCCAATTAGGTTTATGTCTGTTTCATCCGCTTATCTTGTGGCTCCCTTTGTAAAATGTAGTTCCCAGAGAAAAGGGCGACTGAATGTCTCCGTGAGATATGAACAATCCCATTAAAACAGATGTAATCTGAAAACATCACATTTTCCTTTCGGGCATTAAAGTAAACATAGAAGTCATGTTTTTATTGTCACAAAGATTCTGCGCAACGTTTCTGAGAACAAGTAAAAAAACACAAATGTCCAAAAACGTCAGACGAAATGCTGCGTTAGAAACAATTTAATGATCAATTAGTAAAGTAAAAGTTCAAAAAAGTTAAAATAGTATAAAATAAAATGTTGCACAGCAGAAAAGTTTCAGATGATCATGTGTTACTGGGGATGTAACTTCTGATTGGTTGGATGGAGAGAAAGGCACGGACGTTCAAAGCTGTCCTTCACATGTGTGCAGTGATACCAAGGTAATGTTAGTTGCACACCTACAACTACGGCTGTGAGTTAAATGTAGAGGCAGATATATTAGCCTTCAAAATACATTGCATATAGCAATAGTTGTTATTTCATTCTATTAATTAAAAATGTAGATTTTAAAATTTTATGACATATATATGTTTTAATATCTCCAATGATGACAGAGATTTGATCTCAATCGTCACAGTTTCACTTATATCAGCAGCTGATGTTGGATGTTACAGGCACGAGTATCTCTCGAGGCTCAACAGGAAATGACTTCTCCAAAACTGCTGCCACAAACTCAGAAATGTGTAAAATATTATCATATATTGTGATATAAAACAGCCCAGTCTTAAAGTTTAGCTAGGCTGTGTCCACGAAGTTTTGAGCACGTAGAGTTGGTTTTTCTTTTAAGCCTTTATTCAACCAGAAAAATGTGACTCTATCCCTTTTATAAGACAGACAGTAGTGCAGTTATCGATGATAACATATTCTAGGTAAAACGGAGAAGATAAATAAATAGCCTCATAAATAAGAAAGCAAAGCAAGCTGCCTGACCCCGAACGTGCAACATACACTGGTGACCAGTGTTGGTCAAGTTACTTGAAAAAAGTAATCAGTAACTAATTACTGATTACTTCCCCCAAAAAGTAATCCCGTTACTTTACTGATTACTTATTTTCAAAAGTAATTAATTACTTAGTTACTTTTTAAAAACACGATTTACAACCTGAAGAGGTGATAAAGCGATAGATCTTTCAGCCCAATTCTACTTTTTCTGCATAATCCATCATACAAAATGTAATCAAATGGAAAAGTCTCTTTTTAAAACTTGTTTTATTAGTTTTTAATCTTTTAACTTTATGCATCAAGCAAACATTTAATTATATGCAACATTCTCTGACTGGAAGAAATTTGTTTAATATTTAAACCTATTTTCTGCACATTCCAGCACATAAAATATATATATATTTTGTGTTTACATTCAGTCTTTCAAATAGATGCAAGTAAAACACAGCAGAAAATAAATAAAGTCAAAGACTCAGCGGTCCTGTTGCTCTATTTTCACCTGTAAAGCAGGAGTGGGGTAGGCGGAGGTTTACCCTGGTGCAGGTGTGCCGCGGTCAGTGGAAGAATCCGTGAGTTTCTCTGTGAGTTTCCCATCACGTCGTAGCTACTCGGTGCTTGTTGGAAGTTTAGGGGTTTTTTTCGCGGTGAAAAGAAGTTTTCTTCCCACGCACAGCGTTTTTGTTTTTGTCACTTCTTATGGAATCAAACTCAAAGTAAGGTCAGTACTTCCACGCTTTAAACGCTGCACGCTCATACTCTCTCTGCACTCGACATATGATCCATTGTTGATCTGCACACAGCTGTTGTCATGAACGTCGCACTTGCTTACGTCACTGTCATGAGACATTCTCGCAAAAAAATCACTGTTTTAGTAACGCAGTAACGCAGCGTTCCTACGGGAAAGTAACGGTAATCTAATTACCGTTTTTGCAATAGTAATCCCTTACTTTACTCGTTACTTGAAAAAAGTAATCGGATTACGCGTTACTGCCCATCTCTGCTGGTGACCTTTAAGATTTGCAGTTAATCTCAGCGCTGCGTGACAGACAGAATCCAGCTTGTGTAATCAGTGTGACGATGCGTGCACGCAAATGACGTTGCCATTTGTTTCTTAATAATATCCCGATTTACATGTCAGGGACAGTAAACCTCCAGTTTCAGAATTTTTGTACAACCATAATTACAAAATGTGTAAAATGTGAAAATCAACAGAATGCAGCGATGTGCAAATCTAAAACATATCAAGACGCATCAATTTGTTGGTGCCATACAAATAAAACGGGAATGAATTGAATCCTGCTGCTGTTGCAGTATCTGAAGAATGCATCGACTTGCTGAAATATTCAAGGCCTCCCCTGAAGGATGGCAGCACATGTTGCTCTAAAACCTGTACATAGCTTTTAGCACTGATGTTGCTTTTCCAGATGTTCAGGTTGACTGTTTCATGCGCACCTTTGACTTTGAACTGAGTGCTGATGAAAAGTCAGAGGGTCCCTCCCCTCTTTGGCGCAGAGGACGTGTCGTCCATGTTTTCTAAAAAGAATTTCAAATTTCAATTGACCTGACCACAGAACAGTTTTTCACTTTACCACAGTCTATTTGTCTCACCCAGCAAAGGTGGCGAGGTTTATGCATCATCTTCACACATGGCTTCATCTCCCATGACAGAATCAGGTTCAGATTCTCTCATTTTTTTTAAAATTATCTTTTGTACTGTAGACAGATGAGGTGTTCAATGTTTTCACAGTTTTAAGTGTTCGGCAATTTGTAGACACACATTGTTGCAGATTGGTGAAACGCTGCCTCTCTAAGATGCTACCAGCCTAATGAGTTGGAAAATGAAAGGTTATTATTTCTTGAACAAGGTCAAAACACCGACTTCATGTATAAACTGTTATAGTTACTGTATCTCCGTGTGTCCTGCAAAAGAATAAAGGGTAGAGTTTGCTAGTATGGAATTGCTCATCAGACAGAACCATTGGTTTGGTTTGGATGAAAGATTAAGAGTTAGAAAATACTGCTTGATTCTACTATTTGAAAAATATTTTTATGTGTCTGTATATTTTTTGTTGTTTTCTGCTGCTATAACTACGCATCATGCCCATCTAACATAATTTCATATCCTCCGCTGTTAATGACCGAGCTGAAATGTCACATCGCACCATCAGCAGCGCCGTAATGACCGCATGATGGATTGTCAACATTGACTTGTTTCCTCTTGTATGACCCAAACTGCTGTAAAGTCAAAGACAGACGGGCCATCAGAGCGTCGTAAACAGAAGAAACATCTGTTTGATTCGAGGGGGAATCACTTTGCATCCCTTAATTAGCCATGCAGAGTAGTGAAGGTCAGTGCAATCATGGGTAATGGGGTGCTAAGGGGGGGCTGCACCATTGCTAATGTGATTGCCGGCCGAGTTGTAAAAGGCTCATGCTCGTAACTCTTATTTAGATGGCTGAAAATGGTGATGGTGGAGATAACCGCAAGCACAACAAGTTTTGTGTGTGTGTGTGTGACTGGGATGGGCTAAGGGCTGGTTAGAGGGAGGTGGAAAGACACTCTGCATCAATGAAGTCAAAGGTGGCTTGAATCTAATATAAGGAGGATGCGAGCGGCGGATCAATAACCGAGAGAGCGGCAGGATAACAGACAGAATCAGAGAACAGCTGTGGTGGGCTTGGAAGAGCAACAGTCAGATATCCAGCATGCGTGCTCTGGTGGTTTTGCCTCTGCTCTTGTGCGCAGTGGTGTGTGTGGATCAGGTGAGAGCGCAAGTGACGGCAATGAAGCTGTGCGGTAAGCAGTTAATCAACGCCATCTCCTACACCTGTGGAGCGTCCCGCTGGAGGAGGTTCTTCAGCGAGCCAGACGTGGATGGTGAGAAAACTCTGCTTTTACTCATTTCGCACAACAGCAGGGACGCGCTGTTTGTAGCTGAGTTTCTTTCTATAGTTTCATTTGCTACAAGTTTAGTGGTTCAGACTTCAAGAAAGAACGATGCAGAAAAAGTCAGTAACAAACTGTGTATTTACCCTCTAATTTATATTATTTAAATTGCAGTGAGGGTGTAACCGCGTTCAAGAAAAAAATAGAAATATCATTTATATCACTTTAAAAAAATGGCATGTTTTCGAGTTACCATCTCAGTGCAGTTTGCCCACACAGTACTTCTTCTGTATCTGCTTCTGAGGCTTAAATGAAACCCAACACAAGCTAAAGTTTGTGCTTTCTAACCAGGCTGCCAGTTTTTGCTACACCTCATGTGTTATGTTATTAATTCACCGGCTGACGCGCAGGGCTTCTCCAAACAGGTGTTTCCCAGCACAGCGACGCACAGTCTGCCAGAGGAGTCAGCAGCTCAATGATTAAATGCTGTAGCTGGCGGCTCCCCGGGCGTCTTCTCTAATACACCACACAAATAAACCCAGTTAGCGTGTCAGCCGTGCTGATCGGAAAGCGTAAAGTGACACTGAAGAAGACAAATAAGACCGAGCTCATCCGTGCAGTCATTTAGCGCTTCCTTATTTAAAGGGAACATGGACGAATTACACAGGATGCGTCTGAAAGCAGTGCTTCATCAGCTGCACTTGTTGAGAAACACTGTCGGCTAAAATGAACTGCTATAGAAAGCATTTACTGGAAGTCATGTTTAAAGTAAGGTGAACAGAGTTTCCCGCACAGTTACATTCAGATTGTAAGGTTAAAGTTACACTATTAATGCGTTTGCAGAGGACCAAGTTAAAGGCTTAGATTCTAAAACCTCCACTCAGTGTTCATTGATGTTTTGTTCTGCCTACAGGGGAGCAGAGCAGCTTGGAGAAGTTCAGCAGTTTGGCCTCAGAGATGACCAAACGGGATAATAACATCTTCCTGGCCAACATGTGCTGTCAGGTGGGCTGCAGGAAGACCGACCTCGCCCACTTCTGCTGAGGACAATCCTCTCACTTTTGTTGTTGTTGTTGTTGTTGTTGTTGTTAAAGTGACTATAATGACTGTGTACCTTGCTAAGAACCAAATCTGACTCACGTGGCGAACTATTATGATCTCTGTGCAACTGTTAAACTTTGTGGAAGTGAATCTGGATGAGCATCTCTGAACATGTTCCTGAACCCGAGCTGTACATGTGCGACCATAAATAAATGTTTTAAAATCAGTTGTCTTTCTTGCAACTTTCACCTGTATTTGGTCATTTTTTTGCTGCTTTTGTCAAATAAATATTCTATTATAACACCGGGATTCAATTCTGCAAAGGTTTGTTTGTTTTTTACTCCAAATACTGGACAACGTGTGAACGTATCAAACTGGATCACTAAGACCCCCCCACGCAAAAGTAAGCAAGTATGTACACAAGTACATGAATAAGTAACTAAACCAGCTGGCAGAGCAGGGCCCTATTTCAAGAAGCCGGTTTAGAAAACTCAGAGTGAAAAACGATACTCAGGGTTGAGTAACCCCGAACTGTCCAACTCGGAATATTCGGTTTCAGAAAGGCTGATAACAATTAGTTCAATCAACGCGGAGTTGCTTTAACCCCAAGTTAAGCGCGCGCACGAGGATACATAAAGCCCTGATTAGTGGAGCACAGATTAAGCGAGTCACCATGGAGACGGAGGGAAAGAAGGCGCGGTCAATGTATTTTACAGCGCTTGAGGCCGAAATTCTGATGGCAGCATATGCCGATAACATGCCAATTTTGCGGAAAAAAAGTTACACAGCCTCAGCTGCAAAAGAAAGGGAGCATGCATGGCAAAACATAGCCGACAGAGTCAATGCGTGAGTGTTAATTTAAACATTGATCTAGGGATTTCCACCCATTTAACACGTTATTTTATTATATTTTATTTGTTATTTTATACATTTTATTTTGTGATGTGATGTGAGCGCAGGTGCAACCCAACAGGCCCCAAACGTGCCTGGCAGCAAGTAAAAATGAAATATAAAAATATAGTCCAAACAGGTAAGGTGTAATTGTATTATGAGCCATAGTGCTTGGTCTGTTTGTCCCATGTAAATCAATTGCAGTTAGAGGCTACATTAATTTTCTTTCTGTAAGCACTTATTGAAATTATCTGAGCACATTACAAGTACATATTTGCTTACTCTGTATGCTCAAATGTGACCCCGTTATAGCCAACAGAAAAAAAGCGGAGGCCTGAAAAACACCACCATTCACAGAGGCTGAGCAGTTGGCCCTCAGCCAAAACAGTGGGCGCCCTGTGGCTGAAGGAATCTCTGCGGGGACATCCTCTGAGTCAGTAACCCCGCAAGACACAAGTGCCTACATAAGGGGTAAATCCAAAATAATACATGATGTGCATACATCCTTTCTTCACAGTCACCTTTGCAGTGCTACTCATTCATCTGATAAACTCTTTACCATAATGGATTATTTTGTAGTGAAGTTATTTTCCTACTGATTTTGCCTTCCCTCAGTCTTGGTTGTCTTTGAGAGCATAATGACAATGAAGTGTAAGGTGATTGGTATGTTTGTTAATTGCCATTTGGTCCCTTGTAAGTTATAAGTGACCTGTATAAACCTCATATTCTATCAGTTGATGGTGGTGGTGTACTGCATCTGGTGCAGCCTCCTGTTGAGCCAGACCAACATGCAGTTGTGAGTAATACTCCACAGATTATATGAGGTTACAGTAGAACAGCAATGTTGTTTATTTCTTTACTACAGGAAAATAATGAAGAAACATTGACAGCTGTTACAGAGGAGGAAGCAACAGAGACACTTTATGAGGTTTACATCTTTTAATACTTTGTGTACAGGAAATACAGGCGACCAATAAAGCCAGTTGAACAAAAAATCTGTTTATTCTTCTTTCAACATGTTGAGGTGATGGGTCAAAAGAAATGATTGTGACATATGGTGTCTCTGACTGCGCTTCCATCTTGTATGTCCGTGCGAGGGTCAGGATGTTCATGGTTTGGATCACTGCTGATGTTTGGTTCAGAAGGACAGTGTTCTCCTCTAATTGTGGCAATGTTGTGAAGAATCACACATGCCACAATAATGTCACATGCCCTTTCTGGGGTGACCCTGAGTCTTTGAAGGCACTGGAACCGGGCCTTAAGCATTCCGATAGTCATTTCAATTCTGGCTCTTGTCCTGCAATTAGCCAGATTATATCGCTGCTGTGGGCCCGGTTCAGGGTCAGAGTAAGGGGTAAGCAAATAGGGTAAACATGGATACCCCCTATCACCAAGCAAGTAGCCAGTGAACTCTCCTAAGACAGAAGGATACACTTCAGTTCAAATGTCCCTGAAGCAATTGGTCTTTATATATTTTAAAGTATTCTCAACTCACCATGTCCAAATTTTGTGCTCAGTGTACATTCACGGAATATTTGTGAGTCATGGACAGAGCCTGGCCACTTGGCTTCCACATTTGTGATAATGTTGGCAGCATCACATATGATCTTCACAGTGCAGAGAACACAAATTAGCATCCATTACTATAATGAAATAATTTGTTAGTTTGAAATGCTACAGGGAACTATGTACCTGTACATTAATGCTGTGGAAAGACTTCCTGTTCACATAGTCTCCTTCATTTACTGAAGGAGCAATGATTGGAATGTGAGTGCCATCTGTACAGCCAATCACGCCTGGGAACCCTGAAAATAAATGTAAAATTTAAGTAGTAGTTCAAGTATCACCACATCATGTATTAAGTTTTGTTCATCCTGATACCTGCAATTTTGTGGCATCCCTCTTTGATAAATCTTGTGGGTCTGTGACCGGGGAACACCACAGACGAGTGCAGGAGACGTTTCAGTGCAACTGTAACATTCCTGACTGCCCGACAGACGGTAGCCTTGGAAACGTGCTCAGCGTCACCAATATTATACAGAAAGCTCCCGTTTGCAAAAAACCGAAGTGCAATACAAATAATATGTAATGAACTGAGAGCATGTCCACGATGTGTCACATGCGTAATATATGGCCTGAGGATGTTATTAAAATAAATTATAGATTGTGCTGAGAAACGGTAACGTTCACACAGAAAATCATCAGGAAATGATAAAATGTCCAAACGCGCTCTGATCACTCTCTCCCGGCGGAGAGCTCTGCGGAGAATTTGGGCTTCACGATCTACTGGCTCTTCAAGGAAGGAGCACACCATGTCTGACACTTCCTACTGTCAGGTTTCCGACAAAGGGGCGGAGACAGTCAGGGTTAGTTGTAGTAAACCTGCTAGGGGGCAGGTTAGCTTCACGGCGTGTGTCGTCATAGTGACTCACTCAGGCTTCAGCTGAACTCGCTTTGTGAAACCGAAAACCCAGAGTTTTCGTTAACTCAGGGTATACTTACTCAGTTTTTCCACTAAACCGGCTTCCTGAAACAGGGCCCAGGTGTGCACAAACGCCCACACACCACTTACACATGACCCTTAGGCAACAACCCGGCCCCGCCTACAAGGGGCGGTACTTAGAGCAGGTTTCACCTCTCACGTAAGCACGCAACAAGAAAATAAACTACACTCTTAACCAGCTACAAATCCACCAACTCCTCTATGCTCTTATTCCAAATCCAGCTTCAGTCAATTAGCATTTTATGAAGTAAAGGAAAGCGCAATAGCATCAATAACCTGTGGTTTATTTTCCCTGGGTGAATTTTATTAATTCAAGTTGATTCCACTATATCATTTTCTATTATTTTCTATGAAACAATAGCATCTTTGGCCTGGCTAGCTCCTGTCAGGCTTTGGGCTCAAAATGACCATAGAATCCATATTTACAGTGTTAGCTGTCCTAGCGTACGTGGCACACAAACTAGCTTAGACTGACGGGAAGAATGAAACTGATTTTACACGTGGAAATCATTAAAGCTTTAAAATTCAGCTAATTTAATGAGATGGTGGCAGAGCAGACAGGATTAAGGGAACATCAAAGCTACTGTGGTTCATCCTCAGAGGTGTATGTGTGTTTGGACCAAATTGGATGGGAATCCATCCTGTAGCTGTCAGGATTCCCCGACAGGAAAATTCAGAAGATTGTAATCCTGCTGCCATCATGTGCAAATCACACTAACCAGCCACTTGTACAAATGCAAACATAATCAAATTATGGCCTTCAGTTCTAGCCATGACCAGCAGTTTACCACTGGATACAGGTTTACATACCTTGGTTTTAACCACTTGTTACAATGAAGGAACACAGAAGAGCATCTGTGAACCATGATGTAGTAGCAGAAGAACACAGTAGTTGCCAGCTGTTTAGTGCCACAATGTCACAAAGCTCAAATCATCTCAAACTGATGTCTTGAACATGTCGTAACCTCACTGTACTCAAATGGGCTGCAGAGCCTCCAGATCTCAAGCCAGCACACTTTGGTTTGGTGGACCAGAAGATTTACATCATGGACGTGCAGCCGACAAATATGACCGTGTGATGCTATCACGTCAACACAGATCCAAATCTGAGGAATATTTTCAGCAACCTGTTGAAGCTGTGCAGTGAAGAATGGCGGCAGTTCTAAGGGCAAAATTAATTAAACAAAATCCGTCCCATATTTTTTGGGGGATATTTCAGCCAAGGTCAAAAGTTTGGACTAACATCGCTAAAGCAACCTGCTGAATGGGAACAAATAAAACCTCACAATATTACTTCATAGAAGGAAAACAGCAAACACAAACATCCAGTTATAACTTTTATTGGTTTTGGAAAGAAGCAAACTAAATTTCTCAGATCATCTTAGCGTTGTTATGTACTGTACAAACAGCTTTCACATGTGTTTGAGGTTAATGGTAAAGAACCAAAAAGCATTCTTGCTTATAGCACACAAACACACTCGTTGCTCTCGTCTCAACATTAACACAAGGTAACTGACACTCAGCACAACACGTCATTTCAGCACTATTGTCACAAAGCCCCACCGTTTGACCGCATGCTTTGCATCCAATAATACTGCAGGATGAATTCGCCATGAAGATGAAGCTTTTGTGTTTTGATGCACTGAAAATTTTAAACGCTGTTTCCAGAAATACAGTGAAAAAGGTTTGTGATCAAACAGACGTGTAACCATAAGTGTAGGAGTAATTCTACACTGATGCACCGTGGGTGGCATGTGTGGTGGGCTTCTGTAGATAATGCTGTAGTGACTGTTGCACTGTTTAGCTTAAAGAAGGTAGCAGCATTGTCTCGGGCACGTGGTCTTCCATTTAGCTCGATGAAAGACTGACATGACTGAAAAAATGCGTCACCAAACAAAAGTATTATCAAGAACTAAACGGCACCAATCATCCATCGTTCCTCACACCAACAAAATGCAACTTTGCCGTTCTCTCAGCCTGGGTCTGCACAAGATCAAAGTACAAATGAACAGACTCATTTGAACTGCAGGGCCCAAAAACTATCCAATCAGATGTACTGCATCGCTGAATTGGTGTACTGACGTCAGGATACCGTCCTAAATCCGCTCGAAATGCTTGAGAGCTCTTAGAGGACCGTGATTGGTTACATTTAGTTGATTGCCAACACAGAGTACAGTACAGAGGTTTTTCGATTACACTTCACGCACACTTTTTGTTCTTCACGTTGAGTGTCGGAGCATTCAGGAAGTTCAGCATCATCAGCACAGTGTTTTTCACATTAAACAACACATTTTTTTTTTATCCATTTAAAAAATATTCAGCTTATTCTCCTTAGCAAGGGACTGACTGTCTGGGGTACACACACATAAAATACGAAAAAACAAAACGTAAAACAAAAAAAGAAAAAGAAAGCATTTTGGTCGACTTAACCTCGCTCCACAACCTCATTTAAATCATGTCATCTCACAGAGACCGTTACAATTATGCAAAATAAAGCCATGGATTCAAGCACTGGCTGGATGACTGGGATTTGCTCACGATATGAGGGTATGATATGAGGGAGTTTAGGTACCAGTGAGGTAAATGGAAACAGGAAGGAAGGTTTTCTTGTGATCCGCCGTCAAACTGAAGGTAGAGGAAAGAACTGAGAACACTAGATGATCAGGGTTTCCTTATTGTTTTATTACAGCTAAGTTTGAAGTAAGGAAATGAGCTGGTCCCAGTAAACAGTTCCTGTTCCAATACTAGTACCATGGTCACTAAACTTCATCTCTGCAGCCGTTTTTATTGTTTTTGTCTTCCTTGAAGGATGAGTTTGACATTTTGGGGGGAAAAACTAACCTTGGCCAGGAGCCATATTGGTTAGCTTAGCAGAAAAACTGAAACGGGAGGGAAACGGCTAAGCTAGCGTTGCTAAAATATAAGAGGCTAAAACATCTACAGAGTTTGATGCTTGCTTCTCTTGAGAGTGCGCACTGCAGCACAGCAATGTGATTTACTGGCATGCTAATGGGATGAGTGCACGTTCACTGCAGTATCCCTGGTGATTTAGCATATTAGCATGCTAAAATTAGCTCACCAGAACGAGCATAAATAAGGCTAGGGGAACATTTATTTAATAAACCAAAGTCATGAACTAATGAAAAGTCTGACCTGGTGATGGCGCAAGAGAAAATGACAGGGTGTTACTAAAATGCTGCCTTTTATCCTGACAGAGACATTAACGTCTAGCGTGGATGAACGCCATTAGCATTTTCGGACCCATGCAGTACTCTCAAGCTAAATAAACTTTTTAATGACGAATACAACAGGGTGTTTTTACACCCTTGTATTAAAGAAGAAACATGACACTGTGTATTAATCAGCTTTCTAGGTGCTGACAGACACAGACTGGCAAGCCTTTCCCGGCCTTTTTAGCATGCTAGCAGTTTCCTGGCGGATGTCACACGCATCATCCAAAAATGTCAAACTTATTCCTCAAAGCGTGAATCTTGGCCATGTAATAGCTAACTCTACATTAACACTGCTTTCACAAAGCATTACACAGAATCCAGAAAGATATTTATCTTTTGTCTTTAAATTACCCCTCCCCCACCCATATATAGGTCAATTCTTCTGTTGCACTTGAGTTAAAAAATTATATCTGAAATAAATTCAAAAAATTAGACCTTATACTGTACACAGGTTACCCAACTACACAGATAACAAAAAATGAGAAGGAATTTAAATATTTATACCTTTAAGGGTTCGAGTCGTGTGATACCATTCAAACTCTATTCATATACAGAATCACGTTTTATACAACGAGTCATTGTCATCAATAAATAAAAATAGAATGCTGTCATGTACTCTGCAGTCTAACACTGCTGTCCTGTGAACAACAGGAAGGCTATCTGACGATACGAGGAAAACACCAAACGCCCTTTAAGATATACATTTTCGACTTAAATGACACTTTGTACACTTCTTTTGTTCTGACACGAAAACATAGTTCCTTATTTTACCAGTGAAACTGACTAGTCATTGCAGCTGCCTAACATCCTTACAACCTGCATGCGAGTGTATATAACAGAGAAATAGAATAGTGGCTTGACTGGCTAACTGGTGTCTTTAGCAGGATGTGTCATGTAATACCAGCAGGCGATGCTTGGAAATCTAGTTTCATACAGGTCGTACACAAGCACCAAGAAGAAGGACCCACTTTTACCTGTGACAGCTGATGGTGTGTCATGTGAAGCAGCTACATGGATCAGTGCAAAACAGTGAGTACACCTCTCGTATTCTTATCCCAGAGGTTGAGGACCGGGCTGTTTCCTAACTTCATCCCATCCAACTCTGGATGTGTTCAGATTTGATGCACGTCTGACCACAACGAGGATTTTTTTTTTTAAATGGCCCAAATTTTCACATTAACAAGAATTAAAAATCTGTTCCTTCCTTGTTTGGTCAGGCAGCTGCAGTGAAAAACTTTAAAAACACCACCACACGTTGACCAGAGGAGGACGGAGACAGAGGCACAGACTACAGAGGAGGAAAGAACCCATTTGTGTCTAAGTGCAGCAATACAGATGTTATGAAATGAATACAAATACAATAATTACATGACCTATAACAGTTCCACAATGTTATATGCAAGTTATACAATACTGCTGGGCGGGCTGCAGACCTGTTGTGTGGGTTCAGAAAAGGATCACAGAGTCTGTCTGGTGTCCGTCTGTCCTCTGTCCTCGGCGTCGACCTCAGTCCACTGCGTTCACTTTGTTCAGCGATGGGTCAGTTATCAGCCAGGTATTTTCCTGAAAGACGTCAATTAGAAACTAAGTGCTTATCTGTATAAATGAGATGTGATATTTCATTAGTTTTATGTTTTATTAAGTAGCTGCAATGAAAGGATTCAAACTTATTCTACTCAGGTAAGCTTTACCAAGTTACTAAAATAATCCTAAAACTGACTTTTATTACTGTGTGGATTCATCTAAGTCTTTTCAAGTCCTACTATATGCACATTATCTTAACCTAAACATACATAAAGGAAAATGTTTACAGTGTAACTGGTGGGAGTTGTATTTCCAGGAACTACAATCAGTATTTAAAAAAGTTTAAAGAGATAAAACATGGATTTTATATGTTCAATAACCAGTTTATAAACTTGTTAACATTCGGGAATTGGCTGGCTAAGCTTTCGTGTAGCAGTAATGAATATTTTATTTTGAAAACCCCATCTGACACACCTGCAGCAAACCTCTTCTTGATGAGCGAGAAGCGGTACCCTGGCCCAGCCAGCTCAATGTCACAGCCTGACAGGGTGCTGCCTTCGCTGGTAAACTGCACCGCCAGTGGAGCCGGTTTACTCGGACCTTCTGTTAGCTGAAAGCGTGCTAACAACGAGCCCACACCTGAGGGATCAGAATGAGAGGATGAGACCAAGCCCCAAAATGTTTAATATTTAGAAACCACAAAAGCAAATATGTAACAACATGAAAAATGGGCAACATCTCTACAACTGCAGATCTCATCTTAAAGAGAATTCATAATCTAGTTTCGTGTCTTCATCCTGGAGGTCAGGTCACTGATGGGTGTCCTTGCCATGTAAATGACAGTGTGGGTCTAATGATGGCAGGTTGCGATCTGGAGCACAAATCAAACTCAACTTGGTCAGAAGAAACTGTGTAAATACTCCACAGCTGCTACCGTGGGCACTCGTTTACTTTATCCCATTAAAAAATAAAAGCTCATTGTAAACATCAGCTTTGGTGAAGTAACTGTATCACTGCTGTCCAACAGGGGGCAGTGTTTACTGTGGGCATGATGCACCAGACTTCCTCTCCATCTTGTCGTCCTCATCTGCGGTTGTTCCATTTTCAGCATTTGTACACCAGCCACACACATGCACCACGTGTCCTCCCAACATTTATGTTATTTAAAGAAACAGGTTAAATCATCATTCAAAAGAAATACCTCCATTTTCAGATTTGTGGGAGATATCGGGGATCTTCCACAGGATTCGTTGCTGGTCTGCATTCCTACCAGGATTAGGAATAAGAGAAAACCATTAAAGGATACAACATAAACAGGTGAACAGGTCATTGAAGGTTAACCTCAAAACCTGACAGCAAATAAATGCACGGCACTCCCAGATATGGCACAGGATTTTATCTCTTGTCTAAATAACATTTGGAGCAATAAATGCATCAAACTGCCTCCTTTACCCCCTTAATCTGTTCAGCTGTGTAGCTTAATACTGTGTAACAACAAGTCTAGAAAGACCGTACCATGCAGCAGGAGGTAGGACAGCCTGTAGCTTTGAAACGCCTCCATCAACGGGGACGAGGAACTGAACGTTGTTGAGGGCCATCGGCGTCGACATGGCCTCCCCGTTGTATTTGTAGTCTATCCTCAAGTCAGTGCTGGTGGGCTCACACCTCCAGCTCACTGCCAGGTTCAGAGGAGTCGACTGGAGGCCCTGTGTTGACACCTGGCAAACACGTGGTTTGATAAAAGCCTGTTCACACTGAAACACCCTAAACAGCTGAACATGCTTCGACTGAAGGAGTTGAGTGTTTGGGATTTAAGCTACTCTCAAAATCCCAAATCCAAGGTTACCTGATACTTGAGCATGTCCACGTTGTAGTACGTCGCTTGTGGTTTCTGCTCTGCCACCTTCTTTAAATGCGATATCAGGTTTGGCATATTCACCCAGAAGTCCTTGCTGTCAGCCTTGGCTTGCGTGGTGGTGTCGCTGGTGGAGGAATCGCAGTAAAGAGCCCGATCACAATTCAGACGTTTCACAGGACTGTGGTGATTTTCTATTGAAGTGACTAAACACAGCCATTAGACTTCAGCGGTGTGCTGGTACGAAACGACTGTTCAACCACAAAAAACAAGTTTTTTGGGAGGAAAATGTGACTTTTTCCTCACAGAGTCAGTGTGACCCAACGATGATCCAGATGTGGTTGGTGGTCGTTAGATCACACAGACTTTACAGGTGCTGAGAATAAAGTAAAAACTATTTTTAAGTTGCTTTTCTAAAAACAAGAAACGCGCAGGAGGCTGGAAAACATCAACATTTGACAGCTGTAATAAACAAATGAATCATAATTAAAAACAATGTTTATTCTACTGTGAGGTCACATGACTTCATGCTATAATGATGTGTGATATTTTGCATAATTTAATATTTAATTTTAAAGATCACATCAGGCGGTTTATCAGGCGTTTCACAACAAGTGCAACACGGTTATCTGCCTGCACACTCAGACGACCTCATGATGACTCCACACTTACTCAGCGCTCATTTTGGAAACAAGCTCACAAAATTTACTCATCTGAAGTGGTCAAAAGACCCCGAATAAACCACAGGGGGTTGTAGATGTTTGATGAGTCAGTTCACTAGCACATGTCAGCGCTGCAAACATGGAAACATTCACGCCATCACCTCGACCTCCCCAAAACCTCTTTACTCCTTTTTGTTGGTCACATGTTGCTCTCCTGATGTTTTACAGTCTGTGTGACATCAAACTTGCTGTGTCACCATAGATAATAAGGTGACTTGCATAACAAAAGTCATTAAAATTTAATGTCAAGTGTGGCATGCTTATTAAAAATAAGTATCGCACATGCTCTGTAAGTGAAATTAAAATGATGCATAATTTGCAACAGGTACATTGATTTGGTTTTAATCACGTTTGGTTACACGGGACCACATATAACATGTTAGGTATTACTGGGTGACGCTAAAGTTAGACAATAATGTATTTAGATTTAGTTATGTATTCCCAGAAAGGTTGGCTCGATCTTTTCACATCTTCCAGCAAAAGCTGAGTTTTTATTTTTATTTTTTTAACTGAAATGTTGAGTTTACGGTGGTGTCATTACCAGCAGAGGAGCTGGGGGTTAGGCAGCACATGCTCCAGTCGACTGTAGTTGGTTATGCTGAAGGTTAGCACGGCGGGGGACGGGTTATTGGCAAAGTGCCGCGTGATTCCCGCCGGAAACGACAAAACCATCTCACCTATGATCTTCACAACACACCTGAGAAAGAGAAGAGAGAGTAACACTGCATGAAAGACTGCAGAGAGACACACAAATGCACAAATCACACATGACTTCATTTCCTTTTGATAATAAAACTAAACACACAGTCTTAATGCGTTTCTGCTATTGACTGAATCACTACATTAAAAGCTCTGCCAATCACAGCTCACACACTATTACAGCAGTAAAGCCCCGATCAGAAGCAAAATCAATAACACATTAGTTCATCCTAATCCACAACTCAGAGCAACAAAAGCAAACTTTACCTGTTTACATGACTCTGCAGGAGGAAATTCAAGTACAAAACATACAAAACTGGATTCATTGTAACAAAATCCACCAACACTGTTCTTATGTGTTTATAGTCTATAGTTCAACCAAGTGTTTGTTAGTGGACCTGTATACTTCCTCACATATTCACTATAAACACTGTGTGACAGGATTGTGGATGTTTGACCATATTAACTACAAACACATAATGCTGTAAACACATGTGTGTGTCCAGAGCTCATCAGATGCTTCATAAATCAAACTGTCATTTCTGACAAATCACTCCTCCTTGAATCGCTACCTTATCGTGGTGGAGGGGTTTGTGTGTCACAGGGATCCCAGGGGCTATGTTGTCTGGGGGCTTTTGCCCCCTGGTAGGGTCTCCCATGGCAAATTGGCCCTGGGTGAGGGACCAGACAAAGAGCGATTCATAAGACCCTTATGAAAAGGAAACCGAGGGAACAGTTTACCCTGCCCGGGATAGGGTTACCGTGGCCTCGCCCTGGAGCCAGGCCCGGGGAGGGTGCCCGAGGGCGAGCGTCTGGTGGCCGGGCCTTAGTCCATGGGGCCCGGCCGGGCACAGCCCGAAGAGGAGACATGGGCCCATCCTCCCGCAGGCCCACCACCCGCAGGAGGTGCCATAGGGGTCGGGTGCATTGTGTGCCGGGTGGCGGCCAGGAGCGGAGGCCCTGGCGGACTGACCCCCGGCTGCCAAGACTGGCAATAGGGACATGGAATGTCACCTCTCTGGTGGGGAAGGAGCCTGAGTTAGTGCGTGAGGTTGAGAGGTACCGGCTAGATATAGTCGGGCTCACCTCTACACATGGCTTGGGCTCTGGAACCAGTCTCCTGGAGAGGGGCTGGACTCTGTCTCAGTCTGGAGTTGCCCTTGGTGAGAGGCGGCGGGCTGGGGTGGGTATCCTAATATCCCCTCGGCTTGCTGCCGGTACGTTGGGGTTTTTCCTGGTGGACGAGAGGGTTTGTTCCCTGCGCCTTAGGGTCGGGGAACGGGTCCTGACTGTCATCTGCGCTTATGCGCCGAGTGGCAGTTCAGAGTACCCAGCCTTCTTAGAGTCCCTGGGGGGGGTGCTGGAGGGTGCTCCACCTGGAGACTCTGTTGTCCTGCTGGGAGACTTCAATGCTCACGTGGGTAACGACAGCGAGACCTGGAGGGGCGTGATTGGGAGGAACGGCCTCCCTGATCTGAACCCGAGCGGTGCTCTGTTATTGGACTTCTGTGCTAATCACAGTTTGGCCATAACGAACACCCTGTTCGAACATAAGAGTGTCCATAAGTGCACGTGGCACCAGGACGCTCTAGGCCGTAGGTCGATGATCGATTTTGTAATCGTATCAGCAGACCTGCGACCATATGTTCTGGACACTCGGGTAAAGAGAGGGGCTGAGCTGTCAACTGATCACCACCTGGTGGTGAGTTGGATCAGGTGGCGGGGGAAGACGCTGGACAGACCTGGTGCACCTAAACGCGTAGTGAGGGTGTGCTGGGAACGTCTAGCAGAGGCCCCAGTCCGCGAGATCTTCAACGCACACCTCCGGCAGAGCTTCAACAGCATTCCGAGGGAGACTGGGGACATTGAGTCCGAATGGACCATGTTCAGCGTCTCCATTGCCGAAGCTGCTGCATTGAGCTGCGGCCGCAAGGTGGTTGGTGCCTGCCGTGGTGGTAATCCCCGAACCAAATGGTGGACACCAGAGGTGAAGGGAGCCACTAGGCTGAAGAAGGAGTCCTATCGGGCTTGGTTAGCCTGTGGGACTCCGGAGGCAGCCGACAGGTATCGACAGGCCAAGCGGAATGCGGCTCGGGCAGTGGCTGAAGCAAAAACTCGGGTGTGGGAGGAGTTCGGAGAGGCGATGGAAAAAGACTTTCGGACTGCCTCGAAGAGATTCTGGCAAACCGTCAGACGTCTCAGGAGGGGAAAGCGGTGCTCTACCTGCACTGTGTATAGTGCTGGCGGAGCGCTGCTGACGTCGACTGAGAAAATTGTCAGGCGGTGGAAGGAATACTTCGAGGACCTCCTTAATCCCACTGACACGTCTTCCGAGGAGGAAGCAGAGTCTGGGGATGAGGGGAATGACCCGCCAATTTCCAGGGGCGAGGTCACTGAGGCAGTTAAAAACTCCTTGGTGGCAGAGCCCCTGGTGTTGATGAGATCCGCCCCGAGTTCCTGAAGGCTCTGGACGTTGTAGGGCTGTCCTGGTTGACACGCCTCTGCAATGTTGCGTGGAGATCAGGGGCAGTACCTGTGGACTGGCAGACCGGGGTGGTGGTCCCCATCTTTAAGAAAGGGGACCGGAGGGCGTGTTCCAACTACAGGGGGATCACACTCCTCAGCCTCCCTGGGAAAGTCTATGCCAGGGTGCTGGAAAGGAGAGTTCGTCCGTTAGTCGAACCTCGGATACAGGAGGAACAATGCGGTTTTCGTCCTGGTCGCGGAACACTGGACCAGCTCTTTATCCTCTCCAGGATACTTGAGGGTGCATGGGAGTTTGCCCAACCAGTCTACATGTGTTTTGTGGACTTGGAGAAGGCATTCGACCGTGTCCCTCGGGGTGTCCTGTGGGAGGTGTTGCGGGAATATGGGGTGTCTGGCCCATTGCTACGGGCCATTCGATCCCTATACAACCGTTGCAAGAGCTTGGTTCGCATTGCCGGCAATAAGTCGGACTCATTCCCGGTGGGTGATGGGCTCCGCCAGGGCTGCCCTTTGTCTCCGGTTCTGTTCATAATTTTTATGGACAGGATTTCTAGGCGCAGCCAAGTGGCGGAGGGCTTTCGCTTTGGTGGCCTCAGAATCTCATCTCTGATTTTTGCAGATGATGTGGTTCTGTTGGCTTCATCGGGTGAGGGCCTCCAGCTCGCACTGGAACGGTTCGCAGCCGAGTGTGAAGCAGCGGGAATGAGGATCAGCACCTCCAAATCTGAGGCCATGGTTCTCAGCCGGAAAAGGGTGGAGTGCCCACTCTGGGTCGGGGATGAGTTCCTGCCCCAAGTGGAGGAGTTCAAGTATCTCGGGGTCTTGTTTGCGAGTGATGGGAGAAGGGAGCCGGAGATCGACAGACGGATTGGGGCTGCAGCTGCAGTAATGCGGACGCTGCACCGGTCCGTCGTGGTGAAGAGGGAGCTGAGTGTAAAAGCGAGGCTCTCAATTTACCGGTCGATCTACGTCCCTACCCTCACCTATGGCCACGAGCTGTGGGTAGTGACCGAAAGAACGAGATCGCGGATACAAGCGGCAGAAATGAGCTTCCTCCGAAGGGTGGCTGGCCTCTCCCTTAGAGATAGGGTGAGAAGTTCGGCCATCCGGGAGGGGCTCAGAGTAGAGCAGCTGCTGCTCCACATCGAAAGGAGCCAGCTGAGGTGGTTCGGGCATCTGACAAGGATGCCCCCTGGGCGCCTCCTGGGTGAGGTGTTCCAGGCATGTCCCACCGGGAGGAGGCCCCGGGGCAGACCCAGGACACGCTGGAGAGATTATATCTCTCGGCTGGCCTGGGAACGCCTTGGTATTCCCCCGGATAAGCTGGAGGAGGTGGCTGGGGAGAGGGAGGTCTGGGCCTCTTTGCTTAGGCTGCTGCCCCCGCGACCCGGCCCCGGACAAAGCGGATGAGGATTGATGGATGGATGGACAAAAGCATCAAACAAACATTACAGCCGCTTTAGATGGTAAACTGGGACAAACTTAATAAACCCCGTCGACCATTATCCCTTAAATATTGTGGTAAAACGTAGTCAAACAAACTTTTTTTACTCATCATCCACACAAAAATAAATAAATATTGAAATAGCCTAGTCAGGGTTTTCTACTGTGACAGGTAAAGAAGACCTACTTGTTGGGATCGGCTCCTTTAAAGAAGGTGTTGACTGTTTCCGTGAACGCAGCCGCCACAGGAAGCGTGTCCTGAGCTCCCATGGTGAGAGGACTGGGCCCTCGAGAGCAGCCTACGAGTAACCAACCCACACGTACACATTTGTAATTAAAATAAATGCTGTGCTCCACTGTTGCTGTTTGATTTGTTGAGGTTGCTGTCAGAGACAGAATTACATTCAAATTATAACCATTTTTTAATTCTTAAGCCTAAATTTGATATTAATATATCCAAACTTCAGCCCTGAATACAAACACTTCAGCAGAAATCACTACATGAAAAATAGATGATCCAAATCTTAAACTACGCTCTCTGTGTCAAACTGTGTGTGGAGAAAATAAGGAACGAAACATGAACAAATTAAGAGTGATGAAATGAAATGAAACAAATACTGGTGTTAGTAAAGAGGCACGAAAACAGCACATTATATGTACGGATGATACCCATTTCTCTCTGCTCTTTGACTGTGAACTGCTTCCAATGTCTCCCTCAGATTAATGCATTTCTACACAGTGGGTTATACATGTCTGTTTTTAACTGAATAAGCACAGCTGGATGTTTTTAAAAAGAGACAGAGGCAGACATAGAGCAAGGCAGATGTACATGCGTACTCCAGACATGCTGACAATTTTTGTATTTTTTGGACAAGATCAAAGATCATCAGAGAGCCCAAGATCAAACACCCAACAGGTAAAATGATGACAGTACAGAGAAAAGTGATTAGTAAAGTAGACAAAGACTGATGAGTCTTTAGGGAATGAATCAGTGCAGACATGATGAAAATGAACATCATCATCAGAAGAAGTTAGAGGGAGATATTGCACCGCATATCTGGCTCTAGGTGAGGGGGCTCAGTCAGGGCGATAGCATGGCCAGGGTTAGGGTAATGAAGGGATGATGATGATGGAGGAGCCAAGAGGGGAAGGAGGAAAGGGGGAGGAGAGAAGAAGGCCAAAGCTTGCACGAATGAGCCTCGTAATAACGTGTGTGCGCGCTACCCTGTTGCAGAGAAAACTTACCTTCGAAGGTTAAATAAAACTTCCCTCTGTCAAACCATACAAGGGATGGCTGGTCATTCTCTGTGAGGGTTCGAGGGTAGAGGGAGGGAGGGGGTCGGGAAAGGAGGACGAGGAGGAGGGAGGAGGTACAGGGATGAAAGGCGGGGAAGTGGGTGAAGAGGGGTGAGAGGGGCAAGGAGAGAAGGACAGTAGCGTGAGTCTCACATGGCAGGTCTATTACACGTCACAGTGAGGTGAAACGTGGAGGTGGAGGCTGGGGGCGAAAGAGGACAAAGGGTCGAGGAGCATGTGACAAGATGGGTGATACACAGTGGTCTTTTTTTGTTTGTGTTGGGGGAGCCAACGTTTTCTCCAAAGCAAAGCATTAGAAACAAGCTGACTTTCCAATTCAGTGACCCTAACTTTCATCAGCAGATACCCGAGTGTTAAAACTGTGATCAGGTCTCACAACAGGCCTTCAGTTATGAAACACACTGACGCTGGCCGCTATGCATGAGGATGGTGTGCAGAGGGAAGCGATGAGACTGAGATCAGACGATAGCAGGGAGGCGGCGAGACTGTGGTTCGCTGCACCCCACGTTTCAGGTGCCATATGCTTTTACAAAGACACCTGAACCGCCCTCACGGACACCAGGGGAAAAAAAAGAGGACGACTCAGAAAGTCCCAATTAGTAAGCAACAGAAAAAAAACTAGATAAACAGCTTAAACCAAATTAAACCATATTTCAGCTCATTTTCTGACTTTTTTAAATAATATAATAATAACATGGTAATGAACCTGAACACTGGTGGATCCTGTTTCCCCCAAATGCATTTAAAAGAATAAGAAACGTTAAACTGGAGCAGTAGCATTTTTCTAATGATCTGCACTCCAGCTCTAATGTGACTCCAACAGGTCTGACGGATGAAAAATTGTGTACTTTTTTGTCACGCTGACACTGTAAACTTTGCAAATGCTCCACAAAAACAGGGGAGGCCTGTTCCTCTCCATGCTATGGCCGTAGGCTCCTGTGGCTAAAGGTCTGGGAGGACTAAGAGTGTCGGGTGATGGAACGATGAGAGCGGCAGACTGCTTCAGAGAAAGAACAAAAGGGCGGGTGTTCAGATGGGGAAGGCGGGGGTCCGGTAATATGTCGGGCTCTATGTTGAAGAGAGCGTGGGCGACAGGTGTGAAAGGTGAGCGTCAGAGGTCAAGCGTGGGAGCAGACCGATGCTTTACAGCCTGGTTGAGAGATTGGTTGAACTCGAGGCCGTGTCGTGCACTCCTGTTGTAGACTGAGGATGGCATGAATACCAAGCAGCTGCTGCCTGTCTAATTCAGCCTAAATCTCACGCCAGGCTTCAAATGACTCTAAGCAGAAGCACTGATCTGACGGTACAAGTGAGCTGGTGAGTTTGAGTGCGCGTGAGAGGGAAAAGACAGACAATGTGGATCTCGAGGTCCGACAAGATAAAGAGCTCCTCAGACATGCTAACAGCACACAAACACTCAAACACACTCTTGTGCTGCAAACTGAGAGCAGAGGTATCTGGGAGCAACCGCACTGCACGCACAATGTGTGTCGCCGAGAGACGAGACAGGAGGTTGCCATGGGAACATGGCGAGACAGTCACTGGTGCACAGTCATAAAACAGAGAGAAAAGTCTTAGAAGCGGGCAGATGGGCCGGGGGGTGGGGGGCACTTTTTTTGGAGTACTATGCAGTAGATTCAGCTTTTTGTGTCACCACAGCTTTCATTTGTTTCCTGGCAGATTTCACTGTGACATCCAAGAGAATGAGCGAGAAAGACAAGGAAGAAATGACAAAGATATGCAGATAAAAAGAGACTGTTATATGCATTCGATGGCTGAGAAATGCGTGGGAAGGTATGAGGAGTAAAACAATGTAGAAGATTGGTGGTTTCACTGAAAAATGATGCCATATTCAAAAGGAAAAGAAATAATGTCTGGTGCGTCCTTACATCTGTGCACGAATCAAAGCAGATGAGTGAAAAAAGGAGGAGTAAGAAAAATGATTTGGTATGCACTGTGCTTCTAAAGCCTGACATGAGGCTACAAAACCTGTTGACCTCCATCTAAAAAAGGCACAAAACACTCACTGATGGCCTTTACCCTTCTTTGTGCACTGCGCTCCGGGTAAAGAGCATCCAAATCCAAAAACTCTCAAAACAAGCACTCACCAAACCCTTACCTAACCCGCCCCCCGTCCCCATGTGGAGGAGGAGGGGGGGTGCTTTACCCTACCTGCAAACGAATCAAAGTGTCTCTCAAAGGTGGGAAGTTTGTCTACATATACATCATCCTCTGACGAGCCAAAGAGACAAACAGCAAAAAAACAAGCAAAAAGAAATCAAACCATGAAAGACAACGAAAAATGATCAGAACTGTGATGCACATTAAATTCAAATGGGAGAAAAACAAATATATTCAATTATAATAAATATGCTGATGAAAATACAAAATTTAAAAAAGTGGTGAAACTTTAAAGGAGCAATTTAGAATATTTCATAATAAGCAGTTTCTGAGACTGTTTTCATGCACAAAGAATACAGATTAAATTAAGCGGCTGTAACAGAGACCTCAGTAAAAATGTCATTTATTCAGTCGGTCCCTGCAATTTGTTTAAAAGAGGAAGAAAGCACCCTCCAATCGGGGACTAGATTCTGCTTTTACATAACTGCTGCCTCCAGAATGTGTATTTATTATTTTTTTTAGTATTATGACTCAGCTATGTTACAGTCTACTGAGATTTGCCATTATCCACTAAAAGCTGCACTGCAGGCTCCTTTAAAACCGACTCTACAGTTATCAAGGAGTAGAAATTGTTGTGTCACTAATTCATTAAAGGATGGTTTGCACTTTAAAATTTTCATATTCTCACCTCCTACTCACACCCTGAAGAATTTCCCTGTGTTTGCGTGTTAACGTGAATCAGATACTAATATATATGTTGAGAGATATCTATAGATGTATATATATCTATATCTAGATATATCGATATCTAGATATATATAGATATCTAGATATATATAGATATCTATATATAGATCTAGATATATATAGATATATAGATATAGATATCTAGATATATCTATATATATCTATATATAGATATAGATATATATAGATAGATATATCTATAGATATATCTATAGATAGATAGATAGATAGATATAGATATATATAGATATATAGATATATCTATCTATCTATCTATAGATATATCTATAGATATATAGATATATCTATATATATATAGATATATCTATAGATATATAGATATATCTATAGAGATATATCTATAGATATATCTATAGATATATCTATAGATCTATATATATATAGATCTATATATATATAGATATATATATATATATAGATATATATATAGATATATATATAGATATATCTATAGATCTATAGATATATAGATAGATCTATATAGATATATCTATATAGATATATCTATATATCTAGATATATCTATATATCTAGATATATCTATATATCTAGATATATCTATATATCTAGATATATCTATATATAGATATATCTATATATAGATATATAGAGATATATAGATATATCTATATAGATATATCTATATATCTCTATATATCTATATATCTATAGATATATCTATAGATATATAGATATATCTATAGATATATGTGTGTGTGTGTGTGTGTGTGTGTGTGTGTGTGTGTGTGTGTGTGTGAAGTTCAGGACTCTTATCTTTAGGTGTAATTAATTCTTTATCAATAAATAGAAATGTATACAGAAAACTATCATTTGCATGTTTGTAGAAGGTTTCGCTCTGTGATACTTAGATGCTGTAAAACAACATCAAAGGTGAAACTGCTGCCATTTCCAGAAAAAAAAGAACCAAAACAAATAAAATGAGTAAATGCACAGGTGCATGACTCATGTGCACAAACGCTACATGCAAAGTTCGTAAAATGCATGTAAAACTTTTAATATAATGACAGAAGATGCCCCTGCTAGCCTCTGTGACCTCCACATCCATCAGGAGACGTGCTGCAGTGTTGAGCGGATGGTCCACACACCTGTTACAGACACAGAGAGCTCCTTGCCCACGGTAGGAGTGGTGGCGGCACTCATCGAGTTGGTGGAGGAGATGGAGGAGGTGCTCTCAGCCCTCGCCAACGGAGCAATGGGAGGAGGGCTGGCCGAGTGAATCGGTGGGCTGAATGGGCGATTCTGAACAGAGAAAGGAGACGAGACGAGAGACGGGAAGGAAACAAGAAGCGGTTTAGCATGCGGCATTTTAAATACTATGTACACAGCCGCTATAAACTCTTTGGGATTATCAAGTTAAACCCTGATTAAGATAGTCGACTTAATGATTATTCTTTTGCCAGTTCTTCCTAGACTCAAAGGCCATGTAAATAATGCCTAAATCCCCGAATCAGAGCCAAAGAACTGAAAGATATAAGAGTGACAAAATGAAAACAAAAACAACAACAAAAAAAGGTCTTACCGCATCGCCTACACTAGGTTTCCCTGGAGGAAGTTTGGGTCGTGAAGGGGGACGAGGTGGAGGGGGAGGTGGGGTGGGGTTGACTGACGACGGTGTGGCAGGTCGTACGGGTGAAGAGGAACCTGAAGAGGCGCGCAAAAAACACAAAAGGGATTAATTTAATTATTCAGTTTGGAAAACGACTAAACAAAAGGACTGAGTACCATCAGCACTCAGTAAGAAGTGTTGTTTCATTTTTCACTTCACAGGATCGCTGTCGTGATCTACTACACACCTCATATCCTCCATACAGCATTAAGAGCACACATCCCTCTACGTGCTTTACCATTGACGAAACTGGAAAAATGATTCCGCTCAGATGTTCAAACATTTCATTTTGAAAACTCGAGAGGAAATTTGATCAGTTTTATTCCTCGTTCGAAGAGCTCCTTTTTCGCCACATCGTTACATCCACTTCTTTTGGACACTGGCTCAGTACAATTAACCTAACAAAACAAACCCGCCCACACTGCTGTCTTTGTCCACGTTTCCCACATATTGGGCAGCTCAAGGACGGGTCAAAAAGCAAAAAGCTAAAAAACAAACAAAGAAAAAAAGGCACTAAAAATGCAACAAAAAGCATAGAAATTCTAAGCAAGTCAAGTTTTTAATAAAACGTGAAAGAAAAAGGCCCTGGTAACATAATACGCTCTGAGGCAAAATGCTATTGTACATAAATCTGGGCCAAAACATGACCTCTTTTCCAGGAAGAACATGCAGGATAACTGTTCCTGTGATGCAAGTTCCAACAAAAGTGGTGCAATCAGCTGAAAGAAAATCTGAGCAGGGTGCCCTGCTGACATGATGCCTCAGCTCACAACACTGTCACTGTCTGTTTGCAATGACACCATTAAAATTAGCAGTTAAGTGATCAGGTGACGTGTGGGTTTTTTCTTTTCATTGTAGTGAGAATATTTCTTGTAAACCATCCTCTAAATTAAGTTTTAACCCAACAAATATATTTAAGTGAGGATCTTGAAGCGCTCACCGCTATTCGTGCCGCCGGCCCCAGATGTGGGACCTGGTGATGAAACCACTGCGCGGTACGTTGGAGGAGGTGGTGGCGGAGGTGTACTTCTACTGCCTTGGATTGCATCTTTGGGCGAAGTGACAGTTTCACCTCCATCCTCTTTGGGATGGGTGGTGCTTGTATTGTTGGGCTTCTCTTCTTGACAGAGGACAAGAGGCGGCGGGACGGAGCGAGCCGCAGGCTCCTCGGAAGGAGGCGTCAGTGCTGGAGTGCTTATTTTGGGGGTGGGTGCAGGTGGGACACTTGGAGGTGAACTAAGAGGAGGAGGGGAGGAAACAGGAGGAGATGAAAGCTCCTTTGTTGCAGGAGACGGAGAGGTGGCGAGCGTGGGAGGGTTTTGGTCTTTGGGAGTGGGAGGACCCGAACAGACTGAAGGTACGACTTGTTCCTCTGAGGGAGGTGGGGAAGTTGGTAGAGGGGGAACAAAATCATCTTCTGGGGGAGGTGAAGTAGGCAGAGGTGGTGCAAAGTCTTCTGAAGGAGGTGGTGATGTAGGTAAGGGTGGGGCATGAAGCACAGGTGGAGGAGAGGAGGCTGGTAATGGAGGTGCTGGTTCTTCTGGAGGAGGTGGGGAGGAGGGGAGGGGAGGTGCAGGGTCCTTTGGTGGAGGCGGCTGGTCAGGAGCTTCTTCGCTGAAGCAGACCCACGAGTCACCCGTATCCTCGCAGGCAGAGGCTGCCTGCTCCGGTCCAAAAATGTTGTCCAAGTCGGCTATTGAAGGCTTCCTGGCTGAGCTGTCTGCTCCTGCAGACACTTCTGAAACAGAGATAAGGAAGGAGCAATTTAAAAAAGAAAAGGGGGGGGGTGTTTGCAGATGTGCTCAGCAAGGAGATAAAACATCACAGGGAGACAAACAGACTGACAAAGTTAGCACCGGAACATCAAGATAAACAGACGACTGAGGTCAAATTTAAAAGCTTGTTTCAGTTTGAGGTGATTTAACGGGAGGCAGAAACAGATGAGCAGATTCTTACCAGCATCATCTGCAGGCGGAGGGCTAGTATTTGGTGGAGAAGCTGGGACATTCTTGGGTGGAAGTGGAGGTGGAGCTGCAAGTATATCACAAGTTTAACAATGAATGCAATAATTACCTGTTTCACATCACTGCACCTGGTGATGGGCTGCATACAGTCTGACTCAAGGCGCAAACGACAACAAAGGAAAAAAATGAATGAAGAAAATAAGCCAACACAAGATGAACGTTTGGATCTATCAACGACAGGCACCATTGTATTCCAGATACAACACGAGGGGGGATCGTCCCAAATTACCCACCATGCAACACAGAACATTCAGCCCCCATCAGCCCAAATGCATGCAGGCAAGGGTTGGTGCCCAATGACGGAAACTTATTGAACGTCTCTGGTGTTACAACCGACGCTGAATCACGTGCTCGTGAAATGACTGATGAAATGAAACGATGGCTGTTTAGAACGGGGAAGGGAGCATTATTGGCACACAGCTGTTTGATCAGGTCAGTTTGCAGATTTCTCAGGATGATGAGCTGAGCTGATCCATCTGTGTGTTAATTTCACAGGGACGGGGAAGTGCGGCGTAATGTGGAGGGAATGGCGCAACTTACTTCCTGTGGGAAAGGATCTTGTCAAAGAGGATTCAGGCTCTGATAGAGGAGTCCCCCACACGTCACACTCAGATAGAACCGCTAAGTTCAGGAGGGGACAGAAAAGGCCATCGTGAAGGGCGTTAGCAGCGAAACACTTCGGGCTCGTGATCCTTTGGGGATGTTTGCGTGAAGCTGTGTCCCAAAACGTCGGCTGCATCCTTCGGAGGACCCGGCCTTCGCGGTCTACGTGGGCCGGGTCCTTCAAAGACCGAGAAGGCCGGAAGTGCGAGGCTGTGAAATGGGACGGTCTAGCCTTCAGATTTGCGTCACCGCTGTCTCGGTGGAGTTTAATAAACTCGGCCGTCTGCTCCTTGCTATCTAAAGTATAACAAGACACTGGCGTAAATTCTCGACCGTCTCACACTTCTGTTTAATCAGTTTGATGTTTATTCAGCTGTGTGAAAATCCCGGAGGAACCCTCCCGATGGATTAATAAAGTTTTATTTAATCTAATAACTTTGATCTCAGCCAAACCGGTTTACTCCGGAACAAATAAAACACCGAAAAAAAGGCAAACAATTACATTTTTAAGTTATCCGAGTGACTTATATATGAGGTTTAACCTGAGTAGCGAAAGAGCGGGGGTCTGAAAACGATGACGCCGGGAGTCCGCTGCTCTCGCCGGCTGGAGTGACCATTGAACCCCCCGGCTAGCTATCGAGCTGGTGGGTGACAGACTTTTGCAAATATGCGATGTCTTGATAAACCGAGCAGATATTTGTAATTTACGCAGCTACTTTCTCGCCTGAAAATATGTTAAAAGTTTATTTTGTGGCCCAGAAAGATTAATAAGAGTAATATTAAAACTTAGTAGCAGCCGCCATTGTTGGCAGCTGAAATTTGGCTGGGCGGCGCTATGATTTCTGGGATATGGTGGGCCACGAAGGACACACCCGACCCATCCTTCAAATTTGGGGAAATGAAGGACGCATTTGTCAGCCGCGTTTGAAGGAGTCGACGAATTGGGACAGCCTTCGTCGCCTGGCTGTGACGTAATCGGCCTTCAAATGCAGCCTCCGGAGGATGCAGCCGACGTTTTGGGACACGGCTACAGATGAGAACGTCAGTAAAAACTGCAATCACAATGTGTCAACACAAGAACACGCACTCGATTTAGTGCTACTATATAATATTCGCTTTTATAATTGCATATAAAAAAGACATCTGAAAAAAATACACCAGCTAATAAGCTAAAAAAGGATGAATGCAGTGTGATGCAACAAACCTGCAACACATCCCGTCTACACTCCAGCAGCTTCACAAAGACAACGATTCAACTTAACGGCACATCTGACGCTACTGAATTGCGTCAAATTACACAGAGAATCTCTAACTGACCTTAAGAGGATCTTAATGAAACTAGTATTTACTGGAAAAAAAGTGAAACATTACCAGTTCAAAGTGCCAGAGGCAGAGCTTTTCTACTTGTCTGAATTAATGCGAAGGGAATTTGTGTCAAGCTGATGTTACTTACGCCTGACACGGCAGTTGCGTAAGAGCTAAGAGCTCATCCACAGTCTGCATCATAAAATCCTGCAGGGCTGGATGTGAGCAGGTGACGGCAGAATCTGCATATGAACGAGTTTCACTGTGCAAAAGAGCACGACCTCGGAGGACTGCCGTCAACCACACCCTCAACAAAGACATCTAAAACTAGCTGGAAGCCTCACACAGACAACAAGTGTGTGTTTGTGTGTTTTTCATCATACTGCTAACATACTTTGACAGCAAAGCATCAACAGAAACATATTCAAAGAGCCGATACAGACAAAGACACAGAGGGTTACCTTCAGTTTTCTGTTCTCCAAAGGCTGTTTCTAAAGGAGGCCCAAATAAGCCTGTGGTGTCTTCAGAGACTGGTGTTTGCTGATTGCTGCGACAGAAAAAACAGGACAATACAGAAGAAACTGTTAGCAGCAAACAGTTACAGCTACAACAGTCAGAGTGCATCGTCTCGTTGCATGTCGTCTGATCAGGCTGCAGCTCCCCTTTCCGCTCAAATCTTCCCAACAATATTACAAATGTGTCATTTTCAAAGTGTGGCAGGAGCATAAACAACAACAGGAAGAATGACGGGAAAAGCTAATGGGATGGTTTTGGGGGCAGAATAAAAACAACTGACTTTTAACATTTGTCTTTTGGCATTACAGAAAGAGAAAGTGACTGTGGCTCAATCGCATCTGCAGAAAATACAAATACCTCATATTCACTGTACCGAGGCTGCAACCAACACACCAAACACCGCAGCCAAACAACAACCAACAAACGCACACTTAAACATAAAAAGACCTCGTCTTCAGCGCAATAGATATGAAAACCAGGTTTGCACAGCGTGGAGTTTTTGTGTAGATACAGTGGCAGGTCTGCAAAGGACTGTCTGGCTTTAGAGGACAGTTTTTGTCTGGAATTATTTAACGAGATGGCAAAAAGATCAAAAGCAACCCAAAGACATTTCCTCTTACTACACTATTTTTCATGTGGCATGCCACGGTTTAAGCCTGCAGTTAATAAGCAAAGAAAATATTGAAGATAACAAAAACCTCGCCAACGTATGGTGCAGTTTCCAAATGTCGACATTTTATGCATGATGATACAGCGATTGTGCCTCTTGTTACTGACACCGCTGACTAAAACATCAAGAAAAGTATAATTAAAATGAACGCGTCAGTGTCGTGGAACGAGCAAAAAGCTAAAATAGAGACCAACTGCACAAAACTTTTCGGGACTGAAGTGTGATCCAAAGGCAGGAGAAAGGACGAGCAGCGACACCGAGATACACACCTGGGGGGCTGTGGTGCTGGAGCTGGTGTGGGGGCCACGGCGGGTGCAGGAGGGACGACGCGTCTCGGTCTGGCAATCTCTTCACCTGCGCCCAAAATGAAATGGATTTACGTTAATCTTACATCACATCCTCCTAATTTGTCACTTGTAAAAAGCGAGCTTGGCCTGAGGTGATGAAGCTGATACTTACTGGACGTGTTCCTTTTCAAACCCTGTAACGTGGAAAGAAACAACATGGAAATGTAAAAAGTCAAAGACAGGAAACCTCAAATTGTTCTCATATTTGGATCCAACATTCTTCCATCCATGTGTGAGGATTTCTAATAAAACCAAAAAAGATGATCTTAGCTCTTTTATTCTTTTCTTTCTGAAACTTCCCAGTGTGTTTGGACAGAGCAAAGACAACGGCTGTTGAAGGTCGGAGGCTGAACTGCGACTAAATCTGATCAGACTGCACTCAGTTACACTTCGGTTACACTTCACATGAGCGGGCATGACTTGCGGGCATGACTTGCACGCATTCCCCACTTTGGGCGATTTGTCACATTTTTCTAACCGACATTCATCAGTCCAATAAATGACGATGGCCGATATATTCGGGCAGGTGACTTTTTGATGGGCGGAGCAATGTAATCATGCACGGACTGATTTGCGTGCTTAGAACACAGTAAGTCCAAACATGGAGGAACTAGTTGCCAAAAAGTAAAATACAAAGTCACCAATTTGGGATTTCTTTGGCTTTAAACCGGGTGAAAGAGGTAAACCTGAGGATATAACCAAAGAGGTGTGCCGCTCGTGCAGACGTACTGCGCCAGCAAAGACTCAAACATGACTTTGTTGGTTGAAACTAACTTACTCATGGGCAAATACATAAATAAATCGCTCTTGTAAAACGCTCAGCCTATCGCTGTGGTCGATAAATTCGTCCAATCGCCCAACGGTAATAGGTAGAGAAAACTGCCTTAAGCGAGACAGAAAAAATGAAGGGATGCAAAGCTGCTACAACAATCATGCTGTGAACATCAAATCTGTCTGAAAGTGGGATACTGGTAATCTAAATCTGCTTGCAGTGGTTTATGGCGTCTTTAAAGGTTTTCCAAACGTCCTTTGAAGCTGTAAGAAGCCACGTGATAAAATGCGATAGGCGTACAAAAAAAAGAGACCAGTGTTGATGATGGGGAGGCAACAGCACAAACATTACTGCCTTCTCGGCTGTGATCCCAAACACCAAAGTCTAAGAGAGCATGTGTATGAATTCACCACAAGCAGGATGTGAGAGGCCAACAAAAGGCAGATAAGGAGAGAGAAGAAGGCAGGGAGGAGAGCAGATGAGAAGACACGATGGGGAGTGACTGAAGTAAGACATCAAAGGGTCCAAGCTGTCCAAAGTGTAAATTGTGTCCCCAGTAGAGACCAAGCATGAAGCCATTCAAGGCAAAGAAATACCCAAAAGAAGTACACAAGTATATCGCTGATCTTAAAAAGCTAAAAATATTTTTAATGTTAATGAAATTTTTAAACATATTGATTGACTGTTTTAACTGCTGACCCTTACATATTTTCCCTTATTCAACTGACCCCAAGGACAAGGAGAAAAGGAATAAGTGGACATGTGGCACATGCTATGGTACATTGAGTCTAACCCCAGGGAAAAGGAAGAAGAAGCCACTTACCGGGCTACGTCTCTGTGACCAGCAAAAAGGAAGAGAGAAGAGATACCTGATCAGAGAGTGACAAATCAGTAAAGGAGACATCATATACATCAGGATGAGAAGTATTTTTGGCCTGGTTGGCTGAATTTGAGGATGTGGTTGTTACCCAGTCATAAAAAAACGAGCTCATCTGTCTCAGATTTTTATTTTAAATAAGCTCGAACAGCTGTGTGTGTGATGTCAAACAGATAAGAGTTTAAATAAGTCATTCTCACTTTTTTTCCCCAACTCTAGGTTAGTGTTCAAGAACAAAATGTAGTCGCTCTAGAATCTCAAATGGGCTCACTTTTCATCCATCTTTATTCTAATCACTTTCCTGCAAACACCACCCTTTTGCCAACTAATCCTTTAGTTTCCTTTTATTCTCCCTTGTAGACTCCATCTGCCCCCTTGGCATCTTTAATTTGAACTGAAATCTCTCCATCTGTCTGTGTCATGTCCACCTCGCATCAGCCATCTCTCCCTCCATCGCTCACTCTTTTGCCTGATCCAGTTGTGCAGTGAGCCGTGAGTGATTAAAGTGATGCAACAGTGGGTGGGAAATGCTCCTAGAAAGGAGACCTCTGATTGGATACACCGGTGAAGGACAAAGCTCTGTATTGCTTGTCATAACCAATCACTGCTGCTTTGCTGTATGTAAACAGGAAGCACAGCAGGAAGCTCTTCGACTCTCACGTTTTGACCTTTTAGCCTTTAAAGATACGATGTCGTTTTCTATTTGAAATACGAAAAGAATCAAAAAGAAAACATTGCTTCTTTGCTTTTGGTGCTCGAGTAGGACACATTCTTTGTTTCTGCCCAAAATATTAAAAAGTAAGATGTCAAAGATATCAAATGTCATGTGAGATCTCTTATTTAAGCTCAAACATTTTCACTCCATCCTTGACCTTTTGCTGGCCTCTACTGTTTTCAACCTAGTTGTTTGGACTGAGGGCGCTTAACACTCAAAAACTCATTAAAACCAGATTTAAGAAATCTTAGCCAGCAGAAACACCCTGAAAGACGAGGGCTCACATAGTCCAAATACTTTGGCAGCCACATCATTGTGCATGAGGCGTGAAAACGCTGAGAATAACCTGGCACCGCGATGACGAGTGGCTACAGCCACAGAGAAATCACAAAACAGCCACCGGCCCTATAAATATTTCGCTTTAAATGTAGCTAGCCTATTTTCAGCAGGTAGTAAATGCCAAGACAGATGAAAAGGTTAAGGGGGTGGAGGGGTACAAAGCAAAGGCTTACCGGACTCTTCTACAGAGTTTAGCATCATTTGAGGCAGCAAAGAACAATGAGATGAGAGAGAAAGCAAAATCAAGACAGCACAGGGAGAGAATTAGAAAAATTAAAAAGGAGGAATGGTACATCAACACTGGCATAGCAGAGTCTCTTTTACAACGCAGGCAGTCATCTAAACCCACAGACACGGGCACATGCAGCCGGGATGGTGTTAGCGGTTTTCCCTGGATTCAGTCCCATTTATACATCAACCAAATGAGGTTACAGAAACAACAAACACATACATGCAACAGTCAGGGTTTAGTCTTTCAGTTAGCATGTGGCCTATATTCATTTTTAAAAAAAATTATTTTACCCATAGCCATAAAATAACTGTGTGCATGTATGAAGAAAAAGCGCTGGGCAGTTAAACGTCATGCAGATTTGAACCAAAATGAAGAGCAACACCTCAACATCCAACACTCTCAAATATGTCATACAGTTAGGGCCGCACTTAACTAGGGCTGCCACGATTACGTCGACTATCAAAATCGTCGACGACTGATTTAATAGTCGACGCGTCGTTTGAAGCTTTGTAAGATCACAAAAGACGCAGGAATCAGTAGCAGGATTTAAGAGTGTAATAACGGACTGAAACAGAAGATGGCAGCACTGCATGTACAAGGATGCCAGCTGCCGTTAAACCCCGAAGAAGAAGAAGCTGTGTCCCAGAATTCATAGCGCGGCCCAGCTCAGTTTCCAACAATGGAGGCAGCTAGTTAGTTTTAATATTACTCTTATTATTCTTTCTGGGTCACAAAATAAACGTTTAACATATTTTCAGGCGAGAATGTAGCTGTGTAAACCTCAAATATCTGCTCAGTTTATCAGGACACCACATATTTTCAAAAGCGCTCCGACGTTTTCGGAGACGTCTGTTACCCACTAGCTTGATAGTTAGCCGGGGGCAAGGCTCACTAGAGCCGTGAGAACACCGGACTCCCGGCAAATCGTTTTCAAACCCACCGCCGTCTTTCGCTTCTCAGGTTAAACATGATATATGAGTCACTTAGATAACTTAAAAATGTTATTGTTTGGCTTTTTTTCAGTGTTTTATTTGTTCCTGAGTAAATCAGTTTGTCTGAGATTAAAGTTATAGTTTTTACACAGCTGAATAAACGTCAAGCAGACAGCTGATTATCAGAAGTGTGAGATGCTCCAGAATTTACTCCGGTGTCCTGTTATATTTTAGATAGCAAGGAGTTTATTAAACTCCACCGAAACAATCTGCAAATTTAATTAAAATTTAATAAACTATCATCTTGTCTTTATTTTTAGTTAGCACAGACCTTAAACACTTAAAGCTGTAAGCTAATGATAGTTATATAAGAGCAGATGCTGCTGGTGCAATAAGCTGTAGTTTTACGTCCAGTGGATGATGATCTGATTAGTCGACTAATTGCAAAAATAATCGGTGACTAGTCGACTATCAAAATAATCGTTGGTGGCAGCCCTACACTTAACATTTATCTTATTTAGGAGTAGAAGATAAACAACACACAATACGATGTCAAGTATTAGTGTTCAAAGCCTTATAAATCGAGCTTGTCACACTGAAATAATAGTCCTTTGAAAATGATCAAAAACTGAGAAAGGGTAAGAAATGTAGGTGTGCAACCTTCCAAAAACACAGGCCTCCTCATGCATTAGCTCTTCATACACGTTCACACAGACGTGACCAGCGTGAAAAATCATTCACACGTGATCAGGTTAACAGTCAGTGGGTGAGCACACTGAAGTTGGACTCAATTATTAAGGCCCAGAGGCTCAAATGACCACAGCAGACTGACACACAGGTGCCCACTTTCCTACCTGAATAATTCAAGATAGATACTTAAGCCAGCTCTCCTCACTGGAAAACACTCAAGTTATGGGTCCCAGCTAGAGAGGCAGGGATGTCGCTAATTATGGGCTGTCTGAAGAGGACGCTGGTTAGAATTTGGACTCATCAACTGAGCTGCATCGCTTCAAATAAGAGCTTCACACCCTGCTATTTTGCAGCGGTGCTTAGATGGTTTCTGTTGCGGTAGGACATCTGCCTCGAGTTACTCAAACACTGAAGTCAGCGACTATGACCAAGTCTGACCAAGACTATATCGCCAACACTTGAAATCAATTATATGAAATTAGAGGTCTTTTATCAATCATAACAGAGGAATGAATTGTGATTTCAGTCCTCCTCGTGGTGTCCTTATGTCCCTTTTGAGCAATACTGGTTAAAGCAGCTTTATATTGTAGAGAAACCGTAGCAGCTCAACATATAGTACCACACACAGTAGAAAAGACGATACGTGAGCAATGGCTACATTTATGCACAGTTAAAACCACAAAAAAGAAGAGCAACAGAAATGATGCATGCATGCATGCACGGCTAACTTAAAGCTAGCAGAGACGGACCAGGGAAACCAGATCTACTCACCATGGGAGATGGGGACAGAGCTATGTTGCCTATGGAGGCTTTGAGCTCATCGACTGAGGGTGCCTCCACAACACGATCAGGCGGCAGAGGCTTGATCTTGATCTTGAATTTTTTCCTGTGGTCCTCTTCTTCCTCGGACTCGTCGGAGGAGAAGAAGTGAGACTTTTTGGGGGCAAGTGAAGGAAAAATGTCAAGGAAAACAAACGTTTACATTTCATCTTAAGGTTGATGAGAAACCCGGGAACCACATTCCTCAGTGAAACTTTGTGTGTCGGTACTTAAATCGTTTCTTCTTTACAAAAGTCTGTTTTCTGTGACATCGTCCTGTTTAAGACACATTCACAGACACTTAGAAATGTTCTTTTCTGACCCACTTTATAAATTTGTTTTTAATTACTTTTTTATTAGCCACATAATAAAAATGAAGACTTTTCTGTATCTTAAATCTGGGGCCTAAACACCTTTTTAAAGAACTTGAGCCATTTTATTATCTGTATGCCATTTCTCAGTAAAACACTAATCATATTGATCTGTTCTGTGAGCCACGTCACGTTTGTCTTCCATCACATGCACGACAAAAACTGACCCAACAGTGTGCAGCAAATGCGACACAAACAATGAAGCAATCCAGTTCTTGCCAAGTAACTTGACAGAAACTGCCACGTATTAAAAACTGTGCTGAGGATATCTTCCTCTTCTAATTCATCTTCAGGTCTGATACTGTAGCCTTCATCATCCACCTCAGGAGAGTTCTGAAAGACACAATGAGTCTGAATGATAGTGACAAACAGCAGCTGTTCCTGCAAAGTAAAAAACTCCACACATGCAACCCACACCCACCGTGTAAGCTACACACGTAAACCCGCTGACCTGACGGGACCATCTACAAACAATTAACATATCTGTGAAGCTGTTGATCTGTTTTATAAAACCACAGATCAACACAGAAGAGTCACGACATGAAAGTGAAACCAACAAACAGTCTTGAAAGTCAGCTTGGACCTACAAAGCAGCGTTTTTACTTACGTATCTGTCCCAGTCGATATCTCCATAGAAGCCATTCGGGGCCCCGTTCGTCTTCTTCTGAGAGCGAGAAGACAGAAACAGTTTGACTAAAATCTCACCTAACAAAACACGATACAACATACCTGCAACTGCATTACACACCTACACAGAGGAACTACGTCTCAGCTAATCTCCCCCAAACACCTTGAACCTCCAGATTTAAGTCACAAAGCTTTTACTCTGAGGCTACTCTGTTACGTTAGCGGCTCTTCAAGTCATCAAATTGGCTGTTTTTTGGGGTTTTTTTAATGTTAGTTGATGGAGCTGAACATGACTTGGTGTTGTTCCCCTAACGCCCCCCCACACCCCCACAAAGCTTCCTCAGAGAGTGCGCTAAAGAACAGATAGCTGAAACAGCTGCACTTGCATCAGGCTGATGAGTTAAAGAACATACTGCGACGTCTATGACCAGTCTAAGCTCTACACACTACACTTCTCTAGAGTGTGGTCTAGTCTAAAAAGCTGAGCTCAGTACCGATTCAACCTCTCGAGGTTCCTGTCAGGTGAAAAGAACAGAAAAAGAAAAAACACAAAAACAATGTGCCTCACAAATTTCTCTGATGACACAGGCTTACATAAACCCCAATTAATAAATACATAAAACTGTTTATGTACTAGATCGTTTCTGTTACTTACACCATCTCTGTCTGGAGACCCCCTGTGCAAACCAAAAGAAAGGAAAATGTTACTTAAGACACAACTTCTTCATTTAAGTGAGTCTTTTTCTGATTAATCCAGTTTTCACATGATCACACTTCCACAGACACGCAGGTTCATAACACTTCAACTGTTTTGTGTAGGATTAGAACATGGCTACAAAAATTCAAAGATTGACTAAACAAACGCCAAAGGCAGCAGTTTCCTGTATTATGACTGTCGTAGTTACATAAATGCAGAACATTTCTTCCCTTTATCTTACACAAAAAACAAGCAACAAGTATTGTAAGCTGGTGTATTATTTTAGAGATCCTAAATAACACATGACATACAATAAAGTGGTCTATAAAGTCTATACAGTATTCAGCAGTGACTCGTAATTGGCTGGAAGACCCTTGAGCCGTAGATGATTACAGGAAGCTGCTGTCTAGCATTTCATGTATTTGACATGAACCACACTTAATATTAATCCTGTAATTGTTCTTCCTGACCACAATCCCTTCATTCTTCTGCCATAAATATGCATAACCTACTGTCACATATCATCCCCCCCCCCCCCCCCCCGAGTGTTCAGTCAGCCTGTAGCTCCACTTCACAGCATCATAGTGAAGCACTAATAAGCTCTGTGCGTGGATCAAACAACACAACAGAGGACTTACGCGGAATCATTGTCCTTCTCTTTCTTCCGTATCCCAAAGGCCTTCCTGGTACGTTTTTTCAATCCTGAAAAGAGAAAAAGGTGAATTATTCTATGCAGACACAAAGACGTGACTAGAAGTTGACGGTTTCGTGGGTTAAAGGCTCAGTGAACGACTCATCCATCACCCAGGAAATTAAAGAAAATGTTTTATGTGTTATTTAGTGACTAGTTGCATCAATGCGAGGTCAAAAAAAAGGATGAAAACAAAGTTTTCTGAGCACAGCGAACATCAAGAAAGCAGCCGCTGAGAAACTGCTGACTTTTAATGCACCGAACAGGAATGTGATTACTAGCTCAAAATGCTCGCAGACAAATAAACATCAAATCAAGCAGACAAACTCACAAGGTGAGAACAAAATCAGCCATAAAGTTACTGGAGTTGGTAATTACTCAGTAATTCAGGGGTCATACCAAACCAGCCTTCTACAGTCATAATCTCACCTACACATCACCTCACATCTCCTGAAGCTCTACTGGAGCCGCTCATTGAAACACAACACAAATGATTACAGCGCTGGTGTGTTTAGGCCTCGAGGAAGCTCGGGCGAGTTCATGCCTTAAAACAAAACGCATTTACTCCGTGGACTTGGTACAGCTGCGGGACAAAAGGTGAAAAACAAGAAATGCAGACATTGTTCACATGAAACTTCTGGACTTTCTCCTGTTTTACCAATTTAAGCACAAAGTATCCTGTTTGTTCAGGAATTACTCTACAAAAACGACTCTGCCAGTTGACCAGCACATTAGTCCAGCTTCAAGTTCTAAAAATTAAATATGTAATCTTCTCCTAGTCCCAGCTTAGTCCTCCTGTCTATGAAATGAGTCATGTTTAGTTACATTAGGCTAAACAAACTCAAATGCTCGCACCTCTTTCTTACCCCAAATGAAGGCCCAGTTGTCCTCCATTTCTTCTCCAATGTTTCCCTTACTCTCATACTTCCTCCTCTTTGTGTGGTTGCGATCTCATCACATAATCTAAGGACCAACCTATTTTTTCTCCTCATACCACATGCAGTTACACACAAGTCTCCAACCAGAAACTTGATGCTACTTCACACACACACAAAACGGTATCATGCTCCCGTCCTTGATGTGTTCTGGTACTCAAATTCAACACCAGTGACCCTACTCATGAATAAAAGACAAATATCATCATTGTAGTCTCCTGCTAAAAATTAAGAGCGTCTACAGTCCTCTGCTCACCTAAGAAGTGTCATAAGCTGGATAACAGGAAACCACACCGAAGCTCAGCAGACTACTACAGCAGACCCACAGGGAAAAAAGGAGAGTACCTGCAGCTTGTTTACATTTTTTCCATGTTTTTATTTCATTTCTCCACTCGACTAATTTTGCATCAGAACGAGAAATCAATCCGAGAAGGCCTCCAGGACACAGACGCTCTCGCCCAGAAATACTCTCCCATTGATTCTGCCAACATATTCAGCCTTGCATCCTATTAATGGTGACTGTCAAGGTTCAAATAAATATCCCGCTGCTTATAATCAGCACCAGCACACATACAGAAAGACTAAAGGCAGTTTCATATGTTGCACGTAAGGACATGATCTGTCTTTATATACGAAAAGGTAGACACACACACACACACACACACACACACACACACACACACACATACGCCACTGCAGAATATTCATGATGCCAAGAGCGTCATGAATTCTGACGGACACGAGTAGATCAGGTGTTGGAAAGAAGTGCTCGTTTCTATAAAGGCAAGGTCAAAAATAAGAGTTTAGGTAAGGTCAGAAATCTTATTTCCACTTTGCGTGGCTACATGAGGCACACGATGAGTACTCTTTCATATGAAAACATCGGCTTTGAATCAGTGAGGTCACTGAGGTCGTGGATGAAGAGCAGGAAGGTTTCCGTTTTTCTTTTAACGCTTTCTTATCCTTTCATCTTATGGTAATGCATCACCCGTCTAACATGTTACAGACCTTAAACAAACAGCCATCGATGGCCTTCAGCGAAGCGACAAAGTACCAAAACACAACAAGTATTATTACTTTCATGTACTTCAGCAGGGCGACTGTGGAAGCCATCATGCTGTTTGTGTGTCCCTGTGAGTACATACGTATGTGTCGTTTGCACACATACACAGACAGCTCCTCCCCTCAACTGATGTCGAGCTTTACCCCTTTCCCTTTCAAAGTACAGACGACTTCATTTCGCGATGCCAAACTGCAATCTCTTCTTTCAATCTCTGGCTTTCCCAGACCAGTTTCCCCTCCTGATCTCAGTGAACCATCTGTGGGAGGCTTCCAGATGAGGACACAGCGTGCTCTCTCTCAGCCTTTAGTATAACGGATGGAAGGAGCTTAAATTGTTCCTTCAACAGCTGGGCTACCAAGGCACAGACATTTATTTTAGTCTGATATCGTCCTGTCCGATTAATCTTTGAACAGTTTGACTTATGGCTCGCTCACACTGGGGTGGAGTTTTCCTAGTTTTAATGAGGTTGCAACTAGGAAACCAATGAATAAGTAAGCAAGTAAACAAACATAAATGGGAATAAAATGAATAAATAAATAATAATCAGTGGACCCACTGACGCAGAAAGTTTTTTTGGTGCCAAACCTTAAAGTACTGCAAATAGTTGCAACAACCAACTGGTCTCCAACAGACTGATCATGCAACACAACCAACCAACCTGATCCCACAGTAACTGCACAGGTCACCAGGTGGGAGGCAACCTGTCTCCAAACGATCACGGCCTGATGTGAACTGACTGCAAACGCTTGCAGACAGACCGGTTTGCAAATGACTGCAGACTCATGTAACCTGAGTCAGTCTGCAGCAACGAGCATGACTCATCTTTGCGTTTTTGATGGGGGACGTGACAGCTGGGTGCTAAATGTTTGTGTTGTGGCTATTTTAAAAAAATAATAATAAGATTGTCGAGCACCTTTATCATCATTCAGTTAAATCACCAACCTGCAGCAACTACATGAATCTTTATAGACAAACTGCTGTTTGAAATCTGAGGTAAACGTGAATTTTTCTGAGAACATAGATGGCAACAAATTTGCGACTGCCAGTTTACCAGTTAATCGCCGTCCCATCACACATGTTATTATTATCAACTTGACCCCATTCGATCCCAAACTAACAGATCGACAGCAGACTAAATGTTTAACCCCTTCACGCGCAGCGGTCACCACAGTGGACAGCTATTCAAAGGCTGTTTTCTTTTATTTGTGTCAGTCTTGATGGTATACTTGCTCAAACCACTCCATACCTGCCACCCACTGGTCAGCCAGTGGACTGACTAAGTGGACATGTAAAAAAAACTCTTTGAAAAGTACATGTTTTAAAAAGAATGAAGTTCAAAAATCTTTTTTTATGCCTAAAGATGAATAAAAATCCTGATTGAGGTTGTAAAAATCCATGCATGAAAGGGTTAAATCACAATCTGAATGCACCAAAGCTGCTTCAAAGAGCGATGAACCCGATCTCATTTTCAAAGGCAACACGATCGTTCGTGTCACAATTTTGTTCATCGCACAGTCTCCGGTCGGTGTTTTCCTAGTGTCGCTGTAGCATTAGCTAAAGAGTTGCTTTGACTAAAAATACAAAAATCCAGTTGGAAGCATAAAAGTCGTTTACTTTTATATGTTTCCTCTCGTGAGGCTCAGTTAAGGCCAGCAGGAAGATTCTGGGCCGTGATGGTTTTCAAAGTGAACCAAAATGTCAGAAATCCAGTTCTTTCTTGACATCTTACTTGTTTCAGATTTGACAGCTTAAATAAATACCCCTTTACTTCTATTTTGGGGTTTGTTTCTACTACTTCCCTGAAGCAGCAGCTGACATATTCACAGCTGTACTAAGAAAATGCACATGTATGTGTGTTGTTTGGCTCTTTCAGCGCACATTACCTTAAATGAGTTCAACCCTGCAGGACTATTTTGTTTTATGGGAATTACCTCTTATTGCTTTTATGAAGCTTATTTCTATTTCATGTCCATCTACTATAAAACAGCACTCCCAATAATTAAAGAGTGCAAGAAAAGGACAATAACACAGTATAATGAACAAGGAAAATGTCGTTTTATTGGAGGTCATTACAATGTTTAGCATTGAAATACGCACACATAAAAATACATCAGAACAGATATTTGTATTCACACACGACTCCACCAAACGTTTGTATTTTTAAATAACCCAATAAATGATTATTCCTTGTTAGGACCAGTGCAGGACCTGCACCATGACATGAATGCATGAATGTGTGTGGCAGGAGTTCATTAACAGAGAGGGAAATAACAGGGTTTGTGGTGCATACTATTTAATGACTTGATGGCTTCCGTTCAGAAGGATGTGCTAACGTAATTAGTGGTCTCTTCTCAAGACACAGTAATGCAATTTCAGGAAAAGCCAAAGGACATGAAGCCAAACAGGACAGGACACTGCCAAATCTAAAAAACTACAAGGCACTTGAAGAGCAACAGCACACCACATTTTTTTCCCTAGAAGACTGTGGGTCTCTGTACTAATTTCTATGGAATTCAAATAATGTTGATTTGTTAAAAATGTGTGGCTCAGGCCAACCTTGGAGGAGGAGGAAGCTGAACAAGAGATGGTGTTATCACATCTCTGTGAGATCTACCCTGCAGCCTCAATCGAGTGTTTGTCACTAACAGTCTTCCATAAAAACAAACCATCACCTTGAACAACTGCAATTATTAAACTGAGCACATGTGCAAAAGAGCTCATTACATGCTGTTGCCATGACGATTAACCTGAAGATTGTATATTACTTGCTCAGTGCTCATGTGGAATTTTTGCAGGTAGACAAACAGAGCACATCGACACAAACCAAAACACCTCTGAGAAAAATACCCGTCTTGTATACCTGATGTGTTGTCAGGTAGAAAAGGCAAATTAGGAAATGAGGGGCACAGCTGCAGTTGTGCAATTACGGAGCCTCAAGAATACAAAAAAAACAGATGCAGAGGGGTGCAAGATGCACCGATCCATCTTTATGATCCATGTTTGGTGGATATTCCACCCGTTTTTAAAAAATGTGTGCTATTCTGCTTTTTTATTTCACTACAATTTCATCGACTACTGTCAGCAGGAAACTAAAGCAAACCAAGTCCGTGTACAGCACCTACTGCGTTATTTCCTGACGCCTTACACATCTGGGATCTATTGCATTAGCCCTAGCTATATAAGAAACAAAGGAACCAAAACATTAAACAATGCTCTGGAAACAAACTCCAAATCGCACATGGATAAAAATAAAACTCCTGCATGTAGCCATGGGCCAACATACATGTGGAGAACAGCTCTGCTTCTGCAGCAGCAGCTCAGAGGCCGTTAACAAGCTGCTCCAAATGGGGAAGAGACAAAGAGGCTCAATCTGCTCGCCAACCAGAAAAACACACACACATACACAGCTAATGCTGCCAGCTACAGCAGTAGAGACCATGCCAGGCCACTCCAGACTCTGAATGCGAGACCTGTGCTGCTGTGCATAGTAATCAGAAAGGAAGATAATACACCACTGAGATTTAACAGCAGAGGTGTTGAATGAAAAAGAAGGAAAAAAATGGGAGCTCATTTCATTTAGACATGGAATAAATATCTTAAACTCATTTTTAAAACGTGTTCGACGTCTTTTGCTTGGATAAAACAACATGTTTGGAAATGATAAGCTGGTGTGTGCCGTGCATGTCGGAGCGCGCTCAGGTGGGAGAGTAGCAGGGGACAACTGCGACGGGAAGATGGTGTGTTGAGTTGTTGTGGGTATTAGGGCTGAACGATATATCGCATTTGCGATAATATCGCGACATGATCAAGTGCAATTTTCTAACCGCAAAGGCTGCGATTATACTCTGGACATGTCCAAATTCATGGGCTGCATCCTCCTGAGGCCGCATTTGTAGACCGATTACGTCACAGCGACGCGCCGAAGGCTGTCCAAATTACTACCATATCCCAGAATTCATAGCGCGGCCCAGCCAAACTCCAGTTTCCAGCAATGGCGGCCGCTACTAAGTTTTAAAATTACTCATACTAATCTTTCTGGGTCACAAAATAAACTTTTAACATATTTTCAGGCGAGAAAGTAGTTGTGTAAACATCAAATATCTGCTCGGTTTATCAAGATATCCCATATTTGCAAAAGTGCTTCGACGTTTTCAGAGGCGTCTGCTACCCACCAGCTCGACAGCTAGCCGGGAGCTCGAGGGTTACTGATGCGGCCGAGAACAGCACAACTCCCGGCACATCATTTTCAGATCACCGCGGAGTTTCGCTGCTCGGGTTAAACGTAATATATAAGTCACTTAGACAACCTAAAAATGTTATTGTTGGGCTTTTTTCAGTGTTTTGTTTGTTCGTGAGTAAATCGGTTTGGCTGAGATTAAAGTTATTAGATTAGATAAAATAAAACTTTATTAATCCCCCGGGTGGGTTCCTCCTTGTTTTTCACACAGCTGACTAAACGTCAAACAGAAAACTTATTAAACAGAAGTATGAGACAGTCGAGAATTTACACCAGTGTCTGGTTATATTTTAGATAGCAAGAAGCAGACGGCCGAGTTTATTAAACTCCACCGAGACAGCGGTGACGCTAATCAGAACTAGACCGTCCAATTTCACGCCTTTAAACTTTAAAGGCGTGTTTGTGTGTGTGTTTATACAATTGCTATTATGTTTGCACTTTATGTGTAATGTTACTGACTGCAGAGATCAGTAAGATGTGTGTATTTTTTATTTATTAGTTTTATTTATTTAATATTATTTTTTAATTGAATGACTGTCTAGTAGTTCACAGATGTCGAAAAACTGAGTGTGGTAAAGCCACTGATTTTGTTTATGTATATTTCTGCAATCTGCACATTGTACTGACTTTCATTTTAATGTTTACACCAGGGTTCCTTGTCAGCACTTTATGCTCAGATGTTTGTAAGCTAAAAATAAACTATTGTGTATGTTCAAATATACTGTTGTGATTGAAGAAGTTAAATAAAAATGTCAGTCATCAATTCATGCATCACCTCATGTCATCATAACAGAGGTCTGTCTTCCAGGAAAGAACAGTTTAAAATTAATGTAATATAGTATTGGCCATACTATATGATGTATTGCTTGTCTTTGTTTAATAATACAGAAGACAAAGACCTTAAAAAATAATCGCATATCGCATCGCAATCGCAATATTGGGGCAAAAAAAAAAAATCGCAATTAGATTATTTTCCATAATCGTTCAGCCCTAGTGGGTATTGAGTCATGCTGTTGACTAAGCACGAGGAAAAGCATGTGGATCCGCAGGCAGGCAGGCAGGCACAGAAACGAGCACACAGAAAAATAAACAACTGCAGACAAACAGCAGCGAGCAGGGAGATGGGATGCAGACAGACTGACGTACAGTAAAGAAACAGATCGACCGGCGCAATGCAAACAAGCGGTTTAAAGGGCTCTTTTGTTGGAGTGACTCATTCATCTTACTGGCTCTGAGAGGGAGAAGGAAGAGAAGACATGTGAGAGAAAGAAACCCTTCTCTGACCTCCCAGTGTACCAGCAATGATACCCAGGCAAAAAAGAAAGACCTCTATTATCTCAAGCAGACATGTAGCTGAATGCAGCTTCTATTTTATTTCAAGTACTGTTTTTGCAGCCTTGCAGACTGAAAAGATATCTGTTAACTAAAGACGTGCTAATGAAAACCACATGCTCCTATTCAGTAGTTACAAACTAAGAATTAACCTTCAAAAATGAAGCCAAATGGATTTAATGACAAAGTATGTCAGCTCATTCCAAAGACAAATATTTGCACAAACGAGGAAGCTCTCAAATCATTCAGCCTTCCCTGTTTACAACCATTTTATCTCTGCTTGCAGAGGAAGGAAGGAAGCAATTTATTCTATATTCTCCACCTACTTTCTTCTCTGCTAGTCTCTGGATTTAATCTTCCAGTTCTCTGATCTTCATCTCAACTACCTCCGAAATGGAGATAGAAGTCAGAGGGGAAGGGGAGACGACATCATGTCAGTGGAAGTGTCCCCCCCCCCGCAGTCTCATTACCTTGGAGAACAAACAGGAAACTGCCATGTGGGGGCACGGCCTATGAAAACCTCCAGATATCACCACCAGGAGTAAATCTCTTCTCTGTGTGTGTGTGTGTGTGTGTGTGTGTGTGTGTGTGTGTGTGTGTGTGTGTGTAAGTAAGACAAAGAGACAGTGCCAGTTTGTGAATGCTAAAATTAGAACTTGACTGTACAGGCCAGGTGGCTGCGCTGTCAGCCATCGTGTGCAACGCTCGCAGTAACGATGTATCCACAATGAACACACAACTCCACACGTACGCATATTAGGAAGTGGATAGTTTTGATGCACGCACACACTGAGTGACGTCACACACCTCTAAATAAAGTGGGTCAGAGCCAGAAACCAAACAGCGGCGTGCGAGCGGTTGGTGCAGAGATGAACAAAAACTGAATGTGAGGATGGTGGTGATGCAGCCTTATATGTCTGCACTCTCTTTATTACTCGATATTTAGTGTTGTATTTATTCTTTTAGGTTTATGATGCTGTCATAGGTACAGACAAATTTCTTTCACACTGCTGCCATCACAGCATTTCATCCTTAATTAAAACCTTCCTTATTTATTCAAGTTTCCTTAAACATCAGAGATAAGAAGAATTACAACATATTAAATGTTAAAAAATGAAACATTAGCTAGAACCAGAGTTGCTATTTATTACCTGTCTGTGTCCATCTCTTCCTGCGTCCCATTATTGCTCATCCCCTGCTTCACTATAAACAGCCTGCACTCAAGCTTCTCATCCCCAGGCTCCAAATAGCATCCACCAAGGACTGCGCTACAAATGACCCTGCTGCAGAGCCAACAAAGTAGCTATTAACATAGATCATTGGTGTAAGGACACGGGGGGAAATGTCTAATTTGCTGACAAAAAATCTTTACACATATGAGATGCTGACATGAGAATCAAGGACACCCCTTAAAGTGATCCTGCTCGTGCCACAGCGTGACCTTCTGACTTCGGCCTCCTTCATATAGTTACCAAATGTATATTTCTGATAAAATGATCAAAGATAAAGCTGTTTTTGTTTTTCAAAGCATAATTGTTAAAGCATCAGCAAACCCCAAGTTAGGTAATGATTTCGGTACATAAACATATGTATATTTGAAACTTTAATAAGACAAAAGGCAATGATTTCTTACAAGAGCTTTTCAAATGTTTTCACACACACACACACACACACACACACACACACACACACACACACACACACACACACACCTAAATATGACTAATGCCAGCATACAGTTGTCCTAACCACTGCCAGGCCTCAGACTTCTCCCTCAAGACAAGTCCGTGGCTATTTCAGTCATGCCCTCCTATCAAAACACATCAGCGCCGCTGCCACTGGGGAGGGGAGGGGGGACAGTAGAGCTTCTTTTGGCCACATTAGTCTGACAGTGCCCTGAAATATAGCAGCATAGTTGAATCTCCACCCAAAGGAGGATATCTCCCTTCCCTGTATAAGCATGTGGCATTTCAGAGCTGTAAGAACTTGTAAGAACGCCATCTCCCCTCAGTCTTTTTCCTGATAATAACTCACATCACATACAGGCTTTCATGAAAGAAAAAAAGATTCTGCATTATGAAATTCCTTTCAGATAAATAGCTTTAAAGGTGTTTAGGTGGTACCACATTTCTGCTCAAGATGATGAGAATTATAATAATAATAATAATAATAATAATAATAATAATAATAATAATAATCAGCAGCATAAGGGACTGTCTCTACACCACAGACTTCAGCCACTGCACAGAGACCTGCCATCTTCAGAAGTTTCCTGATGACTCTGCGGTGGTTGGATGCATCAGCAGGGATGATGAGACAGAGTACCGGGCTGTGGTCGACTCCTTTGTCACGTGGTGTGAGCAGAATCATCTGCAGCTCAACGTGGCAAAGACCAAGGAACTGATCGTGGACTTCAGGAAGACCAGGAAACACTTGACCCCTGTTTCAATCCAGGGGGTCAGTGTTGACATTGTGGAGGACTATAAATACCTTGGAGTACACATTGACAATAAACTGGACTGGGCTAAAAACACCACAGCACTTTATAGAAAGGGCCAGAGTCGTCTCTATTTTTTGAGGCGACTGAGGTCCTTCAGCATCTGCAAGAAAATGCTCAGGATCTTCTATGAGTCTGTTGTGGCCAGTGCGATCCTCTATGCTGTTGCATGCTGGGGGAGCAGGCTGAGGGTCGCAGATGCCAACAGACTCGATAAACTGATTCGTAAGGCCAGCAATGTTTTGTGGATGGAGCTGGACTCCCTCAAGGTGGTGTCGGAGAGGCGGATGTTGTCCAAGATAAAGACAATGTTGGATAACACCTCCCACCCACTCCATGACATGCTGGTCAGTAGGGATGGGTACCGGTATCTGGTGCCATGATGGCACCGGTTCTGACATAAACGGTAGTAACCAGACCGAAAAGCAGCGCACATTTCGGTGCTTTATTTCCCTGAGATGTCACACACTCTGGATTCTAGCCAATCATTTTACCTTTGCAAGCGTAGTAGGTGGGGCCAGGTACGTACGTTCTTGTAGAGCAGAGCTACAGATTAAAAATGTCCAAGGCGAAGCGGTCAAAGTCTGGCTGTACTTCACAGCAAAATATGCAAACTCAGCAGCAACAAGTGCTTTAAGCTGATACTGTGATACTGTCAAAGGAGGTAACACCTCAAATCTGATCAAACACCTGGCGACGCATAGCGTTTTTTTTAAAAGCCGAGAAATGTGCTGTATTTGATAGCTTGCTGCGAGACCTCACATCGAGCACATCTACTGCGGGTGGGTTGCCAGTTATCGGACCCGGAGTTAGCAACATCCCCCAAAAACCCGAAGAATAGAGTCCTGGCCCCTAGCCCTGCCAGTGTAGCAGAAATGATGATGAGGATGATGATGCAGCAGCAGCCGTTCTTCTCTGCGTGAGTAGCTTAATGTTGTTAGTGTGTAATTTACGTTGAGTAGGCTAACCACGTTATTACATTAATGCAGGTAAGGTGAACTAGCAAACATCATCATAGCTACATGCGGCTGTCTTCTTGTTTGATGGCAGATACTCCCTTCACCCTGGCCAAAAAGGCTAAAAGGACCAAAGAAAAAGTGGAAAACAGTTAAACATGAGAGGTTTTTGGACAAAGTGTGTTCTTCATTCTTTAAGCACCGGCACCGTTTCAAAAGTACCGGTTTGGTACTGGTATCGGATAAAACCTAAACGATACCCATCCCTACTGGTCAGTCACAGGAGCACGTTCAGTGAGAGACTGAGATCACCAAAAAGCACCGCTGAACGACACAGGAAATCATTCCTGCCTCTGGCTCCCTGTACAACGCATCCACTTAACACGCTGTTTACTGCAACGGCTACACCCTTCTTGCACATGTTCTTCCTTTTTCAGCTATTTATTAACAAGTGACTTTTATGTATATATATTCCTGTATATATTGTGCTATTCTTAGTTAGTGTATTGTCTGTCTCTGTTAATGTTTGTTTATAATGGAGCACTGTAACGAAAAAATAATTTTCCCTAGGGCTCAATAAAGTATTCTGATTCTGATAAGTTGTCTACAACAGACGCTCACTTGTGATTGGAGATTAAAATAGCAAGGCCAGTCCCTTATTATGTTGGCTTCAAGACATGATGAGTTCATCCAGTGCGTCTGGACGTATTGATTGATTGATTGATTGATTGGTAATTTATTTCAACATGTGAACAATATACAAGTACATTTAGAAAAGAAATGAGAGAAAAAAAATATACTATACAAATTACATACAAAAAAACATTCTGATTAATTTACATGTTGAAAGGGAGTGGGAAGAAGTATTGATCAAGACAGTTTTAATTGTTGGGCTTTTTCTCTGCATGTATTATTGTAGGGTCTGCCTTACAATATAAAGCGCCTTGAGGTGACTGTTGTTGTGATTTGGCGCTGTATAAATAAAGTTGAATTGAATTGACTGTAGTTTTTAATTAACAGAAATGAAAGGGCCTGCTACATAAAAATACAATACGCTACAGTGTGAGCAAAGAAGATGATTTTGAAGTTTAACAGTTTACACACACACACACACACACACATTAACAAGCGACATTTAGAGGCTCATGAAGCTCTGTGTCATTATCAAAGAACATTGAGTAAAATATAAATATGAGTGAAAACAAGTAATTTCCTGCAGCACTGCCTGAACACTGCTCTACATGTATTTATTGACTTGTGGTCAGTGTTTTCAATCCCATAAGTAAGATGGTCAGGATAATCTCTCTGACACAGCCCAGCAGCATCAACACAAAACAAATGTGATTCATTTTAATAACCCTTTAAACCCCACCACAGAACCAAGTCTTTATATTTTGACCTGCTGTAGCATTTCAAGTTAATATGCATCAATACAACTGACATATCCCAAATTTCAATAATATGCATGCATTAGGTCCATAGTAACGAGATAAATTGCAAAAAAGTGCAATAAACTACAGAAAAATTGAAAATATATATATTTTTTAAACACACATATTTGTAGTTAGAGCAGGGCGATATGATCAAAAATATTTATCACGAAAATCTGCGATAACGATATAACTGACGAAATAACTGACACTAGACAAAATACTTTACAACTCCACAACTTTATTAGTGCAAAAAAAACACATCAATGTATTTTCACTTAAACAAGCAGCTGTTTTTTATCTGCATTAAAATAAATATAAAAATTTAACAGTGCAAATGCAAATTTCTTGCTGACAGTTTAACCAAAAGGCATTTCCAGTGGAAACTGGCCGACATATCCTCAGCACAACCATGTATAATATCCACAAAACTTAAAGAGGTTATACACACACAATACAGTAATATTATGTTGAAGCACAGTACGTATCACTCCGCGAGGCTCCGCCTACGATAGCCGTAACGCTCCGACAATCCATCAAGCGGTGCGGCTTCGAAGCTTAGCAAAGTCGTACTGAAGCATTTGACAGATTTTCGAGCGCCGTGCACATAAAATCGTTTCGAGGTCAGTAAACACAACCAGAGTTCATACATAAGGCACACGGGATTATAAGGGGCACTGTTGACTTTCAGAAAAATCAAAGGATTGGAAAATACGGCACACTTAAAATCAAACACGGTAATAACGACGGCTCGCTAGCATGCGCTACCAAAAATAGTGCTTTGTTGTGTATCTGACGGACGAAAGCTAAACCAGTTCCACACCAGTGAAGCTGCAGCATTTTTACAAACCAGTTCAGATTCATCTGTTTCATTCAACGATCCGCTTTCGCTCTTCTCATTCTTCGTCAGTGCTTTTCCCGCCATGTGCGTATGAAAAGAAAGGCACCGCGTATGCGCGTTTTACCCATATTCTATCGTGATATTTCATTTTCTTATCGTTGCCCGACATTACACCGGTATTAACGTGAACGGTATGATATGGCCCAGCCCTACTTGTAGTTACAGAAATTTCACATGTATATCCCTCAAAACGGCAAATGTAAAAAGGTTCGATAAAATGTGTCTGAAGGTTCTCAGTCATCCAGGTCATCGAAGTCAAAGGAGCTTGCAAAGAAAAGCGTCTGGACTTCTTTAAGTTGCTTGAATACTTTGAGTTCCCTCCCCAGACGCCTTAACGCCCACTCACATCCTGGGCCATCTGACCTCAGGAATTCGCAGGATAAGGTGGGGCCAGGTTTCACAACGAGCTCATCCGAAACCCTGGCTGACTTTGACCCACACCCAGTTTCACACCTTGGCTCAGGCGATTAGAGGATCATCAGGGGGTCCTTTTGTCCCTCTGTGGGGGGAAACTCCCACTGGATTTAAATCCAGAACTGAAGAAGCTTCTCGGATGAGAGGTGAAACGTCTTCAAGCAACTTAAAGAAGTCCAGACACTTTTCTTTGCAAGCTCCTTTGACGTTAGATAAAATAGTTTCCCACCACAGGAAATTTATTTCGAGTGTCTTCATAGTTTCATTTTTGAGATGCACTCATTTTTACAAACTGCAGGAAAAAGGAAAAAAAATATTATTTTGCACAATTTGCAAAAAACCAGCACGTGCAAGCACCTCACTTCAAGGTGACAGTAACTCTAAGCAAAGCTGAAAGTCGTTCAGGAAAAAAATATTTAGAGGAAACTAATCTTGTGTGCCACTAAGTGCCACCATCTTTGTCGTAAGAAGATAAGAAAAGAAGGAGCAAAACAAAAAACAAACAAAAAAAACAATTTTGCTTTATGGCTGCTCGAGCATTTTCTTTTTTTTATTTAAACAAGCTCTCAGCGCATGATTCAACCTCCCATCTTATTACAAAGACAGCCGTTGCTCACTGTGAGCTACCTTGATTCACAGAATCTGTTCTGAGATTGTGATAAATACATAAAGTGCTCTCTGGGCCCAACTATCCAGAGATTCTTGTCTTGGCTTCATTTTAATATCAAATACAGTGACTCAAAGCAGCTGAGCCATGAGGCACAAGACAGTGTGGGTGTACAATGAAGCGTGATTCACTGATGAGAGGATGTTATTTTTTCTTCTCAAAACCACGAGATCGGTGTTTGCACAGAGTTTGAACTCAGCAGTATTAAGGAGGAGGATGAAGAGCAGGAGGACGAGGGAGGAGAAAGGATCGAGACTGTGGTGAGAAAACGTTTGCGATGCACCCACAGCCTTTATCGAGATAAAACAGGCCTAGGAGGCCATCGTGATTCTGCTAATAATGATTAAGAATAAAAAATGTAATTGAGAATCAACACACATGCTCATTACAAAAATACTGTGAAGTTAGTCGTGGAAATATAGCTAAAATCTTCCTTATGTATTCTATTACACGCTGAAACACACACACACACACACACACACACACAGTTAATCTTTTTATATGGGGAAAGTAGGAAAGTAATACTAGCAAACTAACAGGAGCAAGTCTGGTCATCAATGACAGGTCAATCAGTATTTGTTTAGATGTTAAGGGAGCAACACTGGAAACTGACAAATTAGACACTTGGCTCAAACACAACCTGTGATCTTTCGCTCGTTTGTTCTTGTTTTTTCAAGCTTAAGCGGTGCATCCCATGTACTGAAGCACTTCAATGATAAGCGCATGTAAAGGCTTACCCCTGTGCTGTGTAGTGCAATCTGACATGGCTGCATTACCATCGTTTCCTTTGTGAAGCTAATTCACAGTAAATCCTTCACAATGTGTCATCGTGTCGGTTGGCACAGGAGTGTTCATATTTTTCACATTATAGAGAAAACGGAGTAGCAGAACAAACTGAGTTCAGGGGAAATACACGGCGCTGCGGTGCAGTTTTTGGCACGTCGACAGTCCGTGAGCTCGGCTTCAGTCCAAGAAAACCATCCAAGCAAAAATAAGGATCTTGGAACATTAAGTTTATTTGCCCACCTTAATTGCTTTGATGGTAAAACTGCCAAACTTGAGCTAATGAAATCAAGTGCATATTTAACGACAGTTAAAAAGCCTGTCATGCTACACAAAGTCCTCTGAAAGTCCTTTATGATCCTCAGCACAGTTTCACATTCAGGTGCCACAAAGTAAGCGTTTGTTAGGAGACATAATCCCATTTTTCTTACCATTGTACTGTGTTTTACTACATCATCAAATAACAAGTAGCTAAATAACTGTGATGCTGTCTATGCCTTGGATGCTTGTAACAACTGAAGCTGAGCGTTTTAATGAAGCTTATGAAATCATGCAAAAATGAAAAACCCAAGTTAAAAAGTCTTGGACCAAGAAAAATTCAGGGAAAATAAAAAAATAAATCTGATTACCACTTTATGAATGTTTTATTTTGTTGTTTGTCTGTTTTTTCTTATATTGTGTTTAAAGTTTAGATATGTTGAGTATTTGCTGTTAGTTCAGCTATTTTCCAGCCACGGAGGAGGAGGTGGTGCGAAAGACACGAGGGTGTCGGAACATCTGAAAGACGGGAACGATCAGAGCGACGAGCAGCTGATCCCAGGTCAGGTTATAAATCTGCGCACAATCAGAAGCTTTCCACACAAGCAGCTCTGCACACACAGCTCACTGCCAGGCTGCATGTGTGTGGTCTCACCCAGATGAGGCTCGATAACAAAAAAATGTCGATACATATCAGCGGCTCAGATGCAACCTGGTCACGTCCTCCTCCCGCGTGCCCAGAGGGAAGAACCGGAAATTACTTTGTTTGTTGATTCACAATTATGAAAATGAGGACAATAAGGGGGCGGGGCTGAGAGAAG